>NC_091001.1:44107464-44707464 GCF_041146395.1 Eulemur rufifrons | reverse complement strand
GCTGTGCGCCCGCCCTTCCCCCACTCCGAAGTGTACCCTCGCCTCCCCCACCCCGGTGGCGGCCGCAGCATGTGCGCACAACAGAGGGGGCGCTCGGAACACACTCCAAGCCCGGCCGACCGCGGCCCCGGAGGAAAGCCTCCGGAGGTGCCCCCGCGCCCTAGCTATGCGCGGAGACAGTTTCTCAGCCGCTCCAGGGCAGGCGCGGGGACTGGCTTGGCCCTGGAAAAAACGCGCGTGCAGGGTCTTTGAACTCTCCTCCCTCCGAGGGTCCGCGGCGCCAGACTCTTAGGCACCCTCTTCCTGCCACCGCTCAGGGGCTCTCTATTTTTTCTGTCGCCCTCAGTGTGCCTAAGAGACAGAGCCCGTGGGGGGAGGAGGAGTCGAGAAAAGGGCAAGCAGCGACCCCGGGTGAGGGGCGGCATGCGGGTGTGTGTAGAGCAGGTAAAACAAGGAAATGAAAAAAGAACTTAAAAAAATAAATCCTTTTAGAAAATAAAAAGACACCAAGGAGAGTCACAGCCTCCAGGTGAGAGAGAAGGTTGTGCCTTCGCTCGGTTGGGAACCTTGAGATTTGCTGGGCTCCCAGAGAACCGCCTGGGAACCGTACCCCTGCGGGCTGAGGCCAGTGAAGGCGGAGCAGCGGAGTTCAGGCTGCCGTATCGGGGGCGCAATACCTGCCGTCCCTCATGCCCTCGCGTCTCCATCCTTCTCCTCCGACGCTACTCTCCACGCCAGCTCCAGTGCTCCTCCGAGCCCGCACCCCGACCCGCCCCTCCTTTCCGCTCCCCGGGTGCCTCTGTGCCCCAGCCCCGGGCTTCGTCATCACCGCGGCGGGGGTGTAGGAGGTTGGGGTGGGGAAATGGAATATCCTGCAGGGGAGGTCAGGCGAGATGGATTAAGGAAACGCAATTTAGAGGCCTCCCTGACCCGCACCCTTGCGGGCCAGGAGAAGGAAGGGGCCTCCGCGTAGAGGAGCAAGCGAGGAGACGTTGTCCCGTCGTCGGGCCACCTTGGTCAGTTTTTATGTTCATAAGCAGACCTAGAGCGTCAGCGTGACACAGCACAGCCCCAGGTCAAAGTCTCCTCAGAGCATTCTCGGGTGAGTTCTGAGCGAGGTAAAAAAGGCCGCGGGTTCCCGGGGACTGGAGGACGCGCGTCGAGCCCCGCCCGGTTATTTCGCTGCAAGAGGGAAAGGGCATGGGCCTTGCCGCGGCGAAGTAAACTCGGAGGCCGGAGTTCTGGCCTGAGCGCGGCTCGGAGCTCCTGATCGAGACCTTCGGTGGCAGCCGCGGGCGAACTGCGCCTTGGCTGCCCCGCGTCGCCCGGGGGAAAAGCAGTGAGACCTGCTGCGCTGGCTGAGAGCCCCAAAGCCACCGCACGCCGGAATGGTCCACGCTCTGCGCGGTCCGGCGACGCAGACAGGGGCCGGAAAAGGACCACGCAGGCAGAAGAAAGCCCTGTTGTTTGTTCCTGTGCAGCCCCGCCGCCCCCGCGTCGCTCGCTCTCACGACCCTGTAAACTCTTTAAAAAAACAAAGGCGTGGGGGAAAGCAGCTGGCTAAGCGCTCGGATTTGGGGCGCAAAAAGGAATCCGGTCCGAAGGCGGTGGTTCATGTGTCCGCCTCGACACAAGCTGTGCTAAGGAGCTTCGACCCGGCGCCCTGCGTCGGGTGACCGCGAGCCCTTGCGGCCTTCTCCCGCGGAGTCGGGAGGTCCTCCCGGAACAGGGCCGGGCGCAGAGCGGGGGCAGCGTGAGAAGGCCCGCGGGCTTTAGGTCACCGGTCCTGGACGTCGCCCTAGCGGACGCGGGCAGAGCGCTGTCCTTTCCTACCTCTGCCAAGAGATGCGGAGGGAAGGAGAACTGAGAAAAAGAAGAAAGAAATTGTGCTACAGGGATCTGGGAAATGGGAAATCCATGGCCCTTGCCTTGGACCACCGGCATCACCTGTGTGGTCTCTCCTAGTTCCGAAACCAACTCACTTCAGTGTATTGCCCCAACCCGCCGCTCCGTCCTCTGCAAGCAGCAGGAGCGCCTTCCACGTCGCTTAACTTATTAAACTTTGTATCAGTGCTCTTCTAAAGGACAGATTACCGCTTTATATGGTAAAGTGTTTTCCCGCGCGTTGTCTTGCGGCCCGGAAACCGCGGGTCTGGGAGGACAAGCCCTAGTTCTTGCTTTGCCGAGAGCAAAACTCCAAGCTCCCACTCCCTCTCGCCGTCCATACATTTCCTCACGGGGGACTAGAGGGTCTGATTAACGGAAAGCACCGTTTGCTGAAATGAACCTTTTTGCCCGCGCTCAGAAAGAATGGATGTTTTTTTCTTTTGTCTGAGAGTGATTTTTTTTTTTTTTCACCCAGCACCAGAGTTTTTCGAAATCACGGGGGGCGGGGGGGCCCTCGGGGGATCTGAGTCATCGCTGACCGCAGGAGACCTTTGGCGGTACCCGGCTGCGGGGCAAGCTCGCGCGGTTGAGCGGGAGCCCACCCTGATTGTCTAGGGGGATCGGGTGCCCCGAAGCTAGGGAAGGTTGCGGCCAGGCCAGGTGAGGTTACGGGGATAGGCTAAAGGGCCGCACAGCGGGCGACCGCCTGGCTCCCTTTCTCAACAGTCCGCTGCGCGCCTCTTCAGCCTCGGCGGGACCTCTGCTCCGTGACCAAAATCCCCGAGGGCGGCGGCCCAGCGCGTGCCAGCCCGGCCTCAGCTCCGGGCATCAGTGAGGCGAGCGTCGTGGCAGCTGCGCGCAGGCCACTACACTTCCCGCCACACCCGTTATAGCTTGGCTCCCAGCTCGGGCCTCTGAGAGCGCGCCGCGTCCCGGGCCAGCGGGGACAGTGGCGCAGGGTAGAAGGCCCAGGCGGCCCGCGGGTTGGGGATTCCGGCGATTGGTGCGTGGATGTTGGTGTGTGGAATGTTAAAGGCGGAGATCACCCTCAGGGCATCGTCTTTCACCGAGTCGCACAAATCCAGCAACTGCAAAACACGACACAAAGGGACAGGTCAGATCAGATGTAGGCGCACTCACAGCGATCTAGTGGCAGAGGCTTTCCGCGCACCCCAGCACCTGCACACCCAGCGGCCACGGAAACTAGTTTCCCTTCGGATTCCCGGAGACCCAGGGTAGAAGCCATTGGTTATGACTAACCCTCGGTAGCCTTTTTTTATCTTAGAAATTGCTAACTCTGACACCTAGCCCGGTGGAAACAGGCTTTTTCCGTAAAAGGGTGGGAATTCAGCGAAGAACTCGAGACCAAGGTCTGAGTATTTATTAATGTTCTCCTTTCCTCCCCTTCTCTCCTCTCTCCGCCCTACCGCTCCTCTTTCTTTTCTTCCCTTTGCGTCCCCTCCTCTCCACCTCTGGAGTGGCTGGGGTGCCACCCTCTGGTGCTCAGAGGCAACTGAAGAGAAAGAGTTTCAGAACAGGTGAACCAGTGGAGACCTGCTCTAGTCTCCCTAGACTAGCGTCTTCAGAGGCAGGCCATAGGCCACGGTTTTTGAAACCTGGCAAGGTGGGACCGGCGGATCAAGGCTAGGCATTGGTCACCTTCTACCTGGCTGCTGCGGAAAATTGATGTGTTAACGCAATCACCAAGGAACCCCCGCAGATATCCTCGGTTGTTCTGGCAGCCATTTGAAGACATGGATAAGACATTCGCAGCAGAAGGAAGGGGAAGATGCAGGCCAGTGTTTTGGAGAAGCTGCACTGGGTGTATTTTTATTTCATTTTCCATGGTTTCGGTGCTAATGCATTTTTTTTTTAATTCCCAGAAAAAAGAAGAGTACCAGAATATTAGATTGTTTTTCTAAAACTAAACAAGGGCAGAAGGATTGCTTGCTTTCCTTTTCCCTAAACTGCTACACACTCTACTCTTCCATTTTTTTCAGTTTTCAGCCATTTATAAATTTCTTTTGCTCCCCAAATCACAGCAAACCCCAGGGTTTTCATGGTTTATTTTTATGGTTTTAAAAACATCACTTATATCAGCTCCACCTTTGCCCTCGTGTCATGGTCATCACTGAGGTGCACTGGTGTTGAGACCACAGTTTTCTTTGCAGCAGTCCAAAATGCCATTTCAGGTGTTCAGAGATGAGCGGGTCCCAAAAGTGGGGTGGGGGAAGTAGGGGGTAGAGTTAGAGAGGGGGAAGAGCATGAAATATAATAGTCCAACAATACAGCTTGTTCTCTGTAGCATCAGTAATTTCTAATGAAACGCTTCATTCTTCACACACTGTGGTTAAGCATCATCAAATCAGTACTGAAAATACTTTGATCATATTTGCAAGATACACTAAAATGAACTTTCACTGACCAAGATTTCAACGTTTGTAACTAATACTTGGCAAATCCCTGATTAATCTGTCAACTCTCAATGTCTTTAACCACACAGCTCAAAATCATAAGTTGTGTATACAGCCCCTAAACTTTCCACATATTGCCATATAATTATTCAAGATAATTTTCCCTTTGAGTTTGCATTATGAAACTCAACCAACTTTTGTCGTATATTCACCAGTGGGGAAAATTCAATGATTTGAATGAGTGTTGTGTAGAAGAGAGTATGGGTTTGATCTGTCTATTGCCAAATACAGAATTATGGGCCAGAGGTAGAAATTACAGGAGGCAGGTTTCTATTCAATATAATAAAAACTTTTAAAAAATAAAAAAGGAACCCAATGGCTGGTGAAAAAGAAGGTTTATTTACTGTAAGTGTTCAGGGAGTGTCTCCTCCATTGACACTCTAAATCTAAAGTTCTGGGACTGTTCAGCTTTCTCCATTCTTCATGGACCACAACAGGAACCCGAAAACGATTAATGTCTAGATGGAAGGATCAGGCATCATTCCTGTTACAATGATTGTTTGACTCTGATTTCAGGCACTCACCCACCTCTGTTTCTGCCTGTCAGGATAAAGGATGACAATAATTACCATCCTTTTGCTCATAAGGTATGTACGAGAGTCCTACCCTGTGTTAGATACAATGCTGGGCTTTCGCAGTTTAGTGGTGCACACTGCCAGCACAGGTCACCTACATCATAAAGCTGTTGAGGAGTTTTAATGACTTTTAAAAAATGTGATCTCCTTAATACAAAATAAACTTGAGAAGCTAATATACCACTGATTATTATATAGTTACAGTATTTGTATTACCGGGGAGTATTTTTATTTAGGGCTAAGCGAAGTATTATTAATGTTTAGTCATATTACCAAACATATACATCCATACTATAAACATAAAAATGGCACAAATTGGAGGGGTCCCTGTGCCCTGCCAGTTTGTGACCCACTTACGCTGGACAAAGTACTCCAAGCCTACCCACATCTTTACAAAGAAAGTTCACCAGCTTTTAAAAAACACAAATGAAGAGGTGCTCTTTAAAAATAAAAGAACATGAACAAGTTATAGTTTCTTGCAAAAAGATTTTAAAAGGGCAGACCTAAACATGAGCACTATTGCTCTACAAACAGTAAGTACATAAGATCCACTGGAAATAGCCATTGAATGAGATTTGAGAATATCTAAAGAAAGCAGAAGTCCATTCAGCCCTCAAGAGACATTGTGTATGGATATATTAATATGTATATTTTGGGGTGGGCAGGGAAATTTATAACATCAGTTGGGCTTCTTACCTCCACCTAGTTGCAGTACTCAATTTCTTTTTGTCCTCTTTTTAACTCTCCCTGCATTTTCCTTATTCCAGTTGGAAAAGTAGGATGGCCTAGGATGGGCAATGACTAAGCTTTGCAGCCTTCTAAGCAAACCCATTTTTCCAACACAGCATGGTGTTAATCAATTTTTTTTTTTTTTTTTTTTTTGAGACAGAGTCTCGCTCAGTTGCCCGGGCTAGAATGCCATGGCACCAAGCTCACAGCAACCTCAAACTCCTGGGCTTAAGCAATCCTTCTGCCTCAGCCTCCCAAGTAGCTGGGACTACAGGTATGTGCCACCATGTCCGGCTAATTTTTCTATATATATTTTTAGCTGTCCATATAATTTCTTTCTATTTTTAATAGAGACGGGGTCTCACTCTTGCTCAGGCTGGTCTCGAACTCCTGAGCTCAAACAATCCACCTGCCTCGGCCTCCCAGAGTGCTAGGATTACAGGCATGAGCCACCACGCCCCGCCTGTTAATCAATTTTGAGAACAGATTCTCAAGGTGTAAAGTGCCCAGTACATTTGCAGCGACACCCCAGCCATTCCTAGGACTCTGTGCAGGGGTTTTTCTGCCCCTTCCCTTATGCCCCACCTCTGTTTCCGGCACCAGATGACTTCATGCTGTTCTCTGTGTAAAATCCCTTACCCCAACTTGAACTGTCTCTCAGTTACCCCCTTTCTTGCTTAGGTGCTGTGTCAGAGTCTGTTTCTCCATCCCATAAATCTGGGCTGGCTTGTAACTTGCCTTGCCAATATAATATAGAAAGTGTTCACTGTGTAAATTCCAGAGCTTAGGCCTTAAGAAACTTCGCAAGCCCCATTTTCACTCTCCTGTCACCCTGAGACTACTTGCTATGCAGAAGCCCAATCTAGCCTGCTGGAGGATGAAAGGCCATGTGGAGAAGGACCAGGGTGCCTTGGCCACCACCAGCACACACTGCCAGATATGAGAGAGAGGCCATCTTGGACATCCCAGTCCTGTTAACTCAGATGATTGCAGCCACTGGAGTGGTCCCAGGCAAGACTAGCCAAAGAACTGTAAAGGCTGCCTACTCATAGGATTCAGTATTAATCACTATTGCTGGTTAAAGCATAGAAATGGAAACTTTTAGCCTTATCAAACAAACAAATAAACCTGCTATAAGGTATCAATTACACCTTCCTTTCACAAGGAATCTCTATGCAGCCACTCTACTTCTAAAGGATTGTTAGGTATTGGTGGGCTATTAATGTAATTTCCTGTTTTGTTTTGTTTTCTTTTGTTTTTAGCCAACTTGATTTTAGATTAACTAGATATTGAGCCAGAAACTTTAAAAGAAGAGGAACCTTAAAACAATTAAGCAACATTTAATCTAAAAAATGTGATAGGTTGGCAAAATGAGGTTTCTGTATTACTTGTAGCTGTCATTTATCACCTCTGCATCTGCTGTGACACATAACCAGCATTTTGGCAGATGCCTCCGGCCACTTTTGCCTACCTGTAACCTCCCCCACGTTATTTCATGCTTGTGTTGTACAACCCCAGTCCCTGATCAACAATTCTTAGATTGTTACTCCAGCCTTTGCCAAGGATCCAAAGGATCTATCTCTGCCATGCGGTGTCTGTGATTTCCACATTCCATCCTGGATGGCCAGGCAGGTAAAGGCAACAAGGTACAGAAGGGAGCCACTTGGCTACCCTTGATTGGCAGCCTGCTGCATCTTTATAACAATGTCATGAAGCAACAGATGGCACTTTACATACAAAACTAAGGTCTTCTTTACTCTGCTCCATGATGCCTCGGACTGGCATTTGCTGCACACCTATCATGTGTCAGATTACAGAGGAGGTCTTTTTGTTCACTGTCTCTTTCAGTACTCTTACTGACCCCATTTTAAAGATGAGAAAACTGAGGCTTAAATAATTCAGCTCCTTGCTCCAAGTCACATATCTCATAACTGGCACAACTAGGGTTTTAATCTAGAGCCTTCTGCTTCCACAGCCCTGTCTACCTGTTCTTCCTCCATCTTTTCCCCAGTGCCTCACTGTTTCCAGTCACTAGAGGATCTGGGGTGTTGCACTGAGGAAATGCCTCCATCATTGGAGTAGACATGTGACCCTCGATGCTCTCTCAAAGTCGGAATCGATATTCTACATGTGCCCAATGTGCCTAGTCTGGAGAACCTGGGTCTGCCCAGCTGCACCGGCTCAGATTCCCCAAGAGGACCACGGCAGTAATGGGGCCAGGGGGCCTCCATGATGCTGCCACCGGAGGAAGGTGCCAAGGACACTGGCTTCAGAGCCAGCCCCCATGATGCAAAGGGCCAGCTTGATGCTGCAGAAGGACAAGTCTTCAATTCTCCAGAAAATGCAGCCATCCCAACAAGATTCTGATACGAGGGCATTCAAAGCACAATAGGTTCTCTTCCTGTGGAGGGAGGGCCACTTGCTCTGCAGATTCTCCTTCAGGAAGTTGGGAGGACTCTTCTGCACTGGTTGACAGGCCTTCCCTGCTCCTCCGGGCCACCACCTTATGTCGTCAAACACAGTTCAGATCCCTTCAAAAGAGCAACATGCAGACTGCCAAATACGACCAGTGAAAATTGCCATAATCAAGTAATTTACCTGCAGCTATTCCCGCTTCTTGCCCACTTCCAGATTCACTCAACACACAGAGGCCTTGATCTGACTTATTGCCCCCTTACTCACCCCTCCTGAAGAATTGCTTTTCCTTTAGACAAACATTCCCTAAAGGGCCAGAGTGGTAGGTCTGTGATGGCTAATTTGCCACCTTAACCCCTACTGCCTGACTAGTGGTCAAAGTAAAGAAAAACAAACCTGAAACACTCACTTGAGGCATAATCTCACACCTCATGGCATGATTCTATCTCGATTTAGGTGTCAACCACTGGGAAGGGGACATTCCTATTTTTACTGATCTCTGGCCAGCTCCTCAAGGTAGGGTCAGGCCTTAACTTGCTGGGCTCTCCTGGTCTCAAGAGCACATTGCTGGTTTTCTCTACAGCGAAGCTGCATTAGCATGACACTACACTCTGCAGTGCTATTAAGTAATCAGGACTCCAGCTTAATAGTTTCTCTGAATCAATTTAAATTATATTTTATGTTGATTAGTTCTTCAGCTGATAAAAAATATTTAGCATAATCTGAAATGTTAGAATGGAGAAATTGCCTTCCTTACTGAAGAACAACAGCAAAATTACCTTCATTTGGCCTAACTAGAGAGTTTTGAGGAGAATAAATTTACCTTCAAAGTATACTTCCTATTGAAATTTTTTTCCATAGAGTACACCCCTGGGCCATTTGCTAAGTATTACTGAAAATGCCCACCTCGGTAAAGGACTGTGGCCTTGAACCCTGGCATTGCCACTTCCACACCACGATACCTTCTTTGTCTCTAACATGAAAGGATTAAGTGAGTTTTGCACAGGCTGAGTATTTATAAATATTATTGCTATTAATATAGTGAGTTCTCTAGTTGGCAATAAAGACAATATCTTTATAACTCTGGCATTTCTATGACAAAGTCTGCTTAATCATCACTACCTAAAACAAGAACGCTGAGGCAGAGGCATCCACTTTAACCACTTAATAAGAACATCTGACATTTATTCATACTGCTACTGATTCATAAGAGGAAAAGTTTAAAAAGAAGACAAGTGCATATAGCTTTCCCTTTAGAATACAGGAAACCATATAAAAGTTTTGGCAATGGAATTAAAGTAACCACAATGCCGCTCTTGGTAGCATTTTCTACAGACAAAGACATTTACATGAAACGAGAAAGAATATTCAATTAGGTGGTTATAATAAAGCTTCACTATTAGCTTCACATCTTTTCATACAAAAGAATATACCCTTTTAATCAACTGATAGTTTAGTCTTATGAGCACAAGTGCAAATGTGAACATACCCAAAAAGGAATAGTTTTCAATCAAAAATTTTCTTCAAGAGGCAGAGGCCCCACAAACTGCCAGAACTAAATATACAATAGATTCTAAAGTTATGGAGAAATTCTGTGTCAGTGGAGTTTTTAACTTTATGGACCCAAATGATTTCAAAAGCAATTTGGGAAGGATCCTACTTCAAGCTAAAATGTAGAAGGATTCAAGAGAACTGTGCTCCTATGGTAACGAGCAGAAGAACCTGGACAAAATAAAAATCCTACATTTGATGGGGCTCCTGAAAAGCACTATCCATAAGGAAGCATTAATGAAGTGATTTCAGAGGGAAATGAGCTCTTACTAGGTAAGCAAAATGCCATGGAAGCTTCCACACACGGGGGCAGAGCTTGTTAAGGTGGAGGTGGATGGAAGAGTGGGCCTGCCAGAGATGGAGAGACTTTGAAGAGGTAAGAAAAATGGCCAAAGGGACTGGAACTGGGAAGAATCCTAAGCACAAAAAAGCAAACATTTGGCCTAAGGATTCTCAACCCCTAACCCAGAATTTTGCTGTGAAAGCAGCAGTTCCTGGGGACTGGAAAGCAGAGGAAGGATGCATGGTCCCGTGCATCCTTAGGGTACCTACATTGGGGGCTGTGCTGGAGTTGAACTCAAAGGTGAATCAAGATATCTGAGACTACATACAGTCCAGCATCCCTGCAGCTCAACCGCTGACAGGATCAAAAAGGCAGCGTGGGGTTTGGGCGGGGGTCGACTAAGCACAGCGAACTCAGTTTAATTAAAGCAGCCATTGCTTAACTTGACTCTAGGAGGAAGCTTCATAAACAGTCCCTCATCCTAACCACCAGACAAAAGAAAAGGAAATAAGCAAAAGAAAATAAAGTCTGTTACAATGTCTGGAGTACAATAAAAAAGTTATAAGACCTACAGAAAAGCTGGAAAATGTGACCCAAAATCTAGAGAAAGCACAATCACTAAAAGCAGGCTTAGAAATGACCAGTTATTGGAATTAGCAAAGATTTTAAAACAACTATTATAAATGTGTCCAAGAATTAACAAGGGAAAAAATGGATATAATGGATTAATGTGGGTTATTTCATGAGATGAATGTAACTGCTATAGGAGAATGAAGGGAAAATTCTATAATAGAACTAAAAAATGGAATATTTGAGATAAAAATTCACTGAGGAGTTTAACAGCAGAATAAGCATTGAAGAACATAGATCAGTAGGCTTCAAGACAGATCAGTAGAAATTATTCCAAGTAGGGCAAAGAAAACAAACAAACAAACAGAACATCAGTGTCCTGTGGGATTATATTGGCAAACTAACATACATGCAGTTGAAATCCCTCCAGTCAGAAAGAATGAGACATAAGATACTTGAAGTTGTAATGGCTGAAATGTTTCTGAATTCCATATAATAGAACATCTTCCACAAAAATATTCCTGATAATCTTACTCATAATAACACCGGTCCATGAACACTCTAAATGTCTATCAACAGGAGAATAAACAATTTTTTTTCAGCACAATCAAACTGTGTTGATGCAAGAAAAAAGTCCTCAGTTATTTTTTCTTCCTGCAGGTGAGTAATAAGACACTGCACCTTAATACCTATGGAATGATGCAGCTGAGGTCAGCTGGAGGTAACAAGGCCAGTTCCTGGAGACTCTGACCCAGCAAAGTCCTAGAGAGATGAGTATTTGGGAGGGGGAGGGGTTGGATCTGTATAAGGAAATACTACCTAGCAAAAAAAAAAAAAAAAAAAGAATGGACAGCTCACAAACATGCTGACCAAAAGGAGCACTTCTGTTTCCATTACTATGAAGCTTTGGAACAGGCACATGAGCTCTTGTGACAAAGCCAGAAGCTCAGGTGCCAGGATGAAGGACTGATGGAAAAGTGGTGAGGGACATTTCCTGGGTGACGGACCCTTCCTTTAACATGACTGAGGTCTGCATTACACAGTTTACCATTTGTCAGAACTCAGTCAACTGCACCATTAAGATCTGCACACTCCAATGTTTGTAAAATAGACCTCAATTTTTTAAATTAAAGGGAAAAAAAGCAATTTTGGGGGAAACAACATGTGATTGCCAACTTTTCCTTTTTTTTTTTTGTTCAGGTAAGAATAACCAAAAAAATACTTTCTACAGTCATTATTTTATTTAAAGGGTAACTTTTGGTACCTAAAACATAGGGAGAACATAATAATATCATTTTTTGATAAAAAATTGTTTTGCATTTTGAAAAATCCAAATACATTTATTTTCCTCATTCTGCCCTCGGGCAACTCTTCCCTTAGGAAAATTCCTTGCATGCACTTATGGGAATCAGGATTGTGTGGTTTTCAAGCCAGCAAAGATTGTAAAGGATCCTCCCGATGAAGTCAGGTATTGTCACTGCATGAAACACTGGCAGGCAGACTCCTTAGCATGAGAACAGGGGAATTGGGGATGGCTCAAGTGAAATGAGACTCAAAAACTGGAGTTCCATGGAGACCACTGATCTAAGATCAGATGAACACAGAAAGCTCTTCAGAAACCATCTATCAGATACCATTTTCTTTTCTCAAAAATCATAGTCAAAGTCACTTCTGAGGAGATGGACATGCTTTTCCTTATTCCTCCTACTAAGTACAACTGAAAACCCTGGACATTATATACAAAACAAATCTTACAAGACTCTGAAAAAATGAAGAGAAGAAACAGACTGTCTGGGACTAAAGGAATGACACAGTGGTGAATTTTTTGGGTTTTGTTTTTGCTGCATATATCCCACACTGGAGCTGAAGAAGCTGGCAACCTGGAAACACCAACAGATGTAGACAAAAATCCCAACAAAAGCCCACCTCTCTAGCCAAACACCAGGAAAAGGGTAGCCCAGCAAGACAGAAAGCTTTCAGAAAATAATTGCTCTACTCCAGCCAAACATCATAGAAAAAAATTATGTTCTCCTCCCCCACTCATGGCTCTAAAGGCTAAATAGGGAGCTTACTCTTCCATCCTCAACAGTCAATAGTGAGATGCCCACCATGGCGTTGTCAATGGAGACCACATGGTAGCTACAACTTCTACCTCCACCTGGTAGTAGAGGGGCACCCTACCTTCTACCAGGTGGAGAGCTGTCAGAGGAGGCCTGGTGAGAGTCAGGACTGAACCACCACATGGCAGTAACAAAGCCACTGCCAGTGTCAGTGGAGACCACTTGGGGAACAGTAGTGAGGCAGTCCTACCCTTGCCCCCAGGGAGGTGTCAGCAGGGGCCTAGTTGGTAACTGAAACTCCCACTTTCACCCAGAAATAGCAAGGAGTCCCCACCCCTTTGAGTGCCAACACAGGCTGAGTAGAGAATCTGTACTGCTATGCCTATAAGGCAGTAATGAGGCAATGTGCCCCTTCTCTCCCCTGAACAGTGTTAGAGGAAGCCAGCTAAAACAGAGGTTTAAAAAAGATCCAGAGTCTCATGATATAATAGCCCAAAACATTCAGGTTTCAATCAAAAGTCACTCATCATACCAAGAACCAGCAAGATGTCAAACTGAATGAAAAGAGAAAATCAATAGATGCCAGCACCAAGATGACAGAGACGCTGGCATTATCTGACAGAGACGTTAAGGCAACCTCATGAAAATGATTCAGTGAGCAATTGTGAATGTGCTTAAAACCAACGAAGAAAATAGAAAGTCTCAGCAGAGAAATAGGAAAGATCGGCAAAGAAAATGGAGACATAAAGGAGGCCCAGATGGAAATTTTTAGAATTGAAAAATACAATGACTAAAATTAAAAACTCAGAGTGTGGATGGTCTCAACAGCAAAAAGGAGGTGACAGAGGAAAGAATCAGTGAGCTGAAAGATAGAACGATAGAAATTAGTAAATCTCAATAATAAAAAATGGACTGAAAAAAATGAAAATAGGCTCAGGACTTGAGCGATTTTTTTTTTTTTTTTTTTAAAGGATTGGGCGTGGTGGCTCACACCTGTAATCCTAGCACTCTGGGAGGCTGAGATAGGAGGATCACTCGAGCTCAGGAGTTCAAGACCAACCTGAGCAAGAGCGAGACCCTGTCTCTACTAAAAATAGAAAAGTTAGTGGGGCGTTGTGGTGTGCACCTGTAGTCCCAGCTACTCGGGAGGCTGAGGCAGAAGGATTGCTTGAGCCCAGGAGTTTGAGGTTGCTGTGAGCTAGGCCGACACCATGGCACTCTAGTCTGGGCAACAGAGCGAGACTCTGTCTCAAAAAAAACAAAAAAAAACAAACAAACAAAAAAAACAGGATTTAACTTAAGTGTCATCAGTGTTCTAGAAAGGTAGAAGAAAGAGGGCAGGACTGAAAAGCACTTGAAGAAATGGCTGAAAACTCCCCAAATTTGGTAAAAGACAGAAACCAACAAATTCAAGAAGCTGAGACAACTCGAAACAGGATAAATCCAAAGAAATTTATTCTAAGGCACATCATCGTTAAACTTCTGAAAACTGAAGATTTTCTTCTTAAATCTTGAAAGCAGAGAGAGAGAAATGACAATTTATGAGGGAAAAAACAATTTGAATGGCAGCAGATTTTCATTAGAAATCATGGAGGCCAGAAATGCATTCAGTTGCTAAAAGATAAGAATTCTCAACACAGAATCCTTTAACCAGTGAAATACTGTCCCTGTTTGCAGATGACATGTTTGTCTATGTAGAAAATTCCAAGGAATCTACACAAACTTCTAGATTTGCCAAGTAAGTTAAGCAAGATCATCAGATACAAGATCAATACATAAAAATTAATTGTATTTACATAAAACAATAATGGACATGTGGACAATGAACCTAAATATGCAATACCATTTACAATCGCTCAAAAGAAATACTTCAATGTAAATCCAACAAAACACGTATAGGACTAGGCCTTGTATGCCGAACACAATAAAATACTGATGAAAGGAATCAAAGTGGATCTATATAAGTGGGGAGACATACCATAATCATAGACTGGAATATTCAGCATAGTAAGATGTCATTTCTTGACAAATTGATCTATAACTTTAATGCAATTCCTATCAAAATCCCAGCAAGATTTTCTGCAAATATAAGCAAGATTATCCTAAAATTTATATGAAAAGGCAAAATAATTGGAATAGCTCTAACAATTTTGAAAAATAATAAAGTAGGAGGAATGAAGCTACGAATTTTAAGACTTAGATAACTACAGTAATTAAGACTGTATGATACTGGCAGAAGAATAGACACATAGATACATGGGTCAAACAGGAGAATGCAGAAATAGAACCACATAAATATGCCCAACTTATTTTTAAAAGTGTTAAAGCAATTCAGTGGAAGAAAGGTAACTATTTCAACAAATGGTGTTGGAGCAATTGGACACTGGTGAGCCAAAAAACAAAGATGAACCTTAAGTCTCCTACCTTATATAAAAATTAACTAAAGATGGATCATAGACTTAGATGAAAATGTAAAAGTATAAAACTTTTAGAAAAAACCCACAGGATAAAATCTTTAGGATCTAGGAATAGGTAAAAAGTTCTTAAACTGGACAATAAAACTTATACAAGGAAAAATTGCTAAATTGGACCTTGTCAAATTAAATGTTTTTGCTTTATAACAGACCATATTAGAATAAAAAGATGAGCTACAGATTTGTAGAAAATATTTGCAAGCTACATATCTGACAAAGGACTAAAAAGAACTCTAAAAACTTAACAGTTAAAAAAAAACTAACAATCCAATTAGAACATGGGCAAACTACATGAACAGACTTCTTGACCAAGAGGACATACAGATGGCAAATAAGCACATGAAAAGATGTTCAATGTCATTAGCCATTGGGCAAATGCAAATTAAAACTACAATGAAATATTAGCACATACTTATCAGAATGGCTAAAATAGAAAATAGTGACATTGTCAAATGCTGGTGAGAATGTGAAGAAACTGGATCATTTCTACATTGTGGTGGGAACATAAAATGTTACAGCAAATCCAAAAAAAATTTGGCAATTTCTTAAAAATGTCAACATGACCCTACCATATGACCTAGCAACAGAAGCCCTGAACATTTCCCACAGAGAAATTAAAACCCATATTCATACAAAATCCCGTGCACAAACGTTTATAGTAGCTTTATTCCTAATTGTCAGAAAATAAAAACAGTCCACATATTCTTCAGTGAATGATTATGAAACAACCTGTGGTACATCCATAGCATGGAATACTACTCTGAAATAAAAAGAAACAAACCATTGATACATGCAACAACCTGGATGAATGTTCAGAAAATTACGTTGGATTAAGAAAAGCCAATTCTAAAGGTTGCTTATTGTTGTGATTCCATTTATACAATATTCTTGAAATGACAAAATTATAGAAAGGTAGAACAGGTCAGTGGTTGCCTGGGATTAAAGAGGGAGTAGAATGGGAGGCTCAGGTGGGAGGATCACTTGAGGCCAGGAGTTCAAGACCAGCCTGGGCAACATGGTGAGGCCATGTCTCTTCAAAAAATAAAAAATTAACTGGGTGTGGTGGTGCATGCCTGTAGTCCCAGCTACTGGAGGCTGAGGTGGTAGGATCTCTTGATGAGCCCAGGAGTTTGAGGTTGCAGTGAGCTATGATCATTTCACTGCACTTCAACTTGGGCAATAGAGAGAGACCTGGTCTCTAAGATAAGCAAACAAACAAACAAACAAAACAAAAACAGAAGGGGTAGAGGAAAGGAAGAGGGTGTGGCTATAAAAGAGCCACAGGAGGGAACCTTATGGTGTTGAGGATGCTCTGTATCTTCACTGTCTCAGTGTCACTGTATCAAAATCCTGGGTGTCACGTTGTACTATAGTTTTACAAGATGTTACCAATGGGGGACACTAGGTAAAGGGACGTGAAATCTGTCTGTATTATTTCTTACAAGTGCATGTGAATTTATGATTCTCTCAATTAAAAACAAAAACCAAAATTCTCTTAATTAAAAAACAAAAACCAAAAAAAAAAAAAATCACAGAATAAAATTCAAGTTAGATTTTTACAAAAGGATTTTATACAAGTACCAGATGATTATTTTTCCTTTTTCTTTTTATACTTTCTAGTTAAAGCAAAATGTACATGCAGAGATATAAATAATAAATATATAGCAGCTTGATAAATTATCACAACATAAATACACTCCTATAAACATCACACAGATTAAGAAATAGAACACCCGTATCCCAAAAGACCCCACAAAAAGTCGTACATTTGAGCTGGACATTTTTACGTACATTGTCTCAGCAGTAGCCAGTTAGGTTAACAGAATCCATGCCTGGTGGTTCAAGGCCATAGTCTATGAAGTGAATGACTAACTGTCCAAAGAAGGAGGATGCAAAAGAGTCTCAGTGTTCCATAGATGTGGCTTCTCACAAATAAGTCCTGTCCCTTCTCTGTGCCTCAAAATGGGGCCACCCTGCCAGGCTGTCATTGTATGGTTACTAAGTACCAAGTGCTTTGAGTCCCCTAGAGAAGGGAAGAAGTGGAATAGGCCACAGCAATGTTTTGACTTGAAAATCAAAGGAAAAGGTAACTTATCATCAGAAAAATGAAAAACAACTTACAAGCACATTTTATTTTATAAAAAGTATTGATTTCTGGCTAGAATATTAATTTACGCCCAAATGGATATAGGAGGGATCACTTCTGTTTTAAGTTCAGTAAGTTATTTAAATTCCCTGGAATCATAATAAAATCCACCTTGTCCTTAATTTCGACTGAGGTCTGGTTGGACTCAGCTGAATTCCATCTCCTGAGATGTCTTTTTGTGTAACACAGATACCCTTAGGTACAAATTTTTCCAGTTGAAAATTCTCATCGTGCATCCTGGATCAAGGGTATGAACCCAAAGACACTCATGGAGAAAGTGTCCCAATTGCACAGCACTTTAACCATCTCCCCAAGGAGCCCAGGATAATGCAGCTGCCAGAACTCAGAGGCTGGAGTTCAGCAAAACAATCTGTCCTCTCCTGTGGCTGTAACAAGTTACCCTTGAATGAAGGAAATAGAAAGATCCCAGCTCACTCATTCCCCAGATTCACAAAGCTGTTCTGTGGAGTAAAGCATGAGGGTTGACCTGGTGACTGCCATGCAAAAACCAGGATTGCAGGGGGTGACCTCAGGGTCCCTTTTACTGGCCAAACTGAAGAAACCAAATCCAATCTATATTTTCTTAACCTGAGTTGGATAGCCTGCATTTATAGGTTCAACAATGTATTTTATGCCACTGAATAGCATGCATGGGTTAGGAGTAGAGGAGAGGGAGAGGGGAAAAAAGGGGATTTTCCCCTTTCTTAGCTGCACTCTGTCAGTACTAATATTTTCTCCACTCCCCTGTTTTAGAGTCTGGTGCTGGGAAGAGAAGATGGACCAGGACTCACTCACATTCTGGTTGGTCCCTGCTGTCCCCTGGAGGTGAACGAGGAGTCCTGCAGACGAGCGAGTAGGTTCAAAGATGGAGATGCTTTCAAATCAAAGAGGATTTTAAAATTTGACTCCCAGTTGCACTCCTGGGATGACCACTCCATTGCAATGTCATTTTAGTAACACCCTCAACTCATTGACCACAGCCACCAGACAGGAGCTGTGCTTCCCCACCCTTGGACCTAGAATAGATCCCCATGCTTATGCCCCGTACCAGCTCACCCACTCAGCCTGGAGGACACAGCCAGGGGTTCTCACAACCTCATCATTTGCTTGCAGCCAAGTCAGATGAGCCTTACTGGGTGGGTGTGTGGGTGGGGTAGGTTTTTTCTCTCTCTCTCTCTCTCTCTTAGATTCTTTACAAAGAAAAGCAGGAGTCTGTGGGCAGTAGGTGAGGCTGAGGGACTGAGGAATCCCTTCTCCCTTTCCCAATTCAATGAATGTTTTCAACATGCTGTGCATAAAACCTCAGTTCGTGTTCCACTTGATTCTGCTATCTGAACATCTGCTAAGCTGCCTTGGTCCAGGTGGTTTGGGGAAAGGGAAATAGAAGGATGGGAAGTCTGGGTGTTCATTAAAAAGAAACATTCGATGCAGCACGGAAAACAGCCAACACTACATTTGTAGGAAGGCCGGGCACATGTATTGTCTGTGAGCCGCATCACTATGGTTGTGGGGTGCCTGCTCTCCTTGAAGTTCAGCTTTGAGAAGGGCTGATAGCCCAGCACCATCTTTTCAGCTTAGAACTCTCCCCTAAATTTTCCCCCTGTGTTGTTTCTTCCTCCCCAAGCCTTTTTGCCACTAAGCAATGACTGCATTCTATGTTTAGCTCAAAATAGTAAATGAGCTTAATCCATCTTCTAAATTCAAAGGAACCAAGCTGCATCCTGGCCTTGGGGGCCTGGTGTCTGCCACACTTCTGCACATTCTTATTCCAAGCCTCACCTGCCAAGAACAAAGCAATATACCAATGGCTATGTCTACTCAAAACTATTTCAACAACCCATAGAACAATGGCTCAAATGCTTTTCTTCCTCTATGGGGAAGGATGATTCAACCATTTGATTGACTGAACTGAAACTAAAACTCAAGCTCTACTGGTCCTTTTACGCTTGAGCAGACACATCCAGAGTTCAGATCACATGCTGGGCTCCTGAGAAGCTCTCACCTACTTGGGGAAAAAACCAACAGTGCCTTTTATTGGGGCAGATGAAGGCTGCTGGGGGTTGTGTCTGTCCCTGTGTCTACTTAATGGCAAGCATGCAAAACAGGACTTGGGCTTGCGCTGGTGAATCTTGACTTCACCTAGCACGCTGGTGGGCACACCCAAATGAAAACAGTTTTATAGGCATGGGAGAAAGACTCAGGTGGGCTAAGGTGCCAACAGAAACAGTGCATCTGGGAATTGACAGATCAAGACTCAAACAGAACATGGAGGCAACACTTGGGTGAAGAGGTGACAGCTATGGGTAAAAATGTGATCAAATATGGGGGGAGGGTGTCCAGATTTCTTGGTCCTGATTGATTTTCTCTCTTACTGAATGAATTTTTGGTTTGTTAACACTGCTACTCTTACAGGCAATTCCCCCTGTGGCCTCTGGGAGGTGGGGGAGTGGCTCTCCTCCCCGCTGTGCCTGGGCAATGCAGCCGCCACACTTCCCTGCAGGTCCTTCATCACCTGCACGCTCACATGGTTCCATTATTTGAGTTCAGGGCAGGAAATAGAACCTGATTCAACATTTTGCTAAGTATTATTTTCACCACAATGAATAGGGTCCTTTTTTGATCTGTAACCCACAGCTGGGCTGTGGTTCTCTCAACACACAGAGACTGAAAAGCTTCCTTCTGCGTTGATTTCTTAGTGTGGGCTGACCACATGTCCACATGTACTTGCTTCTTCTCCATACGTCCCAATGGAGTCACCGTCCCAGTGCTGGCAGATGCTGACAGAGCAGGGCAGGTAGGGCAGCTGTGCCCAGGAGTTCAGGGAGCAAAATGAGAGCCATTCTATCTATAACTTCAATCTATTTTAAAGGATGGTGTAAAATAAAGTAAGAGACTAACAGCCCAGTTTTCATTTGCATTAAAATATACCACTTTAAGAAGCTAAGATTTTTATCTTGTTTTATTTTTCCAAAAGCAAAATGAAGTTGGTTTTAATGAGGATACACAATGATTAACTGTTGTGTTATTTTGAAAGGCTTTCTTCCTTAAAATGAGCCTCGGTTACTCTCTGATACTGATAATTATCTGAAGCAAAATAAATACAAATGTCTGGGTTAATAAAGACTGAAACAGAATAATGTCTGGACACTAAATTTTGTAAAGAACAAAGAACACAATTGTTCTATACATACCCTTGCAAAAAAAAAATAATAATGGACAGGACACAGGAGCCTTGTATACTTAGGGACCTTGTTATGATGGAGCCCCAGGGCACCACCACTGGACGGACCTCCTTCCAGCCAAGGTCCCACAGTGGGGACTACAAGGGGGAGTAGCTCATCCTGCTCCTCAGTCTTGGGGACACTAGCACAGCAGTAGAGGGGAGTCCAAAATCTGCCATGGAAGCCTCGGCTCCAGTACTCACTAATTGAGTAGCAAGACGGCCTCAGTTTCCCAGGGCCTAAAGTGGAGTAAGAGTTGTTCACACTAAAGGATTATACAAGTCAATGAATAAGGGCCCAGCTCTGTCAACACTGAAGTTCCAGACAAAAGAAAGGCATTAGTTATCATTTCTGAAAGGCTGTGGGGGATTGGCTTGAACTTAAAAAGTAAAACAAACCCCAAGCAAACCCTCTCTCTTGTGGGCCTAAGTTGGACAACTGGGAACTTGTGCTACCTTCTGAATATGTGGATGGATTTTGCCTGTTTTGGGACATCAGGTAGGCCTTTGGGGAAGCACTTGAACTTCTCAGGGCTTTTAGTGCTTTGCGGTGCTCCAGGCAAACAAGTTAAGGTTGCAACTACAAATGAGTGATGTCTTGGGCTTAGTCCACCTCTATTGGGATTAGGAGTTCAGATTGCTATACTCAGCCAGAATCTTGGTCAATTGTTTAACTTCTCTGTTTCTTAATTTTACTCATTTGTTGAACGGGGATTATATCAGCTTTATTTACCTCGAAAATCTTTATGAAAATGAAATGAGATGACTTTTTAGTATAAATATATCCATTTCTAATTATCATCGGATAGGAGCTTCAGCCTAACTGCCGTGTGTTCTGGAAAGTTTTATTATTTAGAATCAGTCTAGGCTGATTGTTATCTCTCTATGCTGACTTTTTGTTTTTTTAATAAACTTTTTATTTTGGAATACTTTTAGATTTCCAGAAAAGTTCCAAAGGTCACACAGAGTTCTCATAGGACCTTCACCCTGTTTCCCCTGATGTTAACATCGCATGTAACTATGGTCCATTGTAAACACGAAGGAACCAATATTGGTGCATTGCTATTAACCAAACTACAGACCTTATTTAGATTTCACCAGTATTTCTATTACTGTCCTTTTCTTGTTTCAGGACACCACATTGTATTTAGTCAGCATGTCTCATGGTAGCTTCTGATCTGTGATGGTTTCAGTCTTTCTTTATCTTTCATGCACTGCCAGTTTTGAGGAGTGCTGGTCAGATACTGTGCAGACCATTCCTCAGTCTGGCCTTGCCTGATGTTTTCTTCTCAAGATTATACTTGGGGAAGAGGAAATCACCTTCTCATCACGTGATATCAGAGGGTACATGCTATCGCCATGATGTACCACTGGCAAAATTAACCTTAATCACTTGGTTAAGTGAGCTAGGAGGTTTCTCCACCGTAAAGTAACTATTTCCCCTTTCCATACTCTATTCTTTAAAATAAAAGCAAATCCACTAAGTCCAACACTCACTCAAGAGAAGAGGAATTGAGCTTCACCTCCTAGAGGGAGAAGTATCTATATATATTATTTGGAATTCTTCTGTAAGGAAGAGTTGTCTTTTTCTCCCATTTATTTGTTTAATCATTTATATTTATCCTTGTGGACTTGTATTTAATGGCCTTATACTTTGAGTCATTATCCAACACTATTTATTTATTTGGTTGCTTTACTGGCAGCTCTTTCAGTTGGCTCCTTCCCTTGGACATACTCCTATTGTTGTGGGTTTTTTGGTTTGTCTTTTTTTCCTTAAGCATTTTCTTACTTTCTGACACTAGAAAATGCTCCAGGATCACTGGAGCATATTCACTGCCCTAGAGTTAGCCATTTCTCCAAGGACCCTTGTTCCTTTTATTGGAAAATGATATCAGAAACCAAGAACTGGGCACTGGGTGTGCTTGTTGTTTTGTTACTGGCTGATGCTGATTTGTATCTAAATAAAATAAATGAAAATGTCTGGAGTTAAAGAGATACGGGTTTTTATTGGCTGCATTAGTTTGGGCAAGTTATTTTGTCACTTTGGGCCTCATCTATATGCAAGGAAAATGAAAATCATGCCCAGGATTGTTGTGGGTCATGTGGAACAACACTGAATGGACTTTGTGTTTCTGAGAATAGAGGGCTCGATTTTTTTTTTTTAAACCAACCTTCCTCCTGAAAACAACCAAAATATTTGAAGAAAATATGGGAAACATCTTTAAAACATAAAAAAATAATAAAGACCAAATTTAAGGGAAAATGAGAACCTAGAGAAATAAACAAGTAAGACCATTGCATTTGCCCTAAAGACATTTGCCATTTCCAGCAAATTGGAACTTTCACTTTGAAAGTTTGATGGCAGTTGTGCAGGGGGTAGAATATAATGATAGTCAAAAACCAGGGATAGAACTAGGCAAGAAATTTAACAGGACAACCTTGCCATGATAAGCTTGGATATCAAAGAGCTCTATATAACTCCAGGGGAAGGTAAAGAAATTGCTTTATTTTAAGTATTGATTCTTCTAGGAAACCTCAAGCCTTGAATTTGGTTTAAGCTGGGTCTCAAACTCAGAGTGCTTTCAGAGGCCTTGCAAGGAAAGGTACCTTCAATTTGGCCTTCATATAAATCTTACACATTATTTTTTTAAAAAATGACTAACATACAATAAGAGATAACCACACACACAGCAGAAGCAACAGACAAAAGAAAATAAACCTGTAGAGATTTAAGGTATTGGAATTATTAGCTACATAGACTATAAAACAACTAAGTTCCAATATATAAAAACTAACAGACAACATTAAATACATCTTTGGGGAACAGGAAACTAAAAAGCGACACATGTGATATAAAGATGAAAACAAAAAAGAATTTTACAAATAAAAATTCCAACAACTGGAATTAAAAATTTTGGGAATGAACTAACCAGCACATTAGATACACCTGAAGAAAGAATCAGTAAACTTGAAGAGATATCCTATAAAAACACCTAGACCAATCATCCCAGTCTCCTTTATTTTTCTTTGCAAGCACACTCCTATTTAGCACCTCCAATTGACCAAGGGTTCCAGACATTTTAGCAAAGAAAAGCTGCTAATATTAGTAATTTCTCTAATGGCTTGAGGTCACTGCAAAGGGGTGTGGTGGAAGTGGGAAAGAAGGAAGCTCCACTCTCTTCTCCCCTTTGGGACACCAGAAAAGAGAATGAGCGCTCAGGAATGGCAGCTCAGAGATCTGACAAAGAAGACATGTCCTATAGTCCTACAGACAAAGCTTGTTCCAAAGTGGCTGGCTCCTCTCTGCTTACCTCCCAGGCTGCTGTGATGGTCCAGTAAATGAAAAGTATGGAAAACATGTTGCACTGTAAGAATACCAAAGCACTGCCACGTTGTGTATGAAAGTTCATTTCTTGTACTCAGCATTCCTCTGATGGATTATGTATCTAATTCTACATCACTGAAATACCTGATGGCACAGATTTAAAATCTTTTCTTATGTAGTCTTTTTTTTTCTCTGTTTTAATTGAAGAGTGTTCTTTCTTCTTCTGAAAGTAGGAACTCTCTTTGTGGAAGGCAGTCTCCAAAGATAGCTGCTATCAATTCTCTCCTTCCCAACATGCACATGCTACTCCTCACATCGAGAGGTGACGTCTCCACTCCAGCCCAGAATCTGTGCTGGTGTTGTGACATCCTCTGCTAATAGAATTCAGCAGGAGTAACGCTATGTTAGCTCTGGGCCTAGAGTTTAAGAATTCTGGCATCTTTTACTTTCTTCTTCTTGGAAGCCAGCCATCATGTAAAACATCGACCACCCTGAGGCTCCCATACTGTGAGTAAGCCCAAACTAGGCTCCATGGAAAGAGACAGTTGCCCATCTGTTCCTGTCATCCCAGCTGAGGTGCCAGCCATGAGAGTGAAGAAGTCACCCTGGAAACCTACCCCCAGCAGACACCATGTACAGGAGAACTACCCAGCTGAGCCCCGTCCAGACTGTAGAATCATGAGAAACGATGCTATGAGTTGAATGTGTCCTGCAAAGTTCACGTGTTGGAAAGTTAATCCCCAAAGCAACAGTGCTGAAAGGCCAGACCTTTAAGGGGTGATTAGGTCCTGAGGGTTCTGCCCTCCTAGATGGATTAATGCCATTGTCAGAGGAGTGAGTTCCTAATAAAAGGACAAGTTCAGCTCCCTCTCTTTTCTCTTGCTCTCACCCTCTTTTGCCCTTCCTCTTCCCACAACGGGATGATGCTGCACAAAGACCCTTGCCGGATGCAGGCCCCTTGACCTTGGACTTCCCTGCTTCCAGAACTCTAAGAAATAAATTTCTTTTCTTTATAAATTGCCCGTGCTGTGGTATTCTGTTGTAACAGCAAAAAAATGGACTAAGACAAATAATAAGTGGTGGTTGTTTTAAGCCGTAAGTTTGGGGTCATTTGTTACATAGCAATACATGACTGAAACATTATTACATACAATTTTCTCCATAATTTCTGTTTCCCTGAAAAGGAAAAAGATTCTTCAAGGTTCTTCAGGGGCCACTGTCATCTGGCCCCTGCACACTTCTCGAGGGTTTCCATCAGACAGGTGAAGTATTCGTTGTTTCTTACCATGTCTGTCCTGTGTACTCCCAATTTCCGTGGTCATTCTCACCTCATCAACCCTGTCTCTGAGGGTTCAACTGCATTTCCCCTCTCAATTGAACTGCCACCTCCACTTAGTCTTAATTATGGACTCTTCAAGGTCTAGCACAGAATGACATTCACCCCTAAGACATCTGACCTCTGAACTCTTGTGGCCAGGTTCATTGGAAAACTTCCACTCTCTGGTGAGGGTACTTGTGTTTTGAAAGTTGGTTTTGTGTCCCCAAATATAATGAGCTTCCTTGAATGCAGAAACTGAGTCGTATGCCTGTTTGTTTTTCAGCATCTAGCAGAGGACCTGCAGAGCGGAGGCACTCCGAAACACGTTTTACTGATGAGTATGCTGTTCACATTCCTTTTCTTTAGCATTTTGGTGGTTCACTGGCTCCACCTTCATTTTCAGGTGCTCTGTATCTATCAGATTGAATTCTTGTTGCTACCACTGACATAAAAATACCACAGGTCTTTTTTCTGAATATGAAGAAGTAGAAAAATGAAAATCATTAATATTTTTTTTTTGCCAGGACAAGGAAAATACTCTGATTCTCTCCTCCACTTTTCATGTCAGAAAGTGCACGTACGGTGAGTCATTCCCTTGTCACCTAAACTCTGAAGTGTAATATGATCATGGTAGGCAGTGAAAACATGTATGTGAAGTCCCAGAGGCATAAGAATTCAAGAGTGGAAACCACTAAAAGATTGGCAGGACTGTTTTCTAAGAAAGCAAAGAGCCCAAGGCTGATGTTCAAAGGGTTTTTTCTGCACCCCAGGGACCCTTACCTGGCTCCGGATCCTCACGCTGGCCGTGGGAGTCAAGTATTTATGTTCTAAATACCAGGCCCGCTCCTGGAACACCAGCCTGGTCCCATATAACAGACAAAACTAAGGGATTGGGGAAGAGGAAAGAAATGGACAAATAGCAATATATTAGAAAACACAGAACCTAAGGAGGTGAAAAACAAATAATATTACATTTCATAAAATCATAACCATTAATACTTTCTCAAGGCAAAATGGCCATGTTTTGGATATGCAGCATATGTTTTATTTTCTTAAACCATTCTGTGGAAAATTTAAAGCATATACAAAAGTAAGACAAATAGTGTAATGAACTCCCATGTATCCATGCCCCCAACTCAAGAAATACTGACTTGTATTTCATCGATAACCTCACCTAGTTCTCCTCCACCCCAGGTTATTTAGAAGCAAGGTCCACATAGGATATGTTTTAAAACATCCATGTAGTATTTCTGTTTGCCTTCCATCTCAATTCATGGAAGACGACTCTAAATGTACATTCTGAACAATATCATGTTGATACTTCCCATTGAGCATGGTTTGATTAAACTTTCACAAAAAAATAGCATTCCTTATTTACATTTTGTTTCAATACATTTTTCCTGTTACATTTCTGAAACCTACACGCAGAGCTTCTGCATGACATCATGAGCACCAAGCAACAATAAATGAGTTTTCCTATAGGAAGAAGTAACTTTTTATTTAATATTTTTTTACTTAACTTTTAATTTTTTTTTTTTTTTTTAAGATAGCAGGTCTTGCTCTGTTGCCCCAGGCTAGAGGGCTAGAGTATGGTGGTGAGATCATGGCTCACTGCAGCCTTGAATTCCTGGGCTCAAGCGATCCTGCTGCCTCAGCTTTCCAAGTAGCTAGGTCAACAGGTGGGCGCCACCATGCCTGGCTAATTTATTAAATTGTTTGTATGGACAGGGTCTTGCTATGTTGCCCAGGGTGATCTTAAACTCCTGACCTCAAGCAATCCTCCAGCCTCAGCCTCCCAAAGTGCTGGAATTACAGGTGAGAGCCACCATGCCCAGCCTCACTTAACTTTTAATATTCAATAATTCTAAAATCACACAGAAGTAGAAAGCATAGTGTAATGGACCTTCACGTCTCCACCACCAGCTTTGATGGTCACCAGTCTTGTTTTGTCTCTACTCCCACCCATGCCTCTTTTTTGTGTCATTGTGGGGGAAACCTCAGTCGTATCATTTAGTCCATAAACATCTCACTGAGTATCTCTAAAAGATAATGATTCTTTAGAAATAAGATAGTCTCAAAATCAAACCGAGTAACAATGAAGCCCTCTTATTCCAAGCAAATGGAGTTGATCTTCACGTGAGAAGGCAAAGTGTCTTGCATGGACTATCAGACTCAGAAGTCACGTGGTTCACAGTCATGCAAATGATGCAGTCTCTTCATTCTTTTTTTGTGGTTCTGAGACATCCTTGGAATAGCATCATTATGAGGAGCCTCAACTATTCAGTCTTCCCAGAAAGGGTCACAGTGTGGCCAGCAGCTTTTATTATTAAATAAAAGATACTTAAGATTAATTATAGCTTCTTTATGAAATTGCCAGAGTCTAGGCAGTCGTTGCTTGGCCAGTGTAAGCTTCCTTTGGCTGTTTTATATAACGCCAGTAAAGATGTTCGTAGACCCTACAGACATGGGAAGAGTGACTGAAAAATACTGCAATTCATCTGGAAAACATAACTTCTTATAAAAATAATAAATAATGTCTGGTATGTGATTCAACCAAATCACATGTCTCTAGGTGAACTTCATACACACTACAAAAATATTTGCTATGAGTTTCTAGGTGCAGAAAGGTAAACCTTATCGCTTGGGTGTACAAAAATATAAGGTCAGTGATAAGAAATCCAGAGCTATAGAAGTATAAGCATTTTTAGAAATGATGTAGCTCATCTTCTCACTCAGTCCAGAATCCTGCATCAGCCAGGTTTCACCCAAGAAGCAGATGACACATTCACATTGGGGTAATTGAAGAAGAGTTAATAATATTTTGTATAAGGGTGTGGACAAGATGTAGGACAGCAGTCCTCAACCACCAGGTTGCAGACTGGTACTGGTCTGTGGCCTGTTAGGAACTGGGCTGCAGGGCAGGAGGTGAGCCTCCTGCAAGCCAGCAAAGCTTCACCTGTATTTACAGCTGCTCCCCATTGCATCACCGCCTGAGCTCCACCTCCTGTCAGATCAGAGGCGGCATTAGATTCTCACATGAGCGCAAACCCTACCATAAACTGCGCAAGCAAGCGAGGGATCTAGGTTGCATGCTCCTTATGAGAATCTAATGCCTGATGATCTAAGGTAGAGCTGAGGCAGTGATACTAGTGCTGAGGAGTGGTTGCAAATACAGATTATCTTTAGCAGAGAGGTTTGACTGCACAATAAATGTAATGCACTTGAATCGTCCATCCCAAACCCATCTTTCCCCCACCCACTGTTCATGGAAAGATTGTCTTCCATGAACCTGCTCCCTGGAGTCAAGAAGGTTGGGGACCACTGATGTAGGAGACCCATAGGGATAATGCAGTGCCCTGGAGCCAGTAACTCTGAAGCTGTTACCACCTCTAGGCTTGGAGGGTGGAGGGCAGGGAGTGGCTACCGGATCCTACAGAGAGAGCTATGTAAACAGGGACACTTTAAGAGGAGCTGTGACCCTCAGCTGAGGAACACAGCAATTCCAGGGTGACCCCACAGGGATGCAAACAGGGAGCAGGGAAATCTTAACTTCACTTTTTTCCCCCTCTACAAACTCTAGCTGTTGTCTGAACCCAGCTCAGTCCAAAGGGCAGGGATTCCCCTGATGCAAGCTATGCAGGTCAACTGCCTAGGTCCACAATGGGGTAGAGAAGGATGGAGAGTAGAGTGAAAAATGCAAGTGGAAGATCTCCATCACAAGTCCCATCTCCAACACTCATGTCAGAGGCTCGTGCAACATCTTGGCCAGTCCCGAATGATTCAAGCCACAGCCCACTTGATTGCAGAGAGCTCCCAACAAGCTGCTGACTGTGCAGTCCAACATTCCCAGGCTTTGTTCCCGACTGCTGGCTTTCCCCAAGCTCACATTGTGCTTCCTGACTGTGTCTGCTCTTCCCTTCTTTGGTTCTTGGTGACTACCAGAACACCACGTCTAGGTACAGACACCATCAGCCCAGCCTCAGTCCCTTAAACAGAACCTGAAATGTCTTTCCTCTTCTGTTCCAAAGATGGTAGCTCAGTGTGTTAAGAGGCACCCAGCTCCCCAACGAGTCTCACTGCTGGAAGAGCCATTGTATCCAGAGCCACTTCTCTATGTGGAATAGCTACTTCCACACAGAGAACATATTCACATAGTTAATTTATGGGTTAACTCTGTGAGGAAAGGGGTTGTGTCCTGCTCATGGGATCGTGTCCTGCTCATCACCGTGTGCCTAGGGGTTGGAAAGGAGCCGATGCACTGTAAGAGGTTGGCTGAAACCCAATTTCCTGTAACTCAGGGCTCTTGATCCTATAACTTCTGCTGCCTAAGGAACAAAGCAAGAGTCTATGAAAGCTTCCAGACAGCAGCCCTTAAAATTGTAAGGATAGTTTTCATATCTGCACTTAGTCCTTCTTTCTTCAAGATGATCAGCCTTGACAGAGTGTCATCTCCCCCTTACTGTGGTTTCAGCTCTTGGGCCACCTTGGACTGTGGTGGCCTCTTCTATTATATTAATAGATGCTTAATTCTTTTCTTCATGGTGTCTTACAGAACTAAACAGGTGTTGTGCCTGGATGTTGTCTCATCACTGTGGTGTCCATAGCACCATCACTGTGCTGAGTTTGGACTCTACACTTTCATAGGCAAAGGAAATGGAATTTGCTTTTATAGCAGCCACATAACGTTTTTGAATAAATGAGTGAAAGAATATCATGCATGTTTGGTTAATATCAAACATTTGATCATTTGACACTCCCAGCTAGCCTTTCCCCCCATAAACTGTTTTAAACCAACCCACACATACAAATATACATCCCTAAGGGGGTAATTTTAAATTTGTTCTTTTAAAGTCATCTTGTTGGTATGGCCTATCTTAAACCCTCTAAAATCTCTGTGAATCTTGATTCAGTCACCTGAAATGTTGTGTCATTTATAAATTGTCATCTTGTCTGTGTCTTTATACCATAAGAGCTCAGGTGACAGGTCTACATCTTTTGATTCAGGCTATCTGAGAACCTATTAACAGAATGTCATCAAACTCTTATTTCTCAGGCTTGTTCACAAGGAGATCCTGAGAGTCTGGCAAAGTGTTGGTCAAAGTGAAGATGCATCATCAATTTCCCCAAATTTTCTCCTCTAGTAACCTGGCTAAGAAAGGAAGTAAGATTAGTTAAGTAAGGTTTATCCTTAGTGAACATAGACAGGCTCCTAGTGACTGTCTCTTTTTCTTTTCTAATTTCACATAAACTATCTTGAATAGTTTTTTGTAGATTTTAACTTGGATTTATATCAATCTCAGATTCTATAGTTTCCTAAATCTATTTTTTTCTTATTTTTGAAAATGTGGACATTTGCTCATTTATAATTTTCTGGCATTTCTTTTGGCCTCCTTGGTTTCAAATCTCTTTCAGGGTAAGTCCTTCCCAGTTGAGGCCAATATTCCTTCAGAGAGAAGATGGGAACATTACGGGGGATAGATAAGTAGCTCTGCTTTCTTTTTGCTACATATTAAAATCCAAGCTTTCTTACCCAAACCAAGGGTCCATCTCATCAAACACTTGAATGTAGCTACAAATGGCCCTTTAGATTTTTATCAGATTATTTGTCAAGCCAGATGTTATGCTGGGATTTGGCCATCCTGACATTTATTAAATGCCATTCTTTGTGTTTATCCCTGGACAACTGTTTCCCCACCATCACTGCACTCCTCATTGTTTATATGTATTTGCCTTAGACCTGTGCCCTTCAGACAGCCCCCTCTACTCCTACCCTGGTTTCTTTAAATGTGTCTCGAATCACAACTTTTTTTCTGGATGTATTGTCAGAATGACATGCTACTGTTTTTCTTCCTCTCGGGTACACATACATCTTTGAAATCTCTGTCCATAGAGTCATAATAGCCGATATTTATTAAGCACCTACTATGTGTCAGGCAATGCAAGGTATTATACATCCACCTCATTTAGTCCTGACAATAATTCTGAAAGGCAGAAATTGTAGGCCTGTGCAGGAAAGGATTAACTCAGCAGGCTGGACTGCTCAAATCCTGCACAATCCCAAGGTCTTTAGCCATTGCCTGGCTCTTGGGAGAGGGGCTTTTGAGCCCTTGGAGTATCTTGCCTGATAAGAGTGTCATGGTATGTCTGAGAGCTTGGGTCATGCCAGAAAGTTTATGTTAACAATGCGATTTATGGTGAATGCTTATTTTTGTGTGCCTAGGCCTTAGGGCCATGCTATATCAATTTTACCTCTGGGGGGGCCATGGTCTGAGGAGCTGAAGTCAATCATACGAGTATTACCTGTTTATGTGACTGATCCCCAACAAAAGCCCTGGACACCAGGGCTTGGGTGATCTGGTTGGCACTACTTTGCATGTGTTGCCACATATCACTGTTAGGAGAATTAGGTGCTGTCTGTAGACTCCACTGGGAGAGTACAACGGGAAGCTTGCTGGTCTCTCCTGGACTCCACCCCCTGTACCTTTTCCCTTTGCTGATTTTAATCTGTATCCTTTTGCTGTCATAAACTATAACTATGAATATAGCAGCTTGTCTGAGTCCTGTGAGCCCCTCTAGCAAATCACTGACCAGGAGGGCAGTGCTAGGGACCCCTGACACAGGCCTCATTTTATACATGAAGAAACAGAGGCTCAACGAAAGTTAAATGATAGAGCAAGGGATGGAATTAATTCTTTCAGGAATCAAAGTTTTTTTTCCTGTCTACCACATCATAGCACCTCTACTTCTCAGAATTTTAAAAAATAGTCTAGGCATGGTGGCTCACACCTGTAATCCCAGCACTTTGGGAGGCCAAGGCAAGAGGATCGTTTGAGGCCAGGAGTTCAAGACCAGCCTGGGTGACATACTGTGACCCTGTCTCAAAAAAAAAAAAAAACCCAAAAGTAAAATACCAAAAAGTAGATAACTCTTTCTGAAGATACAGACTACGGGTTCTGGGTGACAGGATAGATGACTTCCCCCAACTCTCTCATTGAATGCAGCCATAACTGCTGGACACAGTGCAGGAGAAGCTCCTTGAGGACTGAAAAATAAATAGTGGCAGGCAGATTGGGGAAGGATACCAGAATTCAAAGTACTGTAAAACTGGCAGCAAGTTTAACTCTTTTTCCTCATGCTACTCATGTCCCTGGAGGCATATGTAGCAGGGAAGGATAACTAAACCCCAGCTTTCTGGCTGGAGAATGAAGAAAGGAAGCCCCAGAAAACCAGAAAGTACCAGGGAGGTCATGGATAAGGAGGGCTTGGGAAAGCAAACTCATAAAGTTCTTTATAAACTTTTGGGCTCAGCCCCAGTTGTGCATGTATGGATTTGATGTAATTAGCATACAAAAGACTCTAAGAACTAAACTAGCAGAGAGATGAGAATCCAGGTGCCAGAATGGCCAGAGAATGGAATATATCTGAGCAGTGCTGCAAAGGCTTTGAAGACTAAACTGATATTGGAACCACAGTGAACAGAAGATGCATTGAAACTTGCAGCCCAAACATAACCAAGTACGTCACATGCTAAAACAAAAATATCAACATTCTCCATAGGATTTAAACAAGATCCAGAATCTCATAACATAATATTCAAAATGTCTAGGAAATTATCCAAAATTTTTCAGAATATGAAGGAAAAAAGAAATATAACTTGCATGAGCAAAGACAATCAACAGATGGCAACAGCAAAATGACACAGATGTTGGAATTATCTGGCACAAACTTTAAAGCAGCTGTTATAAAAATTCCCAAACAAATAATCACAAACCCTTTTTTTTTTTTTTTTTTTTTTTTTTTGTTGAGACAGAGTCTCACTTTTTTGTTGCCCAGGCTAGAGTGAGTGCCGTGGCGTCAGCTTAGCTCACAGCAACCTCAAACTCCTGGGCTTAAGCGATCCTACTGCCTCAGCCTCCCAAGTAGCTGGGACTACAGGCATGCGCCACTATGCCCGGCTAATTTTTTCTATATAGATTTTTAGGTGTCCATATAATGTCTTTCTATTTTTAGTAGAGACGGGGTCTCGCTCAGGCTGGTCTCGAACTCCTGACCTTGAGCAATCCACCCGCCTCGGCCTCCCAGAGTGCTAGGATTACAGGCGTGAGCCACCGCGCCCGGCCCACAAACCCTTTTGAAACAAATGGTAAGACAGCAGGTTTCAGTAAAGAAATAAAAGATATAAAGAAGAAACAAATGAAAACTTTAGAATTGAAATACAATGATCAAAACAAAAATGAGCTCAACAGAAGAACTAAAGGGACAGAAAACAGTATCAGTGAAATAAGAGAGAGAATAATAGAAATTATCCTATCTGAACAACAGAGAGAAAATAGACTGAAATAAAAAGAACATAGCCTCAGGGACCTAAGGGACCTGTGGGACTATAACCAATGATCTAACCTTCATCATTGGAATCATGGAAGGAGAGAAGAAAGAAGGCAGAGCTGAAAAGTACTTGAAGATGTAATAGCTAAAAAACTACCCAAATTTGGCAAAAAACATAAATGTGAAGGTTTCAGAAGTTCAAGGAACTCCAAACAGGATAAACACAAAGAAATCCATGCCCATACACAATATAATCATCATCTGGAAACTAAGACAAAGAAAAAATCTTGAAAGCATCTGGAGGAAAAAAATAATGTGTTACTTATAGAAGAACAGCAATCTGAATGACTGGATCTCTCGTAGGGAACTATGGAGTCCAGAAAGAAGTGGTACTACGTTTTTCAAGTAATGAAAGTAACATCTGTCAACCCAGAATTCCATATCCAGTGAAAATATCCTACAAGAATGAAGGTGAAATAAAGAAATTAATAATGAATGAAAACAGAGAATTTGTTGCCAGCAGATCTTCTCTAAAAAAATTGTTAAAAGAACTTCTTTAGTCAGAAGGAAAATGAAGGAAAAAGCAATGGGAAATGGTAAATATCAATCAGGAATGATGGAAGAGCAACAGAAACGGTAAATATCTGCAATATAGGATAAATATGATGGACTATTCTTTTCATGAATTCTTTCAAAATACATTTAATGCTTGTAAGCAAAATTTGTAATATTGTCTAATGTGGTTTCCAAAGTATGTAGATGTGCTTACAGGATGCCTATGACGAAAAGAGGGGAAAGGAACACTTTGGTGGTAAGATTTCCACATTCTACTTGAAGAGATAAAATGTCAATTTTAAGTAGACTGTAAAAGTTAAATATGCACATTATAATCCCTAGAGCAACCATTATAAAGAAAAAAAAATACAAAGAGATATAAATAGATCAAAATGAAATCCTAAAAAACGTTCAAGTAATCCAACAGAAGGTGTGTATTGCAGGCTGAATAATAGCCATTCAAAGAAATGGGTCCTAATTCCCGGAATCTGCAAATATTACTTTATAAGGAAAAAGGACCTTTACAGATGTGATTAAGATGCTTAAAATGGCAAGATTATTTTGGACTACCCAGTTGGGTCCTAAATACAATTACATGTATCCTCATAAGAGAGAGATTTCATAGACAGAAGAGGAGGAGGCAATGTGACCACCAGAGACAGATGTTGGAATGAGGTGGCCACAAGTCAGGGAATGCCAGTAGCCACCAGGACCGGGAAAATGTAAGAAATGGATTCTCCCTGAGAGCTGCCAAAGGCAGTACAATACTGCTGACACCAGGATTGATTTTGGCCCAATGATACCAATTTCAGACTTCTGGCCTGTAGAACTGTCAGAGAATAAATTTCTGTTGTTTTAATCTACCAAGTTTATGGTAATTTGTTAGAGCAGCCATGAGAAACTAATACAACATATAAGAGGAAATGGAGGCATGAGAAGCAGAAGAAACAAACAGAAACAAATAATAAAATGATAGACCTTAATCTAAACATATCAATAATCATATTAAATGTAAATAGTCTAAACAGCTGTTAGACTGTTCCTGCCAAAGATAGGAATATTAAGAATGAATTTTTTAAAAACCCAAACTGTATACAAGAAAATTACTTTAAATATAATAATAGTGGTGAGTTAAAACTAAAAGTATTAAAAGAAGATATATAAGCAAAAACTTATCCAAAAAAGCCTACAGTGGCTATGTTAATATCAAACAAATTAGACATCAGAGAAAAGAAAAATTCCAGAAATAAGAAGGCATTACATAATGATAAAAAGGTTAATGAAGCAAGAAGATGTATAAGGCTAAATGTGAATGCGCACACAGAACTTCAACATACATGAAGCAAAACCTAAACAGAACTGAGTAAGTAGACAAATCCATAGACATAGTTGGAAATGTCAACATTACTGTCTCAGTAATAGACAGAGCTGAGACAGAATGCTGATGGGCAGACTGTCAACAAGGATACAGAAGAACTGAACAACATTATCAACCAACTAGATCTAACTGACATAGCATTCTACCCAACAATAGCAAAATATACTTTTTTTTCAAGGGCACAGGAGACATTCACCAAGATAGAGCATATCATGGGTCATAAAATAAATTTTAACAATTAAAAAATGTAAATGTAAAGCATACATGGTATGAGCCCTGATTATAATAGATCTAAACTTGGAATCAGTAAAGATAACAGGACAATCTCTAGACATTTGAAATTAAGCAACACACTTCTAAATAATTCGTGGGTCAAGAAGGGAGTCTCAGGGAAATTATAAGAGAAGGAAAATGAAACTTCAACATATAAATAAATGTGGAATTCAGGAAAGGCAGTGCTCAGTGGCAAATTTATAGTAGGAAATACTTGCTTAAAGTAGAAAAGAGAAAAGTAATGAAGTCAATAATATAAGCATTCACCTAAAGAAACCAGAAAAATAAGAGTGACATAAACCCAAAGCAACCAGAAAATAGTAAATATCAGAAGTCAATAAAAATAGAAATATAATAGATAAAAATCAATGAAAACCAAACCTTATTCTTTGAAAAGACAATTGATAAAATTTTTACAAGTTTACAAAGACAAAAATTACTAAAATTGGAAATGAAAGAGGGAAAAGCACTATAGTCTCTCAGAAATCAAAAGGATAAGAGGAAAACTATGAACAGCTTTACACACATACTTTTGATAACTTAGATGAAATGAAGCAATTCCTTGAATACTTCATATTACCAATAATCATATAAGATGGAATAAATAATATCTTAGTAAAAATTAAACCAATTGAATTCATAGTTAAAAAATGTTGTGAAAAAGAGACCTCTAGGCCTCAATGGTTTCATTGGTAAATTCTACCCAATATTTAAATAAAATTAACACCAATTCTACACAGTCTCTTCCAGGAAACAGAAGAGGAGGAAATCCTTCCCAATTCATTTTATGAGATCAGCATTATTAAGATACCAAGACTAGAGAAAGGATAGTACCTGAAGAAAAAATTACAGGCTGGTATTTCTCATGAACATAGACATAAAAATCCCCTACAAAATCAGTAAATTTAATGCAGCAATACGTAAAAAGAATAATACACTATTACTAAGTGGACTTTCTCCTAGGAATGCAAGACCAGTTGCATAATCAAAAATAAATCATTGTAATTCATCATATAATCAACCTAAAAAGAAAAAACACCACATGATCTTATCAGTCGATATGACAAAATGTTGACAAAATTTAACATTCCTTCATATTAAAAAAATACTCATAGGAAACTAGGAATAGAAGGGAACTGTCATATCCTGATTAAGGACAACTACAAGAGAAAAACACAAACAAACAAAAACTCCCACAATGAGAATCATATTTAGTGGCAAAAGGCTGAATGCTTTCTGCCTAAGATCCACAATGAGGTTAAGATGTCAATTCTCATCACTCCTATTCATCATCAAGCTGGGAATCTTAGCCAATGCAATAAGGCCAGAAAAAGAAAACAAAGGCATTGAAATAGGAAAGGAAACGATAAAACTGTTCCTATTCACAGACAACATGATTATTTATACAGAAAAAAATCACAAGAAATACCCTCCAAAATATCCTAAATGCTCTAGAACTAATAGTGAGCTTAGCAAGGTCATAGGATACAGGGTCAAAACAAAAAACATTAATTATATTTCTAGATACTAGCAATGTACAATTAGAAAGCAAAATTTGAAACAATATACCTTTTACATTAGCTCCCCCAAAATGAAACAGTTGCAAATCCACAAAAACATGTACATCATATTTACCCTGAAATCTAAAAATGCTGATGAAAGAAACCAAGGAAGAACTAATACAAAGGATTGGAAGTGTCAATATAGTACATTTGTCAATTCTCTCTGACTTGGTTCATAGATTTTACATAATTCCAATCAAACTCATAGCAGAATTTTTTGTAGATAAAGACAAACTGATTCTAAAATTTATGTGAAAAAGGAAAGAAACTAGAATAATGTAAACAATTTTCAAAAGAAGAATAGTCAGAGGAATCACTTTATTTGATTTTAAGACCTCTTATAGTATGATATAAAGTTATAGCAATCAAGATAGTGAAGTCTAGAAATAGACACACAGATCAATGGAACAAAATAGAAAACTTAGAGATAGGCCCACACAAATATGCCCAAATAATTTTTCACAAAGATGCAAAAGGAATTCAATGAAGGAAGAATAGTATTTTCAACAAATGATACTGAAACAATTGGACACCAATAGGCAAAAGATAAGCAAACCTTGATGTAAGCTTCACATCTTATACAAAAATTAGCTAAAAATAAATTATAAATCTAAATGTAAAACATAAAACTCTAAAACTTTTAGAAAAAAACATGGGAAAAAAATCTTCACAACCTGAGATTAAACAAGGTTCTTAGGTATGACTCCAAAAGCATAATTCATAAAATAGAAAAACTAGTAACTTGGACTTCATCAAAATCAAAAACTTTTGCTCTGCAAAAGGCACTGTTAAGGGAATGAAAAGACATGCTACAGACTGGGAGAAAATCTTTGCAAATTACATATCCAAGAAAGAATTTGTACTTAGATTCTATAAAGAACTCTCAAAACTCAACAGTAGGAAAATAAATTGTCTAATTAAAAATGGAAAAATGATTTGAACAGATTTCACTAAAGAGGATATACAGATGGCAAATAAGCACGTAGAAAGATTTTCAACATCATCAGCCACTGGGGAAATGCAAGTTAAAGCCACAATGCAATGCCTCTATATCCCTACTGGAATGGCAAAAATAAAAAATACTGACACAATACCAAGCAAGGATGCTGAGCAACTGAATCTCTCGTACGTTGGGAATAGAAAGTTTCTTACAAAGGTATACACTTGCCATATGATCCGGTAAATTTGCTCTTGAGTGGTTTTCAGCCATGGATGATTTTTGCAGCATTTCGCAATGTCAGCCCCCCCCCCCCCCCCCCCCGCCACAACAGAGATGTATCTGGCCCAAAATGTCAAGGTTGGTAGCGCCAAGATTGAGAAGCTCTGTTCTTGAGAAATGAAAACTTATGTTCACATAATATTAATAACTTGTACATGAATATTTATAGCTGCTCTATTCACAATTGTCAAAAACTGTATGTACACCACTCAGGTGTCCTTCAGTGAGTGAAGGGATAAACTGTGTTACCTCCATACGATGGACCACTACTCGGCAACGAAAAGGATTAACTGCTGATGCATGAAACCACTTGACTGAACCTTACGACATCATACTGAGTCTTTGGACCCTGAGGAGCCCAGGATGGCTCTCTGGTCACCACGGTGTTCTGTGGCAGAGGTGACTGTTTCTGTTCACAGGGGACTGAGTGTCCCAGTCAGGTGATGGTGGGCCATGTGCAGGGGCCATGGTAGAAGGCAAGATGGGCCACAGGCAGCCAGACACAAGGCACATCCTGTTTTCTGCCTTATTGAAAAGCCAAGACACTGCTATATCCTGGCCTCCTCAGAGGACGGGAAATGGAAAGTACAGATAATCCATCTGCAGGAAACAAAATCGACAAGCACAAAGGGAGACAGAGGGAAAGCTCGGGGGAAGGTAAGCAAAGACATCTTTTTACTAGCATGGGGAATAAGCTTGGACAGAGAGGCCACCGGAGCCCTGCTGCTTCTGAGCCCCGAGGGAAGGCTGCCAGGGGAATGCACTTCCCTCCTTGGGGGGTCATGCCGCTGGCTGCAGCACCTGTGGTTGACATGCTCCGGCAAACCCACTCTCCACCTGTTGTGTTGCGGTGCCCTGGCTTTACCACGCGCAATGAGAATGAGCCAATTCAGAGAGCACAGCTTTGCAGGCAGAGATTCTCTCTGGGGCTCCTACATTACCCACTGTGTAGACAGGCTCAGAATGACACCCCTATTTCCTGCAGAGAGGTTAGGTGACTAAAAGCATTCCACCAGGCTCTTTCCCGGACTTTTTTTTTTTTTGGGGGGGGGGAAGTGGGTTGATCCCAATTCAACTTTCTACCACCCCCAATTCCCCATCTGTCCTTAGCCTTGAACTAATACTCTTTACTTAGAAGGTTAAAAGCCATATGTAATGGGCTGAATTGTGCCACCCCCCAAATCTATGTTTAAGTCTCAACCCCCAGTGGTACTTAAAGATAAGATCTTTAAAGGGGTTTTTAAGTTAAAATGAGGCTGTTAGGGTGGGGCCCTAATCCAGTATGACTGGTATCCTTGTTAAGAAGAAGGAGCCACACCAGGGCTCGTGTGCACAGAGAGAAGGCCAGGGGAGGACATAGTGAGAAATGGCCATCTGCAAGCCAAGGAGAGAGGCCTTGGGAGAAATCAAACCTGCTGACACCTTGATTTCAAACGTCTAGGCTCCAGAATATGACGGAGTAGATTTCTGTAGTTTAAGCCACCCAGTCTGTGGTATTTTGTTATAGCAGTCCTAGCAAACTAATATACCGTAGGAAGGGCATAAGTGATCAGGAAGCAAAGACCATGGAACCTTTTCATTTCAGAGATCCACCTGTATTTCAGGCAAATTCAGATGAAATCTCTGTCCCTCAAGCAAGAGCCATTTATGTACGTATGTATGTATGCACTCATCCATCCACCCATCCATCCACCCATCCATCCACTCATCCATCCACCCATCCATCCATTCTCAATAATTTTCCCACATCATCAAAGACAACAGCAGCTAGAAGGGAAGGCCAGAGTGAGCTGAGAAGACTCTTGTAGATCCTATGGGGCAGTAGAGGAAGCCTGCATTAGTGGTGATGAGGTCAAAAGGAAGCTTCAAGAATTTATAGGTACAAGGAAGCCCTCAGCGACCATCTGGATTAATTGCCGGGGAAGCCTTCTTGGAGGCAGAACGGGAAGAATGTGCTGGGCAACTTGAAGAGCCTCCTCCCCAAGCACTGCAGCTGGGCCTCAGGCCATGCCACCCCGTCTTAGCTCTGCTGGCTCTAGCTGTGGGGACACAGGGAGGGGCGGATCAGGGCCTTCTCTGCATCCAGGAGTTTGCCCCTTCAGGCTCATCCTGAACCTCTGCGGAGCAGCTTAAGATGGTTCATTTATGGACGGTTTCGGGTGCTGAAATTTCAAGGCTCGCCTGGTTTGCTTTATACCTGTGTATCCAGGAATATTCAGCTAAATCTCGTTGATCTCTTTACCACAGCATACAAGGCCCTCTGTGACCCCTCCCACCATGCCCGCAGGCCACTCACTGTGCTCCAGTCACAGAAAACCATGTGGGAGATGCGCAGTCCCCCACACTGACTCCTCCCTTCATGCCTGCTGCACACGCTGCCCCGCAGCCTGGAACAGGCTCTGCTTCCAGCTCCTCCTTCAGGATCCTGATCCATGCCACCTTCCCAGGAAGCTTTCCTCATGGCCTTAGAGGGCAGTTCCCCATCTGCTGCCAAGAGCAGCTTCCATTTGTGGGGTGTTTTTCAGGCACCAGGCTCTGGGGACCACATGACGTACATGATTCTTTATCCTCCCAATAGTCCAAAAGGCAAGCGCCAGGGGCTGCATTTCACCCTGCTAGGAAACAGAGGTTCAGGCAGATTCTGGTCTTGATGGGAGAGAAAGAAGTCAGCTGTGAAGGGCAGTGCCATCACCACACCCAGGCCTCTCCCTGCCTCTCCATACAGCTCCTGGCCACCAGCTCTTAGGAAACTGAGGTTTCCTTATTTTCCCCACACCCTCGACTCACAGAGAGCTCCCTGAAAGCAGGGCCTTTCCCCCTCCCCTGGACTTCCCAGTGTCCTGGTATGTAACAGAGACTTAGTGAATGTTCATTGAATGCACTAGTCTTTGATACTTTATTCCACTGTTAAGAAACTTTTAGATTTTCAGTTTCTTCCAGCAACTTGTATTTTCCTAGAGCAACCACTCATTGCACCCAACATTCAAATTTTAATTTTAAATAATGCTATAGAATACTCTTCCATGTTGCTTACAAGTTTTTTGGTACCTGTGTTTATTTCTCTCTTTTTGTTTCCACTTCTGGGTATCTACGCGATCTCCCTTTTTCTCTTGACTAAGTGAGCCAGGGGTTGTTTTAGTTCATGGTCTGCTCATTTATTTTCCAGGTAATTAGCTTGGGCTTCTACTGTTTTCTAATTTATTAGTTTATGTCTTTCATATTTATTATTTATTTCCATTTTCATAGCACTTATAAAAATGCACTTTAAATTGGATCCTTAATTCATCCTTTCTCATCAAGGTTTAAAGGGATGTTTTATTTTTTCTTTGTTTCATGTTTCCATTATCAATTTTTAGCTATTTAGCCTTTTCAATTTAAATTTCTTCTTTGGTCAAATATTAGTTTAAAAAGAGTGTCTAAATTGGTAAGTGACTAAGCCAGAGTTTTTTGGTTCTATATTATTATTGCTAACGTTATCTCACTGATGTAAAGAATGCTACCTGAACTATTTCTACTTTGTGAAATTTATTGAGGTTTTCATTATAGATTAATATATGATTCATTTTGGTAAAAACAAAAAGCTTTCATAAGACTTTGTAAAGATGTAATATCTATGGTCAGGGAACAAAATTCAATTTATGTCTGTTAGCTTAACTTTATTGTTACTCAAAGTTTCTTCATGGCTTGGCAAGAGGTGAGTTAAAATTCTCATAGCACTCCAGAGTTTCTGAGATTGCTCCCAGATTTCCCTACAGTTATGTCTTATATATCTTTATATTATTTAATATTGTGCACAAATGTATGAGAATTAAACCCCCATTACAGACTCTGACCTTTATAGTATTGTGTCTATACACGATGATTTTTATTGCCTTGATTTCAACCTGGACCAGTATTTAATACTATACCCATACTTTTGTTGTTATTATTAGAATTTGCTTGGTCATTCTTTGTTCTTTTGAGCTTTTCTGAGCCAGTTTGTTTTTCATGCATTTTTTTAGCTTCTGATTTTTTAAAAATTAAATGAAACTTTTTATTTCAATATAATTGTAGATTCACATGCAATTGTAAGACATTATGAGAGACAATGTCGTGTATTTTTTCCCAGTTTCCCCCAATGGTAACATCTTACAAAACTATAGTACAATGTCACACCTAGCATATTGACATTGATAAAACAAGATCCATCACTGGCCAGGCACAGTCGTTCATGCCTGTAATCCTAGCACTCTCGGAGGTGGAGACAGGAGGATTGCTTGATGTCAAGAGTTCAAGACCAGCCTGAATGAAAGCAAGACCCCATCTCTACTAAAAATAGAAAAAATTAGCCGGGCTTGGTGGCTCCTGCCTGTAGTACCAGCTACTCAGGGGGCTTAGGCAGGAGATTGCTTGAGCCCAGGAGTTTGAGGTTGCAATGCGCTATGATGATGCCACTACACTCTACCTAAGGTGACAGAGCAAAATTCTGTCTAAAAAAAAAAAAAAAAAAATCCATCACTGCAAAGATCCTTTATGTTGCCCTTTTATAGCCATACCTACTTCCTTCCTGTCCCTCCAAACATCTCCCATTCTTACCACTGGCAACCACTAATCTGTTCTCCAGGTATTCATATTTTTGTCATGTCAAGAATGTTACATAAACAGAATCACAATATGTAACAATTTGGTGGTGTTTTTGTCCACTCAGCAAAATTTTCTAGTGATTCACCCAAATGAATGTATCCAAGTGCACTCTTTATTATTGCAGAGGACGGTTTCGTGGTATGGGCATACCAGTTTCCTTAACCATTCACCCATTGAAGGACAATTGGGTTGTTTCCAGTTTTGAATTATTATGAATACAGCTGCTTTGTATATTAATACATAAGTTGTTGTGAGAATATAAGTTTTCATTTCTCTGGGGTTAAATGCCCAAGAGTGTAGTTTCTGGGCTGTATGGTAAGCATATGTTTAGTCTTCTAAGAAACTGCCCTACTCTTTTCCAGAGTGGCTGTACCATTTTATGTTCCCACCAGCAATGTGCAAATGCATTATGTGTTATCACTTTTGTTTATTTTAGCCATTCTGATAGGTCAATAGTGGCATCTTATTATAGTTTTAATTTGCATTTCCCTAATAGGTAATGATGTTGAACATCTTTTCATGTGTTATTTGCTATCTCTATCTTCATCAGTGAAATGTATGTTTATATTTTTTTGCCCTTTTCCTAATTGGATTATTTTAACTGTTGAGTTTTGATTATTCTTTGTATATTCTATGTACTACTCCTCACTGTAATATGTGGTTTGCAAATATATCCTCCCAGACTGTAGCTCATCTTTTCATTATCTTAACATGGTCTTTCACAGAGCAAATGTTTTTAATTTTGATGAGGTCTAGTTTATCAATTTTTCCTTTATGGATCATGATTTTGGTGTCAAGCCTAAGAACTCTTTGTCTAACCACAGTTCCAAAGTTTTTCTCTTATGTGCTTTTTTTAAATAAAGGTTTTATAGTTTTACATTTTATGTACATTTAAGTCCATGATCCATTTTTGAATAAAGTGTGAAACTTAGGTTGAGGTTCTTTTTTTCTTATTTTGCCAATGGCTATCCAATTACTCCAGCACCACTTGCTGAAAAGGCTATCTTTTTCCATTGGAATTGCTTTTTGTCACTTCATCAAAAATCGGCTGGGCATGTTGGTGCCAGTCTATTTCTGCATTCCCTATTTTGATCTTGATCTATGTGTATATTCATCTGCCAATACCATACAGTCTTGATTACTGTAGTTATATGTCTTGAAATTGGATAGACTGATTCCTCCCACTTTATTCTTTTTCAAAATTGTTCTAACTATTCTAGTTCTTTTACCTTCCCATATACATTTTAAAATAATTTTGTCTATAACAATGAAAAATTTTGCTTAGATTTTGATAGAAATTGTGTTAAACATATATTTATGTGGGGAGAAATAATATCTTTACTATGCTGAATCTTCTAATTGATGAATATGGTATGTCTCTTCATTTCTATAGATGTACTTTGATTTGTTTCACCAGGATTTTGTAGTTTTTAGCATATATGTCCTATATATGTGTTGTTAGATACCTAGGCATTTGTTATTTTTTGATAAATTGTGCATGATTTTTAAAAATTTTGGTGTCCAGTTTCATTATTAATACAGCCTGCCTTCCAATATCCATGGGTTCCACATCCATGGATTCAACCAACTGTGGATCAAAAATATTTGTGGGGGGCGGGGAAGATAGTTGCATCTGTTCTGAGTGTGTACAGATTCTTTTTCTTGTCACTATTCCCTAAATAATACAATATAACAACTATGTACATAGCATTTACATTGTATTAGGTATTATAAGTACTCTGGAGATGATTTAAAGTGTACAGGAGGATGTGTATAGGTTATATGCAACTACTACACCATTTTATATGAGACTTGAACATTTTGGTAGATTTTGAGTGGCGGGGATCCTGGAATCAATTTTCCCCAGATACCTAGTGACAATCGTATGTAGAAATACAATTAATTCTTTAACATTGACCTTTTACCTGCAACCTTGCTGAACTCACTTATTAGTTCTAGGAATTTATTTCCCTTTCTTCTTTTCTTCCTTTTCTTTTCTTTTGTTTTTCTTTTCTTTCTCTTTCAATTTCTGTCCTTCTTCCTTTCCTTCCTCCTCCCTCCCTTCCTTTCTTCTTTTTCACAGAACCTTGAGATTTTCTACATAAACAATCATGTCATCTATAAATAGAACTGTTTTTTTTTCTTCCTTCCTGATCTAAAAGGATATGCCTTTTATTCTGTTTCTTACTTTATTGCACTGGCTGGAATTTCCAGTACTCTATTGAATAGGAATAGTAAGACCAAACATCCTTGCCTTGTTGCTGACATTAAGGGGAAAGTATTCAATCTTTCATCACAAAGCATGATGTTAGCTGTAGGATTTTTGTAGATACTCTTTACCAAGCTGAGGAAGTTCAACTCTCTTCCTATTTGTCTAAGAGTTGTTATTATGAATGAGTGTTGAATTTTGTCACATGCTTTTTCTGCATCAGTTGATATGATAATGTGATTTTTTTTCTCTTTTGCCCTTTACCATGAAGAATTAGATCGATTTATTTGTGAAAATTGAACCAGCCTTGTATCTTTGAATTATACCACACTTGGTCACAGTGTATAATTCTTTTTATATATTGCTGAATTCTATTTATTAACATTTAGTTAGGGATTTTTGTATATTTTTATAAAGGATATTGGTTTGTAGTTTTCCTTTTTTATTCTGTCTTTGTCTGATTTTGGTAGTATTTGGAGAATAGTAACTTCAAAAAATGAAATGATAAGTATTTCTCTCCTCTTCTAGTTTCTGGAACAAATTAATTCTTCTGTAAATGTTCAGTGGAATTATCCAGTGAAAGCATCTAAGTCTGGGGTTTTCTTTCTCTGAAATTTTTACATTATGAATTTAATTTACTTAATAATTATGGGGCTATCCAAATTATCTATTTCATGTTGAGCAAGCTGTGGTAGTAAGTGTTTTTGAGGAATTGGTCTACTTCACCTAAGTTGTCAAATTTATGTGTGTATTAATAGAATTTTTCTTAGTGTTCTCTTACTATCATTTTGATGCTTTTGGGGTCTATACTGATATCATCTGCTTCATCACTGATACTGGCAATTTTTGTCTTCTCTTTGTTATTCTTGCTAGAGGGTTATCACTTCCACTTATTTTTATTTAAAGATCCAGCTCTTTGTTTCATTGTTTTTTTCTATTTTTTTCTGTTTTCAATTTTACTGATTCTGGCTCTTACCTATAATATTTACTTCCTTCTGCTTTCTTTGGATTTATTTTTCTCTTTATTTTCTAGATTCTTGGGGTAGGAACTTAGGCTTTGGCTTGAAATGTTTCCTTTCCTTCATGCAAGCTGTAAATTCCCCTCTCAATACCGTTTTAGTTGTATTTCACCAATTTGACAGATTGTATTTTAATTTTCATTCTGTTTGATATGTTTTTTATTTCCTTTTGAGAATTTTAAAGTTTTTGAGCTTTGCTTTATGTCCCAAGTTATGGTCTGTGTTGGGTTATGTTCCACGGGCACTTGAAAATAATGTATTCTGCTGTTGTTAGGTAGAGTGTTCCATAAATGTGTATAGCTCCTGTGTGTTAATGTTGTTGAGTTTTTCTACGTGTTTTGATTTTCTGTCTAGTTGTTCTGTCAATTGTTGAGAGAGCGGTGTTGAAGTCTATCTATGATTGTGGGCTTGCCTGTTTCTCCCTTCAGTTCTATCATATCAGTTTTGCTTCATGTATTTTATAGCTGTGATATTTGGTGCATACATTTAGCATTGCCATATCTTCTGGGTAGATTGACTCTTTGTTATGATATATTGTTTTAATCTATCTCTGATAATTTTCTTTGCTCTGATGTCTACATTATCTGATACTAATACAGCTACCCTTGCTTTCTTTTGATTAATGTTTTCATGATATTTCATTTTCCAGCCCTTTACTTCCAACTTATTTATATCATCCTATAGACAGCATATAATTAATACGTTTTTTAATCCACTCTGACCATCTCTATCTTTAAATCTTGCATTTAGATGATCTAAAATTAATATAATTACTGCTATATTAAGGCTTAAGGCTGCCATTTTATTTCTTGTTTTCTGTTTGTTCCCTGTGTTTTTTTCATTTCTGTTTTCTCTTCCTTGCCTGACTGTGCATGACCTGGGCACGTTTTAAAATTTCATTTTGCTTTATTTAAAAAGAGTATTTTTGGGTGCATCTCTCTGAATAGTTTTTTAGTATTCGGAGCTCTAGGAATTACATTTTGTAAACGTTACTTATCACAGTCTACCTGTACCAACAGTTTGAGTGAAGGGTGAAAATCTTATCATTCTTACATCCCATTATCCTCCCCTGCATACAGTATAATGATCTAAAATATTTTCTCCACATCCGTGTAGAATCACATCAGACTGTTATAATCTTCACTTCAATCATCAAACATAATTTGGAAAACTCAAAAGGAAAAGGGAGACGGGCTGAACTTAGTCCCTTTGTTTACCACATTCTTTCTTCTTTCCTAATGTTCTTGATTCCTTCTTTTACCATGTCTCTTCTGTTTAGATAACTTCTTTTATCAGCTTTTTTAGGGTAGCTATTCTGGTGACAAATTCTCTCAGTTTCCTTCCTCTAAGAATATCTTGATTTCCTCTTAATTCCTAAAGGATATTTGCACCAGATATAGTGTTCTGGTTGACAGTTCTTCCCCCCCCCCCCAACACTTCAAAAATGTTTTGTCATTTCTTTCTGGCCTCTGTGGTTTCTGATGAGAAATCTTCTGTCATTTGGGTTGGTTTTCCCCTAGAGATAAGCTGTTTCTCTAACAGCTTTTAAGATTTTATTATTTGTCCTTAATTTTCAGAATTTTAATTATGATGCACCTTAATTTTTTTGGATTTATCCCATTTGTCACTCAGCTTCTTGAATCAGTTGGTTGATGTGTTTTGTCAAATTGGGGGATTTTTCAACTATTATTTCTTGGAGTACTTTTTTAGCCCCACCTTCTTTCTTTTCTTTTCCTGGATCCACAATAATGTAAATTTATATATTCCGTCATGATCCCATAGGTCCCTGAGGCTCTGTTCTTTTTTTTTTTTTAGTCTATTTTCTTTCTTTTGTTCAGATTCAGTCATTTCTATTGTATCTTCCAGTTCACTTATTCTTTCCTCTGTCCCCTCTATTTTGCTGTTGAGCCTATCTGCTGACATTTTTATTTCAGTTATTATATTTTTCAGTTCTGACATTTCCACTGGGTTGTTTATATTTTCCATTTCTTTACTGAGACCATTTCTTTGGTGATACTTCCTATTGTATTATTTGTTTCAAGCATGTTCATAATTACTCATTGAATCATTTTTATAATGGCTGCTTTAAAACATTTTTCAGATAATTTTAACATCATGGACATCTTGGTGTTGGTGTCTATTAATTGTCTTTTTTCATTCAATTTGAGATTTTCCTGGTTCTTGGTATTGTGAGTGATTTCTGATTGAAGCTTACACATTTTGGGTATTCTATGATGAGATGCTGGATGTTAGTTAAAGCTTGCCTTAGCTAACTTCCTGTGGCACTGCTCCTTCAGGGGCTGAAGGATGCATTGCAGTGTCTAGAGACACCCAAGGCAGGGAAGTGCTCCTCAGTACTGCTCGGGTGGGGAGGAAGCCCCGGCTCCCCACTGGGCCTCTGCTGCTGCCACCTGGCCGGGAGGGCAGGAGTGCCTCCTTTCCGCTCTGCCCTTGTCCACTGACCACCAGCGTGTGGCCTCCTTACCACTGGGTGGTGGTGAACATCCTGACCCTTTCTGTCTGGCCTCCTCTGACACCACCACAGTGGGAGGGAGCAGGGTGACTTGTTACTGCTAGGTCGGGAATAATCCCAGGCTACCCCCCGTGGTTTCCAATGACACTGTAGTGGGCAGGGTAGAGGCTTCCTTACTGGCAAACAGAGATGAAAACCCCAGCTGCCTGCTAGGCCTCCTCTGACACAACCCCAGTGGCGGAGCTGCATTGGACGGCTGCACTTCCCACGTGGCCTCTCCCGGAACAGGTGGACGTGGGGCCACATTCCGTGATGCTGGGCTGGAGTAAAGCAATTACTTTCTAAAAGCCTTTTGTCTTGCCAGGCTGCCCCTTTCCCGGTCCTTTGGCTAGAGCAGGCTTCTTCCTTTTCTTCTTTGTTGTTGTGTTGTTGCTGAGCGCATTAGCCTTTTCCAGGCTGCCAGCGTCTGCAGCTCCAACTCTGGAAGGCATGAGGCACACAGAAAACCCACGGAGTTCCCCGCTGTGTCATTCCTCAGGTCCTGAGACTCCTAGCTGGTCTGCCTTCTAGCCCCCGCCTCTCAGAAGCTTCTTATGTTTGTTCTAATACATAGTATCCAGTATTTCTAGTTGTCCTTGGCAGAAAGGATAGGGGTGAGCATTCCCACTCCACCTTCTTGGGAGCAGAAGTTTGCATTTTTTGTATATATCATATCTTTGGGTGTTATTTTTCACCCAATCTGAGAGCCTTTCATTTTAGTAGGAGGTTTGTCTTACTTATATAATTGGCCCTAATCCTGACATTGAATGATATGTTTTCTGTGAGTTTTTTCAAAATGCAATACATTAAACCATTATCAACAGGCTGTTCTTGGCTGCTCTTCCCATCAGGCAAAGGTTTCAGTAACATATCAAGTTGCTCACCCCCATCCCATCCTTTTTACAGCCCTAGAATGAGAGAAAGGTGGAGAGATTTTCCCGAAGCTGAAAACATTCCATCAGGAGACCTGAGACGAGAAAGTGACTGGCTGACTGGTGCCTTCGTGCAGGCTATTCTCCTGGCACTTCATCCACGGCCAATTTCCTCCCTCCTCTCTTTCTCCTTCCCCCCTTCCTGCCTGTGCCAGCCATCTTCCTGGGCTCTGGGGGAGGAAGGAAATAGATCTCACCAATGTCTTTCTTTACTCCTTTTTCAAAGTTGATATCCATAGTGTTTCATGGTAGTGGTTTTTTTTTTTTTTTAACAGACATTTGAACATTATAAAATTAACCAGAAAGAAAGCAGCAAAAATTTAGTATGGCTGAGAGAAAGGGTTAAGCAGGTGCAGAGAGAAGAAATCTTCAAGTGTCATAACATTTTCAGTTTTTAGTTGGGTGCAAATGTGGTTGGTTGTGGGCAGGGAGCTGCCTTGGTGTGGGTGCTGGGCTTTGCTGCCTTCGTCAGCCCCATCCGGCATAACTTCCCACAGAACTTTAGGGCTAATGTCCCCTTCACTGTGTGCTGGGAAATCTGGTATTCCTCCAGCCACTTGGTAATTCTGTTAATGTCTGGTGGCCTGGGTCTATCTCTCAGAAGTCCCCGATGGAATTTCTCCATGCTCTGGGTAAGTCACAAAAGAGATGTCTCTTGGGCACTTCAGCATCTTGATCTCTATGTAAATGGTGAAATGACAAGTCTTGGCCAGGCTCTGCTGTCTCCTCCCACGAACTTTATCCTCCTGGGGCCAAATTTTGCTCTCAGTTTCCTATAAATGACTTCCACCAAATCCTTCTCATTTTCTTTCTTCTGAAGCAATTTCCTCTCCTGCTGTCCTGTCTTCTAAAGCAGGCTGAAATAAAATCTTCCCCCTGGAATTGTGCACAGAGGAGTTGGGGAACACTGTTCTCCAACTCCTCTGTGCACCCCGCCTGCAAGGGCGGTGTCAGACTCGCGTGGGCAGACATCTCCAGAGGCTGTGCCCTCCATGCTCAGGGCAGCCCACTGCTTTTCTGAACACCAGGACTTGTGCTTCCCAGCTGGTTCTCCACTTAGATATTTATTTAGATGCTTGACAGTGAAGCGTCAGGGCAGAGCAGGTGTAATATCCTCACGTATTGCTGCCATCACGTGATCGTTCGCTTTTCTTAGGGGATCGGGCGCATGAAGAGCTTGCTCCTGATGGCATTTTGGACTGGAAAGACACAGCCCTGTTTCTCCTGATGGGAGAGCTTTGTGGAGGAACTTGGTGAAGTGCAGACTCTCAGACAGCAGAGCAGATCCTCTTGTTGCAAGACAGGAAATACCTCTGCCTTTCTCCTCCTAACCCCACCCCATCCCTCTCCCTCTCTCCCCCTGGCCCTGGCCCTGGCCCTGGCCCGGACACCATGTTCCCAGGACAATTCTAGAGCAACTATTAGCTGATGATGGCTTCTGCTGCATCCCCTCCCAGAGACACCTGACTTTGACATTAACTGCTGGAAGACCATAAAATCTTCCAAGCCAAGGAAGGAATACTGAATACTATAATTTCAAGATAGCTGTAGGTCAGTTAGGGAAATATGCCAGCAAGATGGAAGCCTCTGGATACCCCTCCCCTGGAAAGCCAGCTGCCGGGGCCCCATTGTTTGGTAGTCAGCTCTCAAGGTATGCACCAGTGCATCTGAAACACTCTATAAATGGAAAACTCAGAACACAACTTGTCACATCGACACCACCACTAAGCTCAGTGGAACCCACACAGTCGGTTAAATTTAATTTCCTGCAGAGACATGGAGACTTTGCTCAAATGCTACCTCCTTGGCGGCGTCTCCCCCAAGCCCACGTTGAGTCAAGTGCCCAGCTGGGTGCTCCTCTGGCTTCCCCAATTCCCTCCCTCTCAGCACTTACCCAACCCCAAGGTGCTGAGGTGTCTGTCTCGCCTGTCCCAGGGATCTCTCCGATGGTGAGGGCCGGGTCTCATCAATGTTTGCACCCCCAGTGCCCAGCACAGTGCCTGACACACAGCAGGCACTCCTAGATGTTTCCGGAGGTGGCGGTGGCAGGCATGTGACTCTTCTGCTGATTTGTTGTGCAGCCTGACATTCTACCGTTAGACATGTATTGTTTCAAAGTAAAGAATTAGTCCTATGTCCCAAAGATCCTTTTCCAAAATTAAAGTTTCATTGAAAGGGATAATCACCACTGATATTTTGAGGGCTTGGTTTGAGCTGGGCCCTTCAGAACCTTGGCACAGGCTTGGCATTTGTGGAGGGAGCTCCAGGAGTGAAAGGGGAGAGGCATTCCAGGGTCCCAGTGGCACAGAAGTACAGGAATGAGAGAAAACCATTTGTGGCTGGAAGGATAGGTCTAAAATTTCATTTCTATGTCACTAGTAGCTCTTTTCCCTTATTAAATATAAAAGCATTGGAATACATTCTTCAAGTGAGCCAGGTACTAGAAAAACACTACCTGGTGCACACTAGGTACCCAGTAAACGTTTGTTGAACAATTTATCTTAGGAACGCTGCCAGGTACACACTCACCCGTTTCCATGTGGCTCTAGCTTGCCAAGAGCAGAGAAGTGGGAGGGAAGAGGCCAGGGAGCCAGGGCTGGATTCAACACCACAGCCCCTGCCACCCCTCATCAACTGTGCCACGGGAATTCAGAACAGGGACTGACCCTATTCACCCTGGACTGGGTTTGGAAATGCAGTCATGCCCCAGAAGAGAACCGCCTTTCTTCTGTGGGAGAGGCCCGATCCCACGCCCAGCCCTGGATGACTGAGTGGTGGCCATGTGCGTGTATGGTGCACACACAGCGGGCAGCCCCCGAGTGCCTTGGCCTGAGGGGCAGAGGGAAGCCCGTGCTGCTCGGGGGCCGAGGACTCTCTCAAGGGCATGGGGGAGAAGATGGGGCCCTCGAGCATGACAAGGGCCATCTGCAGAAAGGGGGACATCACAGCTTGCCCTGCGTGTGATAGGAGGTGTCTGTCATCAACCATTGGCTGCTAGATGTGGTGCTCAAACTAGCTACCACCTACACGTGTTGAGAAAAGGAAGAAAGAGCAGTTAGAAAGCAGGAAAGAGGGAAAAACCCCACCTCGCCCACTTGACAGGCTCAAACTGCCACTGCTAGCCGCCTGTGAGGCCGGGACAGTCCCCTGCAAATGCCCTGCTTAGATGCCGGGTTGCGTGGTGAGCACCCCATGAGAAGCCAGGGCGCACAAAGGCAGACAAAGGGACCCTGCATGGACGTGCGGAACCAGTCCCCACGCTGGGCACTGAATGGCTCAATTACTGTTCCTGGGACCAACGGGGGGGCAGTGAGGAGGAGGACTTTGGGGGAAGTGAAGCAGAAAGAATCTTTGTGACAATGACAATTTAAGAAACACTAGACAACCAGCTTGCTGGGGCGCGTCTAAACCTTCTGTGGGGAGGCGAGGCGGTGGAGCGGTCATGTGGAAAATCCCCTTTCCCCTCAGAGCACCTCGTCACCATGCTGAGGGAAAGCCATTGTTTCTCTTGTGAAAACCTCATTCCTGACAGGATTCCATCAGGGCAGAAGAGAACGCCTGTTCCTGGGAAGAAGCCGTGTTTGGTAAATTTGGAGGACTGAAGGGTTGGGTCGGTCCCTCAGAGATTTTTGGTTTCAAGAAGGACTCAGGTGTGTCTGATGTCTTAAAACATCACCGGACAGAGAAAGAGTTGCATCTGGCCAGACCACGGTGGCCGGGGGCCATGGGAAGGAGACCTGGCGTCCCCCTTCCACACCTGCCCAGGTCCCTCTGTGCACTGGGGGCAGCTTGCATACTTGGCTGGTGAGAAATGCTAAGGAAGCTTCTGGCAGCATTCAGCCCCACACGGCTCCTGTCCGCGATCCTTCCTGGGGAATCGTCTCTGCAGGTTTGCCTGACCTGGGCCTCCGCACCTGGCAACTTCGCCCCCCGACCCTGATGGGCCCTGCAGGCACCGCTGGGTAGACAGCACATAGGAAAACTGCTCTGCGTGTCTCCCCAGACCAAGTATCCTCCCGCTCACACCACACGGCCTGCCCCCCTCAGCCAGCACTCCATGGAGGCCAGGTGGGAGCTCTGTTGCTGCTGGAGTGTGACGGCCCCGCCACAGCTCTGCAACTTGGGAGCAGAGATTCAGGGTGGTGCTAAAACGAGCCCAGCTGGCTGCTCGTTTATTTACTAATTTTCGTACAGGTAGCTTGGGTTTTCGTTACTGTTTTCTACAGTAAATGTGGTGTGATAGCAGATCCCACCTGTAGAAAGGCCTGCCTTCACTGTCACATGATGCCCCTGACAGAGGCTTTAGGCAAGGTGGCCAGGTGCGGGGCGGCCACATGGGGAACATTCGGGGCCACACACTCAGCATCACTGGGGCGGGAAGCCTTGCTCTGAGCCAACGTTTTTCTGCTGTCTTGCTCCAGGTACGACACATCAGTCAAAGCTCCTTCAATACTAGCTCCTGTCTCCTGCCCCGGGGGCAGCATTTCCAGCAGGGCCACTCTCCCCCGAGCATCCTGAGGGAGGAGCGGAGATCCGGCAGGTGATGGCTGGGAGTTTTAGGTCCATTGAGGACCCTGGCTGGGGCTGCTGTCTCCCACTCAAATCGGAAGCAGCTGCTTCCAGGTGTGTAAGAAACTCCCAGATGTGTAAGAACAAAATGAAGAGGTGTGATCATTTATATTCAACTTAGAAAATGATAGTCCAAATGCAGATTGGCACCAAGAGGCCTGTCTTCCTGCCAATTTCTATCCTAAAAAGAGGGTATAATTTTTAAGAGGAGACAATCCTGGGGGGAATGGGGCAGGGTCGGAGAGAGCAGCCTGCTGAGCAAGGTTGAGCCATGTGGTGGAGGTAGCAGTTTGGACTTGATTAAAGACTAGGCTGCCCCGGCGGCCTGGTATGCCTGGGACAGTCAGGACGGTGCCTGTCATCCAAGCTGCGCTTTTAATGGTACCCCTTTCACTCTCGAGAAAGTCTAGGTTTGGAAGATAAGTTCTGTGATCACCCTATTCCGCAGAAGAGAGGCAGTTAGGCTGGAAATGAATGCAGAGCGACATGTAGGATGTGGAGCCCCAAGAAGGTTCATTTGGCAGTGCCTGGAGGGAAGGGACGGGCGAGAGGGCCAGGCTGGTTCATTGCCAAGAATATTTAGAACTGCAGGTTGTTGGCAATGTTCACTAATAAATTTGCAGAGTATAGATGTTGAAATGGTCTTTGGCGTCTTCTAATTTACCTTCTCTTTTACCAGAAGAAGACACTACGCTAAAAGAGATAAAAGTGACCTGCCCAAAGTAACACACTGGTTCCTGGCAGAGTGGGGACTAGAACTTGCCCCTCCGGGATCAAGCCCAGGTGCTCTTTTCTGAGACAGAGGGAGAGGTTGGCTCTGGAAAAGGCTGCAGAGGATAACAGGCTAATGGGTTCCTGTGCAGCAGGACAGGGACAGGGACGCGCCACAGGCTGCCCCACGGTCCTCATGCTGGGGGCGGGGAGGACAGAGACTGGTGAGGTTTAGACTTGCTGAGCATGCCTGGACCTGAGGCTGGGGCTTAGGCGGCACCTGGAGTCCCCGGGGAGTGTGAGTGGAGACAAGGGTGAACGGGTCCCCAGGGCAGTGACCACAAGGGACCAAAGAGATTAACTGGCAAACAGAACTAAGAAACGGGTAAGGAAAGAGCTCAAAACGGAACGGGGCCAAATACATGATTTATGGAATCTAAATATGTCCCAGAGTTCAAATAGTAGTGAAATCTCACCGAAAGGCAACTCCTAATAACCGTTGTCTTACCCCTGGGTACCTCTTCCCTGGCCCCTTCCCTGGGCTGCAATGGGGCGTGCAAACCTTAAGTCAGTAGCAGCCTTGAGCTCTGCTTGGCAGATGGGGAAACTAAGTCACAGAGAAGCCGGCTTCCCCTCGTCTTACAGTGCCCTCAGCAACAGGGTGTGATTAACAAGGCAGCCGCAACAGTACTTCTTGTGGTTCCATCACAGTCTCACCTCCTGTGTGCTCTTGTGGTGCAGGGGTGGGGTGGTAGATTTTTCTATGAATTCAGTCACCTGAGTGGACGTCCCAGGAAGAAGCCCAACTCAAGAATCTGGGGACCCTGGTTTTCTGGTCCTCGTTCTATTTCCTGCTAACTACTTATGCAATGGTGGCTAGTCGCTTCTCTTCCTTTCTCTTCTGCTCTTCCTGGTCATCAGATGAAGGCTCTGGCCTCCACCATCTGCAAAGCCTCACTGTTTCTGTCTTCCTGGGGTACCTGACCTGGGCCCAGTGATACGCTTAGCTGTGTGTTCATCTTTTGCACTTTTTTGGTGGTCAGTGTGCAGAACGCCCTCACAGATTAGAATCAAATATTCGTCTTCAGGTCTAATTACCTTTGATAGTGCAGGGATGCAGCAATATGCATGCAAAACATAATTTTAAAAAATATCATATTTGGCGCAAATCTATATGTTTTGCCTTTGCCTCCAACCAGTTTTCACGAGGTTGACTAAATCTGTAAGTTTATTGCAGACAGTCTGCGTAGTGAATAGCTCACCAGAGCAAACACACAGTCGTCTGACTGTAGTGGGGACCCTGTGGCCTTCTGGTTTCAAGACTGTTCTTTTCAAACACCAGTGGAGGCAAGGAAAGCTGCATCTTTCTCTGCTGCTCCCCTTTCAATAAAAGGGTTTGTTCTGCAAAATTTGGATTCAATCAAAAGGCTGCCGTCAAGGATCTAGAATGCCACATGTGGCCCCAAGGCCGCAGGTTCCCCACCCCTTTGCGGTGGGCTACACACCATTGTCACACCCACACGGTGCCGTCCAATATGCGACATTAAAAAAACCTCAGTCTCCTGATAAAAAAATTATGAAATAGTTTCAGTATATGTGAACTGAGAACACATATTTATTCAGTGAAACTTCTTTGATGATGCCTGTTCAAATATCTGCAAATATTCAGAAAACACCCACAGGCGTCCTCGGTTACTGTGGCCACACAGTCTGCAGAAACCAGAAGGGAAGACGCAAAATACTGAATGTCACCGAAGACCATGCAGAGTTCAGGACACCCCAGGCCATCCTAACCTTCCTCTCCCAACCCTAAACTGTTAGTTTCTAACCAGAGGTGCTAGACAAGCCGGGACAGCAGGAGTGTGGGCAAGAGGAGAAGCTGTGGGAGGAGGGGAGAGCTTTGGGTGACATCTTTTTCCACCCTCTCACTCTAGACATGAAGGGTCTCAGAGAGGGGCTGCAGCCTCCCAAGCTGTGGAGGCCCCAAGGACAGCAGGGAGCAGGCCTGGAGGTGTGGTCGCCTGGGGCTGGGCTCTGTGCTGGGCTCTGAGATGCCCAAGTAACCTCTAGGTGGGGCTCACCCGTAGCACCAGGCAGGGCACAGGAGTTTCACCTCCTGAAAATGGGGGAGGGAGGGATAGTAGGAGAAGATCAAGAGAGAAGCAAGAAGGAGCAGATGGTAGATGGCAGGAGAAAACGCCGGACAGAATGGGGGAAAGAGACCCTGTGTCCTTGCCACCTTGAACAGTGAGCAGGGTAAAGAAGTGCGTGGGACCAAAGAGCTGCTTCAGGGTCACAGAAAGCCAGGCTGCACCTGGTAGGAAAGGTCCTCGTGGAATAGAGCTTGGGGCAGGGAATAAAGAATCAAGCGTGCAAAAAAAAAAAAAAATCCTCCAAATACCAAGAAAGGCTCATGTGCCCAAATCTGTGCCATTCCACGTCAGTGCATTGCACACTTAGGACTGTGGTGACTCAGAGCCCCCAGATGACCCCAGCACTTGGTGTCGGCAGCACTTCTTTATCATAAAATTAACATCACTGAAAGCTTACAAAAAAAGAGACAGACCAAAAATATCACATCTTAGGCAAATGAGTTGAAAATCCCTCAGAGTAACACCTATTTTTTCCCACCCATTTCTAAAGTCAGAGGACACCTGCTGAAGAAACTGGTGTCTAGGTAAAGAAATGCAATTCCTGGTACACGTGGTTTCTTGATGGCACAGAATTGAAATGACATCATGGAAATGCTTGTGGCTCAAGGTCAGTCTGCACAGTTTCTAGGTGAACACAGGAGTCTCAGGCACTGGGGGAAAAGTGTGTGTGTGGGTGTGTGTGTGTGTACCTCTGTGATCTGCTGGCGCCTACTGCTCTCTGCTTTTAAAGACAAAGTTTTAATTTAATTCATGTGGCTGCTTGCCAAGTTTTTCGTTTGGCTCACCTAGATGTGCAACCTAAAATGTAGGTTATACCATTTGGAAACGCCTCTGCTCCTGTCACTTGGAAGGAAATAAAACAATTGTTACTGGGGGGAAAAAAAAGGAATGTGTCTTCCACTCAAGGGCAAGGAATCGATGACATAAGATGCTCATTCCAGTGGTTAACATGAGCAGTCTAATTTGTGTAGCATTCCCTATGGTGACAAAAGTAGGAGGTGGCAGACTGGGGACGTATGGAATCCTTTGTCTTAATTAAAAAGTATAGTGGGAGACGTGGAATTTGGCCAAGCCTCATAAATTTGCTAAAAGAATCAAGACTCTGTCAGATAAGTTTAAATAGAACCAACGGAGCCCTCTGGGGAATTCAATAGATTCCCTGCTAGTAGTTGACACCCACTCTCCTGTCACTTTCCTGCACTCCACAGACGGCAGTTGTGCTCATTAACCGGCAACCCTCCTACTCACCGATGACAAGTTTATCCCCACGGAGCGCAAAATTCAGAGATGATAAATCTACTCCCGCTTGTAAAAATGAAACTCTCCTTGGGGCAATAAAAATGCTATGAGCCTTTAGGAAATAAGTTCTTTATCTGATAACCTACCTTCATTAACAAAGCCTGGTCCTCTTGGTCGGGACAGCTCTTCACTGCCAGGGAGAACTGCTCTAAGATAACTGCGAGGGAAGAAATAGAAATGGTGAGCGACCTCACTTCAGGCTCTGAGCACCTCTGATACGCAGGAGAACATTATGGTTATAGTAGACACGCATGGCATGCTGGCTACCCTGCCTCCGGGGGAGGGCCAAAGAGCACCCCGCCCGGCCCCCCGGAGTGGGTCAGGGCCCGCACACAGTGACTTCTCCACACAATCAGCTGGGACAGTCACATCAGAGCACAAGGCCATTCCTATCAGCAAAGCCCCCCCCCCCCAAACTGCAGGAGGACCTGGGTTCAGCCACCAGGTGGGCCCCTTTGTCCTCCAAAGACCACACTATATCCCTGTTTCTTGTGACGTCCATCCTAAAGACTCCATGTGCCTTTGTAAATCTGGCAGAGCTACGTTTTCTGTCTCCATCTTCTATCATGATTTCCATGATTTTGACTTGACTCTTGGTACAAACATGATATGACCCCAAGTGCTGACTCAAGCAAACCCCACAAACTCCCCAAAATATACCAAGTCGTCTTTCTCCAACCAACCCCCTCCAATAGCATGGTGGAGAGAAACCCAAAGTTCACAAAGAAATGTCTTAACCATCATTTAAATCGGTTAGGAAAGCTCTAGGAATGTTAATGCAGACAGTGGACACAAATCACACTCCCCTTTCTCCATCTCCGTGGCCCAGCTCCCACCAAAGGCGCACTTGTGTGAGCACCGATTTAGCTTGTGGTCTAAATAAGCACCAAGCCACAGAATGCCTTCCCTGCACCCTGTGTTGACTATAGGTTCACTCTTGAACATGCTCCCACGACTCCTTGCCACCCTCAGATTTGATCTGACAGGCATTAGGGCTTTTACTAAGTTAACCAGTCTAGACTTTAGTCTTTTATTGCTACATTCCAAGCTGCATTCACTCTTCTGTGATAACCTTTGGGTGCTGCCTGCTAGGAGCAGTTCTACCTCTTGCCTTTGAGGAGAGCAGAGCTCAGCCTTCCACTTGAACACCACGGGCCCACCCATCCCACTGACCAAAGCCACTGACCACCTGGGTTCCCCAAGCTCCACAGACCCCACAAGGGTGAGCAGAGCTAAACCCAGACTCCAGATGGAGGGATGGGCTGATTCCACGGCTTTAACCCCAAGCATGTCTGGATGCCATGCTTATGAATACAGATATTTTAAAGAGAATTATATCAGCAATAAAGAATTTTCATCAAGAAAACATTGGGTAGGTTTTTTTTTTTTTTTTTGGTCATTTTCAATGTCACCTATAAAATACACTTCTTTAAACCGTTTTCATCTCTGACTAAATTACTCCGTGCATTCTCAACTGCTATCACTTGTATCCTATGCTGATTATTTTCTCCAAGTCTAAATTTTTGCTCTTATCTAGTCAAAACATGCTCAGGATCAATACAGTGATCAACGTTGCCAGCTTTACACACTCTCTCCATTGCATATATCCATATTAATTACATAGAATATTAATTGCTTAATTCCATAGAATCTTCAATCTAACCTTTTTAAAAAGACTTAACTTTGTCCATAAATAGGGCTCAACAGAAACTTGTGGAATGAGGGAAGAGCCCAAGCTATGCTGACTTTACACAAATGAATTTGCCCTCTCCATTTGGAACACATCAGCCCATGGAAGACCCTGGGGGCCAGACCTCTATTCCCCAAGCCTGCTGTCAGCTCCATTGTGGACTTGTGCTGCGGCCTGGTTTGGTGTGATAATGTATTGAACTCTGACTATTGTCTGAGGATGAGTGAAGAATAATCTACAAATTCAGGTGCTAGGTTTTCTTTAGAGTATCTATTTAAAGGTGGTTATTTTACTTGGCAAAGGTGTATGCTGTGACTTAGAATCTTACTTGCTGCAGGTGGTGGAAATCAGTGCCCTTGCCCTGGCTTCGTTAGGGGCTGCTCCATTCTCGGCCTCAGCTCTCTCCTCTCTGTGGGGACCCCACGTTCATGCCTCTAATTGCCCATGCACTGGACTCCACTGTGGCACTTTTAGTTGTTCACAAGACATGATACCCAGGTTACCTTGAACTCTGTATATCCAATCCACACCAGTCAACTTCCACTCCAAGCAAACCCTTTCCTGCATTTTCCTATTCCTGTGTGATGGTCTCCACCAGCCACCAGGGCTCCAAGCCTGCCTCTTTGATTCTTCCCTCACGTCACCAAGGCTGCTGATGCTTGCTGCGCAATGCACTCCTCTGCCACAGCCCCTGACACTGCGATTCCTGGAGAATTTTCTAACTCACTCTCCAGTCTTGATGTCCACCACTGCTGCCACACCAAACCTGGCACTGCTAAGCCCCCAAGCGTGTGGCTGGTGTTCCCCCTCACCTCTCTAAGGTTTGCCCCTCTTCTCCGGTGCAAACCACCCTCTCTGGCAGCCCCTCACCATTCATCAAGGCTTGGTCCCCGGCCCATGTGATCCCTCCCTGTTGCCCTCCGGTCTGCCCGGATCCCAGCCTTCTCCTGGGCACCGCAGGTGGAGTGGTGGCCGGCACAGGCTCAGAGTCAGACAGACCTGGCTTTAAATCTTCACTCTGCCACTACTGGGCGCATGACCTTGGACAAGTCACATGCCCTTGCTGGGCCTCTGGTTCCTCCTCAGTCCCGTGCGGAGCCTAGCGCCTCGAGCCAGAGTGGGCGTGGGGACTTACAGAGGGGCCGCAGGGGAAGGAATGATGCCGGCACTGAGTCAACACTCTGTCTCGTGCTTCTCTCCCCTCTGGCCCTGTTTGATGCCTGGGCGTGACACATGACACTTGGGGTTTTACCTTTCCAGTCTCTGGTTCTTAGGTGTATGTGCCGCCCCCTGGCCTCAGGACCTATGTCCTAGCCCAGACTCTGTTCTGTCCCCAGCATGTCCAGCGCGCCCAAGGCCATGACCCCGTTTTGTGGGACTGGACTGAAGTGCATTTATAGGAACACACAGCCACACGGGGAGTCTTCCCTGACGCTGGCTGAGTTTCACGAGGCTAACACCCCGTGAGCCCTCTACACAGACAGCAAAAGCCAACCTTGGGAACGGAGGCCTGGCAGACGCAGAGCGCACCTGTGTCCCGGCTGTCTCTCCCCCACCCGAGGTGCCACTGTGGCACGGCTCTCACGCCAGCAGCGGGTCCAGCTCGCACCTCACTCCACTCCGGCTCCTGCAGATCCCGGCAGGGGAGAGACGGGGCGAGCTCGGCTAGGCACTCCTCTCTACCAGGCCCCTGCGGCCACTTTCCCTGCGACCTTATTCGCTGTTGACTTGTGGGGAGAAGCACCGTGAGTGACAAGTTGACATTTTATGCCCCTCTCCCTCCTCCCTCCCTGACTTTAAATAGGAAAAAAAAACTCAAAATGAAAGCATCTGTGGCATCTGCCTTCCTCCACCTTTGTTGCTGATTCAAGGCCCTGACTGCCTCGTGAAAATAAGACGCGCAGCGAAACAAGTGCCAGGCAAACCAGGGGTCTCGCCGGGGACACGGTTTTCCCTAAGGGACTCTGAATGGAATCATTTTCTTGCTTCGCCATCCACTGTTTTAGCTGCCCTTAAGTGGTCCAGCCCCGCTCACGGCAGCAGTGGGAGGCGGGGGCTTCCCCTGTCTGAGCAGAGGTAAGTCCTCCCGGGTTGGACCTCTCCACCTTGATGGGACAAAGACAAGCAGAACGGGAGCCTTGTGGATAACAAGTGGCTCTGAGGTTGGGAGGGAGGTGGGGGGCAGAGAAAAAAAGACCCAATTCAAGTAAAAAATGGTCATTTGGGAGAAAAAAATATAGACCAGCATGAAACAAATGTTTCCCCTTCTAGGTATGGGCTGCCATGGCTTGGAGGAGCCTGACGGCTGAGAGCCGCGGGGCCAGGCACCCTTCTCTGGGGCAGCAGCCCCCCCCCCCCACCTTGCTGAGGCTTCAGGAGCTGTGGGTCCCACATCCCCTCGCCGGCCTCACCCTGGGAGCCTTGAGGGTCGGGCTCCCCTGGCGCCCACACCAGAGGCTCTTGGCCAGGGGCCCTCCTTACCCAAGGCTCCTTTCTCCATTGAATCTGTGGCACAGGGTGGAACAGCATGGCCACTGTCCCTCAGCCCTCTCCTGTCACCTGTGTGTGACAGTGGTGCTCTCAGCTCCTTTTGCAGAACTGTCTGCCACTCCAGGCCTCTGAAGTCCCCCACCCACCTCTGCTTCACAGCATAACAGGGAAATGTTGAAAGAGAGAGAAACAAACAGGCTTCGTTTTGCAGAAAGAGCTCTAGCTTTGTTTTCAAAATCAACACAGAGGATAAACAGGGGCCTTGAACTTCTTGGCAAGTAGCAGTCACGGTGAATCCAGCCTCCTGTGCAGCGAGCAGTGGAGCTGGCCCTGGGGGGACCTCTATGCGAGGGCGAGGGCCCAGCTCACTGCCCCGTCCCCCAGCCTGCTCTGCCGGGGCCGCTGGCTCACGCCCTCCGTTCCAGAGAGTGGCAGAGCAGGGCGTGTGTGGGCCTCCTCTTCTCCACCCCCTTGTCTGCGAGCCCACAGGAGCCAGGGGCGCCTGGTCTCCGGCAGACAAGCCCTCGGTCTATAACCAAGTTTCAACATGTTTTCTGCCCCGAGTGCTGGGATCTCAGCACTTCCCCAGGCACAGCCTCCTCTGGGGTGGAGATGGGGCATTGCTTCTGCAACGCAACTGCAACCGTCCTTCCAGCCCCACTGCCACCACCTCCTGGCAGGTCTTTGTCCTCTAGCCTGCTGGTCACACCCACTTGTTTTGGTCTCCACCCTCCACCCATCCCCACCCTGGGTCTCTTTCTCCAAAGCACATGCCCCCGAGGCCAGGAAAATTCCCCTCTCAGGAGCCAGGGTGTGACGGTCACTCTCCAGCAGAGGCCCAGCTCTGTAACGCAGTGACCAGCACACCCACCACCCACCGCAGCCTGCTTTTCCAGGCTTGTTCTGGCTTCTCCTCCAAACACTTCCCTTCTGACGAGGCAGGCCCCTTGTCACCCCCTGAACAAGCCCACCACTGTGTCACCTCTGCCTCTGTCTACTGTGCAGCCTCTTCCCACCACGCACGGCCATGTCCCAGCTTTGGGATCCTACGCATACTTCAACACCCAGTACCGACGGGTCTTCTGGGAAGCCGTCTGGGGGCTGAGCCTGTGCAAGCGCCCTGTACCTTTCACAGGCTCGTCCCAGTCCACACAGGTGAGGGCACCTGTGTTCACATCTTATTCCCTCCGCTGATTGCAAAGCCTCACATAGTTCTGATAACCTGAGCCCTAAGTCTTGCAGATGGGAGGTACTGAAACCTTGTAGGTGAATAAACTAATTTCCCCCCACTCCTTTGAAACCCCTAAGAAGGGAACTATGTTGATTGAGTACTTATCCAGGCAGGCAAAATGCCAGCTCTGCCAGTCCTGGGATGAGAACAGTAATGGGTCTCACTGACATCTTGGAAGCCTTGATCCTAGTCTACGCCACGGGAGAGCCGTGGGTAACGGCCGCCACGTCCTCCACCGGAGCTGTGCCCAGAGCGGGTGGGGTGTCTGCAGGGGCCAGACCCTACCTGCAGTGTTCTGGGCCTGGGGACAAAAGTAGCTTCTCTCTCTCCATGTGCCGGGCACTGCACCCCGAGACACTCACCCTCCTTAGGGTTGGTGTCCTCCAACCAGTCCTCCAAGGCTGGTTGCTAAAGGGAGCATCTGTGGCCTTTGGCTCAGGCACAAAGTCAGGAGAGGGAGCACGACAGCCACCCACTTTCCTGGAAGGCAGAGTCCCTTCCACCTGGGGCCAGTGGGGCTGTTCGCTCAGGAAGAGATGGGGGCACAGCTCATCTGGGCCCCTCTCTGGGGCATGTGGACCCCCCGGTGCAGGGAGGCTGCCCTCCCCCAGGTGGACAGGGCACTCGCTCCCTCATCCGACGTGGCCCCCGCTCACCACGGCTGAGGCTGCTTCCCGGGGCCCGCTCCGGGCCCAGCCACGAGCCAGGTGCTGAGCCAGAGGCGGCCACCCGCGGCAGCTGCTAGCACTGCATCTTCTGCCCGGTGTTGACACCACCAGCCAGCACAAGCCTCCCCCAGGGGATTGCCCCATCCCACCTGCAGGTCCCCACACACCTGCCTAGAAAGAAAACTCCAACAGCGGCACTGAGTTGGAGGTCACCCCAGCACCACTGTCGCATCCGGGGAACAGGAGTCGACCACTTTCAGAAAACAAAAAGCTGTGGACTCTGGGTGTCGCACTTAAATCAGGAAGTTAAGGGACAGGTTAGCTGTGAGTGACTGCCTGGGGTATGGACTGGTTCTCCACCCTGCAGGCATTCGCCTTTCACCTTTCAGTCTAACAGGATGCTCGTGCTCGGGGCCTGGATATCTCTGGGCCCTGCAGGCCCCTCTGCCCCACACCTGCCATGGTGCCCGCACGTGTGTGTGCCCTCGTCCCGCACGCTCCACACGTCCAAGCTGAGTTGGATCCAGACCTTTCGTCTCCACCTTGGTGCCCAGGACTAACCCTTCCCTCATCACTCTTGGCTTTTGCTCCGACCTTGCCCTTCACAGCCAGCCACCCCAGACACCCTACAGACTCCCTCAGCTCCACACCTCCAGAGCCAGCTCCCGCCCGGGCCTGCCGCCCTTGTTTCCCAGAGCACCCCCCATCTACCTCCACACCACAGTGGGGGCAGCCTTCCCCAAGCCTTCCCCAGAACCCCCGCTGTAAGAGGGAGCTGACAGCGAAAGCCGCTGGCCTTGGCACACAGGCCTCTGGGACCCTGACGCTCGTCCCCACATTGGCCCTGCGCACTGGCCACCCCTAATCACAGCACCTTCCCAAATTGTTCGTGCACACCACGCCTCCCTCCTGGCCCTTCCTGCTGTTTGCAATGCCCTCTCCACCTGCGTGACAGGCAAATTGTACCTGCCCTTCAAAAGGCAAAGTCTCAGATGCTGCTTGCTCTGCCTGGGACTTTGTGGGGAGCCACACGTACCCTGCACGCCTCGTCTGGCTTATGTGGGTTCCGTGTTCTCCCGGGAACCTGGTCCATGGGAGCTCTCATCCATTTCTCACGAATGCTCCTTGGGAACAGGGGCCATTTCTTACTGGACCTTTTATTCCCAGAGCTTAACATGGCCCCTGGCACATAGTAGGCCTTCAGCGAATGTGGGATGAGAATGGGTGGATCAGGGAGCGAAGGAAGGGTGTTCCACACAGGGACTGTTTCCAGAGGACAGCTGAGTTGATGCTGGATTCAGGTGGGGCAGCTCCACAGTTTAAATGCTCATTCTTCATGCAGCAACAGGAGTCTGGGAGACAGAGCAAGTCTCAGTTTCCCCAGGACATCCTGCTGTTTTAGGCCCACAGTGAGGCAGCATCTTGATTCCATTCCTGAGGACCAAGGCAGTCTGCACGCTTCTCGCAAGAGGAGAGAACAAAGCAGACTGAGGTCAGCTGCTCACAGCTGCCACTGGTCCTGTGCAGCTGGGACTTCAGGCACCTCTGGTGCTTAGGACAGAACCTAAAATAGCTTTTTCTAACCATTATCAGAAAAACTCAGCTACATGCCCACGGCCAGCTGGAATAGGCTTGCATAAAATTTAATTTGTCTTAAATTACTCAGGACTGAAGAATGATAAAATATGCACAAGGCAAGGAGCTCTACTATCCACTCCACCAAGGAACTGTTTTACAAACTGAGAAACAGCTATTTTGAATATTTTTAAAAGCCATTTTTTCTGCCATGTTATTGACTAACTTAGTTGATTCTCGCACTTTAATCCTCCAGTTTGTAGTAAGAACTGGTCAGAAGCTCTTTTTACTGCATTCTTGGGCACAAGAATGTACACCTACAATTATAAACATCTATGAGAATTTCTTTATTTTTCAGGCTGCCAATTAAGAGAGAATTTCTGAGTGATTTTCAGGGGCAAAAGAGAATCACAAGAGATAGCTTCACCGATCTCTACTTACACTAACGTTAAATAAAATTTCCCCCTTAAGTATTCAATATCCATCTTCATACGCCAGATCAGGGGTTCTACATGTCAGTAGATGAAGGTGAACTACAGGTGAAAACCTCACTTTTGGTTCTCTCGTGATCATTTTCCCCATCTAACATTCTATGCCACTTTAAACAAATATCAAAACTTAGTAAATGATTATATCTTCGAGGATGAATGCTGCTTTTTTTTTTCTTTTCGGTTCTCACGTTTCTGAGTAAAAGCCATCATTTTCAAGTTAATAGAGCATTATGTTTTCTCTGCAAATAAAATCTCATAAGTCATAAGCAAAGAGAGAGGTAAATTCATAAAGAGGAGACACAGCACTATTTTTCCTCCTGGCACTTGGGATCTAAGATAGGTTAAAAATGATGTTTTTATCTCTGGTGATTTATCAAACTTGAGATTTCACAAAAGATAAACAGATGCACTGAAGGAAAAATACATCATCTTAATGCTTCATTCTGACACTTTTGGTATCTAAAAAGCATGTATCTTAAAGATCTCTCCTCCAAAAACTCAATAGTTTTCATGATTTACACATTTAATTCTTGTTTTTAAGACTCCCTGAAACGAGAACATGCCAAGGAGGCACCTTTAAAGAAAATGGTCACATTTGAAACATACAGATTATTTATAGACAGAAAACTCGAAGAGCTGAAAGAAAATCTGGTTGTCAACAGACAGTTGCTTTTTCTATGTTTTTTTCTGTAGTTCATTTTGGTTTTTGTGTGGGTGGCTCATGTGAACTCAAAGGTTATTTGCTAAATGTTTTGTGAGATTAGAACATGCTGTCCTTTAAAACCTAATTTTAAATTTATGTTTATTGCAAATAAGTTTAACTTTACAATATGTGGTATGGAGTAATATTTTTAATCTAAAATTGTACCTGGAATTGCTATGATAAATCAAGAGCTCCTATGCTTCTATTTTTATTCATAGTTTAGAAAGTCTCGATCTTATTTCTGGTGGAAAACTCATAATACAGTATGAAGTTACTCAGTGCAAACTGTTTTTTTCTTTTTTTTTTTTTTACTTTTTCTGTTACTTTTGCCCATTAATTTGGGTACTAATCTAACCTTATTTTGAAACCACTTAGGTATTAGAAGATGTGAAGTCAGCGTGGACTGCAGACCGGATCTTTGCAGTGTATCATAAAAGACACAATTTTTCAATCACATGGCAGAAAACAAAGGAGCAAAGATATATTTAAAAAGTGAGGAGGACTTATTTTATTTTATTTGACTTTTCAGCAATGCTGAGCTACCAGATTCAGGTCCAATAAGCACTGTGGGCCCTGCAATGAAGGCAGATAGTCACAGTCTGCTGGGATTTGAATCTTCCTTCTGCCCCTTCTAGCTGTGTGATCTTGGGCAACTTCCTTAACCTCTCTGTGCCTCAGTTTCCTCAAATGGAAGTTGGGAAGACAGTGATTCTTTCCCCATTGCCTACTGGGGGATTAGAGTCACCCTGTCCATAGCATTTTGCAGCAGGATCTGATACGCTGAGCCCTCCCTGAATGTCGGCTCCCCTTGCAATTATATGGCCTTTCCGCCCATGTTATTTTATTTAATCCTCACGGAAACCCCGTGAGATAGGAAAAAAAAAAAGAAGAAGCAGCATTACTCAGAGGCAAACCCAGTAAGAGTTGTGAGAAGCAGTACGTGCCAACTTTACCATAGGAAAGTATGTGTTAAACAAACACACGAGAACAACTTCCAAAAGCTCAAGAACGCCAGAATTCCCATTTTCTGGGATTCCTCCTTAAGAAAGAAAGCCCTAAGGGAATGCGGTGGATGGGGTGAGGGGGACTCTGATGCCTGTCTGAGCAAAGCCTTAGGGTTAACCAGTGCTGGGGCAAAGTCACAATGCCACAACTTATTTGTGTGTGTGATGCCAGGCAACTGTTCCCCCCTCTGAGCCTCAGTTTCCTAGAGAGGCTTTGCAAGGTTGTTGCAGAGATTGAATAAATTACCAAGCACTCAGCAAGGCTTTGACTGCTGTGATCACTACAGTCGGCCAGTATACAGGGGAGCAGAGGGTAGTGGCATTTCACTAGCATCTGCTAGTCAGTACAGACGCTAAATTCTGTTCTTAGCAGCCCTCCATGAAACACGTAGCATTCAGGAGTCAGACTTGGCTTTTTCCTTTCTGTCCCCTCTTCCCAGTGCAAAAGAGTCCTCAGGTCATGTGCGATAAAAACTACCTCATATACCATCACCTCCTTCAAAGGAGAGTGAGTTAGTAAAATCTCTCAAGACAGCCTTCTTCAGTGTCAAGCTGCCACTTTCTAGGGTGGTGAGGGCTCTCAGGGGTCCTGCCCCCTGGCAAGGGCAGCGCGATAGCACTTCTTCAGAAAACAGCACTTGGGGTCCTAGGGCCCAGCCAACCCAGACCTCAAGTTCACCTACATGGCCGCGGGAAGATGGCCAGGCTTTGGGGAGGAGCCCCAGCATTGACGGATGGTCACAACCTGCAGGATGTCAGAGAAGAGTTCTTCCCAGAGATGCTCTCTCTCTCTCTCGCTCATGTTCCCACAGGAGGAGCGGCTGGGAACATAGTAGGACATTGGGCAGTCTATGCCCTTAAACCTTCTCTTTTCCCATGTCTCTTTGCTGATGAGGCACAAAGTTAAACTTCGACTGGCAAAGTTGCATGCTGTGCCAATGTTTACTGCTGCAATGCTTCAAGTTCAGTCAAATTTTTTCCTCATCTTTTTTTTTCTAAGAACCATCCTTGGTGTTAGCATGAAGTGCCCCCACATTTCTGCTTCTAGTGGGCTCCGTTTCACCAGGTGCCTCCCTCAGACTTCCTTGCGGCTGCCACCTTCCTCGCTCTAGCTTGAAGCAGTATTACGCGGGTGTAGTCAGAAGGCGAGTTCTCACTTTTGTTTCCCCCCATATCTTGCCAGCTCCTACATTTCCAGACCTCTGGCATCAGAGACCGGGGGTCCCTGGGCTCCCTCGACTCCTGCAGAATATGCAAGCTTTCCCCCCACTGCTCCTAGCCACGGTGCGCTCTGTGAAACAGCGACCCTCAACTCCCACCTGCACCTTTTGCTCACAGGCACTGCTCAAAGGTCTATCACATTCAGCCCTGTGACTGGGATGGAGAAAACAAAGCCAAGGACATTCCTACTCTTCCCCAATGTTGGGGCCTGCTGGCATCGGGCAGCGAATTGCATCTGCCGGTTCTCTGCTCACTAGACCGCCTTGCTGGCTTCCACCGCCCACACACTTGATGGGTGTGAGACAAAGAGAGTGCCTGGGGCTCCCTCCCTCCCTCCCTGGGGCCACCTGCATGGGGCCACACTGAGACTCATCCCACCAGCAGATGGGTGCCAGTGGGAGAGGAGGAACACAGGTGTCCCTATCAACATGGTACCTCTGGTCCTCCCCCTCATGCCTACCTCCCCAGGCCTCCACCTCCAGCAGTAACAGCAAAACGTTGCAGAAACCCATTAGTCAAAGAAGCAGCTCTGACCTGTGACTTCTGGTTCCACCCCAGGTCAAGTCTGCCCTCCTGCTGAGAGGACTCAGGGTTTTAGTTGAGTGTAAGGGGACAAGGTCCCAGATTTGCACAGGGACCCTGGCTGACACTGTGGCATTTTCTCCTTCTGAGCTTGCATAATATAAAGCACATTCAAGGAGGTGGCAAGTATATTCCCATAATTTCCTAGAAGATGAATGCCAAAGTTAAAACTAAATCAAGGTGAATGTCATTTGTATAAAGAATAGCCCCATTAAGAATTGGGAGGAAAATGCTGATCCCATGAAGAATACCGGAACAAGTGCTAATGGATAAGATACAGAAATAATGCTTTAATAATGCATGTGATCATGTTTTTATTAACAAAGAAAGTCTTGTTCTGAAACAAATACATCTTTGAGAGGAGTCTGAAATTAATCCTCGATAGGCAGAAATCCACACTATTATATATTCTAATTATAATTACAACCTGCTCTTAACGTGAACATTCTAAATTGTTAGTCACTTTATTAAGAACCAGAAAAGGGACTTCCTGCTGCATAATGAGAACGACTCACAAGCTTTGAGAATGAGAAAAGAGAGGGTTCTGCACAGAGCTGGAAAATGGTGGATGCAATTTATTTAACAAAAGTACTTAGTTTCTCCCTTTTTGTTTAGGAATTGGGATACCCTTAGGGGTTCAGACAGCACCAAGCTTCACAACTGCTATTTCTAGGGCAAGATAAAAATGTGTATTACAGAAAAATATCAATTTATCATTGTAATGGTTACATCCCACTACAGAAACCACTAGAGACTACTTAACATTTTTATTTCAAACATGGTTTTCCCTAGTCTTCAGGTGACAAACGGATACAGATGCCAGAAGACTTTTTTCCATTTGTTCCTAATAAAAATGGCTAGATTCTGAGTTCATTTTCATCTGGGGTGACATTAAAGTCTGTGTTTTAACAGACTGATCCTTCTTTTCCTTCCTATGTGATCTTCCTTCGAAAGTCTCTGAAGGCAACATCTGGGCCCAGTCACCGAAGACAGATGGGCTCTTCTACCTCTTCTCCCATCCCCTGGAGACCCCTGCCAGAGGGGCACATGTTATTTGAATGTAATGACACATTGATGAAATTCTTCCTGGCTAGTGTGTGCTCGGTATATTCTTATCTTAGGGCCTGTCCTATATCTGTACAGACCCCCTCATCATATATGGATCTCTCTATTTCTAAATTCTGTCATTGAACTAATTCTTATTATTGTTCCTCTGTTACTTTCTAAGTCCAAATCCTCTTTACCCAGCATTGAACCTGAAGCCAATTTCCTGAACATAATCACTTTTGCTACTGTGGTTATAAACGCATAAAATGTTCGGAATCAATCTGGACTTCTTTTGTGCTGTGGCAACATTAAATCTTTGATGTTTCCTCCTGGTGTTAAGGCCTCCTACATTCAGACTTAACCTGTTTCATCTTCCTCTTTTTTTTCCTTTCAAGGAACAAGGGTCAAAATGTTCTACTTTGGCTATGGGAACCAAGGTTTTTATTGAGTGGTGATTAATTAACAGTAATAATTTTTTTTTTTTTTTATTGAATGCTAACAATGGGTCAGATGCTAAGGTAAGAGCTTTGGAGCATTATCTCATTTAATCCTTCCAATAGCCCCATGCCAAAATAGCATAATACCTACATTTTATAAATGAGGGAGAAACTGAAGCTCAGAGAGGTTGAGTAACTCACTCACAGTCACACAGCCAGAAGTAAAGTCAGGATCTGAACCCAGATAACCTGACTCTGGAGCCCACATTCTCGATCCTCACACTAAGCTCCATTATGCTCTCAATAAATAGGTTGAGTGGCTTGAGGCTGAACTGTCAAGTTTCTTTGACCGCCCCCCACCCTTTCCAACTTAATCACATCTCGGAATGTTTAGAAGCTTTTTACCTGGAGTCCATATGGTTCACCCTTATGTCCCAGGATGGGTGATATCTGAGGTCAGTACCCAGGGGCCCAAAGGAAGGGACCCCAGCACCTGGCCACCGCACCCCTGAGAGTGAAGCCAGCACAAGTCCACACACAGTGGACGGGAAGGCCTGAGACATGCTCGCCTTCAAAAAGGGCGTCTTGAGTGCTATTTCATATCCCAGATAAGTTTCAGCCTGATCAAGAAATCTGAAAAAATAACCAACCAATAAAGAGGGCTGGTTTACATAAATTTCTCAAAGTGGTGAGGTTGGCGAATAGTCCAGGGAAGTAGAGGCCCTGTGGACTCCAGGATCTGGAGCAGGTCACAGTGGACACTCAGATCTCCAGCCAGGCCTGAGGGCACGAGCTGTCCAGACGGTGCAACCTGCTGCAGCCTCCTAATTATAATTGAATTCTATATGGAGATTTGCCCATAGAAGAGATAGGGCATGTCAGGATAATTCACCAGTTGGATTTTAATTTGTGATGAATAAACTGGCATTCAGATTTATATGTCAGTCACTTTTGAGTTTGATTAAGATGAGTCAATTTCCCCAGCCTGACACACTGTGGGTGTGCCATAAATTAAAATTTCTGGATCTGCAAATCAGGGAACCCAATCTTATACTTAATGACCCATAGAGGAGGGACCTTCCACCCTGTCACAGATGCTCCTGGTCCCTCTCCTTGATGTTGCCCCCGCATCCCAGGAAGCAGAGGGTAGAACTCAATCAGAATCAGGAACATGGCTAACATGGCCACTGTAATTCCAGGGGTTCGGTCACTCAGTGCAAAGGCTGGTCTCTGGGGTGGGGCTTCTTGGGGCTCCTGCTTCTTGTCCCCACGAGGAACCTGTGTCTCGGCACATTCTCATTCCAGCCCTTACTCTTGAACCCTATGTCAGGACGCTCACCCAGGGGTGCAGGGTCCCAAGAGCTGGTCCTTAGAGGGAGGGAAGGGGCTGAGCTCAGTGTGAGCCCAAACCACTCACTCCAAGCCAGCTCTCATCTGAGCTCTAGGGAGGGGCCCAGGCATTCCTGCAGCTATTAATCATGTGGCACTGTGTTCTTTTGGAACTGCCTGTTTGGGGAGGGAGGGTGTGGTCGGGCTGGGCAGTTGGGTCAGATGCAGGCATACCTGGGTGACTGGCCTTAATATTAAATATCTACCCTGACCCTTAACAGACCTTACCAAAGAGCCCTTATCCTCACCCCATGAGGCGCTACCCGAGATACAAGCTGCGATGATCCCCAAAGCCGGCCCTCCTGGGGTCAGCAGGGACCCTGTGTGATAGAAAACCCACACAGCAGACCAGCTCAGCAAGCACCCGGGCTCCTCTTGTAATACTTTTCCCCCACATAGTAAGGACATGATGATAAATAAAACAATGATTAAATAATAATTTCAATGATAATCTGTCATGGATCTTACTTGGTTTTCAATGTTTCATTTTGTCACTTTGGTCTACTGAAGACAAAATGAATATTCAGGTGTCTCAATCTCAGCATTATTGACATTTTGGGCCGGGGAAGTCTGCCGTGGGGGACTGGCCTGTGCACAGTACGGTATCTAGCATCATCCTCGGCTTCTGCCCGCTATGCCCCAGCAGCACTGCCCCTGCCAGCGTGACGGCCAAAGATGCCTCCAGACCTCACCAAATATCCCCTAGAGGGCTAAATCGTCCCGGTTGAGAATGACTATTTTAAAAAGATGACCCAGTTTCTTGCTAACTGGAGGATTAGGTTTAAGTAGTCCTGGTACTCAAACTTCTTCAGGCAGTGGCCCTATTAAAACACCCTCCCTTTATCTGTGTGCACACCTCCCATTTGCTTATTTAGGAATGACAGACATTGTTGGGCAAGAGGCCACTTCTGAGAGGCCGGCGTGTTGCCAACTGGCTCCTGTCTAGTGCCATGTGCGATTGTCAGGTTGTATTAAGTGAGCTGCTCCTGATGGGTTCAGCGTCGGGCTTTGCAGTGTCACTTGGTCAGTGCTCTAGCGAGTTGAGAGCTGATTTACCACAAGCTTTAAGTCTCTGTAAGTAGTCTGGGGCCCTAAATTCAACATGAGGCCTGAGGCTGGTGTGGTGACTGTCCTTTCTCTGCAGAGTTGCGCTTCCAGAAGTCCCACAGACCCCTGAGTCACTCAACTACAAATACCCAACAGGAGCCACTGACCTCGGTGAGTGTGCGCCAGAGACAGGGACGCCACGTGGTGCAGACACGAGTTCCAGGCATTGAAAAAGTCCTCCTTCTTGGTCATCACCTGCCAGATTGATGGAAGAAAAATACCTGTTGGTGATATTCTGAAAGACTTGAGCTTAGGAGCAAGACAGAAGGCAACTATCCAAATGTTTAACACAACGTTAAGCACGGGCACGGGCACAGCGCGGGGCCTCTAGTGGGCTGGCCTCTGTGAGCGGCAAAAGCTACTTGTTCCGTGAGTAAATGTCATGCACGTACTGTGAGTCCAGTTGCCAAGTTTACACTAATTCCTCACACATATCAGACATGGGAGCACCCGTTGCCAATTCCTCAGAGGCGGCAGACATTCGAGAAACAAAGCGAAGGGGAAGACACTCGCACAGAAAAGTGAGGCCATTCTAATCGGGTCAGTCACTGCCCGAAGGATGCAAAATCCCAGAACTGACTACTTGCATCTAACCCTCAACACAACCAGCCCTCCTTCCGTCCTTCCTTCCTTCCATTGTGGTCGGGCTTCCATTTGTTTTCAAAGTGTTTCTGGAACGTCTGTTACCTCTCAAGAACTGGCACTGAGTGGTCGCCACGTGTGATAAACGTAGAAACAGAAGCCACAGTAAGGTGACATCATTTATTCATCGAACGAACAGCTTTTGTGGGTCTCCTCTGTGTGGGATGGTCTTTCCGTCGCTCTAATAAAGGGAGTCTTTTTGCTTTGCTTTGTGTTTTTGAGTTGGAGGGAGATGAGGAAACAGAACTGGAGTGAAATAAGAGTGAAGAAGACACAGGGAGAAGAAAAAGCTGCTGCATCACAAAATTAGTAGTTACAGTCGCTTAGGAGGCGCTAAAGGCAGATTCTTATCTGACCAGAGAAGAGAGTTAAATTTGGCACTTCTGATTTTTCTTTGTTCCTTCTTGCCTTTCTTTGTTTCGAAAACCTAATGGTTTGATATTTAAACGTTTAGTAATTTTTTGTGTGCTCAAGGAAATAACACTCAAATAGAAAGTTACACTCGATGTCTCCGCTTCTCATTTGTTTTAAACTCACACCCTGGTGAGCCCTCTCAGCTGGAAAGTAACCTGCTTCCCCGTAGCTCTGCAGTTTCTGCAGGGCCTGGAGGACCCGCTGTGTCAAATCCCTTCTGTAACAGAGCGCTTTGTGCTCCAGTGGAAAACAAGCGCTGCAGAAAGGCTCTACCCATGTATAATTCAGCACGATCACCTGGGGCGGCGGGCACCGTTTGGAGGACAATGTCATATGTGCCTCGGGTTCCCCACCTAAGCAGGGCATCTCCTGACAGTTGAGAAAGCGGATAATGTCTGCCTCAGTCCCTGCATCAATATCTCTCTGCCTTGGTGCCACAGTTATAACCGAAAAGGCGTAGCAAAGGCATGCAACTCTCAGGGAACAGCCTGTGGGACATCCTTGGCAGGGGGAGGACAGGAGCTGGCCAAATGCTCCTGGAGATTCTGGAAGGAGGTGCCGAAACTCTACCTTTCGCACTGTACGGGATAATGCCAGGAAACCCCGGTGGGCAGGCTCTCCTAATCATGCACTAACCGCTCCCCAACATTGCACGGGAGGCAGGGAAGAATAAAACACTGTGCAGATGTGTGCAAATAGAATTGAGGGTACTTTTTAATTTTTTTTTAAAATTCAGTGTATAGACTAAATTTTTCACTGGCCTTGATCAGGAGAAAACCAAGGACAGACAACTGGTCAGACAATGCAGAACCTGCCTGAGAAAAGGACTTCATGTGGGAAAACCTTGCAGACGGCCCTTTGCAGAGGGGGCTGAGACTGCACCCCTCAGAAAGTAGGAGGGAAAAAGAAAAAACAAGTTGAAATGAAGGGGAAAGGCCCCCCGAAGGCCTGCCAGCAGCTCCTAAGTGCTTTTCCTTATATGTCAACATCGCGGTGTTGCTGTAGGCTCAGTAACGCCCTCCCTGCTGGCAGTGGCCCCCACCCCAGTTTCAGACCCACCCCAGACAGGAAGGAGTGTTCCCAGGCCGTGGAGCACGTTGATGGAAAGGCAGCTTTCCTACAACAGATGCCCAGGAAAGCAACTGACTGAGAAGCCTCTGTCCCCTTGAATTAGGATTTAATGGCAGGAAATAATAGGCTGAAGCCACCTGGGGGCTTCACAGTGGTCCATACACCCACTTAGGCTGACCCAGGAGCAGAGCTGGGGCCGCAGTTCATCCCACTGTCAAGCGATCAAAATGAATACATCAGAAGGTCAAAAACTCCAGATTGGCCTCCAAGTGTAGAGACAGGGTTAAACTGCACGAGGGTCACTGCCCACAATTATAACCCTATAATTGCCCATGCAAATGCACAAGATTTTCAAATGCACTTATTGCACAAACAATATTGTAAAACAATAGAAATCAACCCTCCCATCTTAAAAAAACAAAACAAACAAACAAAAAAAAACCTTAATATGAGGTTTCAGAATAGAAGATTTAAAAAATGATACGGTTGTGCTTTACTTTGGGTAATAAACCTGCTACTAAAAATCAGTGTGTAAATATAGCCTTATGCAAACTGAGTCCTTCTTAAAATGCACCAGGCAGCAAGCACTCTTTTAAGCACTTAATTCTATTTGCTCATTTAGTCTTCAGAAGCCCCAGAGGTAGGTTTTATTGCTATCTTCATTTTGCAAGTGGGAAACCATGATGCAGAAAGGTTCAGGAACTCGCCTAAGGTTGCAGAGCTGGGTTCAGACCAGGCACTCAGGCTTCTGAGCCCACACTGCTAACCACGGGCTGCACTGCCTCCCAACGGACTGAGGGTGAGTTGGTTCCCTGACAAAACCTGCCCCCCCAACATACTATTTATAAAGATGTATGATCACACATGGTCACATTTAATGTAAACAACATCCCACACCGAAAGCCTCTCATGAAAAGATATGCCTATTTTCTAAGAAATCATCACACAGCTAAAACATAGAGCTGAACACGAGGAAACACCTTCCCCATGGTGGACACCTATATCCACTCCCCTTTCTTTTCTAGAAAAACCTCAGATAGATGTGGGCAGCAATATAGCCAGCTAAAAATTTTTATTTTCTACATAGGACCTACAGAAAGCCTCAGCTAACATCATACTTAAAGGCTGAGTGCTTTCCCCTAAGTATAAGAAGAAGATAAGGATGTCCATTGTCACCACTTGCTTCAACCTTGAACTGAAGGTTCTAGCCAGGGCAATAAGGCAAGAAAAGGAAATTAAAGACATAGAGATTAGAAAGGAATAAGTAAAACTGATTTCATTGAAAAAGACGTGATTGTCTATGTAGAAAAATCCTAAGAAATATATAGTAAAGCTACTAGACCTAATAAGTAAATTAAAAGTCACAAGATACAAGACTGATATACAAAAATCAATTGTATTTCTATATTCTAGCAATGAACTGGAACTCAAAATAAAAATTCCATTTACAATAGCAACAAAAATATGAAATACTTATACATTTTATAAATACATGCAAGAACTATACACGAAAACTAAAAAGCATTGCAGAGGGAAATTGAAAGGACCACCTAAATAAAGGGAGAGATACGCTGTGTTCGTAAGTCAGAGAACTCTGATATTGCTAAGATATCACTTCTCCTCACATTGATCTATAGAGTTAGCACAATGCCAATCAAAATGAAAGCCAGCAGACTTTCTTTTTTGTGTGTGGTAGAAATTTACAAGCTGATTGTAAAATTTGTATGGAAATACAGAGGACCTAAAGTAGTCAGAACAATTTTGAGAAAAAAAAAATGTTGGAGGATTCACACTACCCGAATTTAAGATTTACGATAAAGATAAAGCTCAGGGCTCCCACTGATTCTGCATTGTGGCAAGTTGTATAATTATTTCATTATATATTACAGTGTAATAATAATAGAACTAAAGTGCACAATAAATGGAATGTGCTTGAATCATCCCGAAACCATCTCCTCCACACCTTGGTCTGCAGAAAAATTGTCTTTCATGAAAACAGTCCTTGGCGCCAAAAAGGTTGGGGACTGCTGTTAAAGGACTTCTAAACAGAATTTACAAAGACATCTTACAACTCAATATTAGAAAAACAGAATCCATTTTAACAAATGAGCAAAAAAATTGAACAAACACTTCACCAAAGAGGCTACATGAGTGGCAGATAAACCCATGAAAAAGATTTGAGAAATGCAAATCAAGACCACAATGAGATACCACCACACACCCACCAGAATGGCTCAAATGAGTAAGACTGGCAAGACCAAGCACTGGCCAGGATGCAGAGCAACTAGAAATCATTGCTGGTGGGAATGCAAAACGTTACAGCTACTCTGGAAACAGCTTGGCAATTTCCAATAAAGTTAAATACATACCTACAGTAGATCTCAGCCATTGCACTCCTAGGTATTTACACAAGATAAATAAAAACATATGCCCACGTAAAGACTTGTATGAAAATGTTCACAGAAGCTTTACTAATAATAGCCAAAATGGAAATCAGTCCATATATCCACCACCTGGTTAATGGGTAAACAAATCGTATAGATCCATACAAAGGAACACTACTTCACAGTAAAAAGGAACCAACTATTGACGCACGCCACAACTTGGATGGATCTCAAAAGCATTTTGTTAAGTGACAGATGCCAGATACAAAAGACTGTATACTATGTCATTCCATTTATTTTAAATTGTAGAAAAGGCAAATTTATAGCAAAAGAAAGAGAAATGTTTTTCAGGAGTAAGGGTTTGGTCCCCCAGCTGTGTAGGTATTGACTACACAGTTTTATGAAGGAACTTTTTGGAGTGATGGAAATGTTCTATACTTAGACTGTGGTGATGGTTTTATGAGCATATGCATTTATCAAAATTCATTGATTAACTTTTTGGGGTCACAGACCCCTTTGTAGACCTGCCTCTCCCAATCACCCTTACCCTGCTAAAACATTTCTCCATAGTGTTTATCATCTGCCAACATATTAATACTACAACATAGCTGACTTATTTCGTGTACTGCAGATTTTTTTCTCTCCTTCCCCAGTTTTATTGAGGTATACTTGACAAATAAGAATTGCATATATTTAAGGTAAAAAAAAAAACCTCATTGATTATACACTTGAAATTAGTTAATTTTAATATATGTAAATTATATATATTATGTATTGATATTATATATTTTTATATATATAATTTATATATAACATACACTGATTTTTTAAAAAATGCTCACTTCCCCAGACTCCACAGCTGTAACTTCCACGGCCAATGAGCGCAGGCAGCTGTGTACTGGGCAGTGCTTCCGTGAAAACTGTTGCTTTCCTGATAACAAGAGATCGCCTGAACTGGCATGTGCCCTTCTCTCTTTGTCCTTTCCCCATCTACCCGCTGGGAACTCAGCCGTCCCGTGACTGTGGGAACAGGTGAGAGCTGCACTCTGGGGTGTACTCGTTTCCTGGGGCTGCTGGAACAAGTTACCACAATCCTGGTGGCTAAAAACAACAGAAATATATTCTCCTGCGGTTTTGGAGGCCAGAAGTCTGAAATCAAGGTGGTAGCAGGGCTGTGCTTTCCCCAAATGCTCTTTCTGGCTTCTCCCAGCTTCTGGTGGTTGCTGGCGACCCTTGGAGTTTTCCAGCTTGCAGCTACATCTAACCTCAGCTCCATTGCCACAGGCCTTCCTGCCTGTGTCTCCTCTTTGCTCCTTGTAAGGACGCCAGTCACACTGGATTAGAGCCCATCCTACTCCAGAATGACCTTGTCTTAAACTTGAGTACATCTGCAAAGACCCTATTTCTAGATAAGGTCACATTTGCAGGTTCTGAGGTCAGGACTTAAACATATACTTCTGTAAAGCACAATTCAACCCACAATGTGGGGACAGAGGAGAAGGACAGCAAGAACTTGGGCCCTGCTTCAGTCACGGAGCCACAGCACGGGCCCTGGGCTGCCCACCTCTGTCTTCTCATTAGGGGAGAACAGCAGCCCCAATTTTGTTAGACAACTGCAGTCAAGCACCTTATCTGATGCACTCTCCTTCTTCTAACGTTTAAAGGATATAACAGTTCCTTCTTGACCTATTCAGTGGGAAGACGGAGTGCCCAGCACTAGCATAATGCCAGGCCCAAGGTGGCAGCTGATTGAGGGATGAGTGCTTGGATCATCCATGCCAAGTTCTCCCAGCCCAGCCCTGCCCTCTTCCACCATCTCAACCCTGAGCTCTCTTCCTCAGTCTGCTAAGTCTTGGGGTGCCCCTGGCCTCCCCAGCAAGCCATTTTAAGGCCCCTGCAATGGGTTCCCCAACTGCACAGCCTCAGTTTCCCAGTCTGGCCCATGTCTTCCTCCAGCCCTGTGCTCCAGGCCTGCCATGTTTTCCAGCCATGATGATGGGCTCAGTGTCCCTCTTGGAAATCACCTTCTGTCCTGTTATCTACCCAGGCCCACCCCGAGGCCTAGCACCATGCTCTTCATCCCACTGTTAATTCCCACAGGGGCCCCTCCTCCCACATGTCCTCATCCCCATCCAGACCCACGGACCAGCCTTCTAGCCCCACACTTCTTCCATGGGCTATAGATGTCCCCCCGGACATTCCATTTTTTGCTTTAAATAGGACACGCAGAAACCTGAGCACAGGATCCTCTGTCAAATGCATCAGGCCTTTTGGATGTCATCACTTCTGTGCTTCCACCTTCTGAATCCTTCAGGCTCCTGTCTTTGGCAGCATTTAAAAATTCCTCCCTGTGTACCCAGCCTCAGATCCATCTGTGTGTCCTGTGAATTCCTGTACTGTGCTCATTCTGAAATCTGTCCCCTCCCTTTTAATCTAGCTGTGGACACAGGATGACATCACAAGGAAAGAAGAGCCCAGTCCTGACCAGTAGCAGCACTCATGGCTGGCAGAGAGAAGGCCCTCCCTGAGCTTGGATGTCAGCTTCTGTGACACATCAGGGGTCGCACATCTTAAATTATGCCTGTCACATACAGAGGATAATGCCATATGCAGGTATTTTTAAACATTTTTAAAGATAAGTAAAAGTAGGTCAAACTATGATTTCTTCCCCACTGTCTGCACTTTGCCCTCAGGAGAGCTTCTCCCGCTGTCTGCGGCGGGCCATCCGCTAGACTGGTCCCAGAGACTGAGCCCTGCCCAGCCGACCACCACGGCGGAAAGTCATGGGAAATACCGCAAGCCAGATCTTCCCAGCACACAGTGTCCTTTCTCTTTCTCCTTCTCCTTCACCTTCGTTCTCCTTTCTGTAGTAGCTGTGGCCTGTGGCCTGGGCTTCCAGCCTGGCCCCTCCAGCAGGGCGCGAACCTGGCCTCACCTCCGCTGCTGCAGATCCCGGGTGGCCTCTGTGCCTCCCACTCAGCCCTGGCTGCAAGTCTGGGGGCCCCGCTGGGTCCTGCCCACAACTCCCTGTGACCACACTGGCCGATGTGGGCAGAACACAAGGCTGCCTTCCCCCACGGTCCCCAGGAGCTTGGCTCAGGGGTATCAGATATAATGCCCACCTGCCCGGGCCAGGGCCAGGAAGGGACCATTCCTCACCTGCTCAGCCCCCATCACCCTCTTCCTGTCTCTCTTCCTGTTTGACTTTCCGTCTTTCAAGTGTGTGTGTGTGTGTGTGTGTGTGTGTGCGGTCTTTATATATTTGTCTGCCTTCCTGTATTTTTCTTTCTATATTTTTTATGTCTTTCTATTTTTTCTAGTCTATATTTTTTCATCTCTCCCTCTCTCTATCTGTCTCTGGTCTAGATAAGTTCTTCTTTCTGTTAGTCTTTTTTTCCTGGGCTTACTTAATCCACTTGTTCACTCTTCTGTATTTTTAATTTTCTATATTTTTCTGCCTTTATTTTTTTCTGCCTTTCCCGGGTTGGTTTTTTTTTTCATCTTTTGGTATTTTTATTTCTGTATTTCTATCTCTTTTTCCCTCGTGTTGTTCTTTCTATCTTTTCTCCTGGGTTAACTCAACTGCTTCCTCTTTCACTCCACTTTCATGTGTTTGTGTCCCAAATTATTTCTCCTTTTCTCTCTAGATTTTTTTCCCAATTAAACGTGGTCTCCTCTGCAGGGCTTCAGGAAGAGGGCCCTCCCCTCTGCACCAGTAGCCTCTCTCTCTGAACTCTGGCCTCCCAAACACCAACACCCCCTTCCTGCACTGAGGGGCAGGTGCTGGTCTGTCCTCAGGAGAGTCCCAGACAGCAAGGGCGGCTGGGTCCAGCAGCTGGCGGCTCACTGGTGGCTTTCTGAACTGGGAATGTGGGATTCTTTGCACCTTTGCCCTAAGCTTTGAACATGAGCTGCAATTCCAAGACAGCGGGATAAACAAACCTCACTCAACATCCTGCTACATATGAAAAAAATATGGGAGAAAGGACACAGAGGGCATCCTATGTCTACAGTTCTAGCTCGTTTCCTATGAGAAGGAGACGCAAATGTCCTCCCAATGCTCCAGACAGGACTGTGTCCTGGACTTGGGGGCCAGCTGCAGGGCCTTGTCTGGTCTCGGAAGCTCAGGGAGGTGTGGAGCTCAGGGCAGAGTTTAAGCCCACGGTGCTCTCCTCACTGCCTCACGCCCACACCACCCCCAGACCCTTGCCTGTCCCCAGCTCTGCGCCAGCCCTAAGTGCACCAGAATCTCCCCTCCCTCGGAAGGTGGCAGGTGGCAGCTCTACAGGGCAGAGCAGGTGGAACAGCCTTGTCTGGGGAGGTATGCCCCTGGGGTGCAAGGCTGGAGTTCACAACACATTTTCCCAGAAAAACACAATACCACAATTATGGGTGACATGATAGTATGAAGGGGTGCAGCAACCAGGACATACTGAGCACATTCCATGTGTCAAGCACGTGCACTGAAGTGCTTGCCCTGAATAAGGAAGAAATCCTCATTTTACAGAGGAGCCTCAGAAGAGTCCAGTAACTGTCCCTGGAACACAGATAGATCTAGCTCCAAAGAGTTGGAGCTGCTGGCCCTCCTTGTTTCTGGGCCCCAGAAGAGCTGGCTCAGCACAGCTGTGTTAGCACACACGCCATTGTTCACACAGGGATCTCCACTACTGGACAGCCTGGTCCACAGCAGCAGAAATACCATCTTGCCCAGCGGTGCTTGGTGCAGGGTAGGTTCTCAACAAATGCACAATGACACATATGGCTTTTCTTTATCTTTATGTCCTGTTCAAGAACACACACCACCCTTTCTTGCTTTAAGTATTTATATATAGAATTCTCTCCACCACAATGCCCTCCTCATCTACCTGAATCCCTCCTCCTGGTTTCAAGAATGTCACCTCTTCCAGGAAGTCTCCCACCATCTCCACCTCCCCCAGAGTGGTTCAGGTGCCCTCTTCTGGGCTCCCACCAAGCTGGCACATCCTCCATGGAAGCCCTGGCAGCACTGCCATGGGAGCACTGCTCTGACCAGGGCAGGACTGAGACCACCCAAGCACCCAGTACAGTACTGGGAGCCTACCAGGACCAATGACCACAGGAAGGAAGCCCCTCCTGCAGATGGGTGGTGGGAGTAGAAGTGGATGCACCAGGTGGGAGTGGAAAAGAAACTGGATTCGGAGGGTAGAGAAATAGGTAAATTCAGTAGAGAGGGTCAGCCACTCACTGCATGGCAGTCATGGGGTCCACTAGGGCCTCTGCAGCCTCTTCTCTCACTGACACTGTCCTCCAAGTTCTGGTCTGGGGCTCAGCAAAGTGAACACACCCCAAGGACAGAGTCCATTCCTAGTGAAGACACGACCATGTTTGTTACACACCAGAGTGCCAGCAGCGGGAATCTGCATGTGTTTGATCTGACCTGTTTCTGAAGGCTTTCCTTGTGGAGGCTTAACTGAAATTGTCAGAACATGAAATCAATAGGGTCTTGGCTAAGGGCTTCTATAATTGAATATATTACTTCCCAATTTCTCGTCTTTTTCTCCTTTCGTGTCAAATGAAGGGCCTGCTTTTCATTACTGAGCCTTTCAGAACAGAAAATGATTGTTGGATGATATATTCTCTTTGGTCATCTAGTGCACATTTGAACTCCATGCTCCTGAAATCGATCTTGATAATTTCCAATAACAATGTTTGATACCTTCTCCCTCTCTTAACAGCTTCCTCATTTTAAAAGTTCCTCCTTAACTGTTCTGGTGGATGGGGGAACCGAAGGGGGAAATCAGGAGGCCTTAAATAGATTTTACAGGCACCAAAGCATGCATTTGGAGTACGGTCAGCTAGAAAGATCTTGTTTCACTAATATGATCTTCACGTTCAGCTGAAGACTGTGTTATGGAACCTGACTGCCCTTGGTGACTGCTTAAAGCTGACATAAGGCAGAAAAATGGACATTTAATATGGGAAAGAAATTAGTCCTCAAGATCTTTGTTTCCTGAATCTCTGCAGCAGCTCAGCTGGTGCTGGGCCCATGCAGCAGCTGCAGGGGCTTTCCTGGGAAAGGCGCTGGGTATGGCGTGCAGAAAGCCCACCCCACAGGGGATTTGGGGTGAATCAAGTGAAGGGGGCTGGCATGGAAGGCTGTAACCCCACTTCAGTTTGGGGCTCCTGAGGGCTCTGAGTTTCCAGCTCCACTAATGGCATCCTGTGTTCCCAGCGTGCAAGCCTGAGCCCTGGGCCCCCTTCTCCTCCTTCTGCTTCCCCCCTCAAACTGCCCCAAGGCCCATGGACTGCCTCTCTCTCCAGCTCGGGCTGCAGCCTCCCTCTTCCGGCCTCGGTTACTGTGGCCTTCGAACGGGTCACCCTCTCAGCACTCACTGTGGAAAGATCTTCCTGTGACATCGCAGGGATGAGGCCGCGGCCCCGGCAGGGAAGATGGAAGGAAGGTCCGCAGCCCACGTGGGGAGCACAGCCAGCCAACCTGTCTCACCAGCCTTTCCAGCCCATGACCCGGGATGCTGGCAGGCTTGATGCTCAGGTTGAAAGTGCCAGGCACTCGCTGACATCCCCAGCCTTTCCTGGGAGGCTGGCCCCACTCCCTGCCTGGGGACGATGGGGCGTGGCTTGCTCTGCCATTTATAATTCAGACTCTTCAGGCTCCAGTCTCACAGCCAGGCCAGCCCCAACCCACAGAACAGGGCAGCCCGGGCCCCACACCCTCTCCCTGCACTCCCCCTGCCCAGAGTTACTGCCTCCCACCCCACCCACACCGAGAGCTCCTTGAGGACAGAGACTGTGTCTTAGTCACTCTCACACCCAGAACTCGCACAGCCCGGCACACAGCAAGTCACTGCGGAGCTGCAGTTTTCAAACAAGGACCTAGTCAGTGGAAATAAAAACATTTACAGGTCTCTTTTTCCTTAATTGTTCATTTAAACATATATTTGAAGCTTTAGCTAAGCATTTTTGTTTGCCTCACTGTCACTAAGGGGCTTATATTTTTGGCTAAGACTTTAGGAATTCAAAACCTGCGCACATTTAGAACTTCGAGACAACTCATGAGCTTCTGTGCAGGCGGTGGGGAGGGGATTCGAGATACTTGGGAGTAAGGAGTGAAGCAACTATCAGGGCTTAAACGACAACAACTGAGCAAGACTGTCTTGACTGCCTGAGGTGCTGTCGAGCAGGGAGCAGGGACAGGAGTCTGAGCGGGTCACCCAGAACTGCCCCGTGGAATTCTAGGTCAGTGAGTGGCCCTTGGGTCACGGCCAAGCCACTAAGCTGGAGTCCGCAGTGCCCTCAGAGACAGCTGAGCCCTCGATAGGGACGGGTCTGACTTTCTTCTCTGCACTGATGCTGTGTCCCAAGGCCACATGTCACCTGTGTGCTTGGCCCTAACTGCCTTGTCCCGGACGGAGGCCACTCCCCCAGCTTAGCCTCTGGTCACAAATGTTTCCCTACCCCACCGCACTGCTACAGGCAGGAGGTTGGGCACTGTGAGCTTTCGCAGAAACGGCGAGGGCAGACGGTCTGACAACTTTATCGGTTCCTTTTTCTTAGTCCTACAATCAGCTTGCTGGCTGTGCGGCAAGACACCATGCTCTGAGCAGCTCCTCATCATGGCAGGAACTCAACAAATGCCTGTGATAAAGCTGACTGGGGGAGTCTGCCCACTGGCCTTGTGACAGGCAGAAAGAAACAGGATAATGGGACCATTCCTGTGTACCCCAATACTACCAACTCCAGTAGTGCCCAGCCCCGGGACGAGTCCACTCCCTAATCAGGGGGAGCTCCAAGAAACTAGTATAGTGTTCAGTCACTTACACCAAGCCAGACTCACTAACAATCCGTGTACAGCAAGCTAGCAAAATGTCATTTCACCAACACGCTCTTCAGTCACCATCCCAGAGTTTGGCACACATCCCCATAGACTTGCCTGTCTTTGACACTGCGCTCTATCTTGTCCCTTTATGCTGTCTGGCAACTTGCCCAACTGTCCAGGACCAGCCCTTCCTCACTGCCTTGCCAGGGCCCTGCTTCCTGGGGTCTGTCTGCCCCGATGAATAGAGCATGCAGACTCTCTAGGGACTTCCAGGCCAGCCCTCCACAGCTCACCTCTTGCCAGACTTCTGTGACCCTGGCCGCTGGCTCAGACTATGCTGACTGTCTGTTACTGTGCTGTCTGGATTCCGCGCTGCTGGCCAGCCCGGGCACCCACGGCTGTATTTCGGTGTGACACTGAAAAGCACCTAGCACGAAGCCTGGCCCAGAACTGACACGTGGTGAATGTTAGCTGTTGTCGTTAACCGTTGCTTCTTTCCCCCACTTGGTAGGTGAAGATTCATCAGCTGAGGCCTCCTGTTCTGGACATCTAAGTTTCCAGTTTCTGACATAGAAAGATAAAGTGCCTATAATGCAAGCAACCTAACTGCTGTAAGGCACTGCTCAAGTTGTATCTTTAAATGTTTTCACTGAGGTATAAAACACATACAGTCAGACCAGACGCGTAGCATGCATCAATCTTAAGTTTACAGCCCAGGGATTTCTTACATATATATGTATACCCATGGAACCACCCAGATCAAGACATAGAGCATTTCCCACACCCCTTTGTACTCGCGGCAGCACCACCTCTCCCACTCTGACTGTGATCACCATGTTACCATCAACTAGCCTTGCCCCTCCTTGATGTCACATAAATGGAATTATATAGTATTAACCCTTTATGTCAGCTTTCTTTCACTAAACATGTTCGTAGATTTACAACAATTCACATAAGTTGTTGCATGTAGCGGTAGTTTATTCCTTTTCATTGCTGAGTAGTTTTCCATTATATGAAATATATCACAATTTGTTTATTTAGTCCCATGTTGATGAACATTTGGTTCACAGCTCCTGGTTTTTGGCCTTTATTATATTAATAAGGCTGCTATGAACATTCCTGTTATAAGTCTTTTTGTGAGCATATATTCTCATTTCTCTCGGCCAAATATCAAGGGAGGGAATTGCGGGGTCATACCTTTAACCTTATCAGAAACTTCTCAACTGTTTTCTAGAGTGGTCATCGCCATTTCAGACTGCCAACAGCAATTAGGAGAGTTGCAGTTGACTCTGTGTCTTTGCCAGAACTGAGTGCTGTCAATCATTTTAGTTTACCCATTTTAGTGGGTGTGGTATTTCACAATGGTATTTCACTGTGGTTTTAATTTCTATTTCCCTGATGACTAATAATATTAAGCAAAGTTTCATGTGCTCATTAGGGATTTTTTAAATCTTCTTTCATGAAGTGTCTTTTCAAGTCTTTTGAACAATTTTTCATGGATCGTGTTTTTTCATATTGTATTGTAGGAGTTTCTTTATACATTCTGGATTGGAAGTGGTTTGTCAGATACATGTATTTCAAATAATTTCTCCAAGGTTATAGTTTGCCTTTGTATGTCCTAAATGGCGTCTTTTAGCAAACAGAAAGTTTTCCTTTTGGAAAAAATCCAATTTATCAATATTTAATTTAATGCTTAGTACTTTTTGTGTCTTTCTAAGAAATCCTAGTTTACACCAACTTCCCAAAGATATTCTCTATGTTTTCTTCTGAGAATTTTATAGTTTTCCCTCCTACACGAGTGTGCAATCAGTCTCAAATTGACTGTTGTGTATTATGTGGAAAACAGATCACAGCTCATTTTTTTTGTATTCAGATATCTGGCTGTTCCTGCACTTTTGAAAAATCATCCTTTCATCATTGAATTTCCTTCATACCCTTGTTGAAAATCAAGTGAACGTATGTGTGGGTTGATGTCTGACTCTGTAGTGTTCCACTGATCTATCTGTGTATTCTTACGCCAACACCACATGTCTGCCTGTACCATTGAAGCATTAGCACAGCTTTGAAATCAGGTAGCACAAGCCCTCCACATTTCTTCAACTTTTTTCAAAGTGGTTTGGACTATTCCATATGAATTCTCAAATCAGCTTGTGAGTTTCTACAAACACTCCTGCTGAGATTTTGATTGAGATGGTGCTGAACTACAGACCAATTTTAACATCATAGCCATGTTGAATCTTCCCATACACAAAACACAGCATACTCTCCAGTTATTTTGGCCTTTTTCAATTACTAGCTGTATGTTTTGTAGTTTTCAGTGTATAGATCTTGCATGTTTTGGTTTCACTGTTAAATGTATTCCAAAGAACTTCATGTTTTTAATGCTGTTGTAAATTGAATTTCATTTTCCAATTGTTTATTGATAGCATATAAAAATAAAATTTGTTTTAGATATTGAGTTTCTATCCTGTAGCCTTATATTGATTTATTAGTTCTGGTAGTGTTTTGTTTTGTTTGGTAAATTCTTTTATTTCTTTTCTCCTGCCTTGCTGCAGGCTAGGCCCTCTACTACAATGTCAAATAAAAATGGTAAACTGGACATTCTTTGCTTTGTTCTCTATCTTTAAGAGGAAAGCATGTAATATTTCACTATCAGGCTTGATGTTAGCTAAAGGTGCTTTGTAGATGTGCTCTTCCAAAATTGAGGAAATTCCTTTCTATTCCTAGTTTGCTAAGACTTTTTATCATAAACTTGTGTTAGATTTCATCAAAAATTTTTCCACATGATATAATCAAGTACTTTTTTCTCCTTTATTTTGTTACTATTGTAAATTTCATTGACTCATATTTTAAATGTTAAACCAACCTTGCATTCCTAGAATAAATGTCACTTGGTTATGATGTATTTTCCTTTTTTGTATATTGCTGGATTCAATCATTAGTATTTTATTACGTACTTTCACCTATATGCATAGAAAATATTGATTTGTAATATTTTTCTTTGTACTGTACTTATTAATTTTTAGTATCAGGCTTAAACTAGATTTTGAAACAGTTTTATGTAAGACCGGTATTATTTTGTCTTTAAATGTTTGATAGGATTCAACAGTAAGACCATCTGAAACTGGAGCTTCCTTTGCAGGAATGTTTCCATTACAAATTAAATTCATTTAGTGTATATTTTTAGATCTTACATTTTTTGTTAGCTTTTGAGAGTTGTGTTTTTCCAGAAATTTATTCGAAGTTCTCGACTTTATTTGTATTAAGTTGTTCATAATATTCTCTTACTGTTTTGTGATGTCTGTAGAATATGTTATGATGTCCCCTTTCATTCTTGATGTTGTTAGCTTGCACTTTATTCCTTTTATTTATTTATTTATTTTGACCAATCTTGCTAGGAAATCAATCAATTTTATTAGTAATTTCAAAGAACAAACTTTTAAGTTTGTTGATTTTCTCTGCAGTTTGTTTCTCATTTCACTGATTTCTCTTTAACACTATTACCTTTATTCTACTTATTTTGCTCTCCTTTTTCTAGTGTCTTAAGGTGGAAGCTTATATAATTTACTTAAAACCTTTTTTATTTTGTAAAATAAGCATTTCAAGCTGTAAATTTCCCTCCAAGGATTCCTTTGGCTATACCGCACAAAATCGGCTATGGTATGTTTTCATTATCGTTCAGTTTAAAATATTTTCTATTTCCCCTTGTGATTTCTTCTTAAATTCACAGGTTATTTAGAAATGTGCTTCTTAATATCCAAATATTTGGGAGATTTTGCAGATATGTTTTTCTTATTTATTTATAATTTAATTCCATTGTCAATAGATAATATATTCTGTATTATTTTAATCTTTTAATCTTTCAAAAATCTCCCTGTGGATTTGAATTAATGATTTCTATTAATCAGTCTTCAGGTTCACTGACATGTTCTTTGGTTGTGCCCAGTGTATTGTTAATGCCCTCCAATTAATTTTTTTACTAATAGCATTGTATTTTTCAGTTCTAGAATTCCTATTTGATTTTTTTTTACAGTTTCCGAAAATCTTCTGAAATTTCCTATCTCCTTATCCATTACATCCATTTATTTCTGCCTATTCTTTAATAAATTCATATTTTTTAAAAAGCCCTTGTCTGCTAATTTCAATATTTGGGTCATTTGTGGGTTTTTTCTATTGAATGATTTTTCTCTTGACTAAGGATCATATATTCCTATTTCTTCACATGTCTGGTAATATTGTATTGCATACTGGACACTATGATACTAATTCTGTATCCTGTTATCGTCCTCTGAAGAGTGTTGAGTTTTATTCTAGCACACAGTTAAAACACTAGCAGATAAACTTGAATTTGTGGAGGCTTGGTTTTATGCTTGTCAGGAAGAATCTATTTTGATCTGCCTTTTCGTCTCTTTTAATTTTAGCTTTAGTCTTTAGCTAATCCCTTTTATTGGGACCTTGGGACCTCGAAGAAACCCCTAACTTTCTTGTCCTCAGGTTGCCTTTCTGTAAATAAGTGGGTTGGACTATCTGACCCCAAGGTTCCCTTCCAGCTCTCACAGATAATTATCAAGAGTAGAACTTCCTCTTCCTTTCCTTTTCCTTCTCTTCCCCTTCCTTCTTTTCTTTCTATTTCCTTCCATAACAGGTTTCCCTAGAAAGAGAATTTAAGAGTGCTGTCTATGAGAGGAAGATGGAGAAAGTTAGAAGTGAAGGAAAAAAGAGGAAAAAGAGAAAATGCAACTCCTAATATTAACTGTTGTCTGGGAAAGGGAGCAAGGGAGAGGAAGACAACATGAAACAGGAACACTTCTTGCAACCAGCCACAAGGAGGGAAGTGCCACGCTAAGGCTAGGGAGCACTGTACACCTGCGACGTGGGCACAATCCACGTCGGGTCTTCCCACCTGTCCACCCCTGGTTCTCTCCAGACCACCATCTATCCCTTCCTGAGCCACCATACTGTGACGTCACCCTTTCCCTCTCTCTGTAGTTTCAGGATTCTAAGCCTTCTCTCTCACGGAGCAATGGGAATGATCCCTATTACAGACCTCACAAGCACCACTCAGCAGAGAGGGAGACTCACTTTTACACATGCAACCTTTACACAGGCAGCCACCCATGCTCTGAAGATGCAAAGAGGGCTCCTTCTCCAGGTGGTCTTCCCAACCCCACCACAGTAGGAAGAAAATGCATCGAGCTCCATGAAAACTAAGAACTCAGGAAATTTGGTTTCTAATCCTATTTCCCGTCTTTGATGATCTGTCTCCGGAACAAAGCTCTTGATGTTTCTGTACCATGAGATTTTTAGTATATTTTAGGCCATTTAGGCTGCTGTATTGGTTTAAAAAAATCTAACAAACACTGACTGGCTGCTATCACTCTCTGTTCCCCATCCCTACCCACAAACTGCACCGAATTTTCTCTCTGGGTTCAAACAATGGCATTTCCCAGCTTCTCTCCCGATCTCCAGCCACCACCTGACCAAAGCTCTTGGAGACCCCTGATTGATGGACATTCTTATGGCCTTTTCCCAGGCACGTGCCACCTGTGTACCATGCAATCACCAACACAGCTTGCATTTTCCACAGATGAGAACTGAGGTGAGATTCCAGCCCCCGACCAGGTAACCTGAGCAAAGACACTGTCAGTCTAAAATTATAACAAACAGAAGAGCAGCAGCATCTGTTAGAAAGGCAGCCTTTATAGAAGTACTGCGCTTTTTATCATGATTTAAAGATCTAAATTAACAGCTTTAAAGTCACACACACACAGAGAGCAGTCAGGTTGCACACTGACCACAACAATAAAAACCGTGGGCGACAGTAATTTTTCTATACAGGAAGCTCTAGAAAGTTATATTTCTAATAATCTGATTTCCAGCCTCTACCAATTCTCCATCCAAATCTCTAATTCTGAATGAGAAAAAAATAATTTAGGGTAGTTGTTTCCAAATGAGTTTACTGCCCCTGGACTTTGAGGATAATTCATGATGTTCATTTGCAAACCACTTCCCTTTTCCTTTAGATTCAGACTTGCAGTGTGGTGGAGGGAAACCTGCATGAGATTTTTAAAGTCAGTCTTTCCCGGGTGATTCTTCTGTGTTCTGAAGTGGAGGGCACTGGCGTGATGGGAGAATATAATAGGTGATGAGAGACAGAACAAGAATTAACTCCTGGAAAACTAGAACTATTTTATGCTCATCGTTCCACCCGCACAATTTTTGTTATGCACATTGGAAAGTAAACAGTTGTCTGTTAAACATATTGATTACTGAAAGTCTATCTTTTTCTCCTTGGATTTACTCCATAGAATGACAGAAGTTCCTAACAGAATATTCTCAGATGACAAGCCATTGCTTATTGGTTTATTTTTATTTCCCACTAATGGGGAAATGATGCAGCAACTGTGATAAGCAGTTGTTTGCAACAAGATTTTGGAAAACTGGAGAGTGGAGAATCCAAGGGCTGGGCACCTCCATGGCCACCAGCGCACCAAGAGAAGGGCGTTTGCTGATTCCATTTTGAATAAAATTCTGGCTATTCCAAGGAGAGGAATGCATTATCAGCTGACATCAAAGGATTATTCCTTCATGAAGACTCAGGGGTCTTCTTCTCAATTCTCGAACTCTGACCCTGAACTGCTAGCCCTTAGCACTCGCTCCAGGGTAAGAGGCATATGGGTTTCCAGTGTGCTGGTAAGGGTTGGCCCAGCATCTCTAATGTAAAATGTGCTTTTGAAGAAAATTAAAGAACATTACTAAAAAGCTGAGAAGAAAAGCAGATTTCTGAAGTCCACTTGTGTTTTTGTCTCTTTTAAAGATTCTAAGCCAAATCACAGGGTTATTTTTAGGAGATCTTAAAATTCTAGATGAAATCATCCTCCCTTGGACCATGTCCCAAGACTATTGTCCAGACTCCATTTGGGTCAGATGTTCAAATTGCTGAACAGAATCATCTTATTTTAAGATACAGCAAACTAATGCAGGTAGACAGAAGCCAGCATGCTGCTAGCTGAACAAAAAGCTGGGCCAAAAATGCAAGCTAAAATATAGAAGAAGTCCATAGTCTTTCCTCTAAGCTTGCAGGTTTGTTTTAATTTAGCAAATATTTTATTTTGCCCTGGGCTAAAACTAGATGTGGATTTATTCCAAGGCAGGAGCATATCTAAATAATCTTTGTGGTCTTCTCATGCCTCGCCATAGGAAACTATCTGTGTTCAACGAATATGCAATTGAATTGACCGTAAAAATGGTTAAATTAATGGTAGCAACTAAAATAGACTTATAATTTTTTTAAAAAATGCTTTTTTACATATTCTATCTTATCCCATCCTTGCAACAGGTTTGAAGTGCACCCACTCTTATTATCCCAATTTACAGATGTGGAAGCTGAAGCTCAGAAGTGATAGGACCCAATTATCTGATTCTAAAACCTTTGTATTTTTTTTCCCCACACCACATGCCTAATGTTTGGAAAATGCACTCATGTGTGTGTAAAGGTTTTCTTCTCTCAAAATCAGAAAATGTATATTTACAAAAAATGAACAATTTGTTCTTTGACAGAAGACAACTATAAGCAAAAAAAATACTTCCTTATTATTATCACTATTATTGTTTTTGTCTTGAGACAAGGTCTCACTTTGTCACCCAGGCTAGAGTGCAGTGGTACAATCTTAGCTCACAGCAGCCTCAAACTCCTGGGCTTAAGCGATCCTTCCACCTCAGCCTCCCAAGTATCTGGGACTACAGGCACGCACTACTGCACTGGGATTTTTTTTTTTTTTTTTCCTTACTTTTTGTAGAGAGGCAGTCTTGCTGTGTTTCCCAGCTGGTCTTGAACTCCTGGCCTCAAGTGATTCTCCCACCTTGGCCTCCCAAAGTGCTGGGATTACAGGCATGAGCTACTACATCCAGCAACTTTTGAATATTTAATAAAGTACCAGAGAGCATCTAATATCATGCCAAAAATAAAATTAAAGGTAAATATTTTACAGTGGACCTATTTTTTTAATATCCATTGAGCACCCCAATTCTAAAAATACAAACTCTGAAATGCTGCCAAATCTGAAACTTTTTGAGTGCTGATGAGATTCTCAGAGGAATGCTCATTAGAGCATTTTGGATTTCAGATTTTCAGATTCAGTATACTCATAATGCAGATATTCCAAAGTCCAAAAAAAGCCAAATCCAAAACGCTTCTAGTCCTAAGTATTTTCAATAAGGGGTATTCAACCAGTATCACTAAAAGGAAAATATGAGAAGAAGATGATCGACTTTCAAACCCTGAAGATTAAAAGAAAGTTAGAGAAATAAAGCATGAGGAAAAATAAATGTTGAGAAATGTGGACCGTGACACAGTGCTGGGGATGTACCATTTGGTTCAACATTTGTAGAGCACAATATGGGAGTATATAAAGCCTACAAACTGCACACTATTAAGAATATTCATTATGGCACTCTCTATGATAACTGAAAAACTAGAAGCATCAGGATCCTGTGTGTCCCTGTTCCTGTTGACATAGAAAGAATGCCACCTTGTATTATTGAATGGAAATATTGCTTAAATAAAATTATAATCCCTTTTTATATTTTGTCTCAAAAAAAGTATGTATTAATGCCCAAACTATTGAACAGTTCTTGCTTTTGGATGCTGTATTAGCTACCAATTATTGTGTAACAAATTATCATCAAATTTAGCATCTTAAAACAAGAAATCTTTTATTATCCTACACAGCCTCTGAGGGCTGGGGATTTGGACATGTCTCATTTGGGCGCTTCTGGCTCAGGCAGTGTCATCAGGTCGCAGTCAAGTTGTTGCCTGTTCCAGACCCTGTAGTCTCTGAAGAGCTGACTAGGGCTGCCAAAAACACTTCCCATTCACATAGCTTTTGGCAAGAAGTTTTTGGCCACACGGGCTGCTCATGACATGGCTTCCCCCAGAAAAGAGAGAGAGAGAGAGAGAGAGAGAACATGCAAGAGAGAGAGAAACCAAGGCACAAGCCACAGCCTTTTATAATCCAATGTCAGACCAACCTTGATACAATGTGGGTACCATATAAGGGTGTGACCAGCAGGAGGCAGGGACCATTGAAGGCCCTCTTGCAGCCTGGCCATCACAGCCCATCCTACACCCCCAATGATTCACATTCCTCTAAAAACATACTCACACCTTCTTGAGGCCCACATAAGTTTTTATACCGTTACAGCATCAGCTCAAAATGCAGAGTCTTGTTGGCTACATTTAGTCTAGGTGCAGCTGAGACTCCACAGGTGTTGTTATGTAAGTACAGTTCTTCTCAATTTGAAGGCTGTTAAGTAAGGATACAGGTTATCTGTCCCACACACAGCTAACTTACAATGGTGGGACAGGATAGGATAACTGCTATATATTAACTGCTCTAAAAAAAAAAAAAAAAAAAAAAAGGAAAATAGGAGGCACACAAGTGTCAGTGGTCCATATGAATTCTGAAGTCCAGCTGGGCCAATGTCTGGAGTTCCTTAATTAGGACTCAGTCCTACTCATGTCCAGGCAGTTTTATTCTTCATGGCTCGTGGCTCCACTTTCTGGGTACTTGGTTCTTACCTCTGAGGCATCCTTACTTTTTCATGAAAGGTAGCACATGTTTGTAGCTGGGTGGTTTTCTCAGCTTGCTTCCTGACTGTAGAAGCTTGGTGACTCTGTTCATTTTGTATTGTCTCTGTACCTTTCTGCACAAGCTAAAAGATATTTTGCTGGTATAATTCTCTTAGAAACTTTGTGCATCTCCTGTGAATTTTATTGGGGATTCACTTCATTAGACAAAAGCTGCACCCACAAACATCATTGACATAGGCCCTTGGGGTGTCTAGAAGGCTGAAGGACAATGTCCTTAAGCTTCCTAGAAGCTCTATAGTTTGGGAGTCTGTGAGACATACCCTTAATCTCTTCAGAAGGCCTTTTGCATGATTAAAGATTTACCTTTGATCTCTTTCAATCCTTAAAGGATTTTACAATCACTCCTTGGGCTTTATGCTTAGATTATGCATTTCTAAGAGTGTCCTGAATTATATCTTTGCTTTGAGGCCATTTCTTAATTTCTTTAATTTTAGCATTGTTTGCTGCTATGGGTTACATTGTGTCCTCCAGAAGGATATGTTGAAGTACTAACTCCTGATACTTGTGAATGTGACTTTATTTGGAAATAGGGTCTTTGCAGATGTAGTCAAGTTAAGATGAGGTAATGAGGGCAGGCCCTGATCCCACACGACTGGTGTCCTTATGAGAAGAGAAGACACAGACACACAGGGAGACAGCACATACATGCCATGTGATGACACAGGCAGAGACAGGAGTGATGCAGCCACGAGCCCAGAATAACAAGGATTGCCAGCGACCATCAGACTCTCGGAAGAGGCAAGGAAGGATTCTACCAGAGTCTCAAAGGAAACATGGCCCGGCTGCCACCATGATTTCAGACTTCTACCCTCCCGAACTGTGAGGGAATACATTTCTGTTGTTTTCAGGCCCTCGTTTGTGGTGCTTTGTGATAGCAGCCCTAGGAAATCACATTTACCCCATGGAGAACTCAGCAATCTTCAAAACCACATCAAATCCAAGTTCCTTAATGTTAAACACTGTTCCCTTTAGGTTTTCTCTCTCTTCTCCACATTACTATAAGCCACAGTGGGAAAGCAGGCAGTGTTTCCAGCACTGAGGTTGGAAATCTCCTTAGCTAGATCACTTAGTTGATTGGGTGCATTTTCTACTTTGCACATAACTGTGTTACTACAGTTCTGCCCTACATAACAAGGCTCCCTTCCTCTCGTTTCCAATAATATTTACCTCACTTTCCTACAAGTCCTCACCCATAGTTCTATCAAAGACCATAAGGCTTCTAGTAACAATTTCTTTAAGGAATTTTGGGTTTCCACTAATAGTCTTCTCCAAGCTCATTGCCCAGTTCCAAATCTTGGATTTTTGTTGCATCAGCACCCATCTTTCAGGTATCCAAATCCAAATTAGTTATCTGTTGCTGTGTAACAAATTGCTCCCAAATTTAGCCAATTAAAACAACAAGCATTCATTATTCACACAGTTTCTGAAGCCCAGGAATCCAGAAGCTGCTTAGCGGGGTGGTGCTGGCTCCAGGGTCCCAGGTTGCAGCCAGCTGTCGACGCCCCAGTGCACGCCGTTTCTGAATCTTTGGCTGGGCCTGGAGGGTCCACTTCCAAGATTACTTGTGTGGTTGTGGGCAGGAAGTTTCAGTTCCTTGCCACATGGACCTCTCAATAGGGCACGTTTATGACACAGTTTTGCTCAGAGTGAGTGATGAGAGAACGCAAGCAACAGAGTAACCAAGACGGAAATCGCCATGTTTTCCCTGGTACAGTGCGGGAGAGGACTACCCAAGCGTATGACTATCAGGAGGTGGGATTTGGGGGACCATCTTAGAAGCTGGATACTATAGATAATATGTCATTTGGCACATATACACTTATCATTTTAGCTTTGTACTGCTTAGTGCTTTTGAGTTATATTTTTTAAGATTAATATTGCCAACTATTATGGGCTAGATTGTGCCCCTCTAAATTCATATGTTGATGTCCCAATCCCCAGTATCTCAGGGTGTGACCACATTTAGAGATGGGGCGTCGTTAAAGAGGTGATTAAGTTAAAATGAGGCTGTCCGGGTGGGGCCCTAATTCAGTACAACTGGTGTCCTTATGAGAAGAAGGGACACCAGGGCTGTGAATGCACAGATGGGCAGTCGTGAGAGGCAGCGAGAGGGTGGCCATCTGCAAGTCAGGGAAAGAGGCCTCAGAGGAAACCAACCCTGCTGGCACCTTGATCTTGGAATTCAGCCCCCAGAACTGTGAGAAAATAAATTCCTATTGTTTAAGGCACCTAGTCTGTGGTATGTTGCTATGGAAACCCTAGCTAACTAATATACCAACCTTCTAAAAGATAACTGAAAATATCTTGCTCTTGCCTGACATGTATTTACTCATCTTTCTAAAATCAGTTAAAAAATCATTTTTTGTTTTGATGTGTATATGACAATGTATATAATGAGATTGGTTTCTATACAAAATATGCAATCTAATCTGAGAGTCTATGCTTTTACTAGGAGGATTGAAACCTATTTCACATTATAGCCCATTTTAAATCTAATCCCCCACCTTCCAGAGGTGGGAGCTGGAGGGATTTATGGCCTTCTGTGATGGAAATGCCTCAGAAGCTGCCTCTCCACTGCTTATTGTGGCTGAGTGAAGAAATCACATTGTAGTGGAAATGTTTTTAAGAAATTACCAGATCAACTCGGTTCAACATCAAAGCATTAACCTTCCAGGGAAGGAAAGGGGTCTTGAATTGCAACAAATTAGAAGAGACAAAGGGCATATCACAATTACTAGGAAGCAGATTTGGGGAAGCAATCCTGGAGAAATTCGCAAACCAAGGAGCAACTGGCAGTTGGGGCTGATGACACAGCTCTCCCAGCCACACTGTGGGTTCTCTTAAAGGAATGGCACTGGGGTTTCGTTCAGTCCTCTGAGAACATGCTTTCTGATCTGTTCCTTGGTCTGCCTCTGATTACATAGACTTCTGGCCCCTTATTTATCTTCTTTGCTTTGTCTTCTGCAGTGATTTGGAAAACAAGCATCCTATATTCAGTACTCATGTTAGCTTTCAAATTAATGAAACATATATTTTAACCTATGTTTCTCTAATTATCAAAGTCAGAGCAAAACAAGGTCTTTTGTCTACCCTGCAATTAAAGTAAGAAATTCAGCATATTTTTACTTTATCTTTCATCTTAACTTAAAAAACTATATAGACCCAATCTATTACAGAACCAATTAGTCAAGTTTTTAAAAAAATTATTGTTTTTTCCAAAAAAACATTTTTAGGTTCTGTATTTAGTTTTGTAAGTATTTTTAAAAAACACATATGTATTTATAGGGACCACCAATTAATCCTTTTATATCTTGACTTCTTTATTTTTAAGTTATTCATTTTTAATCTTTTTAGTGTTCTATGAAGTAGGTCTTTGAATAATTTTTTTAAGGAAGGCTATAGAAGTGAAATTGCTTCTGATTCTTAGATATCTGAAAATATCTTTCCATTGCCTGTACTTATGAATTAAATTTGGCTTGGAATCATATACTTAGATTATGAAGTATTCTCTTTAGAAGAGTACTTGTTACTCCATTTGGAGCTAGTGAAAACAGATAGAAGCTAGCCTAACTTTTTCTATTTTTGAGTAAATTATTATTTTCTGTCTGGTTGCTTATATAATAGTTTCTTTATTCTAGATCTGTAGGCTAAGTCCAGGTATGGGACTTTTTCCCATTAAGATCTGGATTTTTTTTTTTTTTTTTTTTTTTTTTTGGTACACTAAGGGAATTCTTCTACTATATCTGTGATTATTATTTCTGTTTCCTTTGTTTCAGCATTTCCAGGAATATTTGTTATCCACAGGTTAGATTTCTATTAATACCATTTCGCTCTGCATCTATTGTCTTCTCTTGCCATTTCATCTTTAGCTTTTTCTTCTATTGTCTTGGAAAGCTAGTTCACAGATTGCATTTTCTCCAGTGTTAATTCTGTTCTCTACTGCATTTATAGCATTTTCCCCTTTGGTTGCATCTTTCTCTTATTTTGGCTGGCTCCACATTTGATAAGGGCAGGGTACTTAGACCTATCCTGAATGTGTTCCTAGGGTCTGACAGAGCCTCACCTCAGAGCTATGCCTGGGGGGTGGATTGATTTTCACAACCCCTAGCTCAGCTTTCAGCAGGTTCTCATCCAGTGTGGCTCTGTTCCACAAGGGTGAATCTTGACCACTTTCTGTTTCCAGGGCTCTTCTGCCTCCAGAGCATTTCCTAAGAGAATACCCACCCCCATGTGCCCACACATCCTTTTCCCTTCTACACCCTGTGCCTCTCCCACCAGGTGTTGTGCTGGGAGACATGACCTTGAAATTGATATAAAAAGGGAAGAACTGGAGGGGCAGAGTTGCAGGGGCCGAATTCTGGCTCTTTCAGAATCTAATTCCCATGCAGAAGGAGAGAAGCAGCCTGGATTCTGGTTACAGCAGCCCTGAGCCCCTGGGCCTGGAGATCTTGTTGGCTATTCCGTGTTGGATCAGAAGATGAAACAGATATTGCTGGGGGTGGGGGGTGTTTCCTCAAACCACCACTGTGCCACTGTACTTGGTGGAAATTCCCCTCTAGGTTTCTATCAATTTTGATACAAGATTTTACGTTTTTGCAGAGCTTTGTGGGTATTTTAATAAGAAATAGAGGGCATCTCAGATTAACCCAATGTTAATTTTTATGTATGCCTGATGCAGTCCCCCGCCCCCAATAATGTATTTGTGACACATTTAAAACAATGAATTTTCAATTCCAATAAGGGCTAAAAACTACTCCACTCATCAACTCCCATGGCAGCTAAATGATAGTTGTGGTTGAGATTCTAAAGGACAACATAAAGTGGGTTAAATAGCAGCACCCTGGACTCCAGAGCAAGTAAATATGATGCAAAATGGCTGCAAGAACTTTCCAGACACTTGTAATTAAGCTGACTCATCCTCAACTAAATTTAGCAGATAGTTCACCAGCAAGAATATGCCTTAAACATATGGCAAAAGGAAAAATATAACACAGTGTACCTTTACCTTATGATAAATTCTGGCCACCAAACCCCGCTGTAGAACCCTTTCACGAAAATTCACTGCTTTCAACAGAAAGGCGAGATTACCGACCGTGTCCACGTTAAATGCCAGGAAACTGAAGAAAAAACACAATGACCAACATTATTATTTCGGCCTCACCAAAGAATTTCATTTGAAAGAAAGAGGGGGGTTGTTTTTTCAAGAAGAATTTTCTTCCCACAGAAAAATGGTATAAATACATATAATCTCCCCATCTTATCTCTCACTGGCTGTATTGTGCTTCTTTTCAGAATTTTTCTGATGAATACTTGGCTCTAGTTTATTCTATGATATATGGTTGTCCTTGTGGTATCGAGATAATTTGGTTTCCGGCTTTTTCCACTTACTATTGTATTATAAGTAGTGTTCAATATTTTACATAGTCTTTCTACATTAATAAGAGCTATTAATTTCCATCAAGTGAGTTTATAATAATTTACTCAATGACTGTTGAACATTTATTATAGTTATTATAAGTGAATATTAACAATCAAGTATATCTGTTACAAAGTGTATGTCAATGAATATTATTTATTAAATACATTATATATCAGGAACTGTGCTAATTATTTGCCATGAATTATTCAATATTCTCAATAATTCTAGGATACTATAATTATCAAATGTAGAGTTTAAGAAACTGAGGTTCAGCAAGATTCTGCAAATTGCTCAAGGTCACTAGGCAGAACACAGTAAGATTGGGTTTTGTCTTGGAGGACATCAGTCTTTAAGGGAAAAGGCACCCCACAAGGCAGTTAGAGCCATGGGAAAGCCCAGGGTAGAGTATGCCACAGACAGGGTGACCTTCTTCAAAGGGCATAATTTCCACCCCCACTGGCAAATGAGGAAATTGAGGCACTGGGGAGTGAAGAGACTTCAGCATAAACAGACTCAAAACAACCAAGTTTCCCTTAAAATCCCATTGGCTTTTCATCATGCAACTCTGCCTTTTGTGCTAATTTTGTGCCCTTCCACACCATGAAAACTTTAGGTAACCTTGACAAACAGGTAAGGGGTTAACTCACACCTAGGGTTTACCATAGGGAACCCATCTCTTGCCCTCTGCTTTCCCCACATCCTGGGGTAGTAAGTTATTATAAGACCCAAATAACTTAGATTCCCATTGACTAAAAATTTTAAAAAACCCAAGTAGTTGTTGCTTAATCAGAAAGCAGGAGAGAAACTTTAAGAAGCAATTGATGCAGTATTTTTGAGAATGCCAAGTGTTGAATTAATAATTTCCCTTCATTTAGACAGGGAGAAGGAGAGATTATTTACATGCCAATTATCAGGAAATTTAAATGATATCAATGCTCATTCTGAATCTGGGCTTCAGAAGGTTGGGTTTCTGCCTCAGTCTATTTTAAAAAAGGCAAAAAGAACTCTCCTATTTTATTAAAAAGTATGTTTTAGACATTCCCAGGGCTGTTACTATGAAAACTGGAGATGGTAAATGAAAACTATCGTTATTGGGATGTGGATCATGGAATACTGCCCACCAAGGATGTGAACTGCATGTGCGCAGGAAACAGACCTTACCCACTCAGCCTGCTGTGAGTCACATGTCATCCCCAAATGCACCATGTGGCTCTAGGAACTCACCCAGTGCAGAAAACTGAGCAGACTCTTAAAAATAGGAATATCGTTAAAGGCAACCTCCTTGTAATTGTTCATTTACAAGAAGGTCCAAATGACTGTCTTTAAATAAAATTTAGATTAAATTAAAATGCCCATCATTAGTCATCAGGGAAATACAAACAGAAACCACGATGAGGTAGTACTATACATCTACCAGAATGACTAAAATTAAATACACTGACATCAAATGTCACTGAGGATATAGAGAAACCAGAACTCTCATGCTTGTTGATGGGAGTGTAAAATGGTAAAATCACTTTGGAAAAAGTTCTCATAGTTTCTCGTAAAACTAAACACATAACTATGATCTAGCAATTCCACTCCTACTATTTGCCTAAGAGAAATAAAAACATATGTTCACAAAAAGGCTTGTATATGAATGCTCATAGCAGTTCTACTCATAAGAGTGAAAAACTGGAAACATCCCAGTTGTCTATTCATCAGAAAGAGAATGAAAAACAAATTCTACTACAGCCATAAAATAGAATAAAATGCTACTCAGTAACAAAAGGTAATGACAACATGGATGAATCTCAGAAAGCATCATGCCAAGTTCATAAGCCAGCTACAAAAGAGCATATCATATAGTATGTGGTTCCATTTGTATGAAGATCTGTGGTGGAAAAATACCAGAGCAGTGGCTGTGTCTGGGTGGTGCTCACAGGAATTGACCCAAGAAAGGAGATGAGAGAACTTTCTGGAGTGGTGACCTACATCTTTAATAAGAGTTTTGGTTACACAGTAAATGCATTTGTTAAAATTCAGTAAAGGTACACTTAAGATTTGTGCATTTCATTGCATGTATATTCTACATAAGAAGAATAAGAACTGTAATCAAATATTAAACTCTAATTAATGATGATCAAGCTGCATTACTTAGAAGTGCTGATGTTTACAGTTTACTTTGAAATGAATCAAAAAGAGAAGGTGAGTTTATGGGTGAGTTGAGGGATTGACACATCTATATACATAACCGTGCTATGGCAAGTACAGTAACATGTAAATGGTAGAATCCCCACAGTGGGTATATGAATGCTTACTGTAAAATTCTTTCAACTTTGCTGAATATTTGGAAATTTTCAAAGCACAATATGGAAGACCATTAGAGTACAAGGCAAAATCTTGGCCTTCTTGTTCTTGACACCCACTGACTCCTAGAGGTCTGTGGTCTGATGAGAGCGGTGAGGGAGGGCCCCAGTGGTAGGCTCCCATGGGGGAGGGAGAGAGGCAGCGCTCGGAGGGACAGGCAAGGGCAGAATGGGGCTGTTTCCAGAGCCACTTTCTTCCAGGGCTTCTCTCCCTGCCGAGCGCCACCTGCTTTACCTGGTCTCAGGGAGCCTTTTCAGTACCATGACCGACTCCTTCCAGGTCCAAATGAGGGGTAGCCTCTGGGTGTCTGCACATATGGCAGCCCACTGCAGGGGTTTCAGGGTGCTGGGAAGTTCTCAGTCCATCATTCCTCCTGTTCTCACCTGCTCATAGGTACTGCTTTTGAGGTTGTCACTGTGACTGCCGTCCTACTGCTCTCTTGGAGCGTAGGCTCCGTGAAGGCCGGGCGCTCCAGACTCTGCTGTGCCACCAATGCATAGAGAGGAGCCCAGTACTCAGTGAGCGCCAAAAACATGTTGGACGGCAAAGGCTTTTTTTAAACATAAAAGTCAGAGTAAGTAAAATTTGGGGATTTAAGTAGATAAACATAGACAGACTGAATCAAGTAAAACCTGGATGTGTGAAAGAGAAATGTGTACTGTTTTTGGAGGTTAATAACCAAGACCAAAATAAATGAACTGGAACTTTCCAAATATTTACAATTGGAATACTGCCTTTGGCACTTCTCAAATCTGTCCTGGAAAATGTGCTAGGAATATAGATTTGCATATGGGTGAGAGCGTATCATGCTTTCAAAATGATGGAAACAAGCCCTGCTCTGCTATCTGGAAAAGAAATGAAAGGGCAGATGATTTGTGGCCAGTTGGGGAACAAGTTTCCTGAAAGGATGGAACTGATTCTGGTGGGGAACTGTACTCTTCTTTCAACTCCTTACATATTGGACAATTTTCAAACTAATAAGTTGAGGGGAAAGCCATTAGTACTATAAAATTCCCACTCAGGGCTAGAAATATTAAAAGGATGCACTGACCGTCCAGAGTGTGTTAGGAAAAACTGAGACATTAAAACTGAAAGAGACTTCAGCAACACAGTCCTAGAATGTGGGAGCTCATGTTTTCAAGCTTTAAGATAGACTAAAGTTTAAACAAACAGGAATAGGAGCAGCAATTACAAACGAAAAAAAGTTCAGATTTCTTAATTTCAGCTCATCCCAATGGTTATAAAAAGTCCCATACCATCGTTTAGTATTTTCTCCAAGTGTTTAATCAGGATCACGGGATTATATTTTCTAATGAGCAGTTTCTTTGAAAATTATTTCAATACATTTGGGTTGTGGAGACCAATAATCTCATTCCAAATAAAAACAATAATTGTTAAAAATACACAAAAGAAAAAAAAAAGCATAGTAAGCTCTCCAAAAATAGAATAAAGGAGACAAGACATTTATGAGCATAAATCAATGAAGTAGAAAACAAAGGTACAACAGAGAGGCTCAATAAAACGAAAAGTTGGTTGTTTGAAAAATAATGATAAGCCAGGCAGACATCTGGTGAGATTGAGTAACAACAAGGAAAGCAAAAGGCACAAGAAACGATTTTAGGAATGACAAATGAAACACAATTATAGATCTAACAGAAGTCAAAAAGATAACGAGAGAATAGTAAGAAAAACCTTATACTGGTAAATTCAAAACCAAATGGATGAATGGCTAGAAAAATATAATTTACCATAATGGACACAAGAAGAAAAAGCCTAGTCTTAAAATAATTAATTAAATAAACAGTTTAAAATATTCCCCCAAGCCCAGATCCTTTTCAAATAACTTATCAAATTCTTCCACAGAATAAGAAACCACTCCCAAAATTACTCTATGAGAGCAGTAAAACTTTGATATAAATCTAAATCAGGGAAATAGAAGAACAGAAAATAAGAAGCCAATAAGTATACAGCCCTTTTCTCCCCTCTAAAACACTAACAAGCTAAATCCAGGAAGATAAAAAGATGATAACACAGCATAACAAAATCGAATGTTTCTTAGGCACACAAGGGTAGTTTAACATTAGAGGATTTGCAAAGGTTTTTAATCAAATAAACTAACAAGCAATATCGTAAGACCATTTCAACAGATGCAGAAAAAACATTTGATAAAATTCAACTAATAATGACAAAAATACTTTAAAAATGTATGAGCTTCTTTAGGAAGTAAATTATGTCTATCAAAAACTTTAGCAGGCCAGGCGCGATGGCTCACGCCTGTAATCCTAGCACTCTGGGGGGCCGAGGCGGGTGGATGGCTCAAGGTCAGGAGTTCAAGACCAGCCTGAGCAAGAGCGAGACCCTGTCTCTACTAAAACTAGAAAGAAATGATCTGGCCAACTAAAAATATATATGGAAAAAATTAGCCAAGCATGGTGGTGCATGCCTGTAGTCCCAGCTACTTGGGAGGCTGAGGCAGGAGGATCACTTAAGCCTAGGAGTTTGAGCTTGCTGTGAGCTAGGCTGACACCACAGCATTCACTCTAGCCTGGGCAACAGAGCGAGACTCTGTCTCAAAAAACAAAACAAAAAAAAAACTTTAGCAAATGTCATTCATCATAGTGAAATGTTAAATTATTTTTTTTTAAAAAAACAGCAATAAGACAAAGAATATCTATGGCTGCTTCTATTTAAATTATATTGGAGGTTCTAGCCCTTGCAGTAAGACATCAAAAAAATAAAAGGAATAACAGTTGAAAAGAAAGAAATAAAAAATTATTATTTGCAAATGGTTGTCTATGGGAAAAAAAAAACCAAAGAATTTACAGACACATTTAGATGATTTTTTTACAGTCAGATTTATATGCAAAAGCCAACTTCATGTATAATAAACCATTAACAACAAGAAAAATTAAAAATATTCTTTTAATAACAAGTCAGATTTATATACAAAAGCCAACTGCACATATAATACACCATTAACAAAAAAATTAAAAATATTCTTTTAATAACAAAATTATAAAGTAACTAGTAATAAATCTATGAAAGGATATACTACGTATGGAAAAAATTATAAAACACTGGAAGATACTTAGAAGACTAAAATCTTTGTGAGAAAGATCTGCTTTATAAATATGTCAAATTTTCTGCAAATCTATAGATCAAATACATTTTCAAAGAAAATTCCAATAAGTTTTTAAAACTAGTCAAATACACATAACAAGATGTTCACTATCTTAACCAGCTCCATGGCATTAAGTCCACTCACACTGCTGTGCAGCCATCACCACCATCCGTCTCCAGGGCCTTTGTATTATCCCAAACTACAACTCTGTATCCATCAAACAATAACTACCCATTCTCTCCTCCTCTTAGCCTGTGGTAACCAATATTCCACTTTTTATCTCTACAAATTTGACTACTCAAGCTACTTCATACAAGTGAAATCCTACAGTATTTGTCCTTTTGTTGTTAAGGAACTTGATAAGCTTATTAAAAAATTCACATGGAAGTGCAAAAGACCCAGCATAGCCAATACAATTCTGAATTATATTTCAGATATAATAATGTATTATAGTAATATTTTATTATAAAGCCAGGATAACAGCGTATTGTTGGATCAAGAATATACAAACAGAACAGGAGCAAAGTAGCCCCCAAGTGGACGCCCACACATATGGAAATTTAATAAATGCCGGAGGGGGCATTGCAGATCATTAGGGAAGGATAGCTAATTCAGTAAACAGGGCCAGCACAACTGACAATCCCTAAGGGAGGAAAAAAAAATAGATCCCTTCCTCAAACCACAGACAAAAATTGTCAATGGATTTAAGAATTAAATGTGAAAGGTGAAACTTCCAAACTTTAAAAAAATATATATTTCATGGCCTCAGAGTAGATGATGCAGAAAGTATTGAATATAAAAGATTGATAAAATCAATTATAATTTAGGAATTTATGTTAATCAAAAGGCACCATAAAGAAAGTATAAGAAAAGCCACAGACTTGGAGAAGATAGTTATAGCACTTAAAACAACAAAGGATAAAAAACTCCTAAAAATCAATAAGACACATGCGTGCAGACACACACACACACACACACACACACACACAGAAAGAGAAAAGGAAAAATGGGCAAAAAACATGAACAGGCTTTTTGTATAAGAAGAAATACAAGTTACTGAGAAGGCTGAGGCAGGAGGATTGAGGCTGCAATGAGCTACTGTGCTCCAGCCTGGGCGACAGAGTTAGACTTTGTCTCAAAAAAAAAAAAACAACAACAACAAGAAACACAAATGGCAAACAAACATGGGAAATCCTGTTCACCCTTAATATTAATAGTAATAAGGAAAATGCAGTTTCAAGTGATGGTGAGAGATCATTTTTTATATTGTATTGACAAAAATTAAGAAGTCTGATAACACCCAGTGTTGATAAGGACAGGATATGGCTCCACAAGATCCATGCTGCTTGTAAGGGTGTAAACTTACGCAAACACTTGGAAAAATAATTTAGCACCATCAAGTAAAGTTGAACATTGTCATACTTCACAGCACAGCAGCTCCACTCCTGAGTTCCATATGCCCTAGTGGAGTGGTTTTCAAACAACAAATTGCAAATTACTAAAGGGCCATAAAATCAGTTTAAAGTACTGAGATCAGTATTCTTAAAAAATAAAATTAAAAAAACATCAGGGAGCATCATTAGCACTAATAAATACGGTAAGTGAGCACCGTTCGGGGAGAGTTTGCTCCAGCTGTGTCTGAGGTGGGGGTGCGATGGATGTCTGGGCATCTGCAATGATGAAAAATGTATTTCTTGGTCTAAGTAATGTTACCTGAGTTTGAAAGCCCTGTACAAACTCTTGCACACATTTCCCAGAAAACATGTATAAGATTTTTCATAGTAGCTTTGTGCAAAATATCAAAAAACCAGACACAACCCAAATGTGCACTAATATTGGAGATTAGAATGGGTAAGGAAATTGTGGCATATACATGGGATGGAATATCATGAAACATTGTGAAGAGCAGTCCTTCAGTTACACATAACAATTTGGATGAATCTTAGAAACAAAATATTGAGTGAAAACAGAAAGTTACAGAATACCACATATGCTTTATTTATAAAGCTAAGAGACAGTACTAAAGGATCAACAGAAACAACCAAAGGCACGGATCCTGAAGCCAGACTGTCTGGGTTCAAACCCCAGCTCTGCCACTCACTAGCCATGTAACCTTGAGCAAAATACTTAACCGCTGTGCCTCAGTTCCTCATATGTGAAATGGAAATTGGAACCTACCTTATGGGGTTTTCAGGGTTAAAACCTGTAAAGTGCTCAGAACAGTGAACAAGTAATAAGAAGGAACCCAGTACAAAGAAGAGAAGTAGCAATGTCTTAATTCTTAAGTTTGGTAGTGGGTACATGAGCATTAATCTTACATATTCATGGCTTAAATATTTAAAATTTCAAGCAAGAGTGAGTTGTGCTATGTCAAGGCTCTATAAATTGAGGCTCAATGATAAGACACTGAAGGAAGGTGACGATGGAGGCCTGAGCAATACATACCTGGTTCTCAGCTTGTCACCCACAGACTCAGCCCAGTTTAGGAGCAGGCCAGAGATTGGTTTTTCTTCATAGTGTTTGGTGTATTGGGTCAGCAGTTCCCGCCCCACAACCTGTGCAAAGAGTTTATCACTCATCAGCCATGTCTCAGCAATGTGAAAAATGCCAGAGTGTCATCAAATACTGCAGACAGATAAGGTCTATTTGCCTCTAGCAAACTCCTTGGAAGGAATCGAATACAAGACCCCATCCTTGTAGGGGCAAATGTGGGGCATTTATCACACCACCCTCAATCCCCCCGCCCCGTGGCAACTTCACTAACTACTTTCAGCTCTCTCTCTCTCTTCTTGCCTGTGTCAGCCTCTAACACTGGTCCTGGGACCGACTATTTTAGTTGACACTTCAGATGACACCTGCTTGCCTTCCATGAACCAGATGGCTGGTCTGTTCTCTTTTTTGCCTCTGACATTCTCTGGTCAAGTAGGCCTTCGGGAAATAGTATTGAAATGCACAAATCAAACAATCTCTATCAATCTCCTCCCTCAGCAGCTTTAAAGTTATAATTTGGGCCTAAAATCCTGCATACTTTTCCAGGTTTGTTCAAAGAAGATGTCCATGGCTAGCCCGCTGCAGAGAAAGCCTCTCAGCTGACGGCAACAACTGCTAGATGTGTGAGCAAGGCCACCTTGGACCAGCCTGTCCCCACCAAAGCCCCACGTGCTGCCGCCATAGCATGAGCGAGCCCAGGCAAGACCCGCTGAAGAACCACACTGTGTGAGCCCAGCCCAAACTGCAGACCTGCAGAATCGTGAGCTAACAAATTGTTGTCTCAAGGCACTAAGTTTTGAAGTGGTTTGTTACAAATCAACAGATAAGCCAATTCATTCTCTTTCAACTGTCAATTCAGAATATTTCTTCTTTGCTTCATATGCATGCATGTTACATAAATCATATAAAATGTTATATATTAATATGATCTCAATCAACAGTATATCACACATGACATTTTGGTTTGCATTGCTGTATAGGATTCTATTTGTATGTTTAATGGCTGTATAATTTTCTTTACTTTGATCAATCATAGCTAACTACACATTTCCATTTGGTTGGACATTTAGGTTGTTTCCAATTTTACCCTGTCATAATAACCTTGATGTCAATATAGTCAGACCAATAGCATCATCATTTCCTGGATTATTACCTGAGAATAAATCCCCATGAGCTTGCTTGAAATAGAGGTTCTTAATGAGGGTCACCTCACCTACAAGAGGGATGCTGAAAACCCGTCCAGGCATTTTTGCCTGGGGGAGTTTTATTGGCACTGGTGGGTGGAGCCAGCCGTGCAATGCTTGGGGCGGTCTCAACCAACGGAGAACTGCACCACGCCCAGTGTCAAATGGCCACGCAGTCAAACATGCGCAGGCCATTGAGTGCCCGGAGCCCAACTCAGTTCCACCAAAGGTTTCAGGTCCTCCCAGTCCCAAGCCCTTGGAAGAATTAAACTCCCCCGCCTCTTTGAAGTTAGAGGTGCAGGTTAGGCCAGTGCACTAGTGTTTCAGCCATCTTCTCCTTTCCCGTTGCCATGGCAACCTGAAATGTTCCTGGCTGTGACTTATCCAAAAGCCTGGGCCTCAGTCAGCATTCGAGGTTGCCATGGTAATTCTGTGTATAGATGCATGCATGGTTATGTCTTGCTGTTTTTGTGTTTACTCTACTATAAATTACTTTCCTTTGGTTTCCTTGAAGTATGGTCTTGAATTCTTGAAATTATGTCTCTAGATAGGTTATGAGATCCATGATTTGATTTCTGGATAGTAAAGGGAGTGTTACAAAATACTTATTGTCAAAAAGAGGGCATTAGGTCCGGTGGGATTGAAAATCACTGTATTGCAGGTCAAAGAACATGAACATTTTTAAGACTGCTGCTATACAAAGTAAGTGCAAAAATCAAACACTGCCAGGGTTGGGGAGAACGAACTAACATTAACTAGAATTAAAATTAAAACGGCATAGCATTCAAGTTGGTTAAGTAACACAACACTAAGATTAACATTAACATTAACATTTTTTGTTTTTGCTAACCAATTAAATTTATGATGGCTCTAATTCTATCTCTCTCTTGCCAGAAAAGCAACATCATTTCAAGTATTAACAAATTGCTTTTTCTGATTCCTGCCCCTACATAGCTTTCCTTTACTTTATTTTTCTCCATAGCATTTATTGCTACGTGGGGATTACAGAGCACAACAGCTTGTTTCCTGGCTTATTAACTTTCTGTAGCCTGGAATAGGAGTGCCTGGAGTTCAGAGTGTGTTCATCCTTGTACCATCAGACCATGTAGGACACAGAGTTGGGAGCAGAATGAGTGAATGAATAAATAAATTCCTTTCCTGTTCTCAATATCTCATGCAATATGTTCAATTCCTTGATAATCTCTTTTAACTTCTGTCACTACTTCCACCTTTTCCATTTAAGCAACTTAAATTGGGAAAATGAACTCACTCTAACTAGAATTAAAATTAGAATAATATAATCATCAAGTTCAGGTGCTAAACTTAAGAGAAAAGGGAGATAAATTGGGTCTTGGCTAATATCACAAAAGCAGATTACTCATTTCAGATCTTTTCTCCTTTTCTAGGTCATGAGACAAGGAAACATGATTTTAAAAATGAGTTTATTTTCTGCTGTTGATGCCCCGTTGGTGAAAGATTAAGTGATTGAAGCTATCAGCTACCGTGGGATTTGGGCATCACCGTCTCTAGATTCGGTGCTTTATTTGATAAATTACCAGGGGGGAGGTAAAGCTAGATCGGTCACCACCTAGACTGGGCATGCAATGAAGATGTGCCTGTTCCACCTCACGGATGTGTTCCTGAATATATTATAATATACTATGTAGTGTGTGTATATATACATATATGCATTTTGAAATCTCTATTTTAAAATAATTGCAGACTCACAGAAGTTGCAAAGTTAAAATAGCATAGAGAGGTTCTCTCCAGACATCACCCAGATTCCCCTAAAACTGATCTCTCACATAACAACAGTGATTATCAAAACCAGGAAATTCAATAAAATTTTTATTCATTAAATATTTTAGTTTTTGTAGAGATTTCATTATTTAAAATGGACCTAGGAGTAGATCATTTTGTAAAGTGAAACATTATTTTTTGCAATACAAGTGATTACATCCTTATCTAAGCCTGATATTTTATTTATACCAGATTTTCTTAAGACAACTTGTGATACTATTTCTTTCTAGGTGATTTTGGGTGGCATTTCTGTGGCCCTTTAGACAGTTCGCTTCTACATGTGAATACTCTTTATTGTCTTATACACCTGCTCAGGAGCCCCTTTCTTAAGAGAACTGAACAGTCAGAACAACCATGTTCTTTTCTTTTAAAAAAGATCCCATCTGCTGGAGGAATCAAGTTAATCTACAGCCAACATTTGGAAACTATGAGTCTAGCAATTGTGCAGAATGATGACATCATAAACATGCACTTATAATGAATATCATACCCATCACGCAGCACTGATTATGTAACACCAATAAAAGTTATTTTTTAGGTCAAATCGCTTTTCAAGGCATCTACGAAGCCACTAGCATTTCTACACACTAAATATTTCACTGATTTATGCTAGGTACAGTGAGCCTTGGATTAAAAAGTCTAACAAGTGGGGTTTGCTGCCAAGGCAGAAACACTCAGAGCCAATTAGAATAGAAAAATACAATTCCTAAGGAAAAACCACCAGATATCCATCCTGTATCCGGGCAGTGGGGCCGCACTTGGGTTTGTACCACACAGGGTAATGGATCAGTTCAAAGTGGCAATATTTATGGCACTGGGTCCCAAATCATGCTCCAAGGAGCCCTAGGCAGGGCTAGCTACATAATCCAGGGCCCAGTGCAAAATGAAAATGCAGGGCCGCTTGTTCAAAAATTAATAAGAATTTTAAGATGGTGAGAACAGAGCATTAAACCAAGCATGAGCCCTTCTGAGCGTGGGGCCTGTATTACCGCACAGCTCTCACCCCATGAAGCTGGCCCTGGCCCTAGGCGTTCCAACAGGATTTCCAGGTAAAACAAAGGACACCCAGTGAATACGTGGACACCCATACTTGCATGCTACACTAAAACATTATTTGTTGTTTACCTGAAATACAAATGCAACTGGGTGTCCTGTGTATTTATTTGTTCCATCTGGCAAGCTAGGTTCCTAAGAGGCAGCTCAGGGGTCACCCAGGGGTGTGAGGATGAAGAAAAGACCAAGTGGACATGATTCTGCACCAAGCATTTTAACTTTTCACCTCTTTTAGATGCTGGACATCCCATCAAGGCAGAATTTCTGTAAGGAGAATCTATAAAAATTCCCTGGCTAGACGAAATGAAAGAGACAGAGAAAGAGAGGAAGGGTAGAGGTTGGGAGGGGAGGGGAGGGGAGGGCAGAGGAGGAGGGGGGAAGGGAAGGGTTGGATGGATGGAAGACAGCAGAGGAGAGGAGAGGAAGGACTGCTGTAAATTAACACACACATCAACATGTAAGATGCTCTGAGTAATTGCTGGGCCTTAAACATGGATTTGAACTTTAAACTAAGGAGGATGGATGGATGTGAAGCAGTGATTTAGGCCCAGCAAAAATTGATGCACAATTCGGTTGAACTTAAGAGTGGTTACTTTTTTGTTGTTGTTGTTGTTGTTGTTTTTAGTTAAATTTGGACCAAATTTAACTTTTCTTCTTAGTGTCTCTTCCCAGTTAGAAAATAAAGTGGTTCCCTCCTTTGTGGTTTCCCTCCTTCATTCTGCCCACATTTATGGAGCACTTACCATGTATAAGGCACCTACTGTTTACATTGAGAGTGGGGAGCTAAAAAGATGACTAAGAGACTAAGATCCGTCTCCTGCAGGAGCTTCTGGGCCCGACAGAGATGAGCATTTGCACACACGGCTATGTGGCCTCCGTGGGGAATGCGACAGGCACAGAAGCAGAGCAAGTCAGAGGCAGAGCCCCTCACTGTGAGGATCCAGGAAAGCCTCACAGAGGAGGGAGCTTTTGACCTGAGCCTTAAAGAACAGATAAGTTTCATGCACGTGTTCATTCATTTATTCAACACCTAGTAGTGGCAGGAGCCATTTTCTTTGAGCATGTATCAATACTAAGGGTAAATCCTGTTCCAAACTCTTTATATGGAACAACTAATTTAATCCGCATGACAACTTTGGGTAGTTAACAGAATCGTCCCATTGTCCACATGAGATTACGGAGACCCAGAGAGGTTAAGCCAGTTGCCGGGGTCACACAGCCAGGAAGTGGTAGGGCTGGGGCTTCAACCCAGAGTCCCTACTCTTAGGAAGTCCACACCTAAGCTGCACCTACTGTATGCCAGGCTCTGTGCTGGGTTCTGGAGATACAAAGATAGTGCAGGGACCTATGGCGTGCCGGGGGCCGGGCAGGAACAGACGACAGCACAATATAATGTGATGAGGTGACAGAAGTGAACCCAAAGCTCAGTAGGCACAGACAGGGGCTCACGCGTGACATAAATTCTGCATCTGAGACAGAACAGGAGGGGCGGCAAGGACATTCAGGGCTGGGACGGGGTGCCTTTGGAGCCACAGAGGCACGGAGAGGCAGGGCAGCGGGAAGGCTGGGGCAGTGCCGAGGCTGCGGCTGCAGAGCTGCCTGCATCGGGGCAGTGGGGAGCTGAGCGACAGTATCAGCCCCGAGGCCAGTCTGGAGAGGCAGGAAGCCACCAGATGAGCCATCTCTGCTATCTCCTGTCGGAATTTCTGACCCACACAGTCCATGAGCCCAACGAAGTGGTTGGTTTCATGCTCCCTAAGTTTGGTGAACTCCAGGAACGCATTGGCCCAAGGAAGAGAACTGAAAATGCTCGCCGGGTCCTCACTTCTCCCCGGGGAGGGACACCAACTCCTCCCATCGCCTCCTAGCGCCGTGTTGTCTAGAGTAGAAACTTTCTAGAGTCTGGGGTTAAGGGTCTGCACCTACTGTATACAAGGCTCTGTGGCTCCCTGGACCTCACAGATGGCTTTTGTTTGACACACACCTGCCCTCTGCCATTTCACAGTAAAAACAAATTGTGTGCTTACCTTCTGTTGAAAACCTGGAAGCCTGAACCCACGTTCTCCCAGGACAACTGTGAGTGGGAGCTGAGGAGCAGCCACAGCCCCCTTGAGAGGGGACAAGGGCCCTCTGTGTGCACCAGCCCCCGCAGAGCCCTGAGACTCAGGGGCTTGCTGCAGTGCTTCGGGCCTCTGCCTGGCCCTGAAGGCAATTGATCTGGTGACCCCTGTGGCCTTGGTCCAAGGATCCAATGCAGCTGGCATGAGGAGCCTGGGAGCATACCCCTGCCCCACCTCTGCCCTCTTCCTGTCACCCCCGTCTGGCCCAGTGCACCCTGAACCATGGAGGCCAGCTGAGGAACACCGGCCCCCAAGCCCCACACAGACTTTTCTTTCTGGCCCAAACCTCTCACGAAAGAGGTAGAAATGCCAGCTGCTCACCCCCAGCCTCTGGTGCACTGGGGCACTGGCACCGACCTGGCCAACGGGACCTGAGAGGACCTCAGCTGAATGTTCCCCCCGAGAACTGTGGCAGCTGTTTTAAGACCCCACTGAGATGACCAGGAGCTGCTCCCGTGTCAGAGGAGCTGAACACAGGAGAGATGCCAGGGATTCAAGGACAGACACGCCCTTGAGCCAGCCCTGAGGTCACCAAGGAGGACAGCAGGTGTTCTCACGGCTTCAGCCACTCTAGATGGGTATGTACGACACGCAGACAAAGGTGCCCTGACTGATAACCTCACTAGCAACTGGGTCCAGATGGAACCCCTAATGCGAATGTGACCTCCCCCAGTGCGGACCGGGCTGCTGCCGCTGTTCCCAGGTTTTCCCATCCCACCCCCACCTCCCCCTGCCCTCTGCCCCCCGTATCTCCCTCACTGCCGGCAGGTTTCCCCGTAGCGCACACACGCGTCAGTGCCCCGCCCCCTCCCCGACACTCAAGCCCTAACGACAACAACACTGTCCAGTGTAGCTGGGATAGATGTGACTTGTGAAGTTACTTTTTTAGTGAAAAGAAAAAGTAACTGAAATCCTAAATCTGCAACAAAATAAATATTTAAATGGCAACAAGGAGAATGTTAAAAAATAAATCTTATTTAGTTTTTTAAAACTTGAGTAATATATAAACCCTTTTGAAGGAAAAAAATAAAATTCTCCTTAACCCCCAGTGTTGACTTAAGTTGTTTCAAATTATAATGTTACTTAAACATGTTCAAACATAAAACTAGATATAAACACCTTATGTTTATAGCTCTTGTTCAACTATAAACTATGAAATTAAATACAAGCCAAACTACAAAACCAATGAGATTCAAATTGACAGCCCTAAGAGCATGTGGCGGACTGTGTTTGACAGCATGAACTGAGTCCTTGGCCCGTGCGGGTTCATATGGAGAGAGGCCCCTCTCCCCCACTTCTCTCGGTGGCCTGCAAAACCCTCTGCTGTGATTTGAACGTGTCCCCTCCAAAAGTCAAGTGTTGCTAGTAGGATAGTATTAAGAGGAGGGGTCTTTCAGGGGCGATGAGGCCACGAGGGCTGCTCCCTGGCGAGTGGGCTCAGCGCCTTTACAAAGAGGCTTCATGAAGCATTCCGTGGCTTGCCTTTCTGCCACGTGAGGACGCACCGTTCAAGGCATTATCGTGGAAGCAGAAAGCAGCCCTCACCAGGCAACTTGATCGTGGGCTCCCCCAGCTCCCAAACTGTGAGAAATAAATTTCTGCTCTTTACCAATTGCCCAGCGGTCTTCTGTTATACCAGCACAAATAGACTAAGACACCTGCCTCAGGCAGCACATGATACCATCCCCTGGCCCTTGCTAAACACATTCTTTTAATCATGGAAAATCTACATCTGTTATTTCCTCATCGGTTCCTCGTGATTGAGGTGGTGTTATCCGGTACCAAAGGGTTACAAATGCAACACAATCTGCTGGCTCTGGTTATAGGGTTGCTATCTCGATGATCTACATATAGCACTTAGGCTATTTCTGTTCAGATGAGCATTAGAATTAAAATGCACGATTAGCACATTCTTGTCAAGAACTCATAGACCCCCAACTTGAAAAGCAATGCTAAAATCAAACTTGTTGCAAAACTCAGTATCCGTACAGAAGACAAAGGCGCGACTTTGGGGAGTGGAGAAGTAAAGATAAACAAGTGTCGCAGATTCAGAAGGCCCCTCTCTCCAGAGTCGCACACGTGGAGTCCTTGAGGACAGCTTTAAATATTTAGATGCTGCAACATCTGGTTCTGAAAAATGATTGCTAGCTCTGTGTACGGGTCAATGGACTTAGAAAGAAAAACACAGAACTTGTCTATTCAAACTACCTTGGTCAGCTTTTCTAAAATCTTCCCAAAGCCCCTCCAAATTCCAAAAAATGAACAAAATCAAAATCATCCCAAAGCTTCTCCAAATTCCCCCAAATGAAGGATCACGTTTTGGAAATGCATCGTATCAATTCTGTGCCCCAAACAGATCCTCCAGGCCTTTTCCTCACTCCATTTCCAATGGCCCCACCCTGGCCTGGCCACCACCACCCTCCGGCAGACTGAGACATGGGCCCAGGCCCACTCTTGGCCTCCCCCCGCCCCATGGCCCTCACAGCCTTCCCTAGCCAGGCCTCTGGCTGCCTCTCTGGCCCCATTTCACACATCTGTACACCTCCCCCAATTTTTTCTGCCGTCATCAGAGATGATTCTTCCCCACCTATAGGGCTGGGGAAAGGTCCTTTGAACCATTTGCCCCTGGTTCTGCGTGGCCTCAGCCCTCCCTTGTTTTCTCTCTAGGAAGGCAGCTGATCTTTCAGGGAAGCAGAACTGTCATCTATGACCCTGTCATCCCCTGTACCAACCACTCCTGGCATCCCTGCTGTTGCCATCCGGCTCGTAGGCCTTTTAAGACTGGCATTCCATGGCCATGTGGTTGGGTGGACCCAACCTTCACCTCTGATTTTAGGAGTATCTGCACTTTCTCCTTCTGGCCTCTCAGAGTCTTCACTTACCAGCCGCTGGGGCTCACCTACAGCCAGAGGGCTGGGGCACAGTGAGAATGTTCCTCCGGGTTCACTACCCAGTTCCTTCCTGGTGCAAAAGGAGTTCGAGTTCTTCAGCCCAAAGTCCAGTGCACACCCACTGCCTTACCTGGACTGGCCCCAGGGTCTCATTCTAGCACCTAAAGTCCTGCTTGTCTGGGGGAAGAATTTGGAATTCTCCCCCCTGGTGGGGGTGGGGACAGCAAGTGTGCTGGGGGAACAGAGGGGTGTGCCTGAGCGTGCCACCCATGGGCCGTTGTTCTCTGGGAAAGGCCTTCCTTTCTTTGTTACTCTTCATTCCTTCTCTTCTCTCCCCTGCTTTTATATTTAAGGGACAAAATTTTTTTTAATAGTTTTAAATATACTTGATTTTTTAAAATTCAAAACCATATTGAATGGTCTTAAAAAGTAAAAGTCTCCTATTCAATCCCTTACCTCCAGGCCCTCACTCTAGAAGTAATCTTTTTTAAATAATTTTTGTTCTGCTAGAAGGAGAAGCTTCCAAGTGTCAAGGTCAAATAGATTCTCATGTCATGTTTCAGTTTGCTTCGTAGTTGGGGCATGCTTTTCTTGAGTGGTTTTGTTTTTCCTGGAGTCTTAATGGACTTTGCTTTCTCTCATTTCAAGAAGAAACATGTCTTTTCCATCGTATCACTAAAATCTTCTTGCTTCTTTTTGTTGAACAGAAATCATCTCCTTCTTAAAGTCATTCTTTTGATCCCTCTGGCGGCCTGTTCTAATGTGGACTAATTGTTTTTCGGGCTTGCCACGTTGCTACCATCCAGGTGTTTCTTAACACACACTCCTCTTGGGTCAGTTCCAGGAAGCACACATGTCTTTTAAATTCTTAATTTCTTTAATGCTTTTCTGCAGTTCCTCCACAAGTAACATTTCTCGGAAAAGGCATGACCAGGTTAATTTATTGTGCCTTTGAATATCTGTCTTTATTTTGCCTCATATTTGATCAATAATTTGGCTAGCTGTAAACCTTTACATTCAAAATAACTTTCTTCAGAATTTGGAAGGCATTGCTCCAAAGACCTTTGCCACTTAAAGTGTAGTCCACAGACCAGCAGCCACGGCATCACCTAGGAGATGGATGGGAATGCAGAATTCCCCAACCCCAGAATCTGAATTTGAACAAGATCTCTGAGGATGTACTGAGTACATTGGAATTGAGAAGCACTGTTCCATCCTTCAGTGCTGCAGAGAGGTGTGCGGTCAACCTCTTATCCCACAGTAAGCACTCAGGTGTGTTTGCAGCCTGGGGGGTTGAGGCCCTCTCTGTCTTGATGTTCTGAAATTCTCCAGTCTGTTTTCAGGCTTTTATCTTTTCTGGTGGGTCCTGCCAATCTCAAGACTTTTGCCTTTCTTCAGTTCTAGGGAACTTTCTTCTATTTCTCCAATTTGCCTGCCTCTCTATATTCTCTGCTCCCTCTCTTGGGAATGTTATAGATTTCCTAGACTGATCATCCATACTTCTTAGGCTTTCCCTTTAATTTCCCATCTTTTAGTCTTTCTGATCTTCATTCTGGGAAGTTTTCTCAAATTTGTTCCTTAGTTCTTATATTGGATTTTTTATTTTGCAAGAGTATACTTTTAATTTGCCAGGCATGATGGTTCTCTGAGCGCTCCTTTCTCATAGCAGGCTGTTCTTGTTTTATGGATACAATGTCACATCACACATCCTTAGGGTTACCAATTAGTTTTTGTTTCTCTGTTTTGTTTCCTCCAGTGTCAGTTATCCTGTTTGCTCATTTCTTCCTTTTTTTCATGCTGCTGATTTTTCCTTAAATGTCTGATCATCCTTTTAGATGATATTGTGGAATTATTGCTTATTTTCTTAGGTGTGGTGATGGTATTGTGGCTTTATAAGACAAGGTCCTTATTTTTAGAAAATGAATGTTGAAGTTTTTAGAGATGAAGTATCTTGATGTCTATAATTTACTTTCAAATGGTTTCATGCATACACACACACACACACATGCACTCACACACACAGACACTTAGAGGGTAAAAAAGAAAATGTTAATATGGAAAAGTGTTAACGTGATGAAACCAGGCGGAGAGTATGTCCAGATCTTCACTGTACTAGTCTTTCAACTTTTGTCTTGAAATTTCTGTATGAAAATTTTCATTGTAAAAGTTGGAAATCGGAAAATACAAAAATATCTCTTGATGCTTAATTGCTGATTCTCTGAATAACCTTAGGAAAATACACTACAGAGTCTGAAATCTCCAAGGAATCAGCTTTCTTATAGGAAAACAAATGTCTGTTTGGTTTTTTTTTTTCTCCCTCAGTTCAAATTTAATAGAAAGTACAATGCGTGCCCTACTGGTACACGGCACACGTCAGATGGCCTGTGCCCCGGCACAGCTCGGGCATTCCCCCCAGGGGCAGAAAAGCTGGCCTTCCCAATCCCTGCAGGAAGATCTGTCCTGTCCCACACCACATCTAGGCTGAGTCTAAGGTTGACTGTGTTAAGCACAAAAGAAGTTTTGTTCTCACGGCTGCCCGCTGCAGCCCAGCACTAAAACGAGCCAGCGCTCACTTCTGTTTGGAAAAATATCCTTTGCTGTTTTGGACATTGGGCTTGGTAGTATCACTGCCAGGCTCCCAGTTAGCAGGCACATATCTTGCCATCAGCAGTTCCGAGACAGAAGTCTCTGCAACAGAAGCCACCCAGACCACTCCCTGCTTGGTTTTTAAGCAAGTTAATGGTAGGTCATTTGCATTTTTGCATATCTGCACTGTGGGGTAATGAGCAATATATGCAAAGCTTCTTACTGACATTCTTTAGGAAATCTACCAGAATGGATTAGGAAGGGGCCTGTCTTGGTGTATCTCTAATGAAGCAAAAGAAAGTTATAATGGGATTTCATGGGTGTGGGTAGTAATTGGATTTGGTGGAGGGTGTAATCAAATTTCACCAAGGGCCTACAACCTCTGCCCCTGGAAATAATGAAAGGGTCAGGAAACCTTCCATCGTGCTTAAAGGGAAACATGCAAAGCCTGCAGAAACTCTACAGCACATCTCCTCCGTCATGGGATGACAGCCCCAGCACTTCAGAATCACAGAAGAGTTTCACCCTCCGGTAGGAGCTGAAAGCACTGCAGGTAATACCAGAACATTGCGCAACTCATTGGCCAGTTTCCACCCTCTCCTGAAATTTCCATCTATACATCAGTAAGGATAATCAAAGCAGAATCCAGCGAGAGAAGGGTGGACTCCCCAAGCTGGGCAGATCCCAACACACAAGTAGGAGGCCGCGTGGCCTGATGCAGGTAGCCAGCACCACCGCCCGTCATCGCGCAGGCATCACCCCTGGATGGCCGGCAGCCAGAGACTCTGGGTCCAACCCAGGGCATGTGCACTGACAGGATTCCAGCACGGGAGGGCATGTTGACCAACGGCAAGCAGGCAGGCTGACCCCTCCCCAGCACTAAGCTGTGTACTCAGGGGTCTCAGTCTCTCAGCCCAAGGACCAAGCCCTCCCGAGCAGGTGGTTAAACTTTATTCCCAGAGCAGGTTTCCAGAGCTGTGGCAGATGCCACTGCTGTGGTCAGGAGCTCTGATTTGGGAAGCTGGCTGTCCCGCTATTAGGCAGACCTTTATGGAAATGCCCAACTCTCTGCCCAAATGCCTCTCCTGCTCTCAGTGTCTGTGACCCGGTGTCCCCGCAGAGTCGCAGAGTCATGCAGGAGAAACAGCTCCCATCTTCAGCTGTGTCCACTCAGCTTGTGTCTTAGCTCAGGCCGCTAATAAAATCCCTTAAAGTGGGTAGCTTATAAACAACACTAATTTATTTCTCACAGTTCTGGAGGCCGGGAAGTCCAAGATCAAGGTGCTAGCAGATCCAGTGTCTGGTGAGGGTCCACTTCCCAGTTCATAGATGGCACCTTCTCGCTGTGTCCGCAAAGGGTGCAAGAGGCCAGGTGGCTCTCTTTCATAAGGCACTAATCCCAGCCAGGAGGGCAGAGCCATCATGACCTAATCACCTCCCAAAGGACCCATCTCCTAAGACAATCACCTTGGAGATTAGGTTCCAATGCACGAATTGTGGGGGGAACACAAACATTCAGAGCAGAGCTGGTTAACCCATCCATTTCATCCCAATTTCGTGCCATGCTTTCCATTCTCCAGAAATTAATCAAAATCCTTGGTCTTCTGATGGGTCCTCTCCTACTGTCAATGCCACTGCAGATTCATTTCCTTTTATTATTCCTTCTAGTCATTCCAGTAGGATTTGAAGAGGGCGGAGCATCAGTGTGGGTGCCCACATCGTCACCCTCAGTAGAAGTCCTCCCCTTGGAGTCCAGTCCTATTCGTGCTTCAAGGTCTGCGTGTCTCCTGCTTTGCCTCTAATTCTGGATGTCTTGGCATTGCTTCCCCCTCGACACCACCACCACGTTTTATCTTCCCTCTTCTTAGCAGCACAGTCAGGAAAGGCATAAGCCTTATCATAGGGCACCATGTGCAGAAAAAAGTTAACACAGCAGGCCCGAGACTGCTCCCCTTGTCTGGCATCCTCCGGAACTTGGATCAGGGGAGGGCTCCCACCACTCCCTCACTGATAAGGTGCTCGCTATGCCCGACGCGTGCGTGCAAACAAGGTAGTTTATGCTGAACACCTGCTTTCCTTCTGAAAGTCTGCAATTTGATACACCCTAGGCAGAGGGTGCCTACCTGACCAGCCTCCAGGGAAAACTTTGGATGCTGAGTGTCTACTGAGCACCCCTGGTAAACAACACGTCACGGTGTTGTCACAATTTGTTGCTGGGGGAATTAAGCGTGTCCTGCATGGCTCCATGGAGAGAGGACTCTTGGAAACTTGCCGTTGGTTTCCTCTGGACTTCAGCCCATGCTCCTTTTCCCTTTGCTGATTTTGCATTTTGTGTTTGTGGGGTGGGGGTGGTGAGAGAGAGAGCGATGCGTATGTGTGATATGTGTGTGTGTGAGAGAGAGAGAGAAAGAGAGAGAGGGGGGTGTGATATGTGTATATTTATGTATTTTTTACACATGATTTTGCTGTAATAAATAATAGCCATAAGTACAACTATATGTCCAGTCCTGTGAGTTCTCCTAGTTGATCATCCATCCCGGGGGTGGTCTCGGGGACCCCCAACACACACCACTTATACAACACACACCACATTTCCAGCTGAATCATGGCTTGGGTAGCATTTTTCCATTATATGTCTGGAAGATATCTGTCTGCAAAAATGGCCAAAGAAGGCTCACACAGTCTGGACTCAAGGTCTCTGGTTATCTCCCTAGCAGACTAGGAAACTGGGCCATCCCCTGGTTCCTTCCTCAGCCTCGGCCTTGGAGCACCTGTATGTGTTCTCAGTGCACACGGTGCTGCTCTGCTCCTGGTGTTAGTGACCATCCTCTGGGCCAGGCACTCAGGCTCCCTGCAGCCCGGCGTCCTTGCATGCCACTGCTGCCTGTGGTCCAGAGCTCCTCCTTCCATTTCCATGTCCCACTCACACGATACATAGAAGGAGGCCTTGTTTCTCCCCACGCTTCCACTTTTGTTCACAGTTAGAAACTGTGACCACTCCCATAACAAATTAAACAGCCTTTCCATAATGCCCACAAATGGGAGCTTGCAATTAAAGCACTAAATCACAACTTCAGGGTCAAGCGATGTGGAACAACATGTTGAAGTTTAAAATATATTCCCAAAGAGAAAGGTGTCAAAAAAGCTTCACGCACTTGGATCACCAGCTGAGATGAATGTCAATTAGTGGAATGTCTATATTACTGAATATTCTTAAGAAGTGGTTTTGTTATAACATTTAAGCAGGAGGAAGTCAAAAGAACAGACAAGTTTTAACCTAGCCCAAGTTAAACTGTACTTCTTAATTCCCCCCAAATAATTTGCTTTACTATAGATATCTCTAAAAGCTAGAATAATAAGGAGAGGAGATCTGCCACTGAGTATCACATGATATTTTACTTCTCAATGGACTGTGCTGATACCTGTATAGTGTTCTTAAATGTCTGGATTACTCTTTAGGTTAGCAGTTCTTCCATTATAAAAATCAATCATCTTCATTATAACACATTTTAAAAATACATTAAAATGGAAGCACTATTCTTTCACTCAGAGCCCTTACAACATAGAGATACCAATATTTTGCTCTATTTCTTACTAAACTTATGCATGCGCAGATTTTTGCTTTATTCTTTTTAATTTTTTTTGATATAATTGCAAATTCATTTGCAAGAATGCAGTTGTAAGAAATAATTTGGAGATCTCATGTACACTTTACCCAGTTTCTCCCAGAAGTAACACTTTGGGTAACAATTAACAGAATTCCAACCAGGAAAAATGATGTTGGTACAATCCACAAAATTTATTTAGTTTTCACCAGTTTTACAAGCAGTCACTTGTGTGTGTGCGTGGCATGTGTGTGTGTGTGTTTAGTTCTATGCAATTTTATCATATGTGTAGATTTGTGTGACCACTACCACAGTGAGGATGCAGAACAGTTTCATCACAGGGTCCTTCAGGCCACCTTTTCATAGCCACGTCCACTTCCTCCTCTTTTCTGTCCATCACTCCTGGCAACACTGATCTGATCGCTATTGTTATAATTTTGTCATTTCAAGAATGGCATATAAATGGAATCCTACAGTATGTAGCCTTTTAAGATTGGTTTCTTTAATTCAATATCCAAGTTGTTGTATCAACAGTTCCTTGCTTTTTACTACTGTGCAGTATTCCATGGTATGGATGCATCATGGTTTCTTTAAGCATTCACCTACTGAAGGACAGGTGGGTTGTTTCCACTTTTTGGCCATCATGAATAAAGCATCTCTGAACACTCATACATATTTTGTGTGAATGTAAGTTTTCATTTCTCAGGGATTAAATACCCAAGAGTGTAATTGCTGGGTTGTAGAGTAAGCACACGTTTAGCTTTCTAAGAAACATCTATACTTTTTTCTAGAGTGGCTGTAACATTTTATATACCCACCAGTAATGTGTGAGTGATCCAGGTTCTCTCCTTCCTTGTCAGCATTATACATTATTGATATTTATTTATCTTAGCCATTCTAACAGAAGTGTAGTGATATCTCATAGGAGTTTTAATTTGCATTCCCATAACAATTAAAATGACGTACATGTTTTCACCTGCTTATTTGCCGTTAGCATATCTTTGTCAGTGAAATGTCTGTTCATGTTTTTTGACCACTTTCTAGTTGGATTGTTTTTCACTGTTGAGTTTTGAGAGTTCTTTATATTCTAAGTTATTTGTTGGATGTGTCATTTGCCAATATTTAATATCTTCTCCTTGTCTGTAGCTTGTTTTTTCATCCTCTTCATAGGTTCTTTCACAGAACATAAATTTTTTAGTTTTGATGAAATCCAGTTTAATCAATTATTTATTTTATGAATTATGCTTTTGATGTCAAGTTTACAAATTTTTTTCCTTAGCCCTAGGTCTCCAGGATTTTCTCCTAAGTTTTTTCTAAAAGTTTTATAATTATATATTTTACATTGAAGTCAGTAATCTATTTTGAGTTCAATTTTTAATAATGTAAGAGACTTCGGTTGAGGTTCATTTTATTGCCTGTGGATGTTCAATGACTATAGCTCTAATTTGTCCATTGAATTTCTTTTTCAACTTTGTCAAAAATTGGGAGGGCATATTTGCATGGGTCCATTTCTGGGTTTTCTATTCTGGTCCGTTTGCCCATGTGTCTATCTCTTCACCAGTAGCACACTGTACTGATTACCGTAGCTACAGAATGGGCCTCAACACCGGGTGCAGTGACTCCTCTCACTTAATTCTTCTTTCTCAGAATTTTATTTTAGCTACTCTAGGTCCTGTGCCTTTCCATATAAACTTTAGAATAAGCTTGTCCATGTCTACACAAAACTTTCCTGTGATTTGCCAGGAATCATATTCAATCTATAGGTCAATTAGGGGAGAACTGACATCTTTCCTATGCAGAGGCTTCCAGTTCATGCACATAGTATGGCTCTCCATTTATTTACATCTTCTTTGATCTCTTTCATCAGCATTTTATAGTTTTCAGCATACAGACCCTATACATGTTGTGTTAAATTTATACCTACATATTTCATTTTTTCTTCTTCTTTTTCTTTTTTATTTTATTTTTTTGAGACAGAGTCTCATTCTGTCACCCTGGCTAGAGTGCAGTGGCACCATCATAGCTCACTGCAACCTCAAACTCCCAGACTCAGGCGAGCCTCATGCCTCAGCCTCCCAAGTGGCTGTGACTACAGGTGCGCATCACCACACCCGGCTAATTTTTTCTATTTTTTTGTAGAGATGGGGTCTCACTCTCACTCAGGCTGGTCTCGAGCTCCCGACCTCAAGCAATCCTCCCATCAAGGCCTCCCAAAGTGCTAGGATTACAGGTGAAAGCCACCATGCCCAGCCTCCTCTTTTTGTAGATTCTTTTTTCTATGTAGACAAACATGTAATCTGCAAACAGGGATAGTTTTTACTTCTTCCTTTCTAATTTCTATGTCTTTATTTTTCTTGCCTTATTACACTGCTAAAACTTCCAGCACTATGTTGAATAACAGTGTTAACAGTGCTTTTTTCCTGATCTTGGGGGAAAAGCATTCAATGTTTCACTGTTGAGCATGATGTTAGCAATAATTTTTATAGATGCTCTTTTTTAAGTTGAGAAAATTCCCTTCTTTCCTATGTTGCTGAGAGTTTTTATCATGAATATTTGTTGGATTTTGTCAAGTGCTTTTTCTGTGTATTTTCATGTGTATTCTGCTATTGAAGGACTGGGTGTTCTACACATGTTAATTAAATCCTGTTGCTTGATTATGTCATTCAGTTCTACCATATCCTTTCTGATTTTCTGTCTAGGAGTTCTGGCAACAGCTGAGAGTGATACGTTGAAATCTCCAACTACAATATGATTGTCGATTTGTCTATTTCTTCTTTCATTTCCATCAAGATTTTTCCCAGTACATCCTAATATCATGTTGTATAGTTTTATTATTTACATATACAAGTTTATATATCATATTTTGTGTATATGTCTGTCACTCTATCTATATCTATCTATCTATATCTATCTATATCTCATCATAGTGGTATTGCTGTTTTACCACTTTGAGTGCAGTATAGAAACTTTACTTACATTTAGGTCTCTTCACCCTCCTCACTTTTTAAATACACTTGTCTGAACTATTTCCTCTACATATGTTGAGCAATACAATTCTCTCCTCATGCAACTCTGATAATACAAGTGCAAGTTTTTTGTTATCGTTCCACAGATCCCTGAAATTCTGTTCATTTTTTTTTATTCTCTGTTGTTCAGATTGGGTAAATTCTATTGATCCATTAAGTTCACTAATTCCATTCTCTCTTATATCCACTCTATTATTGGGGTCATTGTGCAAGTTTGTTATTTCAGTTCTTGTATTTTTCAATTCTATAACTTGCATTTGGTCCTTTTTTATTTCTTCTTTATTCTTTCTATTTTTAAACCTTGTTTCAAATTTGTAATTTGAAACAGCATTTGTAATTTGTAATCAGCATTTGTAATTACCTTTAAAGCACTTTTATGACAGACACTTTAAAATCCTTGTCAGATAAATCCAACATCTGATTCTGTTGGTGTCAGTATCTATTAATTTTCTAATTTAAGTTTTGATTTTCCTGTTTCTTTTATAGCAAGTGATTTTTCTATTGTATCCAGGGTATTTGGATATTATATCATAATACTCTATGATGTTCACACAATGACAAAATCACCCAACACATTTCTCAGAACTTATCCCTGTCATTAAGCAACACAAGATGATATAATTGTGTATCATTTTTACTTACCATATCATAAGTTTTAAATTTATGTTATAAACAGAACTCTTTGCAAGTACAATTTTAAAGGCTATATAATTCCCCACTGACTGGTAAGAATATGATTTATACAGTATCATCATTTTCCTATTGTTGAAAATTTAGATTCCCATATTATTGCTATAATAAATAATGCACTGATGAAATGTTTGTGCCTTAAAATTTTCTATATTTAAGATTATTACCTTAGGATAGTGTCCTAGAAGTAGAATTACACATGGTCCAATAGCAACATGCAAGAGAACCCCTTGTGCCCTGGCCAGCACTGGGACTTCAACATACTTAAACTTTAAACTTTAAGTTTGAACATGAGCCAATTTAATAGAAAAAAGAAAACAGTATTGCAGTATGTCCTAATATGCATTTCCTTGATCGTCAGTGAGTCTAATCAGCTATCTTCCTTTTGTAAATGGGCTTTTCATGTCTTTTGCCTGTTCGTATTCTGGGGCCTTACTTACTCTTTCAGAATAGCCTTCCCTGTGAAAGAATCTGACTTAATATGCACAAATAGTTTCTTAAACCAAAATATAATTCAATGTCAAAGATCAGCTAAGAGAAAGATAATTTAATCCTTCATTCAGCTACTGCAAATATCAAGTGCCTAACGGGAAAGCACCTGCCAATTAAATAAAGACATCAAATAAAGATAAAAATATGAAACAATTCAGCTTTCTGGATAACTCCTGATCTTGCAAATTATCTCGTTTAAAAAGAATAAACATTTCCTGAATCTTACCTGAAGCATAACAATGTTGTCGCCTTCAAAAGTGACAAACACATCTGTGTCACACTTTAAGCCTGAGATCCGGTTTTCCATCATGTAACCCTATTGCAGAAAAAAAAAATACACACATTTTAAATTTGCAATCCCATCATTATACAGGGCTAACATTTTCTTTGAAATTAAAAAAATATACAGAAAATTTAAAGGAAGAAGATAAACATATTTCTCCTACCCAGGATAACCACTGTAAGAATTTAGATCCCTCGTATTAGCTTTTGGTCCATAAATATTATTTTGAGTCTTGCCTTCATTAGTAGTAAAAACACTCAAAAATAGTCATGTCATATTTCTCCAAAATATTCCAATACATTATACTGATTTTTTTTCTATCTTTCTTCCAAATCTTATGAATGCTAATAAATGTCAAGGTATTAGTGATTACACTTACCATATGCAGGAGAATGATGCTCCCTACCCCCAATAACCCTTCTGAAAATCAGCAAATACACCTACAAAAATTCTTGGAGGTAACACAAAAATCCTAAATTGCCACTTGTCATTCTACATCTTCATATCTTAATATCATCAAATACTCAACAACATAAATTCACACTCCAGCTAACTTTTTTTCTTTTTTCTTTTCTTTTTTTAACTCTCTGAAATCCTTATTCAAATGGCAGTAAGCTGCTGCTCATTTTCAAAGAGTTGCCAGTGTTTCTGCACAAATGAGAGAATCAGCCGCACAGGGGAAAGCAGATTCCACCCCAAGCAAAACACAAGGAAGCAAAGCTTGTTTTTGTTTGGCCCCAGGTCCTGCCCCTCTGCAGGCCTCTGCGCCACTCTCCTTCCAGCTCTTTGCTCTCCCCACGACATCTCCAGAACCTTTCCCATTGTCCAAATCCACTTCTACAAAGTCACTCTTATAAGCGACTGTCCTGCTACTTCTCCCAGGAGTACTCATGGTTAGCACTTTAGCTCTGAATAAGAAATGACAAGTTTCACCCCTGTTAAAATTTTCAAACCACATGGGCCCACAGGGAGTCAAACACGCCAATCTCCAGGTGCCCTAATGCCCAGGAGACCTGCTCCATTTCTGAAAATGACCACAGGAGTCACAGAAGCCTGGACTTGCAGAGTCCTGCTGCCTGCAGAGCCTTCAATACCTTGAGTGTCAGCCCTGCTCCTGCAGGACAGCCACCCCCTAAGCCCAGCCACCCTCCCCTTTTCCCCTCAGCATCACAGCCCACTGGACAGTGTTGTCACGTAGATGCAAAAAAGTCATCACAAACCCAGCAGAATCCTTAATTACTTTCATAAGAGTCAAGTGATTTTTATTTATAGATAAATAAATCAGTAACATATCCAAACCAAAGTTCATTTCTCCCAACCCCATAATCACAGAGTTAAACCCACCTCATAGGCAAACCATGTGAAATCAGATTCTGACAGAAGGTGTTTATGCCTCCGAGTGTCCCCACGAGGCTCTAGCCGACTCATTTTCACCCTTCTAATTCTACCGCATATTAAGTGCCCACTGCAAGCCAGATATGTGCTGGGGCTTTATACAAGCTTCACTTATCTCACTTAATTCTTTTCATCCTCACAGGAGCCCTGTGAGGTAGGCATTACCCCATTTTATAGATGAAGAAAGTGAGGTTCAGGGACTGTGTTGGAATGTTCTTGAATCATCACTCAAGTCCTGGTGTGGAAAAAGATTAACAGGAAATATACCACCCCAGTGCTGAGAAGCAGCAGTTAAACCTAGGCAGAAACAGCTGCTAAGCGCTCGAAATATCATAATAATGTTGAAGAAACAAGGTACTTTTTTTCTGTGCATTTTGCCCTGGTCTCTTCCAGTGAGGAAGAGGGCAACAGGTTCTTTGCTGTTTTCTGACTCTTTTTCACTTGTTCACAGCCTGCGCTGGAAACTACACGGCCAGAGGGATGATCTACTCAAAGGGCAGAACCGGCAAACAGATAGTTTCTCAGAGAACAGGCAATGGAGTCCTGTGAACATACAGATGCTTCTTCAAATGCAATGTAATTTACTTCTCTCCTGTGTGGTGAAACTCAGCTTTGAACTCCACTTCTAATTTAAAAGTCAAGTAAAACTGCATGTTGATCCTGGACTCGCCACGGCCCTCGAGAGCTAAGGTAACAAGGCTCACAGCCCTCAAAGAGCTTGCAGGCAACTGAAAATGAAACAGCAACAAGAAAAACCAAAGTCCAACCATTTCAAGGGTGGTGCGGGGAGGGCTGTGGCTGGCAAGCGGCTTCCCATCTCCTGAAATTACCAAGGGTATATTTACCATCTAACTGACTTAGGATAGGCCAGAGAGGCCCAGCCTCACTGAAATCTCAATCCTTGGAACAACTAAGGTGACCCATTTGGAAGCTAACCAGGCTCAGAAAGTCCCAGCATCCCTGTTCTGGGTATGCATGTATGAAAGTTCAGAGAAAGATCCACGATGTACAGAAGTTACTGAGTGGGGTCTTGCAGCCATCTTCCTGACAGACTTAAATTCTAAACTTGGGGCCCCAAATTCTTAGGGGACAAATGATTATATACAGTTTCTCTGTATGTGTCTGTGTCATTTTGTAACTAAAAATGAACTCATTTTTTTATTAATTACTAAAAGCAATACATAAGCAGTATAAAATAAAACCCCAGAAAATTAGAAGAAGGAGGAGGAGGAGGAGGAGGGGGAGGAGGAGGAGGAGGAGGAAGACAGAAGTCATCTACAACCTCCCAGTGTGGAAGATAAATGGGTGCCTGAGAAAGAAAGACCCCAGAAAAAAGGATTAGGATAGGAACTGGGGATCACAAGGACACAAATAGGAGCTGGTGGGGGACTAAGGGAAAGACTGAGAAACCAAAACACAGCAGGTCTGGGTAAAAGGGAGCCATGGAGTGTTTGGGGAGGAGGGGGACATGACTATGCATGGGAGATCCAGTTAGAGAAGACCTTCACAAGTCTTTACAGACCAGCACCTCAGCGTGTGCCCGCAGAAGGGACAGTCATGTAGGCCGTTACTAAGGAGCAACTTTAGGGTATGCGCTACATATACTGTGTCATTCTTCCTCTTCACAATGACATCTCATCACTCAAGTTTTTGGATGAGAACACTAAGGTTCAGTGAGTTGCCCCCTCCACTCTGGCCATGCTGGCCTTGCCCACGTCCCCGGGGTCTTGCAATACTCTCCCTCTGTCTGGAACATTCCCCTCGGATGTCCGTGGGGTTCCCTCCCTCACTTCATTTCCTTCTCTGGTCAGAAGTTCCCACCCCGCTGTCTAAACAGCTGCCCCACCCCCCAGCTTCACTTTCTAGCCCCTTCCCCTTTAAGACAGGCAGCCTCACCCCATCCCCCGAGATCTGAGCCTGGACTGCCTTAGGGAGCAACTTTCCAGGGCCTCTGCTCCCACCATGCCCCGACACCCCAGCCACTATGTGATGCCCAGCTTTGACTCTGAGATGTCGCTTGGCCCTGGCCATGGGGCTCCGTGTTATATCCCATGTCCACTGCATTTGAACTCTGTGTTGCCTCTCAGAGTGACCGCCCAGGACAGGGCTGGTGGTGCAATCCAGAGGGCACGCAATGCTTGTCTCCTGGCCTCTCCATCCACTCACATATTCCTCTGTCTGTCCAGCCGTCTGTCCTCCTTGCTGAAGAGAAGAGTGAACATGGGCATCGAGTAAGAGAGCACTGGGTTTCAACCCCAATCCGCCACTCATGTGCAAACTGACATTCAGTCAGCAAACACTGGGCTGTGCTCCTACAGTGGGCCAGGCTCCGTTTCCATGCTGGGGATGCAACAGACAATGAGATAAAGACTGTGCCTTCTTGGAGTTACAGTCTAGAAGGGGCAGACAGGCAGTAAAAAAAATTTTGAAAAGCAGATGATGGCACTAATGTATAATTATAAGAGAATGATATGTTAGAAAAAAATCAAGGTAAGAAGACGGAGCGTGAAGGTGGCGCCACTCCCTGTGCTGGGAATTCTGACCAGAGATGGAATACAGCGAGGGAGGGGCCCCACTGAGACCCTGGAGGCAGGGCAGACACACGCCCATGTGGGCCCGTGCTCATGGTGCTCTGAAAGCTGGTTGAACACAGCTAATGGTAACACAGCCCTGCTCCAGGAAGAGCGGGTGCAGAATGGCTCACGCAAACCCCACCCCACCTCCCACAGCCTGGGCGCTGAATGGTCACGGTGCTGCCAGGCAGTGTCCCGGCACCGCTGATTCTTGGGAGGGAAGGTGGTCTAAACTAGAGGCAGTGCAAGCTCTCCCAGAGGATGAGGTGGCCAGCCCTCACAAAGACCAGAACAGGCACGGCAGGACAAAGAGCCCCAGGCGAGGGGGAAGGAAGGAGCCTTTCCTGGGCCCTGGTGACAATCAGTGATCAGCTCTTTCCAGGGACGTGGGGCAGAGGAGGAAACAAGGGACCAAGACTTTGCACCTGCCCCAGGTGCCTCATGGTCAGAAAAAAACTCTGCACTTAAAGGGCCTTTGAGCAAGTGCCAGGACACACGAAGGCAGAGGGTGTCTTGCAATAGCCACGTGACACCGAGCGAGCTGGAGCCACAGGGTTGGAGAACATGACCCAGGGGTGCTGAGCCAGGATTGCACAGCCCCCTGCCGGGGGCTCGTGGTGCTTGACAGGGCTGTGGCCACAGGCTCAGAAGAGAGAAGGCTGAGCCACAGAGCCATGCTGAGCACCCTGCGATCCTGATCCTTGATTAATTCTCCATCATCTTCTCCAAGCCCGGGGTAAGGCCCCGAACCAGGCTGAAAACGTTGTCCTCCCTCCACCAGGCACAACGCTGAGGTTTGCCCAGCTCTGTCCCAGGAGCCCCCTCCGCCTGGGCCCTCTGATTTACTCAGGGGCAACACTTCCCAAAGAGCCTTGCCTGCCGGAGGAGGCTGCACAGGCCTGGGTGAGCCAGGATGAGGTATCTGGACTGAATCCACTTTTGTCTTAGGTGGAAAAGACCTGTTAGGCCCAGGGTGGGGCAGGGACCACGCTGCAGGGAGTCGTGCAGGTGCCATACTTTCTCCTCTCGAGTGCATCCCTCCCGGAGCCAAACGTCCTCGGTGAGAACGTGCTTCTGCCTCCCTAGTGCCACCAGGTGCCAAGGGACACGCTCTTCCCGTGGTGTTGTCCAGAGGGAGCCGTGGCTGCACTTCGTGTGCTGCACTCCCACTCCTGCCGAGGGGCGTTTTCCCTCCCGCTGCCAGCCAGGGGCTCCCTCGCTGCCCGGGGGATTCTGCCTCATTTCTCTAAGCCTCAGGACTGTCTGGGCCGTAACTGGGGGGCCACAGACGTCCACTCAGCAGGAAGCCTGCCACCTCACACACGATTCTCGGGCTTCGGCTCCCCCAAAGCACGTGCCGCCCTCCTCAGCTGAGGCAGTGCTGGTTACTGCGTGAGGGACTCCAAACAGTCTCGGTTCTTCCAACGGTGACAGACAGTTCTGCTCACCGACGACTGGCCTAGCAGCCAGGCTGGCCGGGTCCCCCCAGGGCTGGCACGTGGCTGCTGAAGCCTTTCCCTGTTGGGAATCTCTCCACGGCAGGGCCTGATCAGGTGGCCCTCAGTATAGCTCAAATTAGAACTAAAAATTTACTTTGGAGAAGCCTATATACACAAAGCACAGACAGCATGGGTGCGTATGATACAGGCTGACTTGTGTACCCTCAAAATTCATATGCTGAAGTCCTAAACCCCAGTACCTCAGAATGTGACTGTATTTGGAAATAGGACCTTTAAAGAGGTAATTACGATTAAAGGAGGCAATCGGGTGGCCCTGATCCAACATGACTGATGTCCTTATAAGGAGAACAGGACACAGACACACAGAGGATGACCATTGAAGACCCAGGCAGAACACGGCCATCTACAAGCCAAGGAGACAGGCTTCAGAAGGCACCAACCCTGCCACGCCTTGATCTCAGACTTCCAGCCCAGAGTAGTGAGAGAATAAATTTCTGTTGTTGGAGCCACCCAGTCTATGGTACTTCGTCTGGCAGCCCTAGCAAACTAACACAGTGTGTGTTGGGGGCGTTATCTCAAAGTTGGTTTGTTCACGACCAGAGTAAATCAATGTTAACTGTGTCTCCAACACGAACGAATCTCTTGGAGTCTGAGGAAATCATTTGCTACACCATCATCTCCAGGCACTCAACAGCACCTTAGGTTTTTATTCCAAAATGAATTTTTTCGTCTTTCCACACTGGACTCCTGAGTGGGGGCATTGACTCGTATATTCTTACCGAGGTAGGGGGAGTGGGGGAAGAAACAGGTTTCATCCAGAAAAAAAGTGAGTAATATTTTCCAGGAGCTGACTTTACTCCTAAGAAAGAAAGGAAGAACGAAATGTGGAACAGACAAAGGGAACTCTAAACCCACGCTCCAAAGCCAGCAGGATCCTCAGAGGGCGACGCAGCCCAAATCCGGGCTGTGAAGAGAGAGCACGCTAGGCAGACGCGGTCACTCTGCTCTCTGCCTTCTGCGTTGCATCGAGCCTCTCAGCGACTAATTGTGAGTGTCATTAAGGTCGTGTCCCGTTTCAGTGAGATCTCCACGAAACATATTTTATGATTCAAACTTTGTACACGGAAAGTTTAATGTTTTCGTGCTGTTTTTAACATTGCTGAATTTTTTACTGTATGATTATATTTAATAAATGTATCAGAACAAATTAGAAACAGGCTTTCTTCCTCTTGTCTAAACAAATTGAGGGCAAATTTTGTTAATGTGAGGAAGAAACAGATGAAATCAATCTTATCTTATTTGTTAGGGGAGGGCCAATTAAAAATATAGAGACTAACGCACCGACCAGGAGGGACTGGGTCTTAGAGTTGCATTAGCTTTATACCTGTAAGCCTCCCCGGCCCCAGCAGTGGAGAACCCGGACACATGGGGAGCTGGGTGTGTGGAGATTCACTGCAACACCTCCCGTAACAGCCAAGATCTCGGCTGGGTCTTCTCATCCAGAGTTCAGGGTCCAGCAGAAATGAGGGACCCTGTTGTTTCATGTGACCCTGTTGCTGTTGTCCTGCACTCTCAGGATTTGTGACCTGGGGACAGTGGGTGGGAGGGAATTCCTTCATGGATCTCATCACCAAATGCACACCAAGGCTCCCTCTGTCTCTGGCACTAAGCTGTCCCACAGCGAACCACAGACATGGCCCTGTCCTCACGAGAGAGACAGGCATCGGTCAGGTAGACACACACACACACAAAAATAGGTAATTCAAAGTCTGTGGCAAGTTCTAGAAAGGAAAAGATTGGGGTTTCTGTGAGAAAAAAATAGCAAGAGAGACATCCTCCAACCTGGATGCCACAGAAAGTTTTCAGAAGGCTTGTTTAACTTGGAACCTTAGAGGAGGGAATTCAGCCAAGCTAGGAACGGGGCTGAGAGCTGCCTGTGCAGACACCTGAGGCATGAAGGGCACAGAGGAAGGCTGGGCTGCAGGTGGCGGGAGAAGGAGAGTGGCCCAAAGAGACAGGCTGGGGGCTGCAGTTGCAGGAGCCATCTTGGGGTTTCATTTTATGTTAGTTTAGGTGCAATGTAAAGTTAAAAATAAATTCCCAGCTTTGGAGTAAGATGACTTGTGCTTTTAAAAGATGACTCTAGCTGCTGAACAGAGCACAGATCATAAGTGGTGAGAGAAAGAGAGACAGAGAGAGGACTGCCTTCATGTGGCTCTGGGGCCAGAATCCACACTTCCTATGAGGCCCTTGAATCTCCAAGGAGGGGAGTCAATTTAAAGTGGCCCTGGGTTGTGCCCTCCAGGTACCTGCAGAGCAAACACAGGCCCTCTCTGGCCTGATAGAACTACCCAAATAAAATTCCAAAGATCATGAGCTCAAAACATGAAATGAAATGAAATGAAATAAAAATCACAAATACAAGGGGAAATAAAGGACAATCAGAAGAGATAACACCCAACAGACTCAAAAGGCACAGGCAGAAGACACTGACATTAGCATAACACACCCAGATGGAGATAAATAAAGAACACAGATAAGCAATATTCAAAATGACAATGGGCTAAAACTTTCCGGAATTGTTGAGTGACACCAATCCACACATTCAGCAAGCTCAACCAAACCCAGAGGAAAAACAAAACTAAATTCATACTTATATACATTGTGGTGAAACCACAGATCACCAAAACAAATAAAATATCTTAAAAGAACCAGAGAGAAAAAAAATAGATTGCTATAAAAAATTACAATTAGACAGACAGCTGATTCCTCAGCAATTAACAAGGGAATCTGGACTCACAGTAAAAACGTTAAGGACTGAGAAAAAATCATAGGCAACTATGAATTCTGTACCTAACAGTACTTAACCTTTCTATATTGAGCATGAAATAAAGACATATTCAGACAAATAAGAAACACAGACCCACACTAAATGGTATTTAGAAGAAAGTACTTCAGAAACAAGGAAAACGACTAAGGAGATGCAAGAAGGACCCGTGAGCAAAGAAATTGGTAAAAGGTGGTAGATCTGAAGAAACGCTGGTTCCATACGACAATAAACACAATGGCTGATTTGTGGGGTTAAAAACATAGTACTGAAGTAGTGGGCAACAGTTGAGAGGGTGGGAGCTGGTGAACAGTTAAGGCAACGTGTGCTCTTGCATTGTTGGGAGAAAAGAAAGGTGATACCTAACTTTAGACTTTGTAAGTTAAATGTGTGTGTTAAAATTGCCAAGGTGGCCACAAAAGGAGCATAAATTGAGTGAAAACTAGAAGAAGGACAAATGGAAAGCGGAAAAAAAACACCATAAATTTGAAAGTTGTTAAGTCCGATCAGAGATAAGATGCAACAAATAAAAAATAAAGCATAAGATAGGAGACATAAATTCAAATATATCAGTGATGACAATAAATATTTAGACTAAACAAATAAAAATGAGGTTGTTGAGGTCAATTGAATTTTAAGGACAAATGTTGTTTATAAGAAAAATAAATGGAACAGAATAAACAGAAAGTTGATAGTATAAGGATATAACAGGTAAATACCAACCCCAACTGGGAACTTTTGTCCCTATATTAATATTGGTCAAAATGCATTTTAAGGCATTACTAGAGACAAAAGGAGTCATCGCATAAGTATCAAAGACTCAATTCCTTAGGGAAATATAATAATTCTAAACTTGCAGACTTCTAATAACATAACTTCAAAATAGTAAGACTGAAGTTGGTAGAATTACAAGGAGACACTGAAAAATCTATCGTTAACAGTGGAAGATTTTAGCACACATCCCTCAATAATTGATAGATCAGATAGACCAAAACACAAGTAAGAAGAGAGAGTATTTGAATAAAGCCATTACTAAGCTTGATCTATTAGTCACATTTGAAACCCCACACCCAATTACAGAAGACACACTTCTCTGAAGCACACATGGAAACTAACCATGCTCTCGGCCACAGAGTAGGCCATAATAGATTTAAAAAAATCTATATTGCGCTGGCCATTTTCTCTACTTGTGATGGAATTAAGTGGAAAAACCAATATAACAATAATAATTATTATTACAACAACACGAACAGTAACTAAAAAGTCAGCATTGTACAGTAGTTATACTCTGTAGCCAAACCACCTGGGTTTGAAGCTTGGCTCTGCCACCTGAGGAGCTGTGTGGTCTTTGGCAGATTGCTTAAACCCTTGCTGTCTCATTTGCCACATACATAACATTGGGGTCAGAACAGCCCTACTTTGCAGGGTTGTGGTGAGAATTTATGTTAATCAATGTAAAGTGTGAAGACTAGCGCCTGATATGTAGTAAGAATTCAACAAATGTTGGCTATTATTATTACTTTAAAATACTAGACATTAGGAAACTGAAAAACATACTAAACTAATTCATGGGTCCAATAAGTGATCATGAAAAGTAAAATAAACTTAGAATCAATAAACTAAAAATCTCATATATCAAATCATGGTTGATACAGCCAAAGCAGTATTTAAAAAGAAAAGTTACAGCTTTAAATGTTTATAATATAGAAAGAAATGGAGAAAATAATAACATTCAAATTAACATACCATAGGAATGAGCAGGAGAATAAACCCAAAGAAAGTAGAAGGAAACAAACACTAAAGAGAAAACTCAGTGAAACAGAAAAAACTGGTACAGTGGAAAGGATCAACAAAGCCAAAAGTTTATTATTTGAAAAAAAAAAACAAAAACAAATCAAGAGATAAGGAGAGTGGGGAAAACAAACACTATCAGAGATGGCAAAGGGGCTATATTATAACTACAGACATATGTAACTACAGAAATAGCAGGGATTAAAAAGATAAAAGGGTATCATGAACTTTAGCTGACAAATTTTAAAACTAAAAAGAAATGAACAGATTAGAAAAATACAAATTATCAAAATAAACACGAGAAGGAATAGAAAATCTGCATAGCTTATAACCACTAAAGAAAGAGAATCAATAATTTTAAATTGTTCTCAGAAAGAAACTACAAAGCCTGTATAGCCTTATAGTTATTTGTACCAAATAGTCAAGGAACAGATAATTCAGTTCTGTACAAACTCTTCTAGATAACAGAAAAAGAAGGAATACCCCCAAGTCATTTAGTGATGGTGGTACAACTCAGATAACCAAACTAGATACAGGTGGTCCTAGAAAGGCCATTCTCACTCCTGATCACAGATGGGAAAATATTAAACAAATATCAGCAAAAAAAATCAGCAATGTGTTAAACACACACACACACACACACACACCCCCCTCATGACTAAATTGTATATACTCCCAAACTGAAGATTTGTTAATAATAGAAGATCTGTTAATGTAAATTCACAACATTAACAGATTAAAGGGAAGAAAAGGTACAATTATGTCAATAAAATAAAAGCAGATAAATAATTCCATAAAATGGAATATGTTCAAATTTTAAAACCAACCCAAAAAGACGAACACACGTACATGCAAGCCTCTTTATAACTAAGGGTAAAACAGACTTTTCTTAACATGATAAAGAATGTCTTCAAAATACCCACACCAAATAATATCCTTAACGGTGAAACAGTGAACACATTTCCTTTAAAGTCAAGAATAAAATACAGGTGCCTGTTATCAACCACTTCTTTGAACCACTGCACTGGAGGTTCTTGCCACTTCAATAATACAGACAAAAAAACAAATGTAAATAATTGTAAAGGAAGAAACAAAGCTATCATTTTTCATAGATGATATGATTATCTTCATAGGAAACCCAAAAAAGAACTATTATCCAGATTACTAGCATTAATATGAAAATTTAACAGGGTTGTAGGGATATAAGACCAACATACAAAATTACACTCCATTTCTATACACTAGCTACAAAAGGCTATTCAGAAAATATTTTAAAAGCTACCTTATATGTTATCATAGGCATTTGTTCAGCTGCTATTCTCCGGGAGCTATTTCAGCACCCACAGAGACGAGGCACCAGCACGCGTGTTCACAAGGCATGAGCCCACTCCCTAACCAAAAATGACTGAGTTGGGAAGGACTCCAACTCAAATCGAGTTGGGAATTCAGCATTGGATCCACGAGACACCATCTCAGAGGGTAGCCCGGAGACGCTATCAATTCCATAGACAAGGGGCAGTCACAATGCAGAGACAAGCAAGGGGAATGGGTGGAAACCAAGAGATGCAAAGGCTGAGACCACAGGTCCCAAGAGGTGGAGAGATCTCCAGCAGAGAGGCCTGGACTCCAGACCCCTGCCCAGTTTGAGACCTCAATTCCAGAACATTTTCTCTCTCTCTCTCTCTCCTTTCTTGGATGGATTCTCCTTTCTTGCTTGAGCAGGTTTATAATGGGCCTTTCTTACTTGCATCCAAGAGAATCTTAACCAAGCTGATTACAAATTCAGAAGTCCACTTGTGAAGCTTCATCCCCCTCCTCCTCCTTGTTTTCCTTCTGTGACATGGGGCGAATCCTGTAGAGCCATGAACTATCTCAAGGAGGGGGTAAAATGAGAATGATAAACAATATACAGTAGATTCAGAATTTGGCAAATTGGCCCAGGATTGCCGCCAGCTCTGTCCATTACTGTCTCACAGGTCTGGATGCTGTCCACTCCGTACGAAATTTATAATGGCCTTGTTTATGCCCTTATGAAGTTTGGGCTGAAACTTCCAAAGGAATTTTGCCAATAAAATAGATTATCCTTGGGTCATTCTGGCAATCTCTCTTTTCTTTATCAGGTCACTAGTGAGGGTCGGTTTTACTGCCTGCTACTCTCTCCCACTAATTTGCCTGACAAGATAGGACCTGCTAACATAAGACATTTACAGAGATGACATACGGACTTTCTCACTGGGGAGCGATTTTTTTCCAGGGACCACAGATTAACAGCAGAAGACACAGGTTTGTTTAAAAGCCATAGATTATGTTAAATGAGGGTTAAGTGTAGAACATTCATTAAGACAGAACCCAGAGGGCCAGGGAACAAAGTTATCACCCCCAACAGTGCCAAAAAAAAAAAAAAGGGCAAGGTCCTGAATTAGGGACACAATAGCCTTGGATTTGGAAGGCCTGAATTAGAACATTTGCCTCTGCCTTTTACTAGATCTGTATAAATTACATCTCACCTCTGGTCTCAGCTCTTCCATCCATGGGAAAACCATAAAGATAACAATTCTACCCACAGGACTGTTGCAGGACTTAAGGGGGAACACAGACACAGGCCTCTAGCACTTTACCTAGCAGTGGCTCTGAGAATTGTCAGGGAGTCAGAAATGAAAACTTCTTTCAGAAAATAAGAGCTGATTCCTCTAATCTTAGCGCAAAGTTCTTTCAAAGTTGAATCATTTATAATCGCAAGGTCATTGTTATTGTTCTGTCTTTGTAAATCCTTATAGCCAAACAGATTATTGTGAGCGTAATGCTCAGACAGCGTTAACAGCAGCAGAGATGAGGAGAAGCCTAGGTTTTAATCCAGAGCCCAGAATGCTGGGATTCTTTCTGAAGGCCCTCAACCCTTCTAGAAAAAAGGATCTCTGATTGATGAAAGGGAAAGGGAGGGAGTTGAAGAGAAGCCAGGTGGTGCCCTAGAAAAATGAGGATGGAGCTAAGCAAAGAGTCTAGCTGATGAAGTTGTCATAGCAACCACTGAGATGGCCTTTGTACTTAGGGGGGCTATGTCAACCCTTGGGCCTCAGACAGACCATTCTCAGGAGGTTTTCCAGAACCTGTCTTGGACCTTGAACTCCTTCTGCCTGTCACCAGTTACTTGGCGTCATGGTGAAGCCCCACTCACCCCTGTCCTGCTCACACATGCAACCCCAGCCAGCTGGACTCATCGCTACACATGATGCAGGCACCAGCCAGCATTGTTCTTGGCTCTGTTTCTTCTTAAGATATTGGATGAGGAGCAAAGTGGCCTCTGCCATATCAGATCTGAGTCAGGCTGACCTACTGGACTGTTCTGAAAGATACGTGTCCAGGACACCGCAGGGAGAAGCTCAGCACTGAAACAGATACCACCTATTTTATTCCAGGGAACAGTCGGTCTGCGGCATCCAGGAGGGAGGGGTGGCCTTCAAGTGACTATCCTGGAGGACTCAGTTCTGGATGAGCTTTGAGTGCCATTCGGGGCTGGGCAGAAGCCCACCATGCTCTGGGATTTCTGAGTCTGGTTTATGTTACGGATCGTCTTCAGTCCTCAGCAGGTGCTCCTGAGTGCTCTCAGCACATTCCGAGTCCCTCTGCCCCTCCTCTGCAGCCATGCGTGAGTGTCAACAACAGGAGCGGAGGCGGCCAGGCCCCCTCAGGAGTGGGGCACAGGCCTGTGCTGCAGCGCACGGGCTTTGTGACATCTCTCTGGGATTCCCAGAGATCTGTTTTGTTTATTTCAGGCCTTGGCTCTGTTCCGAGGGTTGGTTGATGCCAGAAAAATGTGGTAGTGCTGAGTCTCCCCAAGGAATCAGTCCTGGGACTAAGTCCACTGAATAAGCAGGGGCTCTGCATCCCACCACTTTAAAAAAAAAAAAAAAATTTACAAATGCTTGCAATTGTTTCAGTGTTCTCTTATGCAATCATTGAATGTAATCACTCAGTCATCACCCAGCTGGATCACATCTCCAAGCAGCAAACAGCAGCTCCCTGTCTCACGTGAAAGGAACTGATAACCTTATCATCATGCTGGGTCTGGTCGCAGAGCTTTCCTGAGACCTTAGCCTGCTCCAATATTGTCCAGATATTTCTTTCCTCTGCTTTGGCCAGTTCTGCTCTTCTTGGTGGGATTCTGGAACACACTGAGTAGAAAAGGAGCAGCCAGGAACAGAGAGGAGAAGGCCCCAGAGGGCACAGTCCTGGCCAGGGGTCTCCAACACTTAAGGGACAAGAGACACTGTGGAAGGCCCAAGGCCAGCAGCTGGGCTCTAGCGCCGGCTCTTCCCCAGTGGAGGGCAGTGGGAACCACACAGTGTGTCGTAGCACCAGGCCTGCTTCTGTAGACTCTGATGCTTTGGGGTCAGCACTGGTGGAGGACATGACTCACCTTCACAGTTCAAAGCTGCACCTTGGGGAGACCCCAACCAGGCAGCTCCCACATGTGTCTAATGGGTCATGGTGGAGGAGGGGAGAAGGGAGGCAGAGAGTTGGGATCCGTCAGTGTGATCTGTTATCACATCCAGCAAAGACGATGGAAGGAGTGTAAAAAAGTAAAGGTCTGAAAAAGGGCAAAATATTTTAAGCTTTCTTTCTTTAAAACCCCACCCTTTTTGGGAATTAAAATCTCCATACCTACCAGAGGCCAGTAACCAAAGGGGTGGGAAAACTTTCTTTGTTGTTTGCTTTCTAGCATCTTAAACCATAGGACATAGCTCTACAGAATTGTCTGGACAAAGGTCTCGAGGTTATCTTCAGAAGGTCGATGGAAACCACCAACTGTAGTTGAACAATAGCCCATGACATGCGACACTGGTCACAAAAACCCAAGCCCAACCTCCAACCCCCGCCCCCCTTTAAAAAGCCTATATTTCTGCTTAAAGGCAGGATGGTGGTCTTTTGAGATGAGAGTCTGCCGTCCTCCTCATTTGGTGGCAAATTAATAAACTTCTCTTTCTTTTTCCTCAAACCACTTGTCCTCGGTCTTTGTTCTCACTGATTTGGCCTTGGGGACAGGTACCACACTTTTGGTAACAGGAGAATCAAGTATTTATTGAGTGCCTATCATGTTCTAGGCCTTAAGAGACAAGGAAACTGAGGCTCCCAGTGGTAAAGTCCAAGGTCACAGAGCCCTGACCATGAGACCCACCCACACCAAACCCAGGGCACCCCTTTCATGACAAGCCATCTCCCCATCTCTCAGAATGCTCCCTCTCCCCATGAGGCAGAAACGTGAGATCCAGGGCTGTTTCTCCTACTCTTCTCTCGGGGAAGTTTAGGAAATTCAATCTAGGTTTGCTTGAATACAGGGATCGAGGCAATGTGAAAGCACAGCTAACTATCAACAGTCTTGAGAACTTTCTGGCCCTGTCAATCCTTTAAAGCAAGGAGGTGAGAAACAAAGAGAAGCAGCCCAGGCCTGCGTCACGTGGCTAATCAGAGCCAGCAGAGCTCAACTCTCAGCGGCCAACTGAGAACTGTGAAGGCAGAGTTCCCACGTGGGCAGGTGAAGGGTTTTCATCACGTCCAAATGAGGCCAGTTTGGTTCTCCACTTACACACTGAGATTAGAAGCCAAAATGCAGAACATGTGTAAGCACGAAGCACTGGCCACTGGGAATGTCACATGGCTGTGAGCCAAAGCCAGGCTGGGCCTTGCCAACTCCTGTTCCAGTCTCTCCCTGACTCACCAGCGAGGTCTGGGGTGAGTAATCCAACCAAATCCTACCTCACGTCCCTCAGCTGTACAATAGCAGGAAACAGCAGGAAATCATCAGAGGATCTAATAGGATGAGGAAGGGTGTGGTCCTGCCCGGCGACTTCCACCACTCTAGGAAGGTCCTGTCTAACTAACGCTAACTACTGGGCAGCTCAACAGGACACGTCTGTGGGCACCTGGAAACTGAGGCTCAGGAAGTGACGGACTTGCCCAAGTTCACATCATTACAAAGTCACAGGTTAGACTCAAACTCTGCTCATCCCATTAGGGAGAACTCAGCTATTTTCTGGAGCAGAGAGGGCAGAAGCCAGGACAACCCAATTTGCAAAGGGCAGAGTGGTTTGGAACACGGGCTCTGGAGACAGACTCTCTGGGTATGAAGCCTGGCTCTGCCATTTCTTAGTGCTTGACCTTGGGCAAGTTATTCTATCTGTCTGGCCTCAGTTCCCTTTCTCTGTAAAGTAAGGCTAATAACGATATTTATTTAATTTGAGAATTAGCTAAGTTACTCTATGTAAAGTATGTAAAGCACTTATAAAGGTGCCCGCACATACAGGAAGTGCTTAAAGACTATTAACAAAAACAAATAAAAAACAAAGAGCCCCTGCAGCCCCAGGCCAGGGCATGCTTGGGTCCTGGTCCCTACTGTGTCTGACCTGGGAAATAGCTGCCTTTTCATTGGCAGGAAGAATCAGTAGGAAGGGCAGTTCTGGGGTATCAGAAGCACGAAGGCCCATGGAGTTTAGCACCTCATCTCTGGGAGGTTTGGACTTCCTAACATGAAGAGGCTTGTAGGACCTGAAGTAGGACCTGTGCGCAAACGCAGGGAGCAATGGGGTCTCTGTCACCCAGTGACTTCTGCTCATTCCACACAGGGAAGCCAAGCCATGCCTCCTTGGGGAAGCGTCCCTGAGCACCCCGTGTGATTGCCCACTCTCCTCTCTGGACGCAGCTTCACCACAGGAGCACGTGCTCTGAGGCCAGGCAAGTAAGGCTTTGGATTCCTTAGCAATCCGTGGGAGCTCAAGTCTGTTCCATTGCCCAGAGACTCAGTTTCCCCATCTGTAAATTGAGAATAACCAAAGTAGGCACCTCACAGGGTTGTTATTTGGTGTGTAACCATTTAGGATTGTTATAGCCTCTTGATGAATTGGCCCCTTTGTCATTATGAAATGACATTATTTGTCCTGTGAAATATTCTTTGTTCTGGAATTTACCTTGTCCTAATAGTCACTTCAGCTTCCTTTTGACCAATGTTAGCATGGTGTCTGTTTTTCCATCCTTTTACTTTTAACTTATTTATGTCTTTATATTTGAAGTGTGTTTCTTCTAAGCATATAGTTGGGTCTTGCTTTTTTATCCTTTCTGACAATCTCTGCCTTTTAATTGGGATATTTACATTTAAAGTGTTTATTAATATGGGCAGGTTTAAACCTATCATCTTGCTATTTATTTTCTATTTAAACAATCTTTTCATTATTCCAAATTTCCTCTTTTCCTGCCTTCTTTAGCTTAACTTACTATCATTATAATTTCATTTCATTAGCTATAAGTCTTTGTTGCATTATTTTATTTATTTATGTATTTTTGCAGCAGCAGCCTCAAAGAACATGGAGTATGTTTTTTAGAGGCAGCCTTAGGGTTTATAGTATAAATCTTTAACTTATTACTATCTACTTCCAAGTGATATCATACTATTTCACATAGTGCACTTCCTTCTCTCTCCTCCTGGCCTTTATGCTGTGGTTGTCATGCATTTCACTGTTACATAGGTTATAAACCTCACAGTACCCTGATGTTATTTTTGTTTAAACAGTTTATTATCTTTTAAAGAGATTTAAATACTAAGAAAAAAAATCACATACTTATCCATACAGTTACTATTTTTTGGTGCTTTTCATTTCTTTGTGTAAATCCATATTCCATCTGCTATCATTTTCCTTCTGCCTGAAGAATTTTCTTTAATATTTCTTATAGTAAAGACCTATTGGTGATGAATTCTTTTGACTTTTGCAACTCTGAAAAATGACTTTATTATACCTTTGTTTTTGAAACATAATTTTGTTGGATATAGAATTTTAGATTGATTTTTTTCCTTTCAGTATTTGAAAGATGTTGTTCCATTGTCTTCTTTCTTACCTTTTTCTAATGAGAACTCTGCTGTCATCCTTATCTTTGTTCTTTTATACATAGCATTCCTATTTTTTCTCAGGCTGTGAGCCTTAAGGTATTCCAGACCAGCTGGAAAAGGCACTATTCCCAGCCCTGTGTGAACACAGGACACTGTTCCCTATAATCCTTTTGGGTGATTCTTTCCTCATCCTTGAGTCGTTTCCCCACACACATGCACTGATCAGCACTTGGCTGATATTCAAGGGGACCCTGCTGCAGACCTCTGAGTTCTCTCTCTGTCCAGTTCTCTCCTATCCACTCTTCTAGCCTGTGAACTCTGCATGCTTTGATCTCTTGGACTCTCGGCTGCATGTCTTCAACTCAGGGAGTTTGCTGGGCTCTGCTTCGGTTCCCCCTCCTCAGGCATGGCCTGAAAACTCTCTCAAGGCAGTGAACTGGGGAAATTGGAGGGCTCATCTGGTTTATTTCCTCTCTTTCAAAGATTACTGTCCTTCATTGCCTGATGTCCAGGGTCTTACAAACTGTTCAGTGCACATATGTTGTGCATCTTTGGTTGTTTCAGTCAGGAGCGTATCTGCTGCCTGTTCCTCGGCATCCTGGTCAGAAGCCCCCGAATGTTCATTTGGCTGAAATCTCAGGGCCTCCCAATTCCATGCAGTGCACAGTGCCCCCTCATATTACCTAGCCTTTGGGGAACGCGTACCTAGTATATGTTCCACACATAAAGAGAACCTAGCAATACTTAACAATGATCTTTAATCAGCAGTCATCAAGGCTATGAAGTGCTTGTATGAACATGAATTATGAAAATTCCAACCTGTATTCATTTAATAATCATATTTTGGAAAAATTTTTCTTCTTCGTGTAAAATCTCTTTTATCCCAGGTTTTAGGCACAAAAAGTGATAGACTATGCTGCAAAGGTAGAGATCATTAGAAAAATTAGAGCTCAGAAACAAAGGAGTTAAATAACTAAAATATGATTTAGTTCCAAAGTTTCTCTGCTATTTGTACTCTGCATTTACCTACTTCATGCTAAGAATGTCCTTTTTTTTTTTATTATTTCAGCATATTACGGGGATACAAATGTTTAGGTTACATATATTGCCCTTGCCCCACCCAAGTCAGAGCTTCAAGCGTGTCCACTCCCCTAAGAATGTTTTTCAAGCAACAAAATATTACTCTTGCAACATTAGGCCCATCGTCCAAAGAAAGCAAGAATTGCCAAGGCTTCTGTAGAAATAGCCAAGCTAAGACTTTCTCATGATTTCCTAATACAGGGTGATAATGTTATTAAAATCAACCAAGTGTTATGGAAACACCAATTTGTGACGCTAAAGAATCTCAGAATCCAAAGGTTTCCACTGAGCAGTTCAAGAGCAACAGTGTTGAGATCACAAACTCCCCCCTAGGCCAAACTGAGAAGCTGTTGTGCACATTCATTCCTACCCCCCATGTCCAAGGCAAGCTGGGCAGGTAGAAAGAACTGATCACTTTTGGAAGTGCCATTGCTTAGGAAACATTTAAAGGCCTTTATTTCTGTCCCATTTTCAAATACAAAACTTTAAGTCCCAAAAAGCTAAATTAGTAACATTCCAGTGAAAACTAAATTATCGGAGATTTTGGTCTCAGCAGAAGCCACCCTACAGCCTGGGCTAGAAAATATATTCCCCTGAAACTCCAGCTTCTTTTATCACCACAGACACATTCCACCGACCTGCAGCTCTCAACTATATATAGCAAGACGCTTTCTGTTTGATCAGTGAGTCTGTGCTGTGTTTTGCAAACAGTAGAATATGATACCCCAGGAGGTCAGGAAATCAATTTAATGCACCACAACTACCTTTTCTTAAAATCACATAAAGTAAAATGAAAATACAAGAGCACATCACAATAGTGAGGCCAGTACTGTTTCATGAAATTTCCTTTTTCAATTTTATATGTGTATGTTTGTAAATACTGGGTTGTAATGAAAAGTGTACCTTTTACTTTGGGTCATGATCAAAAGGATTTGAAAGCCACTGGTCTAGAAACTATTAGTCATTCTGTGTTCAACTGCTGGTGGGAGTAGACACTGGTATAACCTCTGTTAACAACACCAATTATCATTTAAATTCTTGATCTCCCCAAAACAATCACAGGTATACAAAAAAAAAGTGAGGTACTAAAGTACTAGAATGTTTTCTATAGTGCATTTATAATAATGGGAAAAAATGACATAACTTGAAGGACTGGTTGAATAAATTATGATACACCTCCATGATAAATGGTACCAAGCCATTAAAACTACTTCAAAGTAAAGTTGTAGGGAAGAGCTGAAGGCATATCCATGTCATCTCTTAGGTGAAAAAGGAAGGTGATAAAATTTTAAACACACACACCCACAATGCATAGAAAGAATATCGTGCAAATACTAACAATCATCTCTGAGAAGTATAATTGTGGTATATATTTACTTTCCTTTTTGTGCTTTTCTGTACTTTCAAAAATTCCTACAATGGATATGCATTACTTTTGTAATTGATAAAAATAATTCAATAAATGCTTTATTCAGCAAAGAGGCCGCTCTCCACAGATAACGCTCACTTTAGGCAATGGCAACGGACATTAAAGCTAGCAGCTGAGAAAAACAGGATTTCACAGGGGTGTATGTTTAGAGTAGAGGCAAAAACATTTAGAGGCCAGGTGCATGCATAACTTGGTAAATGTGCAATGGTTTCCCATTCTCCTCTCTCTCTTCTCAAGTCCCAATGTCCTAAACTAGACACGTTGACAGCAAAATTTGTCCCCAACAAATGAGCTGTCAAGATGGGCCTGTGCAGGTTTTAGAGCTAACGAACATCACCATCGCTCTGAATAGGAACAGCCTGCAGGCAACACCAGTGCTTTTCTCTCCCAAAAAGTAACAATAAAGTCTGTGTTTGAAAAGAAGTGTTCAGGGTAAAAATATACTAATAATAAAGCAAGAAAAGATCAAAGGGGTCAAGTTTTGTGGATTAACTTCAAGTTCTAAGGGTAAGAAAGAAAAACAGGTATTTATATTCATGAATTAATTCATTCAATTTTTCTGTTCATCAGTCCATCTGTCCATCAGTTTGTTCATCAATCTATCAGTCTGTCTGTCCATCAGTCTATCCACCAGTCTGTCAGTTGGTCATCGCTCAGTCCACAGCTACTTGCTGATTACCGCATATGACCGTCAGACTTAGGCTGTCATGATCAAGGACTCGGTCCCTGCCCTCCCTGCCCTCTTGGTCCAGTCTCAGTTTACTCATCTGTAAAATGGCAGTAAATGAGAATAGCTGGCATTGCCAAGTGCTCACTATGTGCCAGGCACCATGCCGAGGGCTTAGTCTGTGCACTCGACCAGCTGTCCACATGGGTCAGGCCTGAAGGCACCTTGGAGTGCCTGCCGCAGGCAGCCGTGCAGACAAGGCTGTCCCTTCTCCCGGGGCTGGTTCCGGCTTTGTCTCTTCACTCCCCACCTTCCCTGCACCCCCACTGGGACCCAGCCCATGCCCATCCTGGTGTCCCTAGATGTGTCACACACTCCTACACCCTCATCCTGTGTTCAGTGTCCCCCACCTGCAGGGCCTCCAACCCCCATCCAGAAGGCTCTTGCTTGTCCTCTGAGTCACTAAAAGGCCCTGCTTGGGGACCCTCCATATTCTCGCCAAGCCCTCCAAGCCCCTGCTTCTGTGCAGGGCCTGCCACGTCCTTCCAGGCTCTGTGGCCACCTGTCCACTTTGTACAATGGCAAGCAAAAGAGACCATGTGGTATTTTCTTCTCCAAATCCCCAGACTAGGCACATGATAGAGACATCAACTCCTACTTCCTGAGTCCACGAATTATATGAGTCCATCACCTCATATAATTTAACCCTCACAACCTCTGCAAAGGAAGTCTTGTTATCCCCACTTCATGTTGGGAAAGCTGAGGCTAGACAGGGAAATAACTTGCCCAAGTTCATACCTAGGGTTGCTGGTTCCAAAGACAGTAAACATTGTGTAGAAATACATTTTTCAGAAGCAAGATCTGCTTAGCCCTACAGATCACAAAAGTGGTGGTCTTCAGTACCCTCCCAGCACCCCCAAACTCAAGTCCACACTTCACCTCAGAGAGCTCCTGCTTGAAGAAGATTCGGTGAGTGGATTTCTGAATTTAAAACACTTAAAAAAATGCTCATCTTTTCTCTCAACAAATAACCACATCTCTACCAATGGCCCTGTGCTAGGTGCTGGGTGGACATGGGGGTGGAAGAGGAAAGGAGGAACAGAAATGGAAATCAGGGCTGTGGTCCTGTGATCTCGTAAGAAACATACACTTGGTCTTGGTCCCTGGTTCCTGTCCCAGAGCTCCTGAAGCAATACAACAGGGACACACCTGGTCTCTGCCCCCAGTGCCTGACACAGAGCTCCTGAATCCCTGGGTATTTCCTGGGTGACGGGAGTATCTTTTGTCCTGCTGAGACTACTCCCAGTGGGCTCCTGGGCAGCTTCAGGGCAGGGACTGGTCACCAGAAAGACCAAGCCATGATGAGAAGCTTGGAACTTTTATCCCCACCCCATTCTCCGGGAAGGGAGAGGGGCTAGAGATGGAGTTACTAATCCATGGCACCTTTGTGATGACGCCTCCATAAAAATCCCTGTTCCGTGTGAACCCCACACAACATCCCCACAGGAGCGAAGCAGACACATCACCCCCACCACCATCACGGACACATCTTTACTCAGCCCCTTAGGAGGATGATCACGCTGGCTTCCACACGGGCGGACACACTGTTCCCGTGGGAGGGACCCCCAGGACCTGACTGCAGTTCTGCCTCCCTTGAAGGCCCGGCCGCTCCTCGCCCCTCCGTGGGATCCCTGGCTGTGGCGCAGAGAGCAGGGTGCTGGCTTTCCGGAAACCCATCCTTGCCCTTTCACTTGCCACAGCTGCCCTCGATGTGCTCTTGCCCCCTTCTCCACTGAGCTGACACTCCTCATCCTCCCCTTCAGTTTAGAGCTGCTGTTTCAGGACAAATATTCAACCACGTTCGGCACTAAATTCAGACCAAAGGTCCAAGAGGGGGACCCTCCTTCCCTTCTCCTCCTTGAGGTGTGGCCTGGACAAAATGGGCACAGATAACACCTGCGCAGATGATACCTGCAGTCCTGCCACACCAGCATGTCACAAGTCCACCACCCATTGCTCTGTGTGTCCTGCCCTCAGAGACCCCACTTGGGTCCCCCTTCTCATGGCCCCCACAAAGGTCCAGAGACCTCTGAATCCTGCAGGCACCTCTGCTCTCAGAGCTGTGTGGACTCAGGGCACAGATCCCAGCGTCCTCAGAGTCCCCCTCAACTCCCCTCAACTCATACGGGGATCTCTCATACCTTGTGCTCCTCGCTGCACAGCCCAGTCCGCGGCCCAGGGCTGGGGACGCAGTGGGCAGTCTCTAAATGCTCTGCCTTCTGCCTCTTTCCTGGGGGTGGGACACCCCTTGGGGTCATTCCCTGTGTTTTCCCCAAGGGATGAAAATGATGAAAATAATGGAGCAGAGCTTCGATCATGAGGACCCGCAGTGGCCCTTTCCCATGCTGTCAGCCTCCAACACCCCAAGCTTAGTGACATTTACTGTGGGCCAAACATTTATAAACATGGTCTATATCAGTCCTTGCAGTACCATATGAGCAGGACATGCATTGACTACAAGGCTAACAAGTAAGGGACTCAGAGGCACAGGGCTATCCGGAGTTCCATCTGACTCCAAAGCCTGTGCTCTGCCTGCCGCAAGGTGCTCCCCCAGGACCTGCTGCATCTTGGGGACCCACTGGACTTGCCGGCCTTGGGGCTCACCATGCCTCCGGTGCACTCGCGGCAGTCCTGCAGGCAGCTGATGTTCTCCCAGGTGCTGTAGGCCTTCAGCCCCGCCACCAGGGCCTGCAGTAAGCGGCTGTTGACCAGCTCCTTCCCCTGGAAGAAGTCCTCGTCCAGGAGGGCCCCTGCATACCTGCGAGACGAAACAGAGACGTGTGAGGGACGCAACGGTGCACACGTGTAGAGGAGCACACTGAGGAATGGCAGAGGCACGTGGGCATCTGAGGTGGACTGCAGGGCTGGAACCTGCTCCTCCCAAGGTCACTGCCAAAGGCTTCATGGGCCCTTCAAAACCGTCACCCAGCACCAACACCATATTTGCAACCATGAGTCTCCACTGCCCCGTCCTCCCCTCGGAAAACCCGTCCTTTGCTTTCTGTCCATGTTTACTTCTCTGCCAGTCCATCTGTAGGCCCCATCACTCCTGTGGGCATCTGTCCAGGCACCCCTTGACCCAGCACAAGGGGGCACTATGTTTAAGTCTCTCCCTCTTTTGGTCTACACAGATAGGATCATGTTCCAAATTATTTTCTTTTATCCACACGCACAAAATTTTCATATGTCTTTTATATTTGTAATTGTTTAATCCTTCTTCCATTGGAAATTCTGGAATGGATTATGTGGTAGGCAGGATAATGGCCCCTAAAGATATCCACATCCTAATCCCTGGAACCCGTGAATAGTTTTCCTGACATGGCAAAAGGGACTTTGCAGATGTGATTAAATTAGAGATCTTGAGATGGGGAGATGATCCTAGATTATACAGGTGACCCAGTGTAATCACAAGGGTCCTTAGAGCAAGTGGTGGCAAGAAGAGGACATGTGACAATGGGAGCAGTCAGGGGTACAGCAGGAGAAAGGGTCAGCTGGCCATTTGCAGACAGAAGGAGACACAAGACGAGTAGGGACACCACCTCCAGCAGCTAGAAAAGGCGAGGAAGTGGGTCCCCCCCCAGAGCCTCCAGGAGGAAGGCAGTCTTGCTGACACCTTGATTTTAGACCAGTGAAGCCCATTTTGGATTTCTGACTTCCAGAATCATAAGAAAATATATTTGTGCTATTTTAAGCCACCAAGTTAGTGGCGATTTGTTACAGCAGCAATAAGAAACTAATACAGATTGTGGCCAACTTCTTCCTTCAAAATGATGTCACTGTTCTCCTTCATTTTTCAGCCACCTGTGGGTATGACCCCTGTGCAGTGTGTAGTGGTATTGGCTGGTCTCCCTCTATATGGACTCCTACCCTTCAATTCTGAGTTTCATTTTCACCATATTTCAAAACACCGTATTTGAAGGAGTCAGCTTGCCCTGTGTCTCCCTTCTTTCGAACACCTTCCTATTCATCTTATTTTTAAAGTCTTTTTTAAAATGAGTTATTGTCTGGATCAACTACTGAGAATAAAAGTTTTACTGAACTCTTTTTTCTCTATGTTCAAACTCCAGAACACAAAAGAAGCCCTAAGACTAGGCATCAAAGTCAAGGGTGGTCAACACACTGAGCTCCTTGTAAGTACCTCAAACTCACTGGAAGAATTCAGAGAAGTGCCTTGAAGTTTGGTCTCATGGGAGGCTGGAGATAACAGTGGTGGTGGTTAGAGGTGCTGATTCATGGGTTGTTCTCCATTGACTGAGTGCCACCTACTGATATGATGCGATTTGCTAACGGTTTGTTCATAAGGGACACTGGTCTCATAATGTTTTTGTCTGGTTTTTGGTGTCAGGGCAATACTCATAAAATGGGTTGGAAAGTTTTCTCTTCTCCTTTATTTTCCAAAAGAGTTTGTGTAAAATTGGTATGTTTTCTTTTCTTAGATATTTAATGGATTTCACTAGTAATGCCAGATAGGGATATTCATATTTTCTATTTCTTTTTGAGTCACTTTTGGTAATATGTATCTTTCAAGAAATTTGTCTATTTCACATACGTTGTCAAATGTATTTGCATTACAATTTTTATAACATCAATAATATTTAATTTATCCTTTCAATGTCTATAGGATCTGTACAGATGTCCTCCTTTCTTTTATTGCAAATATTGGTAATTTGTAGCTCTTTTTCTTGATCAATCTAGCTAAAGGTCTATTGATCTTAGTTACCTGTTGAAAGAAAAAAAATGGTTCTTGACTTATTTTTTCTGTATTGTTTAGCTATTTCTAATTTCATTCATTTCTTCTCTTCTACTTTGGGCTTAATTTCTTCCTCTTTTTTCTAGCTTCTTAAAATAGAAATTTACACTATGGGCTTTTGGCCTTTCTTCTTTTCTAATGTAAGCATTTAAAGGTATACATTTTCCTCTGAGCACTGCTTTAGCAAATGTTGATGTGTTGTGTTTCATTTTAATTTAGTCGAAAATATTTTCTAACTTCTCTTGTGATTTCTTTTTGAGTCTATGAATTATGTGTGTTGTTTAGTTTCCTAATATGGGGGGATTACTCCAGATACTTTTCTGTTAATTTTTAAATTTAATTCCATTCTAATCAGAAAACATACTTTGTATGATTTTGATCCTTTTAAATTTATTAATACATAGTCTGTCTTGAAACATATTCTATGTGCACTTGAAAACAATGTGTAACCTGCTGTTGTTGGGTAGGGTGTTCTATAAATGTCATTTAAGTCAAGTTCATTAGTAGTGTTGTTCATATCTTTTATATCATTACCGATTTCCTGTTTATTATCAATTACTCAAACAAAAGAATTGATACCTGTGACTCTCCTTTTGGATTTGTTAATTTCTCTTTTCAGTATTGCCCATCTTCTTCATGTGTTTTGGAGCTATTTTATTAGTCCATACACATTCAGATTGTTATGTCTTCTTGAGCAGTAGACTGCTTTATCATCAGGACGTTTTCTTCTTTATTACTGGTAATATGCCTTTTCCTGAAGTCTATTTTATCTGATATTAACATGTCCACTACAGTTTTCCTATGGTTAGTATTTGCAGGTAAAAAAGTTTTATTTTTCTTTTAATGTATTTGTCTTCATATTTTAAATGGATTTCTTGTAGAAAGCATCTAGTTGAATCTTGATTTGTTTTAATTCTGTCTGACAACCTCCAAATTTAATAGGACTGTTTAAACCATTTACACCTAATGTAATTATCAGCAAGCATGATTGAATTTAAAACTATAATATTATTCTGCAATTTCTTTTCCTAATTTAGTCCATATGTTCTTTGTACTCCCTTCCCTCTGCTCCTGTTTTCCTTTGATTAACTGAATAACTTTTAGTATTCCACTGTTAGCTTTTTAACTATACCACTATTATTTTTTAGTGATTCTTCTAGGGTTTAAAATATGCATCTTTGACTTATCACATTCTTCCCTCTAATAGTGTTATACCACTTCACACATAATATAAGAACCTTACGACAATACAATATACCTCCATTCAACTCTCCCAACCATTGCTGAGATTTCATATATTAAGATACATATAATATATAAATATATATAATATGCATAGATATAAATATAGACATATTTTCTACATATGTTATAAACTTCATTGCTATTTTTAAACACTATCTCTTTTCTCCTAATCAACATTATTGAGGAATGATTTATTTACAACAGACTATATTCATTCAAAGTGCACCATCTGAAGAGTTTTGACAACTATACAACCCATGAGAATAATGCTACAGTCAAGCTATAGAACATTTCCAAGACCCCCCTAAAATACCTTATGCCTCTTTGCAGTGCAACTCTCCACCTCAAGGCAACCACTGACCTGCTCTCTCCGGCACTATGAATTAGTTGTATTTTTATGTAAATAGGATTAAGTGGGATTACATAGTATGTGTTGTGTATTGCTTCTTTCAATCGGCATGTTGTTTTGAGATTCATTCATATCACAGCACATATTAGTGGTTGTTCCTTATCATTGCTGACTAGTACTCCATTCTATGCAATGCACATACCACATTCATCTATGCATTTATTTGTTGACGAACATTTTGGTTGTTTCCAGTTTGAGACTTTTACAAATAAAACTGTTATAAAAATTCATGTATTAATGTAAATCTTAGAGGAGATACATGTCTTCATTTCTCTTGAGTAAATACACAGAGGTGCAATGGCTGAGTCAAATGGTAGATATATTTTTAACTTTTTAAGAATCATCCAACAATTTTTGAAAGTGGTCATTCAACTTTACATTCCCACCAGCAGTGTATGAGAATTCTCGTTGTTCTACATCCCTGCCAACAACTGGCCTTCGCAGTTAATGTTAGTCATTCTCACGGGCATGTACTAGTATCTCCTTATGGTTTGAATTTGCATCTCCCTGATGACTAATGGATTGTGAGCATCTTTTCACGTGTCTATTGGCTGATCATTCATATATCTTCTTTTCTTAAATATCTATTCCAGTCTTTTGCCCATCTTATTTTTAACTGAATGCTTCCTTAACATATTCTGGATATCAACCCTTTGTCAGATATATGTGTTGCAAACACTTCCTCCCATCCTGTGGCTAACCTTTTCATTTCCTTAATGATAAAAGTCAATTTTGGCTCAAGGTGTTTACCTTCCTCCATCCATGGAACATTTTCTAATGTCTGAATATCTTTGTTTCTTCAAGAAGACCTACATATGCAAAACCAATACATGCAAAAGATGTTGCCTTGGGCCTTGTCCTACAGCAAAAAGTAAAGGCTGCTATCCAACCACATAACTAAAATCATTAAGCTGGAGTAAACTGACAAGACGTGGAAACCATTACTTGTTTCGTTGGCACTTGAATAAGAAGAAACTTAATTGCATTGAGCAACTACTATAAGCAAAGGGCTTATGCATTTATCATCTTGCTTAGTCCTTACAACAACCCTATAAAATAGGAAATCATATTTCCATTTTAAAGTTGAGAAAACTGAGGTTCAACTGAGGTTACATACCTAAGTCAAAGTCCCACATTTGTTAAGGCAGATCTAGGATTCAAACCCCCGGCTCTCCAGTCCTAAATAAATAATGTGCCTATCAGTGCCCCGAAAAAGTTTATGGCATTTTAATCTATACTATAGTATAGTCACCCATGCCCTGGGCTATAATTATAATACTATGGTTCTCAGAGAATCCCAGAAATGGTCATTTTTAAAAATGCATATATGATACCCCACTGACCTCTCCAACCACACACATACAGACACACACACATACACACACACACGCACCCTCCCCATTATCCTAGGTGAAAATGATTGACAAATAAGAAATAAGTAGACTTTAAGAAAAGAATCCTGACACCACCCAACAAAGATCTGATGAAAGTTCTTGGTAATGCTCACGTGTGATTTTACTCAACACTGCCAGGCACAGCAGCCTGCTGAGCCAGCACCTCCGTCTGCCAGATGGAGACATGCACCCGGTGGCTCTGACTCTTTGTCATACCCTTATGTCTGCTTGAAAGGGAAGTATGAGAAATCTCACAAGCTTAGTGCGTTTCAGAGTATAGGAGGAGCATGCCTTAAGAAAATCTGATATAAGAAATTCACAGTGACTGGAAAGACAAATTAAGAAATCGTGATTCTTGTAGCAAAATTATCCTTCATTTCTAACTATGTTTATTTAATGGGTGATTTCTCTAGAAATGCAAGGTATTTGTTTATGGGTTACATTCACCCAAAGAATACATAAAGGAAGAACGAGTATTAGAACTCACCATAATGGTAAGATTCATGAGAAATGCAGGTAGAATATCTCTAAAACCATAATGTCAATGATAAGGCAGGATTTGATTTACAAAAGTTTATTTTACATAAAAAGACCAAACAAGACTTTTTGGCAATAAGATATTAGAATTATATCAAAAATAGTACAATGTACAAATAGCTGTGGCCATTTGATAAGGAATGTCTAGGGTGCTTAACTATCCTGAACTCCTATTTTTGACAAAGAGAAGACTCGGTGAGTTTCTGCAAACTGTGAAATGCTGTTCCACCCATTCATCTATTCAATAAATATTAATAAAGTCTTACCTTTGCAAGGCACAGTTCTAGGTGCTATAGATGCATCAGTCAAAAAACAAAGAGAGAAAAATCTCTGCCCTATTGATTTGTCTTGAGACATTAAATGAGTTAGTGTATGTAAAAATCACAAGACAGAGCCTGGTACATGGCAAGCACTTGAAAATATGTTAGCTATTATCTTAATTTTATCATTCTGGGCGTTGGGTAACAAGAGATTGCCCGAGGGAATGACTGAATCCGGAAGGACAGCAGCACGGGCAGTGCTGTGGCCCCTCCTGCCTGGAACCCAGCCTGGACTGCTCTCGCTGCCCATTTGGCCTGGAATAAGCAAGAGGAAAGGCAGACCCAAAATACTCCTTTTGGCTGGTATGCTGCAAATATCATTTTTTTTTTTTTTTATTTGTTAGTCATTTGCTAAGCTAGGAAATTAATCTTTGTAGCAAATCCCACTAGATGATTCCAAAGGGAGATATCAGCCGCCAACTTCCCTGGCCAGCTACCTCTTGGACTCCTTCACAAAAAGAAACTTTGCTTCAGAGACAATCAAATGATTTAAAAGCAAAGCTCCAACCTAACCCACGGCCAGGTGGGATGTACTCACACTAGGCAATTGCATTCCATTAGCTGAAGTAACTCACGAGATGCCCAGGCACTACTAGATGTGAAGAGGCCAAATTAGGGGTCCACAACTTCCGTGCTCACAGAATTCGTAATCACAAACCAAGAGTAATGGTGCAATGACAGGAGGAGCCCAGGGCACTGCTCCAAGAAGCTTATGAGGGGGTTCCTTATTCCAGCAGAGGCTCCAGGAAGGTGTCTTGGGGATGACAACCTGAAATGGGTCTCAAAAGATAAGCACAACTTCACAGGGGAAGGAAGGCAAGTGTGTGAGGGGTGACTGGGGTGGGGGGCGGAGTGAAGAGGGCTCTTAAGAAAGGCCACGGCAGGGGGAGCGTAAGGGTAGGACAGCTGTGGAGGCCCACAGTGGAGGGCAGAAGAGCCGACAGGTGAGGGGGAGATGGCAGGGCTGGGCAGGGGGAAGGTGCTCCGTGGCCATAAGAGGGAATTTGAGTTTTATCCAGTGCAGAAGACACTGGAGGGGCCACAAGAGGGTCCCAGGAGGAAAGTGGGATTTCAGATTTCATTTCAGGTGAGGGCTGGTGAGTCCTGGAGAACAGATTTGAAGAGAGCCAGGCTGGCTGGGTTGGATGTGGGGCGGGGGACGGTCCAGGTGAGATGACAGGGAGAGTCGGCTTTGAGTGATTTCAGTACAGCAGGTAAAATCAGCAGACTGTGGTAATTGGTGGGATGGAGGGATGAAAGGTTGAGGAGTCTTGGGGTGATGGCAATAACAGCTAGCATTACTGAGCGTGTGTTATACCACGTATCATACATATGTCACAGTCCAGACCCTACTCTGAGTGTGTCCAAATAGTCACTTGTTTAATCCTTCTCTTAATAATAACCCTGTAAGTCAGGTATTATTATTCCCATTCTACAGATGGGGAAACTGAGACACAGATGTGTGAGCAGCTTTCTCAAAGTCATACAATGAGCAATTGGTGGGATTAGGATTTACACCTATGAGTGGGGTCCCACAGGGCCTGCTCTGCACTGCCATGCTGGAGTGTGTAGGATGTGCCCCATCCTAAGCACATTCCACTGGTGAATTCATTTCCTCCCACGATGACCCTCTGAAGTAGGTACTGACATTCACACTCTGAGGGTATCCACATCCAGGGAATTTAAGTAATTGCCCACGTGCCTGGTAAGTGGAGGGGCTGGGATTTGAACCCAGGGCGGTTCGGCAACTGTCCACCACCTTTCAATGAGTTCACTCCTGCCCCTCCTGTGAGGCACTCAGTGTTGGTCCCTTGGTGGAGTCAGAGGACACAGGGATGCACAGGCCTGGGGGGCACAAGGACGGGATGGTGAGGCCCGCTGAGTTTGCAGCGCCATGGGGTGCTTGAGCAGGATGTGAAGCAGGCAGGGCTGACCTGACATGTGGAGATACCAGTCCTGGAAACTAAGAAGAGTCTGGGGGATGGGAACCAAGTTCCACCCCTCTTTAAGGGGTGTCCCAGAAAGACAAGCTCAGGAAAATGGTGACCAGTCACAGGGCCACCACACAAAGGGACTCTGTGGTCACAGTCAGTGAGTCGGAACACTGAGGGCACCAGCGGTGGACACAGCATGCACATCCTGTGAGACCCAGGCGTCAGGTCCCCACTGGTGAGACACTGCAGCCAGCACCCGGCCATGGGAAGCGGTCCTCAGATGCCACAGACCCCATGGAATGAGGCTAAGAAGCTGACCCCAAGCGTAGGCACCCATGACCAAAGACAGAAAGAAGGAATCCTACCTGGAGGCAGGTGCCACCCAGGCAGGGCTGTGACCATGTGGCTGCAGGAATCCTTAGGGCCTGAAGAGGCAACTGAGGCACAGGGAGTGTGATGAAGGCACGAAGGGAGGGCCACACCAACTCTGGAGAGGACAGATGGGGAATGCCCTTGCTGGCTTCTCAGGGCTCCCCACCACAGTGCTGCTGTGCTGCTCTCTCTGAAGCCCCCAAGAGACAGCTCTCTCCTCACCAAGCTGCACTGCCCATCACTGAGCAGCCAGTGGTCCCATCGCTTCCAAGGGCAAACAGGCTCCCAAAGACGTCAGGTTCTATCCTCTCCTTGGCTGAGAGTAAGAGAATATGAGTAGTATGAGGTGGGGGAGGGGTGGGCTCCACGAGGCCCAGCAGGTCCTCCCTGTCTCTAGCCCATGGAGGCAGATGGGGAAGGAAGCGGCCTGCTGGCTGACCTGCTACTGTCAGACCCCAGACAGGCATCATAAGAGCCACATGGCAGGGGCCACGTCTGACTCAAGCCCCAGCAAACGTCCAGGGCCTAGTCAGTAAGGCTGCCAGGTTTAACAGAAACAGAAGACACCCCACTAAATTTGAATGGCGGGTAACCAATGCATGATTGTTAGTTTAAGTATGCTGTACATAGACTGAAACATAATGTGTTGGTTATCTGCAATTCAAATGTAACTGGGTGTCTGCATTTTACCTGGCAACCATACTAGCAAGGTATCCTGCAGTTGCTAAATATAAACACATGTGCACTGAAAGAGCCATCTCTGGTCATGTCTGTTACCTGCCTTTTCACTGCAAAGTGAAGTCTGACTACTCATGTTTTTGTTACATGAAATGGGAGGAGAGGCAGGGGCAGCTGACCCTGGCTGGAGGCCTGTTTCTCCTGCTAATCTAACTCCAGACCCTACATCCAAAGCTCTGGATTCCCCTTGTGCTTCGGAAGGACTGAATTCATTGAATAAACATCTACCAGTCAAACCTCCAGTTACCCCAGACCCTGGACTTTGAAGCCAGGTGACTAGCAGCTTATGTCCATGGGAAATTGGGAGATGGGACCTATAACCAAGGCTTGATCAGCTTAGTAGAGAGAAAAAAAAAGGAAAATAAAAGGTGCGTAAGGAGAGGTAGTTAGCATAAAATTTTCTGATGAAACAACTAACTTTATGAAGCTGTCTTCTCACAAGCTGGAGGAGAAGTAGCAGGGACAATAAACCAGAAAGAAACAAGAAACCCAGAATATGTCACGGAAAATGCCAACTTCTCCCTGAGCTTGTTTTAAAATGGAGATAACCTCTTCCCCCCACTGCCTCCCCCAGGATCCTGTGACCAGATTTTCCACAGGTTAACTTCTTCTGCTCTGAGGGCAGCTGGGATAGAGGGAAAGAAAGAAGGGAAGGAAGGGGAGGAGCCGCAGAGCTATGTGAGCACGCTGAGCTAGGCCAGAGACCATGAGGGCACGAGGAGGGAAATAGCTAAAAGAATGATGGCTGTTTTCTTCTGAGAACGAAGGTATCAAAAAGTCAGTAGAATGACATATTTAAAGTACTCAAAGAAAAATAAACTATAAACACATAATTCTGTACTTACTGGCAATGTCTTTTAAAGAAAAAAAAGGAGAAATAAAGACTTTCTCAAAAAACAAAAATGGGGGGATTCATTGCTAGCAGACCTATTCCACAAAAAATGTTAAATATGTACAAATATGACACCAGTTAGAAACCCAGATCTACACGAAGAAATTAACAGTGTTGGAAATGGAATAAATTGAGGTAAAATAAAACACAATTTTTCTTATTTTTAATTGCTCTAAAACATAACTATGTAAAAGAAAAAGAATAACAATGTATGGTGAGTTTGTAGCGTATTTAAAAGTAAATTATATGACAATAATAGCGCAAAGGATGGGAGGAGGAATTGGGAAAACACTGTCTAAGGTCCTTACACCACATGGGAGGAAATATAATATTATTTCAAGGTAGTCTCTGATTCATTAAAGATGTATATTGTAAATCTTGGGTCAACAATTACAATATTTTTAAGAAATATAATGTTAAGTCAATAAAAGTGATAAAATGGAATAATAAAGTTCAATCCACTTAATAACAGGTAGGAAAATGGAAAAAAGAAACATAAACAGATGGAAAAATAAAAGTCAACAATCAATATGATAAATTTTAATCTAAACATATCAATAATCACTTCAAATGCAATTGGTCTGAACACAATAGCTAAAAGTCCGAGATTGTCAAATTGGATAAGAAGGAAAACCCAATTATATGTTGTTTACAAGAAACCCACTTTAATGATATAGGTAGGTTAAAATAAAAGTATGAAGAAACATATACCATGAAAACTACTAACAAAATAAACCTGGAGTAACTGTATTAATATGACAAAATAGACTTCAGGACAAGAAATACTTTCAAGGACAAAGAAAGTACATAATGACAGTCAGTTCTCCAAGAAGAAATAACAATTCTATGTATGCACCAAAAACAACAACAAACACCTTCAAAATACCAGTGTTTTTATCATGAAAAGGTATTGGATTTTTTTCAAATGCTTTTTCTGTATCTATCGAGATGATTGTGTGTTTTTAAGATGTATTCTATTAACATGGTGTGTTATATTGATTTTTTTTGTATGGTAAACCAACTTTACATTCGTGGGATAAATCTCACTTGGAAATGTTTATAATCCTTTGTATATGTTTACTAACATTCAGTTTACTAGCATTTTGTTGAGGATTTTTACATTGATATTCATAAGTGATATTGGTCTACAATTTTCTTCTAATGTCCTTGCTTCGTTTTGGTATTGAGTAATACTGGCCTCAAAGAAAAAGTTGGGAAGTATTTTCTCCTCTTCTATGTTTTGAAAGAGTTTGTGGAGGCCTGATATTAATTCTTATTTAAAATATTTAGTAGAATTCACCAATAAAGCTATCTGGACTGGGCTTTTCTTTGTGGGAAGTTTTAAAATTATTAATCCAATCTCTTTACTTGTTATAAGTTTATTCAGATTTTCTACTTATTCTTTATTAATTTTTGGCAATTTATTGCTTTCTAGGACATTTCACATACGTGAAGTACCTAATTTTTTGACATACTATTGCCAATAGTATTCTCTTATATTCCTTTTTATTTCTGTAAAGCCAGAACTACTACCTGATTTCAAGACTTATTATAAAGCTATAATTATAAAAATGTCTTAGAAAAGACATAGAAAGCAATAACCATAAAGGAACAAGAAAGGATAAATTAAACTTAATCAGTGTTAAAATTTTCTATTCACCAAAAAACACTATTAAGAAAATAAAAAGGCACAACCCAGACTGGGCAACAATATTTTCAATAAGTATATCTGACAAAGAATTTGTTTATAAAATACATAAACAACTCTTATAAGTAAATAATAAAAAGACAACCTAATTTAGAAAAATATGCAAGGGATTTAAATAGATCCTTCACAAAGAAGACATACAATGGACAATGTGCATGTGAAAAATTGTCCAACATCATTAGCCGCCAAGTAGATGTGAATTTAAACTGCAATGTGATACCATTTCATAACTACTAGTCCAGATATAATTAAGAAAGAATGTAAAAAATATTGGTCAGGGTGTGGAGCAACTGACACTCTCATACATTGCTTGAGGGAGTGTAAAATGATAGTACCTGTCTGAAAAATTGGCAATTTCTTACAGAGTTAGGCATACACTTACCAAATTACCTAGTAAGTCCTCTCTAGGTATCTACTCTAAGAAAAATGCAAGACTTGTACAAGGATATTCACTTAGGCTTTTTCATAGTAGTTAGAAGCCTGAAAACAATTCAAATGTCCATCAGAGGAACAATAGATAAAACAACTGTGGTTTATTCATTTCATGTTACTACGCAGAATAAAAATTAAACTATTAACAACATTGAGGAACATCAAGACATTATGTTAAATGAAATAGAATGGACATAGAAGAACACATATCATGTATTAATAATTCCATTTATATCAAGTTCAAGAACAGGCAAAACTAAGCAATGGGAATAAAAGTCAGAAAACTGGTTGTCTCTGCTATGGCAGTGAGGTAGGGGTCAGCTGTAAAGGGACCTAAGGAACTTTCTGGGGTTATGGAAATGTTTTATATTTCATTTCAGTGTTAGTTACACAAGAGTATATGTGTGTCAAAACTCATTGCACTGTACACTAAAATCTGTGCATTTTACTGTATCCAAATTAAACCTCAAAAAACATTCAGAAATATTTTAAGTAACAGCTATTGGATGTAAGTGTTTTAACTTTTCGTCTAGGTGACATGGATTGATCTTGGTGTTCTTACCTGAAGCTCTGCCTGCAAGATTCAGAGTTTGTGCACCATGGAATACTGGCATTCCATGGGCCTGGCCTCATGTGCAGTAATGACAGCCGTGTACCCATCCAACCCTGCCCAGCCAGGCCAGCAGCGGCCGGGCAACCCACAAGTCAGCAGCACAACACATATGCTGACAAAATGCGAATTTCCGTGTGCATTTACTGCTATTCTATTCAAAATCCTGACTCCTCCCTTCCCCCCATACACACATACACCCCTTTACCTACTTCTGAAAGCTTTACTGTAAATTAGAACCTTTAACAGAAGGTAAAGAAATTTTAACTGTTCAATATGTTACTTTTAGAAAATCTGCAGAAATGCTGGTTTGGGTCTTCTCAAATTCCCTGGATTCCATTCATGGATATATAGACTGTCAAGATTCGGACCTTACTTTTAACCTGGGCTTTGGATTTAACCACAGATTCTTTCCTGATTACAGTTAGAAGGTGAAGCCCTGTGCCTACCTCCCCTCTGAATCCTTATTAATGCCAGGGCATCCCACTCACCTTGAGAGAGAGTAAGCCCCAAGAGCCATCTCACCTGCTGGCAAAGGTCAGAGCCAAGGCCGTGGCCAGGTGAGGCATCAGCCGAAGGGTCTGCGTTTGGTGCTCAATGATCTTCACCTCTTCCTTGGCTTTGGGCCCAAACTGCCTCCGGCTAGAGAGAATCAACAGACACAGTGTTTATCAAAATCCAGTAGGCAACTCCAGAGCTAAAAGTGCCAGCCAGCCACTGGTCTTTCAAATACTTTGGAATACAGAAACCTGAGCCTCCTACATTGTAGTTAAGACAATGGGACATCCACAGTGTCCGAAGAAAGCACAACACAAAGCTTTTTAGCTCTTCTAGAAATTAACCTTCCCACCATGGAATATTTTTAAAGCAACTTATCTATCTAACACACAGAGTAATTTTTACTCCTTAACATTTACATGACATTTTATAGTTCCAAGTGCCCTATGATCATTAATTATTCAGCTTTACTAAGTTTGTGACATAATTAATAGGATGAGAGCGATACCCTAGAACATATTTCAAAAGGACATTCTCAACAAGGAGGGCGACGTTCACCCAGGTGCTCCTGTCAGATTCACAGGCGGGTCATTACTTTCAGCCCACCTAAACCCCCCTGCAATTCTACAGGGAAAAGGTGTTCTCCACCTCCTGCCTTAAATCCCTGCGCCAGGTAGACAGCAGCCGCATTGCACTTTAAGGCAGCTATGTCAGGTGATCCAAGGCTTTCCTCGGAGCAATTTATAAAGTGGCGGGATTGTCCCCACAGGCAATGCCCATGGACAGATCCTGCAGAATCCAGGAGCTGCAGACTGCAGAGTCCAGGCCTTTCGTAGAGGTCACCCTCTGCCCCATATAGACTCATGCCCTACAATCCTGCTTTTGGCGCTCTCCAAATTTTGGACAGCTCTGAGTTTAATGTTGATTTCTGAAAGAACAACATCTCACACACACGTGCACACACACATGCACACACATGCACACATGGTGCTGCATTATCAAAAGGGCAGGGCAAACTGTGCTTCAGACACTCGTGGGGTGAGGATATCCATCCACCTCTCAAAGAGAGGGGAGAGAATGAACAATTGTTTTAAAAATTGTGTATTTGATAAAGACTTTCTAAAACATAAGTTTATATTTTAATATTATTTTTATTTGTAATGAATAAAAAGCACCAAAATCTTTTTATTACATATGGCATTCAGGATCCACAACCTGGCCCTGTCTTGTGGTTGTGAGGATATACCCAACAAGCACACGCAGGAACAGCTGCTTGCAAGCACTGTGAGCACAGGCTTGTTTTCTGAGAGCACAGACTTCCCCCAAGCACTGTCTCACCAGCCCACAGATGGTTGGGAACACTACCTCACCCTGCCCTTCTCCCACATGCTCCCTCCGTCCTAGTGTACACCCCACAGCAGGCCCTGGCTCCAAGTGAGAGGCCTGACAGCCCGCAGGGAAAGCTCTCGGCTTTTGCTGAATCTTGGTGAAATTGACAAAAAAAATAAAAATAAAAATCATGTACCCAATAACGGTGTCATCATAATATTAGGAATTGCTATGGAATTTATGTCCCCCCAAAATGCATAATAATTTTGAAGCTCTAATCCTCAATGTGACTATTTGGAGATAGGACTTTTAAGAGGTAATTATGGTTAAATGAAGTCATAAGGGTGGGGTCCTAATCTGATAGGATTGGTGACCTTATAGGAAGAGGAAGAGAGAGTGATTCCTCTCTCTCCACATGCGTGCACTGAGGAAAGACCATGTGAGGACACAGCAAGAATGTGGCCATTGCAAGTCAGGAAGCGAGCCCTCGCCAGACACTGAATTTGCCAGCACCTTGACTTTGGACTTGCAGTCTCTAGAGCTGTGAGAAATAAATTTCTGGTGTTTAAGCCACCCAGCCTATGGTATTTTGGTATAGTAGCCTGAGCTGATTAATATAGTCATTTTACAAAGTCCATTTGTTCCACTCTCTTAACTTCCATTGGCAAATCCTGGGTTATACTGTAGCTTTACCTGTGGTCGTTGTGTCTAAAATCTTATCTACCAAAACCAGACACGGCCACATGCAATCCACTCCTCTGGGGGACATCTGTGTGTCTGCTCTGTACCTGCACCACACTAGGCGCTGAGCATCCCCAGTGCCAGGAAGGCCAAGTCCCAACCTCTGAGCACACCTCCAGGGACCTGGAGAAGACCCAGACAAGGCAGCATGTGCAGAGAGAGCTCTGGACACAGCCCTGTGAGTCACCAGCATTTCATCATGTGCTGCCAGGGCTTCATTTCAAGACACTTTACCCACACGGTGACAGAAGAGATCGATCTCAGCACCTTTTAGTTTTTGTTTTGCTGAAAAATTACTACAACAGCAATACAGTTTTAAATAGCATCCCATCAAATTTCCCGTTTCTGCGAGTGAATCTTCACCTTGGCCTACTACACAGCAGACACTCGACATTCATTGAATGAATGCAAGAGTAGACGAGATTTGCAAACGAGGAAGTGCAGATATGGCCCACTCAAGACCTCAGGGAAGGTCTCTGGATGCCAGATCTGACCCCTGACCTGTTGTGCCTCAGTTTCCCAATGTAGGCACACTGGGTAGTAGCCCCATTTCCTCTTTGACCCTCACAGCCCAATCGGGGTGACAGATGCAGAGCAGAAACAGGCCACCAAGGGTCCACATGGCAGGCCTCACAGTGCCTTTCACTGTGCTGACAGGAAGGAGTCACCTCCTGATCCAAGGTACCAGGCAATTTCACAAGAATCGGAATTTCCAGCCCTAGGAAGATCTGGCAACTCTGGACCTCGTTCTCCCGATGGATCTGCCGAAGATCAGGGGCACCAACCCCTTCGTCAAGGCACAGCTGTCCCCTGAGGTCCCCAGAGCCCCCTCCACTCGCTGACACTACCTCCTGGCCTGGGAAGCACTGAGTTTTCAACTCCTGCTACAATGGGTTTTTTTTTTTTTTTTTTTTCAGCCAGAATAAATTTACGTCGGCTTCCTAGCTTGTTAATTATGTTCTGTGACTATGATGTACAGCCAAGCGCAGGCACCGTGCATGAGTCTAAGGATTTACTGGGAGAACTCCTAGGGTGCGCCACAGCTCCGGCCAGCTCCTACGGAATAAAATCCAAACGCCTCAGCCTGGCAGCCGACAGCCCACTTCGGCCTGCCTTGAGTGTTCCGGGCGTTTTTCCCGCTCAGCCCCTTCAGACGCTCTTCCCATCCCGGGCGTCTGTCCAAGCAGGACTCTCTGCCTGCAGCCGGCCTCACCCCCGACCGCCAGTGTCTGACTGGACTCATTTTTGGTGGCTCGGCCAAAGCCCTGTCCCCTCACGGAGACTTCTCTGATGCCCCCTCCTCCTCGGCACAGCCCTTCGGAAACACACACAGCCAGACCAACCAAAGCAAGAAGCTGCTTCCCCTCGGAGCACCCCAAGCATGTCACCTTCTCCCTCCCGTGTGACTCGGCACCTGTCCCTATCAGGCTGGCACCTGCAACAACCGTGTGCTTCTGACATTTCCACACCTGGGGGCCTTGCTGACCCTGGAGGGACTGCGGCTGCCAGGGCCTGTCAATTCCTAAAGACAGCAAACAACTCCCCTCTGAGTGCAGTTTTCAAATGCAACCAAATCAATCCAAGGCCCACGCCCTCGCTGAGGGGAGACCTGTATCTGGCTCTTCTACTCAGGGCCACCCCCTGCCCTAATCTCCGCAGGGCAGGCCCCTCCTCCTGGGAACTGTGAGTGACAAACTATCTTTTCAATGGCTGTTGTCTCCTGATCTGTCATCCTCACCATACCTGCGTAATAATAAAACCTACATTTTAAAACAGCACCTGTCGCTGGACTCACAGCTCGCTCAGAGAAGTCCTGCTCCTTCTTCAGGTGCCCCAGCCTGGCCAGGTGTAAGTGCCCAGGAAAGACAGGCGGTGGGAGGGCGGATGGATGTCCCGCCAACTCTCAGCAGCTCCACGCCAACCCTCCGTCCCCCAACCCCACTCTCCTTGGAGTGTTCGCATGTTACCAGATGCTGAAAAAACCCAACTCCCAGGCACCGGCATGCTGGGTGGGAGTGGGGCAGTCGGACAGGGATGGAAGAGGACATGAGAGGAAGGTGGCTAATCTCCCCTAACGCCCAGCAGCCCACCCCACCACTGCCTTCTTCACCAGGGACCAGAAGAAACCATGTGGGTGGGCAGAAGGTAGGCACCATCCAACTCCTGCCCTCCCTCCTTCCCTCTGGCCCAAGACTCTGGAAGTCCCCAAAGCACTGAGCAGGGAGTTTGCCCCAGCTTATCACCCATCACATGTGCTTTCCGGCTTCTCCAAGGGGAAACCTGACACTAGGGCTAATGATGCTTCGCCACCTGGAAACACAGGCAGAGGTCGGCCCTGTGACTGCCACCATGAGCCCCAAGCTGGCAGCCTGGCTGCAGCAGAGGCAGCAGACAAAGAGAAACTCAAGGCTCAGAGCTCCAAGAGGGCTTGGCCTGTACGGGACCCTGCCCTGCCACGCTGAGTCACCCTGTCACTTATGCCCGCAGGCCCCGTCGACGGCACCGAGGCCACCGCCGTCCGGGCCTGGCCTCTGTCTGCATGCTTCCCTGAACACAGCTCACAGGGCTGCAATCCCTGCAGCCGACCAGCAACTACCACCTGCCAGACGTTTTCATTGTTGTAATTTACGATCTACGCAGAGACAATATTCTTCCTGTCCTTTTCCTCCACTCGGTTACTATTTTTCTTTAAAAAACACTTATAAAATCTACATTTTTTCTCTGTAAACATAATTTTTATTTTAGTACCCCCCCCAAAAAAAACCCAAAGTCACTTAGCTCAAATTTCTCATGGTCTTTAAAACAAAAAGCAGTACGTATGCACACAAAAATATCCATGTGAAAATAAAGCCAGGGCTTAGAGAGTGCTGTGAATGATGCCATTTAAAATTAGAGATCTGAAAAGCTATTTCTGGATTCCAGCAACTCCTAAGGAAGAGAGGAAACATTTATTTTGGGTTGTTTTATTTCATGCCCACTCAATTTCGAATGTGGCTGCTTAAAGCAACATTCGTGGGATGTGACATGGCTATTAATCACCAAGGCAGCTACTGCAGGCGCAGCCTCGGGGGGCCGCGCTCGCCTTCCCCGCTCTCCCTCTGGTCTCTTCTCCCAGAGGAGGCCAGTGACCTACTAAAAAGATAATTACTTCACATGTTTCCTGCTCTGCAGCATCATTGCATCAGTCTGCTGTGAATGGCAGTCAAATTGGAAAGAGAGGAACTTTGGGCTGAGCTTTTGCCCTTGACTGTGAGACTTCTTGGGGTGCAAGCTGGCTTGAGGGCCCCGGTAGCCAGAGGGAAGGGGAAAAACCCTTCTCCTTCACTGTTAAGGTGCTGACCTCTGCAAACAAAAGTACAGTTCCTTTCTGGGCTCAGGCCACATTCCTTCATTAGCAGCCCGGCCCCAGACTTGATTTGAGGGACCCTGTAAGTGTCCAATAGCTGGACCACAGCACCCTATTCCCAGTGGCCCCTACAGAGACCCTCCAACCTCTCAGAGAGCCCATAGCCCATCTGTACCTATTTCTCTCCCTTCTCTGGGGCACTCCTGGACATAGAAATTCAGAGGGTAAATATTTTGCACAGCAGGACATTTTAATGCCACTGGTTGAACTTGGAAGATTTGGCCCAAGGATGCAAAAATCTGGCTTCTTATTATCAAGTAATGTGTGGGAGTCAGACATCCTGATGCTCATCCCCAAGCCTCACCACACCCAACCCCAGCTGCCCCCACTCTGGGGTCCAGCTTGGGATAGGGAAGGGGCCAGGCTGCACACAACTCTTGCTATGTTTTTTTTTTTTAAGTTGAACATTTAATGATTTGCCTTTTGTACTCTTAGCAATCCCACATTGAAACATCAGGCTCAACATGTTATGTCCACCAAGTTTTCGCTGTCCTTCTTCCAATGGGCAACTTTCAATCCATCTGTAGAGGAGATGGAAGAGGGGGCTGTGTGTGCACGTGTGTGTGTGAGAGAGATATACATAAATGTTTCTTTAATAGTAGGCTTGACTGTGATTAAATATGCAAAACAGTCCTAAGAAAGAGTTCTCAAAGTACCCTTCAGATCCTGTAGAAATCCTAACAGATAACTTTTGTACCTTCCAAGACCTTTTTTCTCTCCCAACCCTCAGCAGCCTATCAACCCAACCATCTAAGGATAGAATAGATGATATATAATAGTTGTGATGAGTTTGATGACAATGACAATTTTTAAAACTGGGAATACTTCAGATATGGAAAGAAATGAGGGTTTGTTGCTTTGGTGTCAATGTCACAAAACCTACATAGAAAGCAGGGACAGCCCCCTGCTTGGCCAGAAAGTACAACTCTTCGGAGAAAAAATCTTTGTCATTCCTTTTTTTTCTTTCTCAAAGTTCATGCCAAATCAAAAACCCAGAAACATAAAGGCCCTCTCCAACAGGAAGCCCACGGGTCTAAAGTCATGGCCAGGGTCCAGCAGGTACTGACACTCTACTACCCAAGACTGCAAAGACTGTCTACCCCATCCGCTGGCACTGCAAGAGCACAGCTGGATGGAGCAGGCTGAGATGCACAAGTGATTAGGGTCAGACCACCTCCTCCCACAAGCCGATGAAGGACCCAGGTGGAGACCCCAGAAGCCCTTCAGGTAAGAGATAACACAACGCAGAACAAGCCTGCAGCACCATCTCCAAATTTCCACTGGGTGGATCATTTCAAGCCAGTGTTACAGCCCTGACTGGCAAGGACCAGTAGGGTCACCCTAGATCTTAGATTGCCCAATTCCAGGTTCCTCTTTGAGGGTTCAATTACACAAACAAGAGTGGGTCTAACCATCACACTAAGGTTCAAGCCTATTTAAAATAAACACCAAGGATCCTGGCTGCCTCTCTACTGCCTTTGTTCTTGTCCTCTCTGCTGCCTGTGGGAGACCATCTTGGGACCAAGTCACCATCACATCCCCACCCACATCACAGGAAGGGAGGCAGAGGATAGAATGGTTAAAAACTCGGGCTGTGGATCACACACAGCTGGTTTGCACCCAGACCCTAATACCTGCCAGAGTGTTATCTTGGGCAAGTTATACAAACTCTCTGAGCCCCGGGTTCCTCAACCATAAACAGGGGCTGATAATGACCACAGAACTAAGTGAGAAGTGGCGCCTGAGAGATAGCAAGTGTTCAAGGAGCGGCAGGCATCCCCATCGCGGTCATTGCCATTACTCCCTGAATCCCTAAGTCTCTACTCATCCTTGATCTAGGAAAGCCATTTTAAATTTTCCCCTCCAAAAAGTACGTTTTTAAACCCAAAGTACTAGCTTACTCTGCATCAATAAAACTGTTGTAAAAAGAGTTTCAGGGTGAAGAGGAAAGTCTCTTCTACACAACCTTATTAAAGATAATGAAATTCTCGAGAGAGAAGAAAATAAGTTAAGTCTACTAACATGTTAGGAAAAATAGTGTGTGTGTGTGTGTGTGTGTGTGTGTGTGGTGTGTTGGAAAGCTTTCTAAGGTCACTTGCCTCTTTTATGTACCCCAAAATATCAGCCAACTTTCTTCTTCCCAAATCCCAGGTAGAGACAAGGTGGGCAAAACAAAGCCAGAAAAGGTGGTACGGGCAGAGCCTCTCAGCACATCGTGTTGCCATAGAAGCAGCAGGTTCTTTCCAGAGTCAGCCAACCCCAGAGAGGAGCCTGAATGTTATTCAGATGGTTCCCACACAAGGGAAATTAACTTACTTTTCAGAATTACAGCCTTCCCTAGCAATACCTGTGAGTGACACAGTGGTTAATGTTAGTCGTCAGGACTGTGATTCCTTGAAATTTTTTTTTTAAATTGTATACTAATGCATGCAAAACAAAATTATAATGGGAGACGTGGAGCCATAAATTATAGCTAAGGCTGCCTGGGGTGGACTAATAATTTCACTGTTGCATTATTTTCATAGTTCAAAAAATCGTATGCAGAAACATCTGCCATCATCAGCACCACTGCAGAGACCTTGCAGAAGTCCCAGCACTTCGGCCATTAGAGTGAGGCAGCAAGAGGGCCAATACCTTTGGGACCCAGGCCTTCTCCCTCCTTCCTCTCCATACTATGGCAGGTGCACGGTGTGTGTGCATTCGGCCTGCTCCAACAGCCAGCCAGAACCTGCTGTCATTCCAGAGACAGAGGCCTGACTGCTATGTGTGAGCAGTGAGGAGAAGGAGACAAATGCTGGGCCCCAACATTCTCCAGGTTCCCTGCCACTGAGTTTGAGCATCATTAGACAATAGTCAAGTAATGAAGTGTCCTTCAGAGGCAGATCCATGACTTAATGCTTCAGGTTGACTTTAGACTGTTCTTGGCAATGGGAATTGCCCAAGCGGCTTAAGGGCTGGCTGCAGCCTCCACTGCCCCTCTCAATCCAAAGCCACAAAGGTAAAGGGTGTCCACAGGCCCTCAAAACAATCCAGAAACAAAGTATTTCTCCCCATTTATTTAGATCTTTGATTTCTTTCATAAGTATTGTATAGTTTTCAGCATATAAGTCTTACACGTTTTGTTAAATTTGCATTTCAATTTTTATGAGCAATTGTAAATGATATTATATTATTAACTCTGGTACCCTTATATTCATTGCCAGTATATAAAAATATGATTGATTTTTGTATGTTCATTTTTGCATCCTGTGACCTGCTGAACTCACTTCTCAGTTCTAAGACATTTTTGTAGATACCTTGGGATTTTCTACATAAACAAGCATGTCACATACATCTAGTTTGAATGCACTGTGGTCTGAGAACTCTGTATGACTTCAATTTTTAAAAATTTGTTTCAAGATTTTTTTTATGGCATAGAATATGGTGTTCCTTGGTAATGTTAGGTGGACACCTGAAAAGAATGCATACTCTGCTTTTGTTGGGTGGAGTGTTCTATAAATGTCGATTAGATCCTATTGGTTGATAGTGGTGTTGAGTTTTTCTATATCTATGCTGATTTTCTGTCTAGTTATTCTACCAATTGTTGAGAGAGGGATATTGAAGTGTCCTACTATAATTGTGGATTGGTCTATTTCTCCTTTCGGTTCTATTAGTTTTTACTTAACACATTTTGCATCCTGCTGTGTTTTACATACACATTTAGGATCGCTGTATCTTCTTGATGGATTGACCCTTTTTATCATTATTCATATCCTTTCTTGTCTCTGGGAATTTTCTTTGCATAATATGTCTTCTCATCCTTTACATTCAACCTGCCTATGTTGCTAGATTTGAAGTGAGTTTCTTGTAGATATAGCATAGAGTTCAGTATGTTTCTAATTTCTCCTTGAATATTTTTATCATGGCTGCTTTAAAATATTCTTCAGATTTCTCTAACTTCTCTGTCATCCTGGTGTTCACATCTACTGATTACCTTTTTTCATTCAGTTTGAGATCTTTCTGATTCTTGATATGATGAGTGGTTTTCACTTGAAACATGTACATTTTCATGTTATACTGTGAGACTTTGGATCTTATTTAAACCTCTGGCTTTCTCTGACACTATTGGGGCAGGGACAGGCAGAGGTAGAGGTCCAGGGTCCCCATTTGTTCTCTGTTGACACCCAAGTGATGGAGGTGGACTCCTTATTACTGCTGGAGAGGGGCGGGAGCTCTGGTTCCCCATGTAGTCTCCACTGACACAGCCATGTGTGTGGCGTCATGATTGCTGGGTGGCAGTGAAGGTCTTAACTCTTCAGTTGGCCTCCTCTAACACTTCCATAGCAGGAAGTGGAAGCAATTGTCCAGGTAGAGGTAGATGTCCAGGCTCCTCACATGGTCTCTGCTCACACCACAGTGGCTAGGGCCTGTTACCACCTAGCAGGGTGGAGGGGCTGCAAGTCCCAGCTTCCTGCTTGGCCCTTCTCTGACACCACCCTGGTGACGGAGTTTTGGAACCTCATTACAGCCTGGGGAGGGCAGAAGTCCAGGCTACCCCCTTGGCTTCTCCTGGTACGGATAGGGGCTGGGACCACAGTTCTTTCTGTGGTGTTTGACTGAAGTAGAACACATAGGCTAAAAGTTTTCTTTCTTGGTAGGTGTCCCATTTCTGGTCCTCTGGCTAGAGAAAGCAGGCTATCTTGTGGCTTTTTGTGTGTGTCTGTTCCTGTTGGTGTTTCTAGGTAGTCAGTCTCACCAGTCTTGGATAGATGAGGCAAATGAAAGCTCAGGCAACTCACCACTGCATCGTTTTCAAGATCCTAGAAGATCTGTCTTCCAGTCTCCGCATTTCAAAGGCTTCTTAGGTTTGTTTTATATGATGTCCAGGACTTTTAGTTGTCTTTGGTAGGAAGAGCAGATAAAAATACATCTACTCCATCTTTCTGGAATTGTAAGTCCTGTTACAAGTTTCTAAACATGACATATTTAGATATGAATTTTAGAAAGTTCACCTGGAGGAAGTGTGGAAATTGACTGATAATGTTAAATTTATTTAGTTTCCATATAAATAGAGACAGATGACAGAGACAGAGACAAAAAGAGAGGACTTCATGCAGAGATGTGAATATATACTATATATGTCATATTTCCTTCTTTTTAAACATCTCTCAAAGATGTACCACTGATTGAATAATAATATATCAAAAATAAGGAAATTTCACATGGCAAATGTGTATAAAATTACAGACACCCCAATGTCAAAAAAGTAAAACAGACAGGTACATATGTTACAATAAGATAATGAATACTTCCAACATACATTAATATATTCAATTAGTAATGTATCATGGAGAGTTTTATATCCTGCTTTTTTATTTACCTAATATTTCCTTGTATGAAATTTTCCATGGCACTAAATATACTTGAAGGCACAATTTTCATGATTATTTCCTTATGGTAAATTTCTAGAAAAAAATGTTACTGGATCAAAAACTGTAAACTTTATTTATAGCTTTTGACACACATCACCCACTCACTTTCCAGAAAGATTATATCAATTTTTATTCCTTCTCCCAGTGTATAAGCTTGTTCCTTCTCCCACTGTATAAGATGTATTCCTAATTAATTTAATGTATCAAAGCTGAGTATTGTCCTTTCAAATGGCTTTGCTAATACAACAAAGTAAAATATTATCTCATTTTAACTTACCTTTCTTTGATTATTAATAATTTATCTAGTATGTTAACATACTTATTAGTCATGCATATGTCTTCTTCAAATTGTCTATAGTTTGCCATTTATATACTATGGTATTAATATTTTTCTTATTTAGTTACAGAAGCTATTTATATGTCAAGGAAATTAAATCACTACCAGTTACACTTGTTTAGATATGTCCCTACTGTGTCATGTTTTTAGCTTGCTTTCAAAATATGTACATTTTTAATTTTTATATAAACAATTTAATCTAACACTTTTGCTTTGAGATTTTTTTTTTTTTTCCTATTGGGAATGTTTTTTAAACTATGTGAAAGGATGGGTCCCTTTTTTATTTTGCTATGTTATTTTGTGGTTTGTTTTAACTTTTAAAGATGAGCAGAGGTGAGAGATGTAGGTCTACCCCAGTGGGATACAGGAATAAATATACCAACATAGTTCACTGTAGCAAGTGCCACTTGGCTGACCCACGAAGGATCTATGAAGGTGAACAGACTCTTGTTTGTATCTGCTTAAAATAGCCATTCCCTGGTCCCAGACAATTCCCTTGATCGTCCTCCTTCCAATCGACTTGGCAGACAAGTCCTTGCTTTAACCTCTCTCCCACTTTATTCTCTAATCTGCCAGGAAATTAACACAAGTCCTAAATACTGGGGCTCCTTTCCCGCCTCCAGCTCCCACTCACAGAACAGAAGCTTTTTCCAGGCATCCTTTCATTTTTGATTCTACAACTGAAATAAGTAAAAGCAAACTTTGCTGTTCTATCGGCAATAGAATATGTGCCTTTGGGGAACAGAAATATTTCTCTAAAGAAAAAAAATCTCTGTGGGTGAATCTATTGTAATAACCACCTCTCCCAGCAAAATGTAAACACTTCATCCTCCATTTAAAACTGTCCAGCTACCCAGTTGTAGAGCTCCATTTATGTCCAGCATCTGGATGTCAGGTGTTGGATGAACACATCTGTCATCAAGGCCTAGAGCATAACATTGAAAAGTCCCCTCAGCGGGAGCTGGCCAACAGATCCCCTACTGGTTTGCTGCCTCTCAGCCACAGATGAACCTGCATGATGCCTAAGACATATGCAGGTTTCCCAGAACTTCATTTTAGGACATTCTTCCTTTGCTATCCAGATTTCACTACCACCCTTTGACTAATTTGTTACCAGGTTCCAATTCTTTCCTGGGCCATTCCAAAGGGCAATACCGTCATCTTGGTTATGACAAGCCCATTTCAGTTCTTAGTACTGATGTATCCGTGCACATAATTGACAATTAAAAAGAAGATAACATGACTATTGTTTTCCTTACGAAAAGCATTTCCAAAATTAACAATGTATTATGTCTGTGACAAAAATAATTTATCTGCTTTGCAGGGACACCACCTGAGAATAAACTTTTGCAAGGTCACTTGAGTTTTTGTGTAAGATCTTAGGATAGCAGAAGTTATCCAAATTATTGAATGTCCAAGAATGCAACATAAGATGACAGCTGGGGTGAATGCATTTTAAAAAGGTTCAGGAAGGCTGGTGGAAGCCAGTCCATAAAGAACCTGCCAGGAGTCAGGAGGACAGAGTCCTTGTACCACCTCTGTCATGGACTGGACCTGAGATATAGCACTTCTGAACTTTGCTCAAAAAAGAAACCCAATTTTTATTCCTGGCTGGACTCCACTGCTTTTGCTGACCTGCATATAATGGTACTGACACAAAGCACTTCTTATCTAATTGTTGAAAATGATTTTTAAAACAATACTTAAGGTCTCTGGAAACTGTTCTAGGGCATACAGAAAGTGGAGAAACATCTATTCAAGAAAATCTAAATTTCAGTAAAAACAGTAAGAATTTGTGGTAGTTGAGCCATGATTCACTTATATCCACCCCGCCCCCCAACAACAGCTCAGTGTGATAGAAGCTCTACTCTGAGCAGGTGTGGCCAAGAAGAGGGGGCTCCCTCTCCCTTGGCTTCCAGTCCAGAGCTATGGCTTCACCATGCTAGAAGCAGACCACTGGTATCTCTTATTGCCCCTATTCCCTCACCGCCAGCTCCATACAGAAGCTCTATTCCAGCCATTTACAGCCAAGAGAGCTGGGGCTCCCTTCCCCACACCCAGCCCCCTCTTGTAGGGCAGAAGCTCTCCTCCAGACACAGAAGGTCAGGAATATTGGATCCTGAACATCCTGCCCAAGCTTACCAGGGTGGCAGTCTCATACCAGGAAGATATGTTGAGATAGTCAGGAACTACCATCCCTGCCCCGAGTCCCATTTGGAAAGCAGGGGTGTCACTTCAGAGGAAGCAAGCCATTGTCCCACCTCTAGCTCTGAGGCAGCAGTGCTGAGATTCTGCTCAAGAAGAGAGAAATAAGAAGAGTTTGCTCTGTGGGTTTGCCTCAAGAGACTAGCTTTATTTGGAACAAAGCATGTGGAAGATCATGCCTATGAGTGTTGTTACAAATGATGGAGATGTTGATGGTAAGCAACTGAGAGTTGCTAGTAGTTCCATAATTCTTTTAGCAATAAGCTAAAAATGATAGTTCAGCAAAATAGTAGATCAGCTAGAAGTTTAACAGAACAGAAATACAGGAAAAAAAAAAAAAAACAGGGAAAGAGACAGCTAAGAAGAGACCTCTGGGGTTAGAGCAACCTCAAAGACTGGAAGTGCTTTGCCTCTACAAAGGGATGCCACTTTAATTGAAACAAAATATATGTTCCAGGGCAGTGTTAAAAAATATATAGTAACCACAAGTGATTAACGGGGGCCAACAATTGGTGTGGTATCAATAGAGGCAGACCATCCAAAAGTTTATGGGGGAGATGAGGAAAAGAGATAGTCAAACAGAGCCTAGCTAACACTCCAGTCATTCCAGGCACTCAGGGATACAGCCAGATGCTCAAGGTTGTGCCCTCTCAGGAGTGACTCAGAGACTGAACACTGTAGGAAAAATATATTTCATGAAATAGTCCAGCCAAGTCACTAAGCAAATGAACAAGCTGACAACAACAAGGCCCAGAAGAGAGGCTCAGTATCCAGAGTTGCTACAATGTATTATTTAAAATGTCTAGTTAAAAAAATACAAAACATGCAAATAAACAGGCAAACTTTTTCCCATAAACAGAAAAAAAAAAAAAAAAGCAGGCAATAAACATTGCCTTTAAGGCTACCTAGGTATTCGATTTAGGAAACAAAGACTTCAAAGCAATTATAAGTATGTTCAAACAAATTAAAAGAAATTATTTTTAAAAATTTAAAGGAGGTATAATAACAATGTTTAATCAAATAAAGAATATCAATAAAGAGAAATCATCAAAAAAGAGAAGTTCTGGAGTTGAAAAATAAATTACTGAAATGAAAATTTTCACAGGAGAAACACAAGATTTGAGCTACTGGAAAAAAGAATGAGTAAATTTGAACATAAATCCATAGAGATTATGCAATCTGAAAAAAAGAAAGAGAAAAGAATAAAGAAAAGTGAACAGAGCCTCAAAATAATGTGAGACAACATTAAGCATATCAGCATACACATTAATGGGAGTACCAAAAGGAAAGGAAAGAGAAGAAGGAGCAAAAAAATTGGAAAAAATATGGCTGAAAACTTATCAAATCTGATGAAAAACATAGTCTGCCTATCCAAGAAAGCTTAATTAACTCAAGTAGAATAAGTGCAAGAGATATGTACACAAATGCATAGTAAAAATGTTGAAGACACAGATAAAAAGAAAATCTTAACACAGCAAGAGGAAAATGAAGACAAGAGAATACCAATAAGATTAACAGCTGACTTCTCATCAGAAACAATGGAGGCCCAAGGTCGTTCAAAGTGCTGCAGGGGGTCCGGGGAGAGAATTATCAAACAAGAATCTTATATCCAGCAAAACTATCTTCAGAAATTAATAATGACATTCCCAAATAAACAAAAAGAGATAATTAATTGCTAACAGACTCACCTCACAAGAAATACTAAAGGAAGTTCTTCAAGCTGAAAGCAAGTTACACCAGGCAGTAATTAAAATCCATATACAAAAAACAAGGTTCATCAGTAAAGATAATAATGTAGGCAATTGTATAAGAGAGTTTAATTGCATACTTCTTCTTTTAATTGATTTTTGAAAAGCATTTGAATATAATTGTATTGTGAGGCTATAACATAGAGAAATGTATGTTCCTCTTTCAGTCAAGGAGGAATAGAGGAAAAAGAAAACCATGAGGTATAGAAAACAAAAAGCAAAATGGCAGATTTAAATCTAATCTCATCCACATGTATATCATAAGTCCTAGAACAATCAATAGGAAAATAACACAAAAAATATAGTTTTAAATTATTTCAAAATCATTAAAGGAATAAAATGTTATACTAGAAAATATTTACTTAATGCAAAAGAAGGCAGTCAAGGACAAATAGCAGAAAAATACACAAGATGTAGAAAACAAAAAACAAAATGAATGGCAGATTCAAGTCCAACTTTATCAATGAAACATTAAATTTGAATGGATTAAACATCCAATAAAAAGAAGATATTGTCATACCAGATTTAAAAAACAAGATTCAACTATATTCTCTCTATAAGAGACACACATTAGATTCAAAGATACAAACAAGTTGAAAGTAAAAGGATGAAAAATATGAAATATACATATCATATAAAAAAACAGCCATAAGAGATGGAGTGAATATATTAATATTGGACAAAATAGACTTTAAAACAAAAGTATAAGTAGAGATAAAGAAAATAAATTTGCAATTATCCTTTAGGCATCCAGAAAGTTTTCTCTGTTTGTGGAAATAATGCTATTTCTACTTGCAGATGACATGATTTTATATATAGAAAATCCTAAGGAATCCACTAGAAATCTGTTAGAATTAATAGACAAGTTCAGCAAGGTTGCAGGATACGAGATAAATATTAATATACAAAAATTAACTGTATTCCTATATGCTAACAATAACAATCCAAAAATGAAATTTAAAAAACAATTCCATTTATAATAGCCCCAAAGTAAAATACTTAGAAGCAAATTAACAAAAGAAGTATAAGACTTGTACACTACAAACTACAAAATATTATTGAAAGAAATTAAAGAAGATCTTAATAAATGGAAAGGCATCTCATGTTCATGTATTGGAAGATTTAATATTATTAAGGTGGCAATACTCCCCAAACTGATCTACAGATTTGATGAAATCCCCATCAGAATCCAAAATGCCTCATTTTTCAGATATTGACAAAATGCTTCTAAAATTCACATGTAAATAGAAAGGACTCAAAATAGCCAAAGCAATCTTGAAAAAGAAGAATAATGTAAGAAGACTCCCTCTGCCCCAATTTGAAAACTTACTACATAGCTACAATAATGAAGGCACTGTGATACTGGCATAGGACAAACATGTTTATCAATGGAATAGAATTAAGAATCTAGAAATAAACCTTTACATTTATTGACCATTGATTTTCAACAAGTGTGCCAAGACAAATCAATCAGAAAAAAAATAGTCTTTCTAACAAATAATACTGAGATGACTGGATATCCACATGCAAAAGAATAAAGTTGGAACCCTTCCTCACACCATATACAAAAATTAACTCCAAATGAATCACAGACCTAAATCTATAAGCTGAAACTATAACACTCTTAGAAGAAAGCATAAGAGTAAATTTGCATGACCTTGGATTACGCAATGGTTTCTTAGATATGATACCAAAAGGAAAGGAAACAGAAGAAAAAATAGATAAGCTGGACTTCATTAAAACTAAAAACTTTTGTTCTTCAAAGAACATTATCAAGAAAGTGAAAAGACATCCTGTGGAATGGGAGAAAATATTTGCAAATTATATCTCTGAAAAGGAAATGGTATCCACAATATATAAAGAACTCACACAACTCAATAATAAAAAGATCAATAACCCAATTTTAAAAATGGATAAAGGACCTGAGTAGACATTTCTCCAAAGAAGATATACAAATTGCCAATAAGCACATAAAAAGATGTTTAATATAATTAGTCATTAGGAAAATGCAAATCCAAACCCCAGTCAGATACCATTTCACACTCACTAGCATGGCTATAATAAAAAAAGACAGACAATAGCAAGTGTTGGTGAGGATGTGGAAAAATTGGAACCCTTATATTCTGCTGGTGAAAATATATAATGGTGCAACCATGTTGAAAAGCAGTCTGGTAGTTCATCAAAATGTTAAATGCACAGTTACCATATGACCCAGGAATTCCACTACAAGATAGAGAAATAAAAATGTGCATCCACACAAAAATGTGTGCATGACTGTTGATAGCATTATTCACAATAGCCAAAAAGTAGAAGCAACACAATGTCCATCAATCCATGAATGGATAAATAAAATGTAGTATATCCATACAAGAAAATATTTGAAATATAAAAAAGAATGAAGTTCCAATACATACTACGACATGCATAGATCTAGAAAACAGTATGCTCAGTGAATGACATCAGTCATGAAAGACCACATACTATATGATTTTATTAATATGAAATGGCCAGAATGGGCAAGTCTATAGAGAAAATAGATTAATTATTGCCTAAGGTTGAGGAAAAGGGTAATTGCAAGTGACTACTAATGGGCACAGGATTTCTTTTAGGTGTTGACAAAAATGTTGCAAAATTAGATTGTGGTGATGGTTGCACAACTCAGTGGATATACTGAAAGCCATTGCAGTGTGTACTTTAAATGGAGAAATGTTACAGAATGTGAATTATATCTCAATAAAGCTGTTTTCTAAAAAAAAAAAAAAAAAAAAGCAGTTGGGCAGTTAATTTTACTTGTTGAATTTCCAGTTCGACAGAACCAGAACCCTGCTGCTGCTGATGGAACACTGTCTGCACGCATCATAGATGTATAGACATCCATGTGCAGCTGAGTGGTAAATGCATAGAGAGCTTGAAGATTCCATAGAGCTGAGTGCAAAATAGCAATTAAAATGTCCCCAGATGTTCACTTTGATGATAAAATAGAAGACTTCTGAAATGTAAGACAAAACCCACTTCAGGAACACTCCATGCAGAAGGTATGCTAAATTTAGCTGTCCTATTAAGCTAATTTGTTGAACGAAAGCTACGAGGCTGGCATCTTTGGTTTTTCCTGCAATTCTCTTTAGACAGACAGGTTTGCTTTCTTAACTATGAATTTCCTTTTGCTTGTACATTATTCATAAGTTTTAAATGGCACCTTCTGTCACAGTTTTCCCCCAGATACTAAAAACTTCCTTCAAGTTCCATTATAATTTGAATCTGCAATTTCCTCCTCATAAGCAAACCACAAGAGTAACTTACGTTCAAATGAGATCGTTGCTATTCCTCCCTGGCCTGCAGGTGTAGCCATGACTGTAGACAATCACCAGACCAAGCAATGGGGAAGTAGAAGGATTTAAGGCTCACACAAACTGGAGTCCACACCAACAACTTCTAGCGCTACTGTCAAGATAAATAGTGCAGTACAAACCAAGAGGACTTTTGTGCAGTGCCCCGTGAGAATCTGGGCCCCATTAGACTGTGGTCCACTGGCTTTTTCTTGGGGTCTAGGAAGAGAGGAGTGAAGAAGATGCTGGTTATTATTGGGCTGTTATGTGTAAGTGTACTGGGGATAAAGAAAGGAAACTAGAATTTATGACGCAATGCCACATGTGGGTACCATGCTAGGTGCATTCACATGGGTGACCACAGTTAATCCGCAAAATAATCCTTCAAGGGAAGTATTAGTAAACCCAAATTTTTAGAAGAAACCAAATCCCAGCAAAGCTAAATCATTTCCCTGAGGTCCCAGGACAAGCCAAGGTCATGTTGGACCTTGATCCTGAACACATGCCCATCCCCGCTAGTTCTCTACTAGGATGATTTTGTGATGGCACAGGAGCCCCCTGGCCAATGCCCAGGCGAGGGGGGTTGGCTGTGAGTCAGCCATGAGGCCATTTTCTCTGCGAGGAAGCAAATGTCTGAGACTTTATCCACTGTAAAAGCCCAGGCTACACAAGAGAGAAAACAGATGCAGTCTAATCATTAAAAGTACACTAAATATTTATCAGCAGGTCGTCTTTGGGGAAATCACTTAAAATATTTATTCATTCAAATTATTCAATTGTCTTTCTCTTCACATGAATGTTGAGAATTTTGTGTACTATAAGGAGAAGAAAATAGATGCTCTCCACTGTCAGCAAGCAAGTGAGCAATGCTTTCTGTTATGAAAACATAAAGAAAGAGCAAACCTTGGAAACTGTCCACAAGGAGAACGCTGGGCTTTCTACCCAAACTAGAAAAGCAACACACACTTTTAAAGTAAGAGTAAATCAACTCCCCAAGGTGGAATACTAGAAACAACCCCTGTAGTTCGATAATATTGAGCCCCGTGTGTCCCTGTGCCCACTGGGACAGTCTGTGGGATGGGGAACACACAGGGTCGCAGGGCTGGGTTTTTTGCTCTCCGTTCCCACTGAGAGGAGGGAACACAACCAAAGGATGCAGAAGAACCAAAAGGCAGGGGCCTGCCCTTTAAATCAACAGTCTGGCCCTGCACAAAAGAATTGTGATGCATTTTTTAAAAGAAGACAATTTCCACTCCTCATAACAAGATCTGAAAATTCAGAACCTGCTAACAGATTGAACGGTTTCACTTTCAAATGAAACTTCGCAGCCCCCCACCCCAGATCATCTGTACTACCTGGAGGCAGGCCACCTGCCTGGAGGGACACAAACAGCGGGCCCTGAACACCACACCAGCCTCTCCCAGACTGCACACTGCAGACCGCCCACCAAACAGTATTCTCCAGACGGCGGGTCGGGAAACATGGCAGAAAGTTTTCGGATAATGCACGGACAAGCCAGTAGGAATCTGTCTTGGGGGAAGCCAGCAGTGTAACTGGCTGATTTCATGAGCAAGTGTAAGAAACATTAGCCAAAAACCAGTTTTCAGGAAGTGGACCTGGCCTGCAGTAGAGGCTCAACGAACCACAGCTCAAAGCTGGACAACAGCTCCAGGAAGTGACTCTGAGCCTAGAAAGGGGACAGAAAACTGAGAGGGCAACAAATTCAGTTCTGTTGCAAGGCTCACTCCAGTCAAATGCTGAAACTCCGCAATCACAAGGACCTTGGGGAAAGTCCAGAGTCCAGGCGGGGGGCGGGGGCAGAGTGCTGTGATCCACAGGTAGAGGCCATTGGAGAAAATATTTGTTCAATGAGACCAATCCCAGTTGCTTAAAATGCTAAACTAATTTTTAATATTAAAGTAATATATGCATATGGGCCGGACACTGTGGCTCACGCCTGTAATCCTAGCACTCGAGGAGGCTGAGGCAGGAGGATCACTTGAGGTTGGGAGATCGAGACCAGCCTGAGCAAGAGCAAGACCTGTCTCTACTAAAAATACAAAACTTAGGCAGGGGAGGTGGCCAGCGCCTGTAGTCCCGACTACTCAGGAGGCTGAGGCAGGAGGATCACTTGAGCCCAGTTCAAGGCTGCAGTGAACTATGATGACACCACTGCATTCCAGCCCAGGCAACAGAGTGAGACTCTGTCAAAATAAATAAATAAAGTAATATATGCATCTGGTTTAAAAGTTGGTATAAAAAGAAAAGACATCCTCCTTTTCCATGCCTGCCCGGCACCCTATAACTAACTACTGGTGACAGTCTCTTATATCAGATACCATGTGTACCCCTCTGTGTCTGTGCGTGTGCACACACGTATATATGTGAGTTTGGGCCATAATCCTGAATGGTGAAATCCCCAAATATCACAATCCTGAAAATATAATTTTAAAAATTTATTTAAAAGACACATATTTACATTTTAAAAGGAGGGGTTATTTGAGAAACATAAAAACATGACAGAACACTTCATAGTTCCCTTTACACAATAAAATAGGCAATAATAACATTTTCAAGCACACACACTCAGGTATATTGACAATAGCATTGCACGAGTAGAACAGTTATGAGCAGCCAAACCATATTCAAAAAGAAATAGCTTGTACAGCTGTGTTCATCTGAAATACCACGAAGGACAACGTAAGCTTTTTGATGAGATCGATCAAACACTGGGATGGGTCACCACTGCACATGCAGTCTCCCAGAGTCAAGACCTCAAGAAACTTTATCTTTCACAAATGCAGATGTGCAAAAAAGGATATCTCTTCATTTGTTGAAGAAGCTTCAACTTTTTTTACATACAAGCACAATGTTTACACACAAAGTCAATGTTGTGATAATGTACTTTTGTGGAGTCACATTTGCAAAAAATGCATAAAATGAATTAGAACTCCCTCTTAAAAGTCTTTGCACAATTTACACCTTCAGCATTGAAAATGATGCAAAGATGAAATACATCGCATAGTGAAATGTAAAAAAATAATGCTGACAATTTAAAATACTGGAAGAAAACAAAAAAAAGCTAAAAAGAAAATTTGACATATGAAAATGTATTATGGGATAGATTGTGAGCAATTGCACAGAGGTAGTCCAGAAGAGCTGGCCGCCTTTCATGGTCATTAACTATATTTTAAAGTCTTGCATCATGAGGAATAGCTGCTTTTTTTCTTTTAGGGCAAGGCTCTCCTCAGAGAATACATGCACATTCATTTTCTACATGGCAGTGCTCTTTTTGAAATTCTTTTATAATTTGATATACACTGACACGAGCATTCCCTGTTAAAGTTTCCCATCTTCTTTGCCATGCTTCTGTGTGGTTTTGGCTACGCAGAGATCCCTTCCCCAGGCACACTCATGCAAACCACAAGTTTGGGCAAAACAACACTGCTGCTGTAGAAGCCTCTCCTACAGTCTCAGAAGGAGTTTAATTGCTAGAGTCTTCTCTAGAGCACTTTGGCAATGTTTAAATCGTTCACACTGCTGTACGTAGCAATTCTAGTTCCAGGAATCCATCCTACAGACATAGTCACATATGGGCACAAATATGCACACACAAAGTCCATTCGCCACAGCATTGTTTGTGTTATGCTAGAACTACAGCATAAAAACAGAAATGTCTATCAGTAGAAGGCTGGTTAAATGAATCCCGGTTTATCTAAACTATGGAACAACAACATAAACCCTACTAAAACATTTCTAAGACATACTGGTAGGTTTAAAAAAGTAGCAGCACAATCCATACAGTTATGGTTAAATGTATAATTTAAGTGCATTTATTAATATATACTGCCCTATGTGGGAAGTATACTTGCTTTCTATAACTGGGATTATGTTGAAAGGTGCGTTGGGGGCAGGAAGGGTACGGGGCAGGGTGGAGACTGTCGATTTTCACTCTATTTCTGGATTACTTGTACATCTGTTCTTTTTTCCTTTCAATCTATGTCAGAGGTGGGGAACACTTTCATGTTGGAAGGCTACATTAATTTAGCTGTAATCAAGTAAGGCCGAATTCAAGAAACTTCAATTAGATATACTTAAAAATATATAGTATTTTGTAAAAATCTAACTACTATGGACTTAATAACTTCAAAAAATGAAAACTATTTGTTAATTTTAAAGTTAACTAACCTTTTAATGACTGGTTTTGTTTGGTTTTTGTTGGAAAGCATTTGAATATTTGGTTGCAGCATGGAGGTCTGCAGTTTTAGTTGATCCTCTAGATGGGTGAGTCATTTATGACCTTAAGGGCATCTCGATTTGGATTAGATAAGAGAATGTAGACTCGCAGCAATAACTGGTAGAAAAGAAAGAAAGCACTTTTCGGGCATGTTGCTGCAGGCGTGGGTATTCTATTACATTTTTCCATATTTCAACTGAATCTTTCTTAGCATTACACAATGACTTTCAAATGTAATCTACTGAGAGAGTTCAATCAATTCCATCCATCTCTAGTTCTTGAGGTAACTTGGAGATATCAAGTAGGTTAGGCTGAAATGCTAATCTGAGTGTGATGTCATGATTCTCAAAGTCAGTGAAGCTTTCATTGCATTCTCTGATTAATAGGTCTCTAACAGCTGTGTATTTTTCAAATGATTCACATATATCATCCTGTCATTAATGCCCTTTGCTAACTGGGGAAAATGCTCATCTGAAATTTGAAAAAAGATAGCTTTTGTTGAAATGCTTGCATTTTTTTTTTTTTTTTTTTTTTTTTTGGCCACATATCATATATAGACTTAGTTTTACCTTGCAAGGAAATATTCAAGTCACTTTGATTTGACATGATATCACACAGAAACGCTGCATTCCTATAGAAATCTTCTTTTAATAATTTACGTTGCTGATTCTGTTCTTCATAAAATTTAACTATCAGTTCTCACAAAGATAAAATTTCAGCTAACACCTGTCCCTGTGATAGCCTAAGCACTTTAGAATGATCCACACTGAATACCTCATGGTTCAACTTTAGCATGTTACAAAACTGAGGATGCCATGTTGCATTTGCACAAATATAGCTAACAATACTTAAAACTTGTTGCCAAGTGTCACTTAAAATAGTAGCTTTAGCACAGAGATTTTGCTGATGCAATATACAATGAAAAGAAATGAGAGTATCTGGATCTGCTAATATTTTTTTATCTGTGCAATAAACACTTCATGTTTTCCTGTCATGGAAGGTGCACCATCTGTACATATACTCACTACATTTACCAAATTCAGTCTAACTTCATGACATTTATCTTGAAAGTTGTTGAGGATACCTATTCCCTGGGTTCTGTTCCCAAGAGTACCGAAAGCAAGGAGCTCTTCACAGCAAGGAAAATGTTCTGTTTTGACCCAAATGAAGTATAAAACCGCCACTGAGCCAGTAGTATCAGTTGATTCACCCAAAGCAATTGAATAATGTACATTTTCCTTTTGAAGTATTGGCATGAAGTTGTTCTGTTACATTGAAGCCTAATTCATGCTGCCAGTCAGTTATGGTTCTTCTCCAAAGAGGCAGTTGTCTGTACTTTGAAACATTGTCCAGGTCTAAGCATCCTACAGCTTCAACAATTCTTTCACAATTTCTACATCACAGAATGGATTCCCTTCCCCGCCCTCGGTGTATGAGCTACTTTATAAGTTGCTTCAGTGGCCTTATTTCCAGTTCTTATTGCTGCTTGAAAAAGTTGTCTTTGCTTGACCTTCATCTTAGCAGCAGTGATCTAAGCCCTGTTGTATTCCTCCACATAGCTGGAGACTGCTCTTGAGTTATTTGTTAAAAATGTGAATTTGTTGCCAGCAGTTAAAAATTAGAAGATTTCACTTTTAAAAAAATCATATTTGGGGCCAACTTTGAAAAGCAATGAGATGATGCTCCACAAGGCCTTCTGCAAAGACAGGATGTTGTGTGTTGTCTGGCAGGTATATGTTGACCCCATGTGACCATTGAACCCTTGAAATGTGACTGGTGGGACTCTGGGAAACATCTCATGGGGAATACTCAGAAAAACCATGGGGACAGCCCAATCTTCTCCCAGGCATAGGACAACTTGTCGTCTGTCCTCTGTCCCCCTATGTGTTTAAACAGTACGTGAAGGAATTACTAAAGTTTTCTGAAGGGTCCCATGAGACCTGCTTGCTCGGTGAAGCTATTGCAGGCCACCTTCCTGAAGGTCACCCTGGAGGGGCTCCACCCAGGCCTTCAATTAAAAGGTTAGGCCCATGCAATGACTGAGGGGAAGTGGGTAGGGGGTACTGGGGTCTGGGTGCACACAGAAAGGGGCGCCAGCTGCCCCATCTGCCCATCTGCCCACATGAGGGCAGTGACAGGCTAGTGGCAGCTCTGCTAGGTGGCTGAGGGTCAGGAGAGTATAGTGGCTCAGATGTATGGGCTCTGGAGACAGACACCCTGGGATTGAATTACTCACTGGTCACTTCAGCTCTTGTGGCCAATAAACAAGGGGAGGGTCACTCAGGCAAGCGTAGGGCTTGCAAGGACTCCAGTGCAGCAGAGAGTCACTCAGACCTAGGCCTGGCCTGGCACAACTGGAAGAGATGTGAGCCACAGTGAGTGCTGGTGTGTGCCCCTGGGGTGGCAGGCCCTGCTGGAAGGAGGGGCAGAACAGAACACAGCCAAGCCAGTGAGCTGACCCATTACACTTTCACCATTGGAGGGAGTTGAAAAAATGGTGATCTACTCAGGTCATGCCCCCCAAAGAGAAGGTTGAACAAAAAATGAAGACATTTACTCAGCAAGTCTTTTGAGATGACAGAAATACAGTTTCCTGAAAACTTTCATCACATAGAGTGGAAGTCTGTGGTTCCAGCCCATGCCTTGAATAATACTAACAACCACCACATTTATACAGAGTTTACAATACACATAGCCATCCCTGGGGATGAGACCGGAGATGTTGAGTATTCACAATATCAGTGGGCTCCAGGGTCAGGGGTGAGGCCAGCAAGTGAGAGAGAAGCTCCCCATCTCCTAACTGTGTGACCTGGGCCAAGTGTCTTACCCGCTCTGTGCTTCAGTCAACTCAGCTACAAAGTGGGACAAAAAGTATCTACTCCCGGGGTTGTTACACTAATAAAAATAAATACTATAGGTGAAGTGCTCAGAGCAGTACCTGGCCCACAGGCAAGCACCCAGGAAATGTTAGCTGCCACCGTCACGATGTCACCTGCATGACCGTGGATAGGTTTTCCAGAGGGATCACTTAGGGAAACACACCAGCCCTGCCGATACGTGGTGTTGGCAAGATAAGCAACTCCAGCAGAAACACAGAAGGACAAATGAGTAAGATGTCTATGTACTAGGAGAAGAGAATGGAAAACAAAGACCAGGTGAGCTGGTTGTGATCTGAAAACTGACAGCAAGGGAGATTCCTCCCAGGATTCACATGGGCCGATAGGGAAGAGCATTCGGGTCAAAGGAAACCAGTCCCTCGTTTGTGCTGTTGATGGTGGACTTCTTTTCCCAGGAGGGAAAAGGTGCTTCCACTGATCTTGAACCAGGAGTGGGGCAGCCAGCTCCAGAGAAAATGCAGCAGTGCCACAAATGACAGTCCCTGGAGGAATGCGTCAGGGAAAATGATAAAGCCGGACAGAGCAACCTTAAAAAAACAAACTTCTAAAATAAGTTTCACTTAGAAACTCCCTGCACACTGTGTTCCTCACCTTATGTTTAAAATAATTCTGAAGCTTAAATACTTTTTCTCTGTTGACAACATGAAATTCTTCATGCAAGAAGAGAGTCTACAGAAAACATACACAGTGTAAATAAATCCATTCCCCAGGCCCCTCACTGACACTGCTGACAGGAGGCCACCACGTCCTGCCAGCCAAAATCAGGCACCACAGCCTGCCACCGGCCCAGATGCTCTAGCCGTGGGTGAGCCTGGCTAAAGCCCCCTCGCTGTGAAGCATTTTCTTTAGTTTTTCCTTCTTTCTTTAAATAGTACCCACTGCTCTGGAGAGAAAATAAAAGATGATTTTATTTTGTCACTGAAACAAAAACTTCATTCAGATACACTGAGAAATACAATCATTTTCTGTCTACCAAGAGGGAACAGGCTGAATAAACCTACCTTGAAATACTCGTCAACAGTTATAAATAAGGCAGATCTTTATTCAACGGCATGGAATAGTCCCACATTGTTCTGTGGGAAAAAGTCAAGTTGTAGAACAATGCATACATGATGCTGTCACTTACATGCAAACACACACACACACATACACACAAATAAAACTATGTGTTTCTCCCTGCACACACACAGGTAAGTGCATACAAATCATCCGGAAAGATACCCATTAAAGTGACAGCAGCACTGACCTCTGGAAAGGGCAGAGTGGAGGGGGCTAGGGAGAGTTCTAAGGTTCATAATAAGAATGTGCTCCATGTACCACGTGTGCAATTAAAAACAAAATTTAAAAATAGATATAGTTATCTTGAAATAATCACAAATCCTCATTCCTTCAGTGCCTCTTAGGTCGGCTGCTTCTCATCGGGCTTGAAATAAAAGGTGAGTCATCATTCCTCTGAAACATCCTTTTCTTCACAGAGTTGAGACCCATGCTCAGTTTCAGAATGTGAAATCAGGCCATAGTTCAAAGATCAAGAAATGCAAAGTTAAGGTAAAGTAAAAACGAAAGGGTTTGGGAGGCGGATCAGAGGAGGCAGCTCTCGGGACTAGCTCCAGGCGACCCCACCCTGCACACCAGGCCACGAGCTCCACTGCGACCCTCCCCAGCCAGGCGGTGCGGCCCCCAGGCAACCATGCCCAGACCTTCCTTTGGCGTTTATAACTGGAAACCAGAAACATGCAATTACATTTTTATAACAGGCAAACTTAGGCTTTTGGATACTGATTCCTCTATTTCTAGTTGACACTCGTTTTCACAGCAACCAGAAAATCCTCTGAAGGTCCTGATTTTAAAAGTCCTTTCAGAAGCATGGAAAACCAGACATCATTCACCATACAGACATAAGGAATAAAACCAGCAGAGCGGGAAGGCAACTGCCTGCCTGGCCACCACGCACGCCTCAACTGCCCCCACCTGTACATCCACCCACTTGCTAGAAAACCTGCACCAACAGGTGCCTGATCAGAGTGAGGCTTGTTGGCCACGAGGCTCCCATGAGACACAGCCCCGGAACCTGGACTCGAGGCTCCTCAGGATGAAACTGGCAGTCTACCGAACTGAGAGCTCCAATCGGGTGTGCTGACTTGTTCTCCAGGCACAGGGCCCAGAAGTGGGACTTATTATAGTTGATGAAAGCCTGGCTAAGTCTACAGAGCCCCGAAAACACAGGCAAGCCTGAATCTTGGAGGCAAACATTGGCGGTGTTCTCTCTCCTTGGAGAGACAGTCACGGCTAAATCAAGGGAGCGTTTGGTCTCCTTGGAAAGGCTGTCCCCTTGTGGGTGTATATTTCCTTAGCTGAGAGGCGCTTCTGAAGATCCCAGAACTCAGCAAGTCTGAAAGAGAATTTGACCTCCTAAGAGCATGTCCACAAGAATGGACTGTTCTGGTGGGTCTGACTCTGCCCCTACTCCTGATCACTGGACAGTTAGTTGAATGTAGAGGAATGAATGGCTTTGGGTCCCTATGAGCCCGAGCTGAGTCTGCCCTTGAGAGGTGAGGATCCGCTCACCTCTCTGTGTTCAGCTCTGGGAAACCTTTAGTGAGTATCTCCCCTCAGACCTCTCCCACTTGTCCTACAGAAAGTCATTCAACAGAAAATGTTCTTCCCATTTCCCATTGCAGGAGATGCTCTGAGAAAGTACAGATTTGAGTAAAGTCACCAAAGCAGTTAGTGACAGGAGTTAGGATGGGGACTTGGGTCTTTGGTTCTCAAGGCACTTACTGAAACATCTACATTTGGGGTGCAAAACCAACAGGTATACTCAGGGGCTCTTCTAAGCATAGTGTCACTTGTCTGTGCCAGGGCAGGGATCTGAGTCGCTTTGATCTGTCCTCCCTAGTGGAGCAGAAGAAGAAGAGGGAGGAAAAACAGAAATTGGAGCTTTAGCCTTGGTGCAGCCCCAAAGAAATACACACACAAGTCACAAAAGTTGTGAAACTAGCAGCAATGCCTGCATTATCTCTAATTTCTACTCAAGGGACACAGCTGTCTAGTTCTTAAAGAGTTCTCATCATAATGAAATTAAAGGAAAAACAAAGGACCCAAATTATATGTGCCCACCATAGAGACAATCATCCTCATGTTAAAGGACAGGGGCTCCGAGAACCCTGGAGGCCGGAATCCCAGGTGCACAGCTGGGGAAGCCTGACCCTAAGGAATAGAAAGAGCCTAAACATCTCAGAATCAGACAACTTGGGTTTTGGCCTTGCCTTGCTACAAACCAGCTGGAGACTCAGGGGAAATCTCCTAATCTCCAGGACTTCTGTTTCTTCTTTATTTTTTTAACGTTTTTTTTTTTTTCTGAATATAAAAGCTATGCACATTCACTGTAGAAAATGAGGAAAACCCAGAATAAAATAAATAGGACATAATCATGGATAATTTCATCACCAAAAAAGCAATCACTGTTAATATTTTGACAAATTTTCTTCCCGTCTTATTATATGCATATTGCATTTATATTTTGGAAGATAGTTGGAGTGCATTGCAAACACAATTTGGTGTAGAGCTTTTTGTTTTTTATTAACCCAACATTACATCATGAGTATCTTTCCATGTTACTAAAAACTCTGTATGAGCAGTACTTTTATGGCCATATAATATTCCATTATAGAAATACATCATAATTTAGTTAACCTTTTCCCATCGTTATGTAGTTTCCAATTTTGCATATTATGAATAATGGAGGGAAACATCTTTGTAGAATGCAACATTTTCTGCATCTTGGATTACTTTATTAGGATAGATTCTAAAGGTCCTCGTTATAAATTTATATTTCAGTGTCTCTGAGGGGATTAGAACAAATCAGAGTTTTGCAAACTCAAATGCCCACTGGGGTTAATCGGAGAAACGAGTAGGTAGACTGGGTGTAAGAAAAATAACAGAACCTAGTGAGTGGAGGCTGCTGAAGGTGGTGGCTGCTACAGGGCTCTGGCTGGTGGCTGCCCAGTGGGATGAGGGCCAGGGTGCTGCTGGACCACCCAGTTTTCCAAAGAAGCCAGAAACCAGGATTGGATTTGCACTAGTGTGTAAATGCTGGCAACAGAGGGCCACTTACCCTTCCAGGCCGGCCACAGCCCTTCACAGAGGGCAATTCTTTCCTGGGAGCCTTTGGGGTTTCACGCTACCATGAGAAGTGTCCCCATCAGGGAGCTAAGGGTAGGGGTTGTAGCGAGTGTCCAGGGGGGTGATTCACTAGGGGCACACACAGGATTTAGTAATTGGCATCAATTTTAAAACTCTATCATTTCTTCCTTTTGTATTCCACTGGGCTTCTGCCCAGCACATACAATTCACCTTCTACAAACCTCTAAGTCTCAGCAGGAGCCAGGAAGGCAGCTCATTGCAAATCCCTGTTTTATAAACAACGCCAAAGAGGCCCCCTTTTCGCTCTCTTTCCTGGTAACTCTGGCCCTTGCATCTCCAAAAATCAGGTGAAATTCTTACCAAATTAAACCCCGGTGTTCCAGGGCGCTAAGTGGCTGGGGAAGTGCTTGCTTTTCCAACAGGGCGTGGGGCTGAGACCTTCAGGCTGTCTGAGGCTTGGCTGTGGGGACGGGGAGGGACACAGCGTGCCGGGGAGCAGGTGTGTGCTGGCACGTGAATGTCCTCGCCTCGGAGGCCTCTATTCTAAATGGGCAACATCGCAGCTCTGTCAGCAGTCACAGAAGTGCCCCAGAACGGAGAGAGGAAAAAAAAGATTCTGAGAGCGCAAATCCCCTTTCACAAAGCCCACGGAGGTGCCTTTTATGCCTCCACCATCTGTCATCGCGAAATTCACAACAGCCCCCCCATCTCAGGACAGGGGCATTTCTGAGGGGGTCACCCGGAGCCGTGCAGACACCCTGACAGCAAAACAATGCTCGGCAAGGTGAAGCCCGGTGAGAAAATCCTGCTAAACAAACACAAGGGGTCAACAGCTCAGAGAGCAAGATCCACTGAAACCCACTAATTGGAAATAATTCCGAGTTTTTCAGACATTACGTAGTGACAATAAGGTGCGAACACCGGATTAGTGACCTCCAAAAGACAGAGAGCTTTTGTTCCATCTTTGTAGGAGCATAATTTAACCCCATGTTTTGAAATTCCCATCAACTACGCTGTGTGAATTTAAGAGTTTGCCATTTAATAACGGAGCCGGGGTTAGATTTTGAGTTTCGCCGTTCCAGGTCAAGAAGCAGAACCCCTGTGCGGGGGAGTCGGGGGAACGGGACAAATAAAGCCCTGGAAGCAGCCAGGGAACAGCTTTCATTCCTGCCTTTCCCAGAGCCTAGTTAACCAAATGGTTAAGCACCTTAAATCTCTGTCCAGCTGGGAAAAGCCACATATATTTCCAGTGCTTTGGGGTTTCGGTGGTGGTTGTTTTAAGTCAGTCTTGTGACGCTGTAACTGTCAAGGTTTTTTGTTTTGTTTTTGTTTTTCTTTTTTAAATATGCTATAGAATTTTTTTGCTTTGTTTTTTGTTTTTGTTTTTCTTTTTTAAATGTGCTATAGAATTTCCATCGAGTTTTAAAAGCAACAAAAAGAAAGTAAAAGGTTTCTGAGAATGCCTGCTGCGTTTGGAACCTGGTTTGGTTTGGGAGTCATGATTTTGTAAAAATCAATACTGAAACAAAACTATTAAAAAACAAAAAACAAAACACCCTGTTTCTCCTGGAAACTCTTGTAGGACTTATTGTCAACTTTGGCTCAATAGAATTACGCTCACTTCCAGAACAACTCCCTCCTGGGAGAACAGGGGTATAAGAGGGGGATAGAAGGGGAACATTTTAAACAACCAACTCCCTGTGTGGTCCCCAAGATGCAGATAAGCCCGGCTGCCACTTCCTGAGTGCTCTTCTGTACAAGTGCTTGACCTGCACATTATCACCGAGACCTGAACCCAAGTCTGTTTGTCTGTCTCTCCCAAAGCTCCTGGCCTTTGCACTGCAGATCTGGGTGGAGTTCTGGCCAAAGAGGAAGGTTCAGGGTAGCCCCAGCACTCCATCTTCTGCACCAAGATCCATCTCGGTGAGTTACATGTAAACTGACCTTCTCGAAAGGACCAGTGAGCAAGTTGGGGACAGCAAGCCATGTCTCAGCCCAGGCTAGGCTCAGAGTGGCCACTCTGAAAAGCTCCAAGCAACCAAGGTGATGCACAGACTCCTCAGCCTCTGATTGCAACCAAGGTGACTGACCTTTCCCTAGGTCTTTACAAAGAATTACAAAAGGGCTGTTCAGGTGACAACCTCACATACACACACAAACGGAAAGCTTCTTAAAGCCACTACAAGAACAACATGTGAAGCAAAATCACAAATAGGAAGCAGAAAGGGAAAGATGGGGTTGGGGGTAGGTAGGTTGTGTGAAGCAGATTGAGGTTCCTGGGGCATCCCTGTGGCTGAAGAAGGGCAAGGGAACGGCTTCCCGGGGATTCCAGAAGCTGCCTCCTCTCTTCCCTCTTCGGTGAGTTTGAAGGACGGGGAGTCCTAGCATGATCCAACAGGTCAGGAACCCTGGGAGCCACTGTCGGATGCAAGGCAAGCATCACGCTTCTTGGCCTGGGGTGCCGCTGGGGTCGCAAGCACCTGGTGGGCATAGACCCCTCAGCAAGTAAGACCTCATGCCTGCCATCCAACCCTCTTGTTTGCAGAGTGCCCTAAAATAAGATTCCACAAGTTGGAAACGGAATCGGGTTTCACCATTGGCAAAGCCCCTGGCCACGTGGCCCAGCCGGGGTCAACAGCAGCTGCATTTTCTCCGCCCTCCTCCCTGGGCACCCAGTGGGTTTTTCTCCTTCTTCCTCCAGGTGCACTCTTGCCAGAGCCTGCCCCAATAAGTCTCCCTTTCATAGTGTTCTGATGAATAGATTGTCTGTGTTTTCTTTTACATTCTTTTTAATGGCTTGGACTATCCTCCAGCGACCCAGCTGTGCATGTCAAATAAAATGTATTGGGGTCGGATGGATTCTCACATAGCACCGAAATGCACAGCACGCGAAACAAAGGACACCCAACCACAACGTACACACTCTAGAAAGCTACGCTAAGAAGTAGCGTAACTGCTACAAAAGCCACCGGACTACACAAGTGTCGAGTCAAATGGCATCATTTCATGCCATTTCTCCATTCTCTTTTTCTCTTTTTTCTTCTTCTTTTTTTTAAGATTTCTCAAATATAGTCATGCAAAAGACTTCTGTTTTTAAACTCATCCTGCAAACACGAACAGTTTACAAAGCCCGGGCAGATAAAATCAGCTCAGGTTCGATGTATCCTGAACACGGAGCTCTAACTGATTCAGCTTTGCAATGTGACCTTTACTTGCCATATAGAAATGGAGAAGCGCATTTAGAGAAATGGCGAATTTTTTTATGTCATATACAAAGGTACCGCCTTGCATGAAGCATGCGAGCTCTCTTCAAAGGATTAAATATTTAAAAACTGAAGGAAAATAAGAAGGCAGGCTTCCTGTTTCAGACACACGGAGGAAGAGGGGGTCTTTTAAACCTGTAATAAAACAGATGGGCTGAAGAAACTCAGAAAAGGGTGCGTGGAAATATGCTCTGCCTGACACAGTGATATTTTGAAGAACTAACATTTGTATTTTGTTCCATAACTAAACGAAATCAGCTAAAGCCATGGGGAAAGCACGTGTGTTTGCAGCCCAGCCCAGAGTCGATTTGTTACCTCTGACTTTCTGTTCTGGTTAAAAACATGCCTCCCTTCAGCCTGCTGGTGCACAGGCTCTCACAGCCGAGGACAGATGTGGCTAGCAACGCCTTGTGAAACAAATGCCAAGCAGCAGACCGCTACCACAGGCTCACACACCTGCAGCTGACATCACCGGCTCTATCTTACACCAGCGATCTATTAACATGCAGAAACAGGTGTCACCAGACCAAAACCCACTCTTAGAAAGCACTCGCCTCATCAGCCTGAGTCAAAATGACAAACGAGATGCCGAACTTCTACTCGCCTTCCATGTCTGTCTGCAGGGGCAGGAAGGATCTCCCGACCCCAGCCCAGACTTCCTAGGACACCTGTTCCCTGACATCTCAAGGACTCCAGATGCAGCCAGAACAAAAGCTTTGGAGAAAACCCTGTTTCCCGGATATGGTATTTTCCTTTGTTTCAGGGAATGTTGTTTTCTCTCTTGTAGCAAAAAGTAGCTAATACAGGTCAGTCTTCACTAACTTCTTGTCTCTGAAACAGCTTTCTTCTTTGGATCTGTGACCAGGCATACAGGAGGTACTCAGTATGTGTCCAGAGCATAGAAAAAATAGTGTGTCTGGGATGCACCTTAAAATACTCCAGCAGGAGATGAAGGGGAGGATAGAGGTGAACTAAAATTGTCCAAATGTTGACAATTGTAGAAACCGAGATAAGTAATTGAGAATTCACTATGCTACTTCCCCTTGTGTTTGAAATTTTCCTTAATAGAAATATTTTTAAAATACATAGCAACCTTTCCAGTTGTCGGTCCAAGCCCTCCTCCCTCCCTCCCTCCCTAGTAATAGAATCCCAAGTTTTTTCATGTAGTCTACCCTCCCCCATGACCACTGTGCTTCACCATGACCCAATCACAGTCATCCCAGTTTTCCTTGCCTGTGATGGCCTTAGGAAGGGACAGATGGGTTTATCTGGCTAATGAGAGATGAAGGGTTTCTGGAAAAAAATGTTTCCATGCTGCTAAAAAGTGACATTTAGGAAGAGATGGGTCCACCTCTTCTGCTAAATCTTATTACATCTGCATGTGACAGCAAGAACCTCAGCAGCCATTTTGTGGCCATGAGGGAGTCAGTTGAAGACAAAACCAACATGCTGAAAGTTACAGAGAAGAAAGATCAAAGCAACTCTGGTCCTTGAGGATGTCACTGAGCCACTGAAATAACCACCCCGAAACTGCCTCACTTCAGGAATCGTTAAGTGAGAAAACAATCCGCTTGCAGCTTAAAACTGTTGAGCCAGGGTTTCCTGTTACTCATAGCTAAAGGCATCCTACCTAATACAAAATAACTGCTCAGTGAGTGAAGGAAAGAATGCCTGAGGATTCTAAAGCACAGAATTATCAGATAGTCTTAGCAGCATCCTTTGAGTCTTAGTAAAGTCAATGTCTTTATATTAATAATTCCATGCAAGAGTTGGGATTCACATTATATACACCCTTAGCACACAGCGTCTTCTGTCCTTTACTGCCCCCCCCCACAACCTCAGGGGATACATTCCAAGCCCCCCAGTGGATGCTTAAAACCACGGAGAGTACCAAACCTGACTGTCCATCAGAACACATTTCTGTTCATGTTTCCACGCACAAATTTAATGCCTTTTCCATCTTAACTAAGCACTGTGGCTGTAACTTTTGCAGTTTGAGGTACAACAGCAAAACTAGCAAGAATTTTTCTCCTTCTTCTCAATTTCACCGATAAAAGATTTGTTCTTACCGTGGATCTTAGCAACCTCAGCATATGATTGTTTTTTTTCTTTCATCATGAAGTTGAGAACTTTCACCTTTTCACTTAAAGGAACCAGGTGACTGCTTCTCTTTGGCATGTCCTAATTGCCAGCATCACTATTCTTGCGCTTTGGGGCCATTATGAAATCAATAAAGGTGACTTGAACACAAGCATCGCAATGCAGTGACAGTTGCTCTGATCCCCAAGACAGCTACTAAGTGACAAAAGGGTGGGAGTGTCGACAGTGTGGATACGCCGGACAAAGGGAGGATTCCCCTCCAGGTTGGGATGGAGGGGTGAAGGAGCACATCACACTACTCAAATGGTGCACAATTTAAAACTAATAAATTGCTTATTTCTGGAATTTTCCATTTAATATATTTGGACTGAGGTTGACTGTGGGTAACTGAAACCTCAGAAAGTAAAACCTCAGATAAAAGGGGACTACTGTATTTCACAGTACATATTGTATATTTTATTTCTTTGGCAAGCATTCTGGTATAGCATTGTATCTTCTCTTGCAAAGTGGTTCTTTGATGTGTTTGGAGCTTTTTCTCAAATGGCATCTCATATTCACAGCCATGCCCAGATTAATGGAGATTCCCCGTATACTGGAAAGAGCATAGTCTTTATTAAGTGGCTGTGTGGCCTCAGAAAAATTCCTCAACCTCTCTGAGCATTGATGTCCTTATCTCTAAAACAGAATTAGTAACACCCATCTTAGGTACTGTGACAGTTAAATGGGGAGGCATTTAAGCAGCTTGTCATCTAAGGTATTTCACACTGATATTTCATACTCATCAAGACTGGTTTTAAGGTCAAGAGTAACTGTTTGCAACTGGCAGAATCACTGTTTTTTCTCCTCTTGCTTTCAGATATAGGAAAAAAAGGTAACAAGTATAAAAGCAGCAACAACAGAAGTTCCCTCTTCATGAGTGGTTTTGTCTCCAACACCTAATGTTTCCTTTTTTTCATACCTACTTTCTTCACAGAAGGAATGTGATTAAAAAGAAGATTCTAAAAGTTTTCCTTTCAAGCAAAAGAGGTCCCCTGGGGTCAGTCAATTTGCCCACTGGAAGAGTTTTCTGGAGCACAGGTTGGTGGCTTCCTCCCCAGGACCCCAGCTGCTAGTCTACGGGTGTGACAGATCCTGGGGGCTGGCTGAACAGAGCTGTGATCTCTGAATCCCTGGCCCCACACCAGAAGGACAGGGGCCCTTGTCTCCCTCTCAGGGGAGGAAATAGAGACTGGTCCCTCTGAGATCACATGGAGGGGCACCTCTCCCAGGGAACGAACAGGAGCTTTCCACCCTCAGTGATTTCTGCTACATCATCCTACCACCTGAAGTCTCCTTCGCACGCTTCCATAAATCTACTCAGTTGTTACTTAAGTAAATTTATCTGAAGAGGAAATGTTCCATCAGCATTGCCTGCCCTTCCAGCTCTGACTCTCTGCAGACATCACTATCTCCCCACTGGTGGCCAGCAAATACGCACCCCTCCCTAGGGGCTGGCGCTGCATCGCGGCCCTGAGACACAGGAAATCCTCCCAGTACCTACGGTGCTGTTGGTGACACACTTTGGGAAACACGTCTTCTATTGGGCATCAGAGGCCTGAGTTCGAATCTCCAAGTCCCCCTGGTGTGGAACCTGCACATCCTGCCTCCTTCATAGGATACAGCAGGGCTCTGCCTGGGCCATCACACAGAGCCAAAGGCCGGGGTGTCTGGAATTTGTACCCATACTAATCGTATCCTCTACCCACCGTGTGCCTGCCAGTCTCCTCTGCTCGCTCCAGAGGTTGTCACCAGCCCACACTGCAGAGCCTGAAAGGCTGACCACACGCTCCCCACGTGCGTGCGCTTAGAGCATCGCGCACTTCCTGTATCACCCTCTCGGTACCATAGTCCCACCAGGGTGGGAGGCAGACACGGTGTGCTTTTACCTTTATCTAGTCCGTGGCAGGTACTCAAAAAGAACTGTTAAATGAACAAATTAACCTACATTCAATTCGAATTAAAAAAAAAATTGTCTGGGGTTTCACTTCTCTTTCGGTTTAAGACTCAAATAAACAGGAGAGGAGAGGCTAGAAGACGACTGGGAACAGGACAGTCAAGGTAAAATAATCAACTACCCTCCAATTATCTATCGCACCTGTGGATTATCAGTGGGGCAGGACTTCCGACCAAAGCCAAACCAGGGAAGGCTGCAGGCTGTCCCCAGAGGGTGACAGCGGGCCCTCTGTCCATTTGGGTCTCTGTATCATCGCACAGACAACCATAAATGGGTTCTGAGTGGTCTACCATTTTGGAGGGTCTACCATTCTCTCCTAGCCATTAGCATGATTAAGTGAAAGATAGTTTATAATAATTTCTATGTTTAAACAAACAAGCAAACAAAACAGAACAAAAATATTTTCAGGGACTATTAGAGAGTAGTTTATCCACACAAAAGCCAACACAGCACGTGAACCTATTAATAACACTTGCCAATTTACTTGTGCATTAAAACTTGAGAAACACCCTTCAGGAGGGAATCCAGAACCAGAAGCCAGGCTTGCAGGTAAGGCCATAGATATCAGCCTATGAGCCAGGCCCTCAACACATCAGCCTGACCAGAGAGCTCCTCAGTCTATTGATCAACAGAAACACCAGGGCCTTGGTAAACTCCCCAGCACTCCACGAAGTGGGTAAGCACCCCCTGAAGGCTCACGGACACGCAGTCCACTGGGCCAGGCAATACGGCACTGGTCAAGGGAAGGCACAGGAGGAAGCAGTGGGTTCCAGCCCTGCTGTACTGTCACCCTGTGCTTCCCCATGTCCAGCTGGGCTATCATAAACACTGGCCTGGACAGTCACCCATGGGGACTCCCACCAATGGAGCCAGCCTCCCCGGGCCCTGGCAGAATGGCAGCTCCTCGAAGCACAGTAAGGAGTATGCTGAAGTGCCCCTCCAGGCTTGCTGTTTCTCTGCCCTGCCCTCTGCCCAGCGCAGCGGCAATCAACCAAGTGGGAACTGGAGTGACACCAGCAATGTTCGCCTCAGCAGCCAGGACAGAACAGGGAGCTGCTTTCTCAGTGGTGAGATCTGCAAACAGCTGCACCCCATTCCCTGGATCTCCGGCAGAAGCCAGCAGGCCGATGAGTTTTCCAGATGGTTGAGATAAGCAGCGCCTCTTGGAACGTGACCTCCGGCACCTGCACTTACTTCACGGAGGGATGTCATCCCAGTGCCCTTGAGAGCTCTGGAAACCAAGGACTAGAGAGCAGCTCTGGCAGCACCTCTGGTCCAGCAGCCTTGTGGGTGAAGGACAGGGTCAAATCCGATGGCCACAGGCTGCACTGCCCCAGTGGGAGGGCCTCACTCAAGCACCACCCCCTCTGGAGCGTCCAAGACTGACAAAAGACCCGAGTGCACCTGTGTTTATGTGGAGAAAGACCAGCAAGCTAAACAGAGTGCCCTGACACACCCCACAATTTGCCTTCATCGAAATTGGTAAAGTGAGCTCAACACGAACTCGAGGCCTCAGCCTGGACATGTAAAACACAGCGTGATTCCATGAGAAGAATCCCCTCAGATAAGACTCGGGAGCACCTGGAAAGCAGAACCATCAGCATGGCTCACACAAGGCGGTCTCACCACACAGCAGCCTGGGAATTCCCCCTCTTTAATTCAAGTTCACTGAGGTACAAGTTAATTACAGTAAAATTCACCCTTTTTCAGTGTCACAGTTCTATGAGTTTGGGAAAACACATAACAGTGTCACCACGGCAATGAAGATTTAAAATATGTCTCTCACCCCCCAAAAATCCCTCATGCCACCTTCTAGTCAGCCCCTCCACCCACCCCAGGCACCCACTAATCTGTTTTCTTCCCTACAGCTTGCCCTTTTCCAGAACGTTCTACAAGTGGAGTCACAGGGTAGGTATGTGCTCTTTTGAATCTGCCTCCTTCCACCCAGCATGACGCCTTTTTATTGCTGAGTAGTGTTTCCCCATATGAGCGTGGCATGGCCTGTTTATCCACTTCCCAGTGGAAGGAGATTTGGGACTGTTTTCAGTTTGGGGCCATTATGAATAAAGGTGCTAAGAACATGTACCCACAAGTCTAGGTGTAGATGAATGTTTTCATTTCTCTTGTGTACGTACCTGAGTCGTAGGGTAAATGTATGTTTAACATTATGAGAAACTACCAAAATGTTTTTCCAAAGTGACCGCACTATTTTGCTCCCACCAGCAAAGCATCACTTGTAGTTCCTCCTCATCCTCATCAGCACTTCATATTGTCAGGGTTGTTTTTTAGGGTTTTTTTTTGGTTTACTTTTCTTGGGGGGGGGGCAGTTTGATGATGTTGGGGGTTTTTTTTAAGCCATTGTAATATATGTGTAATGGTGTATCATTCTAGTCTTAATTTGCATTTCCTTAGTAACTGATGATATTGAGCATGTCTTCATGTTCTTATTTGCTATGGGATGTCCAATTTCCTTAAGTACTAAGTTTGACAGTTCATATGTCTGACATTTCACTTTGTTGTTTTTTTTGTTTGTTTGTTTTATTGTGAAGGTCCATCCTCATTCTTTCAAATGCACAGTTTGGCTTGTCATTATCCTTCAAATTTTTAAGAGTAATTTTTGTGAAACCATGGATAAGTCAAAAATTCATGTTATTTTTTAATATGAGTTCTGTCGTGGAACCAATGCAGTGCAGACAGCTTGAAATATCAACAAAGTGTTTGGGAAGGATGTGGCTAATGAACACACAGTACGCCAATGGTTTGAGAAGTTCCATTCTGGTGATTTTAATCTTGAAAATGAGCCGTGTGGGTGACCTGAGACCAAGGTGGGTAATGATGAGCTGAAAGCTGTAGTGGAAGCGAATCCGTCTCAACCTAAGTGTGAATTAGCAGCAAGGTTTGATGTTACTATTCCAAAAATATTGGACCATTTGAAACAAATGGGCAAGGTAAAGAAGCTGGATAGATGGGTTCCACGTGAATTAAACAAGCATCAGAAGAGAAATCGTCTCGAAGTTTGCCTTTCTTTGCTGTCACAACATAAAGGCGAATCATTTCTACACCATATTGTTAAGTGTGATGGAAAATGGATTCTTTTTCACAAATGCAAAGCGTTTGGCACAATGGTTGTATAAAGATGAAGTACTGAAACACAGTCCAAAACCAAATACTGATCAAAAAAAAGCTAACGATGTATTTGGCGGTCCATTACAGCTCCATGAAACCTGGTCAACTGATTACAGCAGATGTCTACTGCAACCACTTGGATGAAATGATGACGATGCTTGCAATTAAGCAGCTGATATTGGTCAACAGGGCAATCCTCTTGCAAGATCACATCACAAAAAACAACACTGCTCAAACCATAGAAGCTGAACTTGGAAATTCTGTCATTCACTGTATTCACCAGACCTTGCACCAACTGACTACCACTTCTTCCAGGCTTTGGACCACTTCTTGCAAGAAAAAATACTCAATTCTCAACAAGCTGTGGAAAATGCCTTTGGCAATTTCATCACCATTTGCTCTCCAGGCTTCTTTGCTGCTGGCATAAACATATCATTAAAAATACCACAAAACTGTGTCAATAGTTTAGGCACATATTTTGATTAATTATACTGCTTCTTGTTTGAGATATAATAAACTACACTGTTGATTTGAAATCAGACATTTAATATTTAATGACCTAATATCTATCTTATTGATGAAGTATCAATTCAAATATTTTTGCCCATTTATTAAATTGAGTCGTTTCATTCTCTTGTTACAGGATGGTAAGAGTTCTACGTATATTCTGGATACAATTCCTTTATCAGATTTGTGTTTTGCAAATATTTTCTCCCAGTTTGTGGCTTTTTTCATTTCTTAGCTGTGTTTTTCAAAGAGCAGATGTTCTTAATTTTGATAAAATCCATTTTTACCAACTTTTCCTTTTATAGTTCATACTTTCTGTGTCTGAAGAAAGCTTTGCCTAGCCCAAGGTCACAAAGATATTCTCCTCTGTTTTCTTCCAGAAGTTGTCCAGTTTTAAGTTTTACATGTAGGTACATGATCCATCTTTGTTCTTCGTTGTGCATTCTGCAAGGTATATGCTAAGGATTTGGGTGGTTTTGTTACATGGCTGTCCAATTGTTCCAGTACCATTTATTTAAAATATTATTTTCTCCATTGAATCATCTTGGCACCTTTGTTGAAAATCAATTGATCATTCACATGTGGGTCTACTTCTAAACTCTTTCTTATGTCCCATCGACATATATGTCTGTCCTTTCACCAATACTACACTGTCCTGATTACTTAGCTTCGTAGTGAGTCTTGAAATGAGACACTACAAGTCTTTCAACTGTGTTCCTTTCCAAGATTGCTTTGGCCAGTCCAGGTATTTTGCCTTTACATAGGAACTTGTGAATTAGCTTGCCAATTTCTACACAAAAAACTATTGGGATTTTCATTTGAGTTGTGTTGAATTTCTAGATCGATTTGATTTGGGTGCCTTAGTCTTTTTAAAGTAAGTGAGGAGTCATTTTTCAGGGAGATATAAAAGAAAGACTAGCCAGTTCCTCCCAAATCCTCAGACATCCTATGGCTTTATCAAACGGCCTTGGCTCTGAGGACGTGTGCTGACATGGAAGGGCACATGGAGGGGACCGGGATGCAGTCTGCCTTTCCCACCCGCTGCCCGAGACAGAGAGAAAGGAGAAGACACAGAGCTGGGGTCTGACCTGGGAAGCAACCCTGAGCCCCAACATCAGAAAGGAGCATGGTTCCTTGAGACACCTTTGTAAAGGAGGTGTTGGAGGGTGAGTTCACTGGTCCCAAAGAGAGGAGAGAAATAAATTCTTTAAGGGAAATATTTAATAGCAAGATCAGGGGGTAGAGGAGGTAGGGGTTGGGAATGGGTTCTGAATCCCACACTGAGGGTCAAGAATCCGCTCTCTGCAGGAGGAAGCCCATAGAGGTTTATGAGTGGGAGGAGCATGATCTGATCTGTGTTTAAGAAAGAGCCCTTCTTGGCAGGCAGAAGACTTCCTGGAGACCATCCTGTGGGTGTGGCAACAGACGTGCCACGAGCAGGTGTGACTGGGGAATGGCCACATGGCCAGACCAGAAGGTCCCCAAAGGACAAGGCCACCATCCTGATAGGAGAGAGGGGATTAAAGGGGAATAGGAGAGGCATAAGAAGACACATCCATCTACTTCCTTACACCTCTGGACCCTGAAGAGCATCCACCCCTCGCCCGGCACATCCACAGACCCGTGGCCAGCTCTGCCACGAGACGCAGATAACACAGCTCTCAGTGCTCGAGCATCCACTAAGTAAAAGCACGTAACTTGGACACCCTGTCAATGGTCACAGTCTGTCCTTTGGGGGCAATATTTTGTGTCAAGGCTATCAAAAACACACCTGTCCAAAAGATGGCTTTGCTTTTTAAGATTCTACCATTGGAGTTGAATAATTTCTTGGCAACCCTGTGTATAAATCTGGTTAGAGCCTCACTGTGAAGTTTGAAAAAGAGACAGATGGAACATTCGACCAGAGCACCCCAGTGACAGAAACAACTATGCCCTGGAAGAGGAAAAAAGGGCAGAAAGGCATTTTTGTTTATTTTTACAAAATTTGGAGAACAACAGTCTCCCCCAGCTGTCTCCACAAGATCAAACCAGCTCCAAATGGGAATCGCTAGGCATTTGCCAACACTTGAAATCAAAATCCCATAGGCCCGATGGCCCTGTTTCTGGTCTTTTCCTCCCTTTTGTATTTCAAGATGACAATTTCATTTGTTCATTGATGCCGCCTGTCCATTCAATGAGCATTCTGATTCATCTATGAACTTCAAACTCCGCTTCTAATCTAAATCAGAACATAAAAGTACACGACCCCTTCACTTCTTGCTAGGCCATCTGGGCTTGTTCAAAACAAAACCACAAACACAGTCTCAGAGTGACTGTTAAATCACCGGGTCTGTGTCTTCGCTGTCAGGGCAGGCCCGGGCGGTGCAGGTCAGGGACGGTCACACTGCATAGCAACGTGCCCATTTCTCTCGGTCTGATCCCATGCAGGCTTCCAGCTCTCCCCTCCCCTGCCAGCCCTCGGGGGATGCCAAGGCCTTTTAGGAGGTTGGTACCTATAACCTCAATATTAGGCTGAGCACAGGCCTAAAGAAGACACCAAATTTGGCCTTTCTTTGGTGAGAAACTAATAGAAAGAAATCAGTTGTAGGAAAGAACCACCTTTACGCTTTGACTAAAAGTCACACCTCTGTGGACCTCCATTTAACTATCACAGAACCAAATGGAAAATTTGGTTTCCTCCTCATTTATTAAAGAAAGATATAACCAACAAAAAAGCAAAGCAAAATCATTCTACTGGGGGGGGGGATGCTGGTTCTCTGCACTCGTCCTCTGCTTTCATGAGCTTTTCTTAGAAATACAGGCATAAGTGGCACAGACAAAAATTCCACGCCGTTGGTTCACGTGGTCTCTCTGGTATCAGAGAAGTGAGGGCCAAAGGTGAGATGCTCACCTCTGGTCCCGTTTCCTCTTTCATCTTTGCCTAGGGGTACCCACCAGGAGGGAGGGGTTTCTTCAGGCCGCTGCACTGGGTTGGGTAGAAAGAACATCTGAACTCTCTCTCAATCTGGTAGAAAAAGAAAAAAAACAAAACACCCACACAGTGGGGAACAATTTCCCCCCTGTGTGGGTGGTGGGGCCCCGAGAGCTGTTATCTGCAAAGGGCACTTCTGGGGGTTACCCAGCTGTCACCACCGTGTGGATTCCACCCGAAAACCTCAAGCCAAACAGTGGAGAATGAACATCAAGAGGCAATTTTCCACTCTGAGAAAATGACTTGACTTTACAAAGGTAAATTAAAACGCCATGATAATAAACGAAACTTGGGCAGGACCTGTTGTCAAATGCACTCGCTGTCACAGCAGACACCCTCCTTGCTCGGGATGTCCACACTGTCAGAACATGACGAGGTCTTTCTCCACTTCCCCACCTCTCAGCCCCCTACCCACACTCCACACACACAAACACGCATGCACACGCACGCACGCAAACACGCACACGTGCACACACAGGCACTCCTATACCGCACAGACAGAGCTGGAATAACTGGTCTAGCAGGAGTTAGAGGTGTCTAGGGCAGAAGTGGAAGTGGTCGGGTGGGAATGTGTCCGTGTGTGTTAGAGTGCGCGTGCTCACATGCGGTGGGGGGGGGTGTTGTTCTTAACCCTCAACACTGTTCATTTGCACAAGGGAGGTGTGATAGCTGAAGCACCCCTGCACAGGCATCAGAACAAAATCAGGCCTCCTTCAGGCCTCAAGCCCTCTGTTGCCACACAAGGGCCCCCTGTGGTTCTGGGTGGCTCTCTACCCCCACCCCCACCCCCACCCCCCAGTCTGCGGCAGGCTGAGAAGCACTGCCTGCTGGCCAAAGTTGGAGGATTTTAGTGACTTCTTTCCCTCCTCCCCACACTCATCTCCTTTAAGACCCCCAAATGCATTCAAGAGTGAACCCATCCCCCCCAACATTGATATTTTGGAACCACGTTCCCCCACATCCCCACCCCCATCTGCTACAGGAGTCGGCTGAGTTTCCCTCCAACGTCTCTCTTGGCCCTGGCCCTCTTGTTAGAAGTTTGGAAACAGACCTGGTGATAAAAACCTAAAGTCTCAAATCTTATGCCTGAAAGTATCTCTACCCACACAGGGAGGACCCAGGTAGCCCTCAATCCTGGCATCTGGGTTCTGGGTAAACGTGACAAGGGAAATGGGAACCACTGCTTAATAGCAACCCTGAGCCTTGGAAATGACTCAGAGCTGTGTAAGCGTAACGTACAACCCCATTTTCAAAAGTAATCAACAGGGAAACAGTAAGGCCATTCCTCAAAAAAATTAAACTCAGAATTACCATATGGAACTCCACTACTGGACATATACCAAAAGAACTGAAAGCAGGATGCCAAAGAGATATCTGTACACCCAAGTTCATGGCAGCATTATTCACAATAGCCAAAAGGCAGAAGCAACCCAAGCATCCATGTCCATCGACAGATGAATGGATAAACAAAATGTAGTGTATACATACAATGGAACATTATTCAGCCTTGGAAAGGAAGGAAATTCTGGTAAATTCTATGACATATTCAGGGGCTGAGGAGAGTGGGGGAGGGGAAAGGGAAGTTATTGTTTAATGGATATAGAGTTACAGTTTGGGATGATGGAATAGTTCTGGAGATGGAGAGTGGTGTCAATTGCCCAATAATGTGGATGTATTTAATGCCACTGAATTTCACACTTAAAGATGGTTAAAATGGTGCTTTGGTATGAATGTGTCTTCTCCAAAATTCAAGTGTGGAAACTTCATGGCCAATGTGACAATATTAAGAGGTGGGACCTAATGAGGTAATTAGGCCATGAGGGCTCCTCCCTCGTGAATGGCATTGAGCCTTTATTTAGGCTTCACAAAGTGTCCAGCTGGCCTGTCCTTCTTCCTTCCACCAAGTGAGGACACAGCGCTCCTCCCCCAGAGGATGCAGCAACAAGGCGCACCATGGAAGCAGACCGCAGCCCTCATGAGACACCGAACCTGCCAGTGCCTTGATCTTGGACTTCCCAGCCTCCAGAACTGTGAGAAAGTAAATTTCTAACTTTATAAGTTATCCAGTTTATGGTATTTTGTTATAACAGCACAAACAGACTGAGACAACTGGCCAATTCTATGTTAAGCATATTTTACAAAAAAAAAAAAAAAAAAAGTAACAAAAAGGATAGAAGTTTCAGCTAGTCCAAACAAGCTAATAGGATTTTTAAAAAGAGGACTCAACCAGAAACCCACATCCTTCATCTTTCTCCTCCTGGAAAAGGTAGGTGCCAGGACCAGGCATAAGGAGAGGCAGAAGAGCCAACACAAGGCAGGACAGTGACTTGCAGGCTTCTAAGAGAAGAGGCCAATTCCTCCTGTGCCCACTCATGCCAAAGAGATCACAAAGAACACGGGGAAGGAGCAGCAAGTGGTGCAGGCCCACCCTACAAATGGCTCTCCAGAGACGCCTTACTAAGTGCCATCAATTCCTGACAAATGGGGGTATCCCAGAATGTGGGTTTCTTTCCACCACCAATTGACAAATGTTGCTATACTTCCTGGAATTTTTAAATTATAAATCCTTGTATTTCAGAAATAATTTTTGGAAAACACAACCCTTTGATAATGCCCTCTGTTTCCACATATTGAAGATGCAGGTCCACGAACAGGTCAAACGCTGCTTAGTAACTCTCCCCCATGGAGGCTTGTCTGAACCAGAAATTTACATTTTGTGAGAGGCCCAGTCAAGCCCAAAAAGTCCTCACATTGTTTCTGAGTCACTACAATCACTTCCTTATCATTTCCTCTGCTCCTAAAGTCTTCAGACTCCTGTGCAGGTGACCCCAGCCAGTCCTGGCAGACTCTTGTGAAAACTAGTGTCACTGGGCCACCACTCACTGCCGCTTCACCAACCCCCAGGTAGATGGTGAAGCACCTTGGAATTGCAAGGAAGTCTCAGCAGATGTCTTCACTTTCCTCCTTTTCAATCTCATCACTTTTAGTTGTCACTTCTCCCACTTATTTAGACATGTGTTTGTTTGTGGCTGCACTTACGTGAATATTCATGACTCCCTGCTGTGCCCCGAACACCTCAGAGCCAGAACGGGGGATTTGACAGGCTGAAAGCAAATGTCCCTGGAAATGCAGCACAGGGGGAAGCCACATTTGCCAGGATGTCCCCTGGTCAGAGCACAGAGGGTGGGATTTGTGTCCTTCCGCCTTCCTCACACAGGCCTATTGTGCACCCCCGGCCAGTAAGTGCCTTGTAGCAAGAACAGTGTCCTACATGTCTTTTCACAAGGGCTCCAAATGAAGACTCCGACTGACTGTGTGTCCCAGAGAGCCCATTCCACACGCTCTCGTGACCACATGACCCTCCTCATGCTGAGAGCTGGGGTCTCTGCTCCCTCCCTCGAGCATGGGTGTGGGGTTGTGACTGCTCCAACCAATGGGACAAGGTGGATGTGATGCTATATGACTTCCCAGAATGGGGCGCAGAAAGGAAGCAACTCCCACCTGGTCCTCTCTTTCCGCCACACTCACTCTGAGAAGGCAACCACCATACTGAGAGGAAACCAAAGGGCCCACGTGGACAGGAGCAGAGGCCCCTCAGAGCCAGCATCTCCCGCCAGCCGCATGTGTGAATGAGCCTCCAAATGCCCAGCCCTCCAGCCTCCCAGAGGAGGCTCCAGACTCTGTGAAGCAGAGACGAGCCACATGCACTGCCTTTTGCATACCCCTGACCCACAGGACACATGTGCGTGACAGATGGTAGCTTAGGCACACTGGGCAACCATAGGAACTGCAGCAGGCTCCACAAATGTGGCTACAGAATGAGCCACTCCAAAGCTCCAAACTCTCTAAAACACACTTTTGTCAACAGCCCCCACTTCCTTCTTTGTAGAGCTGAGACTTGGTGTGGATGGATTCTGGGGCCTGCCCTGGTCTCTTTCCAGAAGCAGCTAACACCCACCAATATGGTGGCCAGTGCTTTCAAAGTCATAGCACCTTTACTGCCAGCCTTCTCCGTGCCTGGTGCAGGTTTGGGGCTTTCTGCCTATGATGTGTATTCTTCACAACAACCCTTATGATAGGTATTTTAGATAAGCAGTGAGAGAGGGTAAAGTTAGGGAATTTGCCCAAGACAGATTTTCCAGCAGGTGCAGAGCCTAAGCCTAGAGCAACAAGTGACTTGTCCCAAACCACTCAGCTGCTAAGATGCAGAGCTGAAGACACAAAGCATGTGACTGACCCCTTGACAGCCATTGTCCATCATCCCACTGGTTTCTCCACAAAGCATGAAATGTCTTGGCCCAGAGAGGCTGAAGCCCACACCACGGACAAGTCTGAGGATTCTGAGGTGAGAATTCTCTCCATCTTCCCAAGCTGTAACTCTGAAGAGGTGCCAGGGCCCTACGGCTGAGCATGGAAATGCCCACAGAGCCCTGACAGGTGCCCACATCTTTCCCTTCATCACAGTGGAACCCACCCTTAGCTCCTGTAGGGCTGCGCCCATCTTCCTATCCAGCCTCATAACCACTGTCTTGTAACCACGTTTGTTCAGCAAGGCCAGGCTGCTCTGGGGAAAGAGGAACCAAAGGGAAAAGTGAATTGCAATCCAGGCAGACTGCTTCCTTCCAGAACTCACCCAGAGCCCCCAACCTCATGCGGAACCATATCTAAGTCACTGCCCAGGCCAGGGTAAAGAAACATCTTTGCTTTCCAAATGAAGATCATGTTCAGCCCAGAGAGGAGTCTCTAACAACCAAGTGTGGTGTTGGCGACAGTCCCTGTGGCCTCTGGCAGGGAGCCAGAATCTTCTCTACAAACACAGGCCCAGGCCAGGACAAGAACAGGGGACAAGGGCCCCAGCTAGCATCAGGTCTTCCCCACTCTGCCTCTTTACCTGATTCGACAAGGTTGATGGTTGGGCAAAAGGCCCTCGGCCTGATAGAGTATTAAAAAGAAAGCTTTATTCTCAATCCACATGCAGACTCCGAGTTTCTGCACAAGTTAAAGCTCTCCACAGAGCCACAAGAAAGTAACCCTCGCCATTTTTGGAAAAAGCACGCTTGTTCCCTAAACTAGAGCAAGATCTTAGCTTTCTTACGGAAGGGGCACCTTTAGCTCACGCATAAACAGGCTGCTGCCTTCCCTGACATGCAGGACTCATACATGACTGAGAGGAAAACACAACCAAAGGAAAGGCAAGGAAATGTTAGAGTCTCTCTCTCTCTCTCTGCACACACCCCCCCCCCACAACACACACACACCCGTACCTCATTTTGGAGCAGTCCACAATTAGAATATTCTGGAAAAGGAGGCTCTTGCAAGTTCCTGAGAGAGCATATCCCCCCACCACACAACACACCCAGTTGGCCTGAGGGTCTAGGGCTCAGGGTGCATTCGACGCTTCCTAGGTAGGCCATGGCTGTGTGCCTTACCAGCTGCAGTGGCCTCGCTGGGCTTGCAAGGGCAGAGCCTGCCTCTGCAGGGCACCACGCTTCTGTCGTGAGCACGCCTCGTGCACACATAGGACTCGGAAACATACAAGCAATAGATGGCACCTAAAACATGGCACCTTGGCATTTGAGAAAAACAGCAGAAGCACAAAGGTCACTGTTATCTTCCCCTCACCCTCCTCCCCTGATGCAGGCCACAAAACCCTCATTCGAGAGATGCTCTCCTTATACCCAGGGGAAAGGAACATCCCCATCTCTGAAGACACAGGGTCACAGAGAAGAATCTGAACAAATAGACCTTGTTTTTAAGCACCCCCGCCAGTTTATTAGCATTAGCTCATACCCACTTTGTCCAATCACACTTCTCCACAACCATCCACTTCTCCATCAAACTAGCATAAAAAACACACAGCTTTCTCTGTTTCTTTTGGGTCTTCATAGGAAGGCTCCAGTACTATGTAAAACTTACATGAAATAAATGTGCATGCTTTTCTCTTGTTGATCTGTCTTTTCTATGAAGCCTCAGCCATGAACCTAGGGATGGGCTAGGAAAAGACATTTCTTTTCCCCTGCACAATCATGAGCTTCTCTTGAGCAGCTTTCCTCCCCAGGTCTCCAGGAACATCCCACACGAACACCTTCCTTCCTACGTGCTCATTCCCAGGAGCTCAAATCCACGCCTGCCCTCTTCCTGCTCCCTGCAGCTTTCTGGGTCTCAGGGATTGCCCATGATTGCACAATTCACACTTAAACTGAAACCACACATACACCTGTTACAAGCATTTTTCGGAGGCCAACTTGTTTTGAAATCAGGTAACTCTGGATTGTTTGTCGAAAGCTGACCCAGATGTCCCTGAGCCCCAAGCCTATGTCCAGAGGGTGGCATGTTGGGGATGCCATGAGCACAGTTTGCATAAGAACGAGGGACCCTGCTTACCACCCTTCCTTGGCACTGGATCCTACTTTAATTAATTTAACATCTCAATGCATGGTTACGCATGCAAAGTGGAAAAGGCTGATACTAGCACAAAAAACAAACATTGTTCATAAACATGATGCCATTGAGTCAAAGGCAGAAATCATCAAGACAAAAATGGGCCTTTTCATCATTATCAGAGGTACCAAGACAGGAGAGAGAGGCCCCACATGGATCAGGACAAGGACCTCACAACCCAGCCCTTGCCCGGGTTTCTCCAACTGGCAGGGACACAGGATATTCCTGTTGGTGGTTCTCACTCTTGGAAAGTGAAAACATGACCCAGAAGTCACTTCTGTGTCCCTGCCCCAGAGCATTCCACTTTTTTTGTTTTAAAAGAAATATGTTCTCTGCCATCACTTTTATTCAAAGACTTTATTTCTCCAAATGTTGATATACTCTGGCCAATGAAGCAGCTAGAACAATTCCATCTAGGACAGTGACATCATGGTAAAGCAGCCACTAAAATTAAGTCCAAAATCTGAGACTCAAGCAAACCCAGAGCTATACACTGGTAAGGATATTTCTTCAAAGAAAAAAAAATGTAAAGTTTTACCTGTGGCTATAGCGAATGGCTATCGTCAACCCAAGCTGTAATTAAAAAGAGAGAGAAACGAATTAAATAATATCAAGAATATGGTGAATTCATAAGAAAATTAACTTAATATGGTCAATTGCTTTTTAAACATTTCCTAAAATGCCCTACCGCTACTGCATCATAAATAACACATTTTAATGACAGATCTTTAGTTTCAACTTAGCTCTTAAAGGATAATCGTATTTTGAAACGGTCTTAAAGAAACATAAAATATTTCACTGTGGATTAGGCAGAAGGTGTCCCTTATCAGGAAAGAGTCCAAAACAGGGCTCGTTTAGTTCTTGAGACACAGCCGTGAAAGGATGGGATTGCAGTGTGGGGCTGATTCCAAGGCTGGCATTGGGACAACATGGGCGTGCAGGGTCCTGGGAGCCAGTGCCCTCTCTCCCCCTTCCCCAGGAGCACCAGGTGGACAGGCCACCTGTGCCAGAGTCTCCCTGCGGGGATCAGCACAGCCTTCATATGGATCCCGTAAGCTCAAGGCCAGCCAGCCTCAGCTCTGAGGACAGCAAAGAAATAGAGCCTGACGTTCACGTGTGACACCGAGAGGTCGTGCACGTGATTGCTGGGCACAGCAACAAGTGGAGGTTGAGATGAAACCGTGATTTCCTCTTTTCTCTGCAGGGTTGTCAGGAAACCCTCTCAGGCATAAGTGGGGGTCAAATCACACGGTGTGGGCCTCGGCTGTACACCGTATGATGCATGCAGCCAAGTTCAGCTGCACCAGCAAGGTACTGAAATGCTCAGGGCCTCAATTTTCCCAACTGTAAAATGGGCAAAAGAATTATTTTCTCACAGGATTAATGTAAGGATGAAGCAATTTTTCTATATTTGTGTATTTGTATCTGTGTAGGTGTATGTATGTGTGTTCCTACTGCCTGACAGGAAAAACTCTATAAATAATACGGACCACGACTAGCCCTATAGATAGGAAATATCCCATTTAGGACAATGTTGATACATTCCAAAACTTAATTTCTACATTAGTTTTGATAACTTTGAAAATATTTCATCATGTAACAAGCAATGGTTGGTGTCAAACACGCCTATGTAAGTCTCCTTCACCCATGTGCGCCCAACTATACGGCGTGACTAGTTTAAGAGGCTCACAACAGTTAAGAAGCTAAGTGTCATCGATAATATCATCCATGTGTGGAAAGTCTGACAAAGTTGCACCTTAAGGTCCCCAAACATCATCTGTGGTTCCCTTGATGTTGGCCCCAGTGGGGCTGGGGGTGGGGAGGTGACTTTCATGGTGCTGTCACAGGTGGTTGCAAGGTGACACGAGGGTCCCCAGGCAGTGGGAGGGTGGCAGGAGTGGGCAAGAGCCAGAGGGAGGGAGAGCTGTGAGAAGCAGAACAGTTGAAATAGGAAAGCCCAACGCCGCTCTGCAGCTCAGCACACTGCAGAGTCCCCCAGACACCGTTCAAATAGCTGGACTCTAGCATGACGCAGCCGTGTGCCACCACGGCAGGCGTCCGGAGTCCAGGACCAACCACGGCGAACCATCAGGAATCAGAGGGAAGAAGGCCCAAGTTCACAAAAAGAATAGTGAAGGCATGAAAGAGATAAAATCAAGTTGATTTCATATCACACTCACCTGAATTTATCCAATTATCTATCTCAACTAAACTAGGAGAACATTTTCTTTTGAAACTTAAGCAAATGGAAGAGGAAGATGCCTCAGGGATAATCAAGAATTTAAAGAACAAGGAGGAAATTACTTGGGGAAAGAAAGAAAAGCAGCAACTGCAGCCAGAGGTCAGGATGAGCAATTACGGATTTCACATGCCGGGTCGCTTGACATTTCCCAGGATTAAAAAGTTCTGCTGTAGAGTTAGGCTAATTATGAGATAATTTTACTGACTGAATATTTTGATAAGCTTTGGAGCACAGTTTAATTGGTGGCTTTTTCAACTGAAAGATAAGCCCTTGATGGAGTAAGGAGGGAAAATGGGGTGGGAGTGACAAGAACAACAACACACAAACAAAAAACCTGAAAAAGTGGCTCCCTGGCAGCTGTGATGGGTAAAGGAGGCCCCAGAAGATGGATCTTTCACAAAGGTGAATTTCAATGGAGAGTTTTTATTAGTCTTTTCCTGGCTTCTGAATCAAATACATTTTACTGTCATTCTTAAAAGGACACCCTTGTTACGGAAGAGGTGTGAATCATGGAAATGCCAGGGGACAGGGCTGGCTCGCACAGAAGGCCAGGCAAGCTACGGCTCCCTGCAGGCCTCTGCGTGAACAGGCTGTTGGAGGGAACAAGATGATCAGGACAGATGCAAGACCCCGAACTTTGTGAAAACCAACTTAAGGGGTGGACAGGAACAGGGTATTTCAGTCATTGTAGAAACGGGGCCGAATGTACTGGATCCTATTAGGAAACCCTGCAAAAGGGCTGGAACCATATGAAAAAGTTTGTGCAGAACTTTTGTGCAGAACTTTGAAACCCCAGGTTGGAACAGGCCAGTGAGGCAATATTGGCAGGTGAGCTGTGTAAGGAGCATCCTTATATAAGCCTGTTCTTCCTCAGGCCTACAGAGAAAGCAGGGGAGGTGGAAACGTCTCTGGGGTTTCTGCACCACAGCAAATACCAGATAAGGCAACTGTGTGATCTGCTGAGAGATGAGCCAGAGTAACTCACTCTCTTGGCCTTAGGGACCCCCATCAGCTGCTCAGGCCTCTCTGAGACCCCTCACTCTGCTAAGATGCACAGCAACTCAGAAATGCTTTAAGCACGCATGCAGGCACCCACTCACATACACTCATCCACGCTGAGACAAGTGCATGCACACGCACACATGCACTATGAGAGTGCATGTGTGTGCACGTGCTTATTTACATGTGCATGCACATACACGCATGTGCTTGCACAATACTCACATGTGCATGGATGTGCATGTACTACAACATGTGCACACATGTACACATATACACACTCATACAGATGTGCATGGATACACTTGGGCACTCAGAGAGGCCCAGGGAGCCCCTTAAACAAAGGGAGGCCTCAGACAATTGACCCCTTTGTTGCTGGGCTCAGCAGGGTCCCAGAGGAGAGAGGGGAGGGAGGCCTGAGGGTTGACCCCTGACCCCAGCCCAGCCAGGCTGAGGCCCAGGGACGTGGAGGTCAGCAGGAGTTCTGTGCTGCCCTCCCTGGGGAGCACCCCCCCAGGACATACTGTAAGTATTGCCAGAACGCACTTAAACTCCATTCCGAGTACTTCTTTTTAGATTTACACAATTTGTTAGTAACAAAATTAAATCACATTTTAATGGCAAGGAAAGAGTAATTCAACATTTTTCGAAATCTGCACCAGCTCCAAAAACCTTTTTCCTGCTGCTTTGGGCCTCAAAATGCTCCTTTTTTGGAACAGCTGAGTGAGGCAGCTGTTTTGTATCAAGTCTAAGGGGTTTCTGTATGACCCGGGGAGCTCAGACAACAGGCAGACCTTCCTGCATTAGAGGGTAATCTGAGAATAATTTGCCATAAAACACCCAGAAGTGCGCCAGCTGTAGCCGGATACGCCCTATAAAGCACCACGCAGACTGCATGGATCTTGTAAAATAATAATAATAATTTTTAAAAACACATTTTAAAACACATTATAAATTTTTTTTTAAAAAAAGAAAGGAATGGTTTACACTATCTTAGAACGCAGGCGGGAAATTCCCTTACATGTCTACAGATTGCCACTACGTGCTTCTTCCCGAATGCCCACTTGACCAAGGGTCCCTGTGTTGTTGGGAATCAGTTCTTTACCGTGTACCGTGCACTGTGTTTCATGTTTAAGATGTGTTCTCTCACACACACAGCTGCTAGAGGCAAATGAAGAGGAACAGTCCGGTAAGTGTGGCCCCAAAGTCACCCAGCTCTAAGTCTGAGTCCAGAGCTTTCTAAACCAGGGCCAGCAGCACACTGCAGGGCCCCCAGCCCGTGCTGGAGGGGCCGACGCCGGGAGCCAGACCCTTTTACAGCCAAACATCCACTGCCCCGACGATAGCACTCCCGATTCCATAAGGAAAGCTGGAAACCAGGGGTTTTATTATGAGACTCCCACATTTTAAACTAATTTGAATATTTTTCAAATACTATTCAAGCCAAACAAAACATGTCAGTGGGATTTGGCCAGGGGGCCACCCGCCTGCAACCTGCTTCGCACCCCGCCTGCTGCCAAGCTTCCGCTCGGATCCTCGCAGCGTCAGATCGGAATCCACGTGTCGGCGACAAATCAGAAAGCCCTGGGTGTTACCGTGAGGCTTCCCTCCCTTTGCGGGCGGCACTTACGTGCAGCTCTCTCTTTACTTTCTTTTTATATTGCAAGGGCCGAAAGAATTACAACATCACAAAATAAACTCAAAAAGGAATTTCATTATTTGTTTTTCTTCTGCATTTTTTTTTTTTTTACTATTCCTTCCCCCTTTTTATAGAAAATATGGAAAAGGAGCATGAAGGGAGCGGAGAAGGCACAGAATGGGCAGAACGCTGCTCAAACAGAGCCCCGGCGTGGAGAAAATCTCACAAGGATGTTGCCAAGGCGTGGGCAGAATCTCACACAAACAGAGCCCCAGCGTGCTAGCAGCTAGGCTGGGTGGGCAGGGAGAAAGTGATCCACAGAACAGATTTCTTTAACTCTTTCCCGCTCTACTTGTAGCACTGCTCTCTCCTGATAACCACTGGGACCCCATGCTATACCCACACCCCGCCAGGGCGCTCTTCCACGGGCATCCCCCTAGATCTTACTGACCCTCACAGCCTGACTCTCAAACCCCAGCACACCCTCCATGGCTCCCGAGGCCTCTGCCCTGGTGTCTGCCTGGGGCCTTCTTAGCACTTGCTGCTTTCGCTGATAAGCTAACTGCCCTGAGCTAAGAGACACTGGTGGCCAGTAGCCAAGAGCTTTGTGGTCAAGTCCCCTGACCTTTGCACCCACTGTTTCCTCATTGTGAAGTGGGGATAATGCTACCTACTTCATGGGGTTTAGACAGATTAACTTGGATCTCAAAGATGAGGGCCAGCAATGTCAGCCTCCCTTGGGAACTTGTGAGAAACGCAAATTGTCAGGCCCTAACCCAGACCTACTGAATCAGAAACTGTGGTGTTTCAGCTGGTCTTCCAGGGGTCAAGGTTGAGAATGAGATGATGTATGGGAAGAACTTAGCAACGTGTTTGGCGCTGGAGAAGCTTTTATTAACTGCAAGATGATGATGATGATGATGATACAGCTCAAAGTGAAACATTCTGCAATCTTGTCCTCTTAATGTCATTTCAATGTCCTGCACTCAACTTCACGGTCCATGACCACTGTGAGTTCAGGACGACTGGCAGGCCTGGAGCAGATGTGGCCTCCTGGTGCTCACCAGAGACCAGACCATGTACCCAGCAGGGAGAGGTGTCTGTACCCTGCTGAGCCCAGAGCACTGTTGACAAACAAGGACAGGGCCAGCGTCATGGAGCCAAGGGCGAGCCTTGGAGCCTCCACAAGCTGCACCCACCCCTCTGGGATCCTGTTGGCCATTCCCACCAAAAGGGGAAAAACACAGCAAGACAGGCTGGGGGAAGAAAAACAGCAATGAATTTTTCACTATGGAGTTTATTTTGTCATGTTACCCTTCCTTGAACCCTTAAAATTAAATTTTTTAGAAAATTAAAGAAAAAGCCACAGCTAAGTTTAGGAAAAGAAAGGGATATATATAATATGTAGGCTCTCTCCAGATTTGTCAGAAACCCAGTAATTCATATGTGAAACTTTCAAAAGCTGATATACGAGTTGCTTTAGCAATGAAAATTAACATAGAACTAACATGAAACCTAAGCACTGGTGGTTTCACCAACCTGAGAACACAGGTTGTTTTAACTCTTTAAGCCGCAGATGACTGAAAATGAAAGTGACCAATCCTGCTGCTATTCCTCACTGCCGTGCCCCCAAGAGCCTGACCAGGCACTACCTTTTGGGCAAAAGGCTGCAGCCCTGCTGGAAAAGCCCGGAGATTGATTTTCACAAGGACTTGTTTTGTCTCTTGTTCACCCAAACTTGAAAAATTGTGAGTTTTGAGTTGCTGTCCCCGCAGCAACAGCACCTTGGGCCCCTTCTGCAAGGTGTTATCCAGGGATGGAGTCCCAGGAGTTGGGGGGCTTTGGCAGTCAAGGGACCCCTGCTCTCCATCCCAGTGTCCTCTCCAGAGAGGGGACACTGACCAAAAGACAGTGGGCAGGAAGCTGTCAGGCCAGGAGCTGGCAATGCTTAAAGGCTTTGGGACCGGACCGCTGGCTGTCATCTTTGTCACTTTTATCAAGCAGCCATCATCTGTGGCAGCCACCTGGGACTGTGGCAGGGCAGGGATGCTCACTCCTCCTTGTGCCCATAGCCAGGGCTGGGTGAGCAGGGCCGCCACCAATCAAAGTCAGGATCCTCCGCCTCCTGCGGCTTGTCTGGGGATGTATCTTCTTAGACTTTACGTTTCAAACAAAATAATTGTGGATTTTGGTTCCTTGTCTTCTCTGGATAATGAATGGTTGGCCATCTGATAAAATGAAAACACCATACACCCTGTTTTCCTAGAAAGCTTAATTCCTGTTTAAAAGAAATCACCATGACAATGGATGTGGATTCCGGGTGCTTCCTATGCCACAAAATACCTAACCCTGAAAACTCTGGAACTTTCAGTGGCAAATACCACGTAACTGAAAACTGTTGATAACAGGGTCCCTATTATCAGCCAGAGGAGGAGGAAGAAGCCAAAAGAGAAAAAAAATAGGTAACGACCTCAAATGCAGTCAGTAATAAAAGTATTTTACGGCATTGCTAAGGTGGATTTGGGGTCATTAAATACAGGAAAGTTCAAGGCCATTGATAGGGTGTCACAGCAGCTCCGAGACTCAACCATAGCGTGAGCCCCTCTGACCCCCAGGCCCCCCCGTCAGTCAAGAGTAAAACCCAGGAAAGGAAATCGCTTTTCAGCGTAAGGCACAAAAATACTTTTAAGGAATTCGTTTCAAAGAAAGGCAGAAAAACATTTTTTCTCCTTCTTAGCTTTCAGCTATATTCTCCTTGACCTAATTCTACAACAACAACAAAAATGACACAAGACAAACAAAAGAACCCTCTACCCAAGTATATGGGATACGGACTAACACGAGACATTCCATGAAATACAACAGCAGCGATTAAAAAGGGTACAGGAGTTCCATGGTGCGGAAAAGAAACAACATATATTTTAAACGGTCTGTTATGAGATAAGGGTAGATTCACTTGCAGGTGTAAGAAATTGTACAAAAAATAATACAAAGAGATCCCATGTACCCTTTACCCAGTTTCTGCCAATGGTAACATCTCACAGAACTGTAATGACTATCACAACCAGGCCACTGCACCGACACAGTCAAGTCACCAAAATTTCCACCCCCACAAGTCCCCTCACGTGCCCTTTCGGAGCCACACCCACACTCCTCCCTCCCCAGCCCCCCCCCCCCCCCCCCCCGCTTTGTCGCTGGCACCCACTCTTCTGTTCTCCATTTCTGTAAGTTTGTCATTTCAAGAGTGTTATATAGATGGGAGCATATAGTATGTGATCTTTAAGACTGGATTTTTTTTCAGGCAGAATAATTCTCTAGAGATTCATCCAGGTCGTTGTGTGTATCAGTAGCTCATTCCTTTTTATCGCTGAGTAGTAGTCCATGATACGAATGCACCACAGGCTGTTTAATCATTCACCTACTGAAGGACGCTTGCATTATTTCCAGTTATGACTTATGAATAAAGCTGCTATAAACATTCAAGTACAGGTAGTTTTGCAAACATACATTTTCATTTCTCTGGAATAAATACTTAGGAGTGCACAATCGCTCAGTCATATGACAGTTGCATGTTTAATTTTATAAGAAACTGCCAACCTGTTTTCCAAAGTCCTTACAATCTCACCAGAAATATATGAGTGATACCGTTTCTCCACTTCCTCACAAGCATTTGGTGCTATCACTTGTTTAATTTGAGATAGTCTGATGGGTGCGTAGCAATATCTCATTGTGGTTTTATATTTCCTTAACAGCTAGTGATGTTACACATCTTTTTGTATGCTTATTGGACATCTGTATGTCCCTTTTAATGAAATATCTCTTCGTGTCTTTGCCCATTCCTTTTTGGATTGTTAGTTTTTTACCGTTGAGTTTTTGAGAGCTCTTTATATGTTCTACATACTAGTCCTTTGTCATATACGCAGTTTATATTTTCTCCCAATCTAAGGCTTGTCTTTTCATCTTTGAAACAAGGAATTTCACAGAGCAATAGTCTTGATTACTGTAGCTATATAATTCATCTTGAAATTGGGTAGACTGATTCTACCTACTTAATTCTTCTTTTTCAAAATTATTTAGCTATTCTTCTTCCTTTGCCCTCCCATATAAATTTAGAATAATCCTGAGTATATTTACAAAAAATCTTGCTGAGATTTTGATAGGAATTGCATCAAGCCTCTATATCAATTTGAGAAGAATTGACATCTTTACCATGTGAAGTCTTCCAATGTATAAAATATGGTATGTGTCTCCATTTATTTAGATCTTATTTTATTTTTTTCATCACCATTGTATAATTTTTCAGCACACAAATTCTATACATGATTTGTTAGAGTTACTCCTAAGTATTTTTTTGAGCAACTGTATTTTTGGTGTTCATTGTTAATATACGGGAATGCAATTAATGTTTGTATGTTTATCTTGTGTGTTTATCTGTGACACTGTGAAACTCAGCTCTAGGAGGGGTGTGTGTATGTGTGTGTGAGTGTGTCTGTAGGTTCCTTGGGCTTTCTATGTAGACAATGATGTCATCCGCAAATAGGGTCAGTTTTATGTCTTTTTTTTTTTTTTATCTTTATTCCTTTTATCTCTTTTTCTTGCCTTATCACCCTGGCTAGAACTCCCAGCATTTTGTTGATTAAGAGTAGTGAGAGTAGACATCTTTGCCTTGTTCTGGATCTTAGAGGGAAAGTATTCAGTACTTCACCGTTAAGTATAATGCTAGCTGTAGGTTTTTTGTTGATGTTCCCCATCAAGTTTAGGAAGTTCCCATCTATTCCTATCTATCTGAGAATTTTTATCATGAATGGACATTGACTTTTGTCAAATACTTGCTGAAAAATACTTGGCCTCCTTATAGGTGTCCTTCACCTTCTTCTCTATCTAGTCTTTATAAAAAAAAAATTACACACAAAAAAACTGAGCCTCTATCCAGGTATGTAGAATAGAGACTAAGATGAAGCTTTCCATTAAGTATGATCACAGCTTTTTTAAAAAAGAGCAGTACATCCACTGTGGAAAAAGATACAACATAATTTTAAGAAAAGAAAGAAAGAAAGAGTGGGGGGGGAGGAAGGAGGGAGAGAAGGAAGGAGCAGTTACATATGCAATGTACCTAGGTATAATTTGGTTGAGATAATATCTGATATTGGGTGATTATTTGTGCAATTATATGGACAGAAGTCTGGAAGACAAAATACCAAACTGTTGAGTAAGAGAGGATGAGGTGGAAAAAGACTTTCACGCTTTATCGTTTTATTCTATTCTCTAAATGCTTTAACACAGCTGATATTAGCTGGTAATTTTTTAATCTAATAAAAAATATGCAGAAAATATTATATTGCAAAATGCTATGAACCACATTTGATTTTTTGTATACCTGAACATAATTTTTCTCTTAAGATGCTATTTTTGCCAGCCTAAAACTTGAATGCTTTGGCAGGGAGATGTTATTAAAACAAGCTCCACCTTCACTCATATTCACACTGAATAAAAAGGACAAAGACTCAAAAGAGGAGCTTAAGAAAGAAATAAAAAGACAAGGAAGCAATCTCTGTAAATAATTCTGTTACCCCCATTCCAAACAAATGCTCACAAAGGTTTCATTTCATGGTTTGATTTTTCAGGTCAGTATAATCTAAAGGTGGTGACTTCGGATTTGCTGGGAGAGAATTGAATTTGTCTAGCATGTTGGATGTGATGGAGGAGGGACAGATATGTCCACACACACACACACACACACACACACTCAGCAAAGGGGAATGAAGGATGCCTTTCTCCTTCTTCCCAAGTCTCAGACCATGTTCACAGCAGGACATAACTAGGTGACAGTCCTGAAGAAGAGTGGTCAGTGTGACATAGACAAGAAATAACTACCTTACAAAGACACTGGAGCAAAAGCACCTTCGCTAGTTTACAGACACTGGTATAACCTGTCACTATCTCATCAGGTGACAGAAGACAGAAGAAACATCCCGAGTTTTCTGAATATTCCCAGGACAATTCTCCAAAGATCTCTTTCTTCCTCTGAAGAGGAAGAGCCAGCTTCCCACGCAGCAACCCGGTACAAGTGACACAGCTACAGGGAGATCAGCACACCCCACAACTACCAGCGAGACGTGAGACCAGCGCTAACTGCCACCTTGACCCAACAAAAACCTGAGGACACAAACCCACCACCCGAAGTGCATCCTGTTTACACTGTAATGCACTGACACTCCAAATCGGGGTGGGGATGGGGTGTGACAAGTTTAGCAAATAAAAAACTACAAAGGACATAAAAGGAAAAATCACTAAACAAGGAAATGTAACAAGTATCAAACCTATGAGAAAATACTCAACCTCTCCAAAAACCCCCAAAATGAACATTTAAACAGCAAAACAGTACAAGTGGGTGATTACCTATGGTAAGAGCTCCCCGCAAAACCTACCTTACTTCCAACCCCAAGTGCACCATTTCATTACCACGTGACCTAGCGCAAACGACTCAATTTCTCTGTGCCTCAGTTTCCAAGTTCTAACTTGGGGATTACAATTGCTCCCCATTGGCAGACTTGCTGAGGCGGTTGGGTGAAATGATGCGTGCAACGTGCTTAGCACAGTGTTAACACAAAATGAACACTTGGTATCTGCTAGTCATTGTTTAATATCTATAGGAATTCAATCTAGAAAAAGCACCGTGGTGATAGCAAAGCCGGCAAGTGGGAGGAGCCTATTCACAGACTATTGGTGGCATCACAAATTAACACAGCCCTTCTGGAAAATAAGTTGGCAAAGCATATTAAGGAGTCATGACAGTACTGATATCTTTAGATTGTCCCCAAGGAAATAATCGAAAGGAAGGAAAAATCCAAATATGCATGCTGAAGCCCTATGCATAAAGGTAAAAATTGAAACAATGTAAATATCTACTAATAATAGGAGAATAATTAATTCAATCATAACCCTTTAACTTAATATTTTGTTACCATTAAAAATTACAATTAAGAAGATAATATAGCAGCATGAAAAACATGCTTAGGCTGTAATATGAAAAAGCCAAAACATAAGCAGTAAGCATTTCCACACTGAGGTTACAACCACATAAAAAAGTAAACCATGTGACTCCCCCGTCGCCCTCCGCTCCCCCCCCCCCCCCCCCCGATCCTCAGCTCCCCACCCAACCACTTTCCTTTCTGGGGCAGTCAATGTCTCCAGCTGAGTTGCCCTGGCCTGTCCCTCCCCATTAACCCAACGGGGCTACCCTGAGAGTACTGCCTCCCCACACAGGAAGTTCAACAAGGGCTTCTTAAGGGGCTGCCTTCCTCCAGCTGACAACTCAGAGCTCATCTCACTGGATCCCACTGAAAACCCTTCTGAACTCTCTGTGGCCACATAATGAAGCCAAGACTCTAGGGCCACCTCACTTCCCCACACCCCTGCCACTCCTATCCGGCACACCACCTCACCCCCAGGTCCCCAAAGGCAGCACACTGTTCCACTCCTTTCCACATCCTGTCTTGTCCACCTGCAATGCCCTTCTCCCTTCATTCACCTTTCAGGCTCCTATTCATCCTAGAAACCCGTTGACATCACAACGGGGGGAGGCTGCCGTGCCCCACCCTGACTTTCATCAGTCCCTCTTCTGGCTACTTCTGCATGGCATTTGCAGGTGCTGATACCTGTGTACAGATCTCTTCCCGCCACCCCGCAAACTCTTGGAAGGTGTGCATTCACCTTCTATCCCACGTCTAGTCCAGTGCCAGAACCACAGCAGGAGCTCAGAGAACGTTGGTTAAAATTAGGGGTTTTGTATTTCTTTCATTTATCTTCTCTAATGTGGTTATGTAGTTGTCTGTGCACATTAAGTCACACGAAGTCTGTATTTGCCCCTTGGACTCAGGGCAACAGAACTGCTGTCCCAGACGCCTCTGTGTTCTCGTGCTGCCACATGGCAGCCAAGACTGCTTGGCTTCCAGAGCCACATCCACACAGAGAACCTGACTGTGGGAAATGCTTTCCAACAACCTAAAAAGAAATTACAGATGAATGGTACACTAAAGACCCTAATTGCTGTTTTTAAAAAAGGAAAAAAGAAAGTCAAAAGAGAAAAGAGCAAAAAACATCCCCAAATGTCAGAATAATGCCTAGATATCTTCATGCTTTAATCTGACATGTTTCTAACATCAATGTGGTCACTGCATTGCTATGGTTCAATGGTCAACAGCAACAAAGTTGTAGGAGTTGTTTCTCTCTGTGTGGAAACTGACCATTTAATGCATCTGAAATACATGATGCAGATTGGAATCTGAAGTCTGGGCAATAACATACCTATGGGTGGTATCCACTGGGCACTTTCTGCATGTAGAATATTATGCCAAGTGCTGCAGAAACATCACTCCATCTAAACCTATCAGCTCGGAGAAGAAATCATGGCTATTCCCATTGTGTGGATGGGGAGATGGAGAATATGGTATCTTGCCTGAGGTCACACAGCTAGAAGGTGATTGACTACCTGGGGTTATCTGGGATTGGCATCTTGAGGGCCTTGAGTACAATACTCATTGGGAACTTGACCCTGGAGGCAATCAGGAGATTCTAAAGGCGCATGAACAAGAAAGGGGCACTCAGTGATGCTTCCGAAAAGTTAATCTTGGCCTTTGAATAAAAGGAATTGGAGAAGAGAAAGTCAAAAAGAGAAACCTTTCCCTTAATATGCTATATTTTTATCCAAAGATGCCTTTCATTCTTTGCTAATAAATAACCAATTTGGTAACAGGATATTAATAAAATCACCCAGCTTTGAGGTGGGTGCTGAGGCTGTCTCTGTTCTTTTGCACCAGGCTTGCCTAGTTCCTCTCAGCTGAGAGCTCTGGAGCAATTACTAAGACTTCTGAATACTGGGCACCCCTCATCATCCCTCCTCTCCTCCATACCTTACTGCTGTTGCATATGCTCAGAACATGGCCCAGGCTTTCAGTCAACCAGAGGGAGGCAAAAATCATGCCACTCCCAAGGAAATGAATATTTTTCAGGATTCCAAGAAAAGCCTCCACTGTAGCTGGGGCCCAAGACTGTTATCCACTAAGGCCTCAAAGCATTGTATGAGGTGCAATTGATGCAGCCTGTCTCTAAAAGAAAAACTTTGGAAAAAGCATAAAAGTTCACCAGGAGGGGGTTAGAGTAGATTATTACATGCTATTAAAAAGATTGAGGATATTGTCTATATACTAATATGGAAAGATCCCCAAGAAATAGGGTTCAGTGAAAATAGTAGGCAGAAGTTCACTGCTGGTATGGCAGTATGAGCCCCTCCAGACTGACCCTCCCATGGATAAAAACTATAAGCTCTGGCAAAATACAGGAGAAAAGAAAAGTCTACTTAAGATTGTAAAGAGTAGAAATAAGCAGACAGATTGTAGAGGGCAGTCAAAATTTGAAGTAGCAGCTGACACAGAGTGAATTTCTTGGGTTTTTGTTGTTTTTGTTTTGTTTTCCCTGGCTTTTGTCCTGAAAGCAAGCCATGGTTGAAGACTAGTACAGTATGGGTGGCTTTCTGGTTGGAGGAACCAGGAAAATAAGCAAAAGTAACTATGGTCACCAGAGTGTGAGGAGAAATCCCAGAGAGGAAAGAGTAGAAGTGGGTCCCCTAATTCTGTGTATGAATCTGGGTGAGTCTGAGGCTGACCACTAAAGTAGCATGCACTGCACTCAAAGCAGCACAGCAAAGGCTTAGAGAGCTGAACTGAGACTTAGACCCACAGAAGATAAGACAAAGCTCAAGGTCAGGCTTGAGTATGGGTTAATTCTCTGCTAAAACAAACCATCAACTTTCTTCAGAAGAATGCAACAAAACTCAGAGTCTCCAAAACATAGTAATCACAATGCCCAGGACATAATCCAAAGTTACTCATTTACAAAGAACCAAGAAAATGTGACATATTCCCCAAAGAAAAGACAATAAATGCCTACCCTAAAATGATCCAGATGTTAGAATTATCAGACAAGGGCTTTAAAGCACATATTGTTACCGTACTCCATGAGGTCAAGGAAAATATGCTCTAATTAATAAAAAGATAGAGAATCTCAGCAGAGAAATGGAAGATAAAAACAAGAAACAAAGAAAAATTTTAGAATGGAAAAATATAATATCTGAAAATAAAAGTTCACTGGATAGCCTTAATAATAGCAAAATGGAGATGATGAAGGAAAAATGCAGTGAGCTTGAAGATAGATTAATATAAATTATCCAAAAAGGAGAGAAAAAAAGATTTTAAAAATAAACATCAAAAACAATATAAATAACTGAAGATATATTCTGTATTCATGTTTTAGAACAGGGGTCCTCAACCTGTGGTAAGTTGCATAATTATTTCATTACATATCACAATGTAATAATAATAGAAATAAAGTGCACAATACATGTAATGCACTTGAATCATCCCAAAACCATTCCCCCACCTCCCTGGTCTGTGAAAAAATTGTCTTCCATGAAAACAGTCCCTGGTGCCAAAAAGGTTGGGGACCACTGTAAGAAGACTCAATGTTGTTAAGATGTCACTTCTTGGGATGCTAACACAACCCCAGTTGAGTTTCCCCAAGTTATCTTATAGATATTAACAAACTTATTTTAAAATTTATATAAAAAGGCAAAAGACCTAGAATAGCCAGAATAATATTGAAGAAGAACACAGTTGAAAGATCACATTAGATTATTTCAAGACTACAGTAATCAAGACAACATGGTATTAGAGACAGAATAGACACATAGGTCAATGGAACAGAATAGAGAACCCAGAAATAGCCCCACACAAATATAGTCAACTGAGTTTTGACAAAGGCACAAAAGCAATTCAACCAAGGCAGGATAGTCTTTCTAACAAATGGTGTTAGAATCGCTGGACATCCACATACAAAAAAAAAAAAAGGAGAAGAACCTAGACACAGACCTTATACATTAAACAAAATTAACTTAGAATAGGTCAGAAACTTAAATGTAAAATGTGAAACTATAAAACTATTACAAGAAATTATAGGAGAAAATCTACATGACCTTTGGTTTGTGATGAGTTTTTAGATATGCCACCAAAAGCACAAACCATGAAAGATAAAATAAATAAATATATTGGACTTTATTAAAATTAAAAACTTCTACTATGTGAAAGGTGCTGTTAAGAGAAAATCTTAGCAAAACACGTATCAGATAAAGGATATCCAAAATATACAAAGAATTCTTACAACTCAACAATAAGAAAACAAACAACTCAATTTAAAATAGGCAAAAAGATCTGAACAGACACTCACCAAAGAAAATATACAGAGAGCAAATAAGCATATGGAAAGATGCTCAACATTATTTGTCATGAGAGAAATGCAAACTAAAACAACAATGAGATACCACTCCCACCTACGACTAATAGAATGTTAAAATCAGAACACTGGTAATACCAGTAACCAGCAAGGATCCACAACAGTCTTACTCTCTCATTAATTTTTGGTATAAATACAAAATGATACGGCCATTCTGAGAGACAGTTTGGCAGTTAAGCTAAACATGGTATTATCATATAATCCATCAATAGCACTCCTAGGTATTTACCCAAATGATTTGAAAACTTATGTCTATAAAAAACCCACACACAAATGTTTCTAGCAGCTTTGCTCATAATCACAATAGACTAGAACCAACCAAGATATCCTTTAATGGTTGACTGGACAGACAAACTGTAGCACACTATACAGTAGACTACTATGCAGTGATCAAAAAAAGAATGAGCTATCAAGCTATGCAAAAACACAGGTGAATCTTTCATGCATATTGCTAATTGAAAGAAGCCAGTCTGAAAAGGCTACTTACTGTATGATTCTATTTACATGACATTCTTGAAAAGGCAAAACTATAGAAATGGTAAATAGAGCAGTGATTGCCAAAGGTTTGGGGAGAAAGCAGGATTGAATAGGGGAAGCATAGGGGATTATTTAGGGGTGATGAAACTATTCTGTATGATACTTCAATGGGGGAGTCATGAAACTACGCATTTGTCAAAACCCACAGAATTTTATAGCACAAAGAATGAAAACTGTATGCAATTAAAAAAAAAAAAAACATGTAAAAGTTGAGGGACTCCCAGAATGTAATGCAGACTGTGACAAAAAGCCTAACTGTATTACAAACGTATGAAACAACCTCACTGAAGGGAGGTAGGAAATAAGGGTGCTAAACGAAGTAACTTTGGAGCTGAATGTAGGCTGTAAGACTAAAGGCAAAGTGAACTGTACATAGCACTGTACTCCAGGTGATGAAGTTGTTTCCCATGGGTATGAGTTAACAATTCTGAAACTGGCATCCATGTATGCTGGAACCGGACAATGAAGTAAATAGATGGTTGGAGCCAGGTTTCTCACTATTGGAGCAGGTTACAGATAAGAAAGGAGAGAAGTCTAGAATGATCTAAGTGGTAATGAACCACAGCTGAGACATCAATGTGAACTCATGTTTACCTTAATATAGATACAAATGAATACATATTTATAGATATGTATATACACACAGGTTAGTACACACACATATACTTCCTTGCTCTATCAAGTGGGAATGTCTACAAGTAACATCCCAGCAGCAAAGGAAACACCTAGTATTCAAATCTTTGTTTCTCAAACCTTTTTTTTTTTTTTTTCAAAAAAGGAACTAGGGAAATGATTGATCCCAGGGCTGGAGCAGGGAAAATACAAGATGAACCTGGAGCATCTTGTAGTGCCAGCAAGTAAGAAAGGTCACAGTTTGGGTAGAATCCAGTTTACAAGGTATGACAACCATTCTTGCCATAAAGCCTTCCCAGCAGCTGTCACCTCACTGCCACACCCTGTCCTTCTGTGATCCAACTTGCGAATTAGAATTTTGGGCCAATCCAACCATCCCATTTTCCTACCTCTATCTCCAGGTACAAACCACATCTTTGCACTGCCTGGCACTGCCACAAATGTAAGTGAGACCAAGGCACATGCAAGGGTCTCCACGAGCCCTCTCCCTCCTGCCTCCCTCCTCCCCACACTGGCACCCTCAGTGGCTGTGGAGACTGAGCCTTCTCTTCCTAAGTTTCCACCCCACCCTTGCTCCCTCTCCCCAGACCTTGACCCCACCTCTGCCTTCCATGGAGGACAGGGCTCATCTGCTGGAACATCCTCAACTCTCTTGACCAGCTTGAAAATTCCTTTATCTTCTCTCTTCAGGCTTTCTGTCCCTCCTGTCTCTGAGGAAGAATTACCTGCTTTGTTTTCAGGGCCATCCCCCCACCTATGTTTGATGTCACGTTCTCTGTCCCCCTGGGACCTTCCCTTTGGTCACTTCCACTCCCTGGCAGCATCAATCTCTCCCTCTCCTGTCTGGGCTCAGACATGGTTTTGCCACTCCTCCCTCTAAAACACCACTCCCAAACCCACAGCATCCAACTCCGGTCCCACATTACCTCCCCTACTGAAGGCACAGGCACAGGCTATGGTCTCACGCAGATCCGGGTTCAAATCTCAGGCTGCCTCTTACCAGCTTGGGGACGTCGGGAAATAACCAAGACCATGCTGAAGTCTGTGAAGGGACTCCCAAGTGGCAGGCACAGCGGGAAGGGCTTCACCTAAGATGTTACCGTGGCTCACAGAATCCTGTCAACATCCTCAGGAGACGGGGACGTTGTATTCAGTTTAGAGAAGAGGAACTGGGGCTTAGAGAGGCCAAGTGATTTGTATAAGTTCACACAGTGGACCAAGAAGGGCAGAGGTAGAGCCAGGGAAGCTGTCCTGCCTCACACCAAAGCCCACTTTCTGTCTTCCACTGTCCCCAAGATGCCAACACTCTCATCCTTAGCCCGTTCTCTATAGAATATCAATGACACTGCCTCCCTTGTGGAACTCCTGCAAAAATTAAAGGAAATGATGTATGTAGACCACTCAGCATTATGTCTGGCACTCAATAAATGAGCATCCTTCAACAAACGGGGACAATTACCCCAGGATTATGGACCAGGTGTTCCTTCCTGGAATTCTCTCCTTTTGGCTTCCATGAAGCTATGATCTTCTGGTTTTCCTCTCACCCCTCTGATCCATCTCTTGCATTCCCCGTCATCCTCTTTGGCTCATCCTTAAAGTGGAGGCTTTTCCCAGAGTCTCTCAGAACTCCCTCTTCCTGCACAATGTCCACTACACACCTAGCTCAGCCAGTGCCTCCCAGAGGCTCCAGCCTCCTGTGTGACACCTGTCCCTGCCTAAACCCATTCTCCTCTGTGTTCTTCATGTCTAACTAAGGAGTTCCTGCATCATGGGAGACCTCATTGCTTCCCTCCTTAGAAACACCCGTAGCCACGCACTGCCAACAGGACACACTGCAGAATCCTTAGCAAGGCAACAGAGTCCCTTCATCATCTGGTCCAAGCCACCTTCCCAGGGGCCTCCAGCCACCCCAGCCTATTGGAAAGCTGCTGTCCTCCTCTCCTCCCCAAGATCTTCTTTTTCCCAGCTAAACACCCCCAGATGCTGTAGCAGTTCCAAGCACGGCATCATGTCAGATCCCTTTACTTCCTGAGGATCATCTCCAGACAGGTTCCATTTGTTCAGGTCACTCTTTAAAAATGAAGCCCAGAAAGAAACAGTATTCCAGGCACTGAGTGGAACTATCCTCTGCAGTGTTCTTCTCGCTGACTACCTGACCTGGGATATCCCTGGGAGCAAACATCAAGTTCACCCACGACCCAGGAGACAGGATCGAATCCTCCAGATGTTTTATGGGAGAGGTCAACCCACAGATCACAGGAAACACAGCTACCCACACAAGAAGCATGCAAGTTTTCAGAAATCTAAGATGCTTCACTTTGAGGCGCTGACATGTCCAGCACCCCTCCTCCTGCACAGCCTCAAAATGAAGCCTCTTTGACAAGAGTTCTGTGGGGACACAGGGGTGGGCACAACACGGCGCCGCCCTGCGTGAGGTGTCCACCCCACCAAGCTGCCTGACCTCACCTGCACTTCCCATAATGCAGCCCGTGTTCCCAGTCCTGCCCCGCAGGCCAGGCAGGCTGAGCTCTAACGTCAGCATTGCAGCCGCGTCAGCCCCGGCTGGTCACGAGCTTCCGTGTGCTCCCAGGGCACCGGCATCGGCGCAGAATCAATCAGGTCCACGCCACTTTTACGATAGGACCAAAAACCCCTTAAGGGAAGGGACTTCTATCTGCGTCCCATTCTCCAAAGCTTACAACACTGTTACGCCTTAAGTCCCGCTGTAGTGAATAAACCAGGGGATCTGTAAGGTCATAGGTGAAGGTGGGGTCAAGTCAGAGGAAAGGCCATACTTAAGCAACACCCCCTTTCTTTTAATTCCACTTCAAAAACAGAGTATAGGCACAGAGTATACTTTTATAGTAAGCACCCCCAGTGATCTGGTGCTCAGAATTACGCTTCAGCACTGACGGAGGTGCCCTCTGAACTGAGGAGGTACCTGGTGGCAATAAAAGGGATCTTCGCTGACAAGATCAGTCCTTTGTAAAGAAAAGCCGGGTGTGGGTTGAAACAGAGCTCGGAGGAGACAGCAAACGTGAGAACGGGAGAGTGCCACAGCGCGCCGGCCCTTCGCACCTTTCGCCACGAGTTATTTATTCAAGCATGAAAACTGGGACATCGTTCTCACAACACTAATTAGACAAAGAAATGAGATATGCAAATATTTTTAGTCGATTCACTCCAACATTCTTGCCAGATGAAAGTTAATGAAGAGAATACGACCCAACAGGCTCACTCTGGAGCCAACACGCACAGCCTGGGAGCAAACATCAGGCTCACCCACGACCCTGGAGATGGGATGGAATCTTCCAGATGTCTTATGGGACAGGTCGGCCCATAGATCACAGGAAGCACAGCTACCCACACAAGAAGCATGGAAGTTTTCAGAAATCTAAGATGCTGCACCTTGAGGCCCTGACATGTCCATCACCCCTTCTCCAGCACAGCCTCAAAATGCAGGGTCTTTGACAAGAGCGTTCTGTGGGGACAGGGATGGGCACAACACGGCACTGTCCCAAGTGAGGCGTTTGCTCTGCCAAGCTGCCTGACCTCACGGAGCCTCCGTCTTCTCTGCTGGGAAACAGGGGTCCTGGGGGCTCCTGTTAGCATGGACTGAGAACACACACACAGAGTGCCAAGAGCCTGGCCCACGGGACACATCAGCACCTGAGGCTCCCTTCCCTCCTCCTGGACCTTGTCTGAACAAAGATGCTTGTGATGGGCTGGGCACAGGGCTGCATTCAGTCACAGATATCTCCTGAGGGCTCCTACGTGCCTCATGCAGTGTGAAGTCCCTGCCCCCTAGTAGCTAATGGAGAAGTGGGAAGAGGGTTTAGAAGCAAGGCACTACGAGAGCTCTGTGCAGGAAGGGCAGGGAGGTTTCCTGGGGAAGAAACATCCATGCCTAGGCACAACTGGTGAGTAAGAGAGGAGGACAGGGAGAGTCACGAGCAGAGGGGCCAGCCTGTGCATAGCCCAGAGGTGATGGGGTGGCCTGTTTGAGGAGCTGCAGCTGGGTCTGTGTTGCTAGAGTATGAGATCAATTTCTTTCACCCAGATAGAATTTTCCTTAACCACGTTCCTCTGCAGTTTGGGCCAGGGCTGCTCTCTGAAGCTTTAATCCTATTACACAGCTGTCTTTAGAGAATGGGAGACCATCCCCAGACCTGTGCATCATCTGCCCAGAATAGCACACCAGTCACATCGACAATGTCATCAGACCCAGGGGACTCTCCCATGAGCAATCTGCAAGGGTGAGCCAAGGAGCAAGTGAGCACTGCAGGAAACAAACACAAGATGGTCTCTACCCATCTACATACCTGCCTGGACTGAAAATACCCTGGGGTGGGCAAGTCCCAGAGTTATAAAACAAAGGTCTTGATGTACACATAAGAAATGGAAAATGATTGCTTTTTTTTTTTTTAAGACTCAGTTCAGGATTCCAGGGTACTTTATACATTTAAAATGCCTCCAAATGACCCATACCCCTTCTCAACAGAGCTGTGATCTGAACTGATTTATTCTCCACCAAAGACACCTTGTCTTCATTACTATATTCATTCTTCCATCTCTCTATCCACCACCCATCCACCCATCCATCCATCCATTCATCCATCTACCCACCTATCTATTCATTCATCCAACCACCCCCGCATCTACTCATCCATCCACGCACCCATCCATCCACCCATCCATCCACCCATCCATCCACCCATCCACCCATCCATCCACCCATCCACCCATCCATCCACCCATCCACCCATCCATCCACCCATCCACCCATCCATCCACTCATCCACCCATCTACCCATCCACCTATTCGCTGAGTGCTTATTAAGTACCAGGCCCTGTTCTAAGTCCAGAGGGGACAGTGGTGACCAAGAAGACACAGGTCTTGTCCTCTTGAAGTTGATGTTCCCAATGCCTGGCCTTGGCAGTTGGGCACCCCAGGCAAGACCTTCTTACCCCTAAGTCTGCTGCGTAGCAAACAAATATAGGTCCACAGAAGCCTCTGGCACCCCACTGAGTGCCTGCTCCTCAGTTTACCTCCTCCTGCTGCAGCCATGGCCTCTCCAAACTCAGGTCAAGCCTGACCCAGAGGGAATTCCCTACAGCACTGGCAGGACTCCCCCACCCCAAACCATGTGATAATCGAAGAAAGCCACATAGTTTCACAGGAGCTGCAGACTGTGCTTTTCATAGGGGACATGGCAGCACATACCTTTTATATATGAACAATATCCCCTCTTTCTATTGAGTTTTTCAAGACACCCCACCTGATCCTTGTACAAATGGAGAAATAAAGCAAGGAGCAAAAGATAGAGGCCAAAATAAGACCTTTCTTACCCATGCAAGCCAGTCTGGAGGACATCGCTGAGGACCTGTTAGCAGAAGGTCTTGCTAATAAGTGTCCAGCCTTAGACACACTTGCCCACAAAGCCCTGGAGGTGCTGGACAGGGAGAAATGCTCATGTAAGGAGCCTTCCCTGGGGCCAACCCTCGACACCTGCTCCCTGAGGAAGGGGGGAAGGGGACAGCAAGATGACAAAAGCTCAGGTCTTGCTCTCAAACTCCCCAATGAGGTAAGTCACTCCACAGTCATGCGTGGAGTGAGTATAGGGTGGAGAAAGGCCAGTTGCCTATTTAAGGACATATCTCTGGGAGCAGAGGAGGTATCACCCTTCTTAACTCCCTAGATGAGTTCAAGTCATACAGCTACTGAAGACAGGCCTGCTGTCGTCTTTGTTCCCTCACGTCCAATTCAGCCCCGGGTCCTCTCCATTCTGGCCCCTGCATATGCGTCATATTCTTTCCCCCAGCCCTCCACACACACCTCGTATTGTGTCCTACTCGGACCATTGTCACCGTCCCAACTGCCTCTGTGCCCTCCGTCCTCCAGCTGGCTGCTAGGTCAGCCCTGCTCCTGCAGGTGAACCTTCCCCTGCAGGCTCTCCATATCTCGGGAGTGCTTGTCTGATACGGCAACAAAACCAGAAAAAAATCAACCGAAAAGGTAAGGGGATCTAAGAGAAAGCTGAACTACTCCCAGAAATCTACTGAAAAGAAAAACACTTAGATGGTGACTGCCATGCATCAGGCTTAGAAACAAGTGATCAAAATTAAAATAAGAAATCAGTGGGCTTCACGAGATCTTCCAGGAGAATAGTGGAACATCTTCCACACGACAGATGAAATGATCAAGAAGCTGGAAGATATCACTAGTATGGTGATGAAGGCATAGTGTCTTCTCTCAACAAGAAAAAAGAAAGGTATTTGGAAACTCCAGGAGAAACCAAAAACCTTTAAAAATAAAGTACAATTATTAATGAATATCAAGCAAACAAAAACATGACATGATTTTGAATAATATAAAAAAGTGATTCCATTTGAACTTGATCTAGAAATATTGTTCAAATTGTAAAGGTATTTTGACATATGGTTCTACAGTAAACAATACTTCTCAGCCTCGGCCTTAATAATGTAATTTAAAGTCCAGAAGCCAAGTGATGTTTACAGAAGAAAATGTAAAAAAACTGTTGTCAGCCTTGACAATATAAAAGTACTTGGCTGATTAGAAGTGGGGAGTGGATGGAAAGGAGTTAAGAAATTTAGTTGTAAGGATAGGAATGGAGGTTAAAGAGCATTTATAGGTAACCTGGTAATCCTTAGGAAAATTAAAAATAATACTGTAAAAATCAAAAATTGTGAAGGAAAAAAATTGAAAGGGGGGCCGTGGGTGGGGTGTTGTATACATGAACTAAACTCTCATCTTTCATCACAAAGACGTAAAAATGTCTAAAGTTGATAAAACACAAATATTCCAGTAACCAACATTTCCCTATAAGGGCTTTGTGGAGGCAAATTTAAATGGCCCAGTTCACTTTTTAAAATTGATCTAAGGAAGTGCGAACTTTTTTTTTTTTTTTTTGGCTTATTAAATGTCATTGTAGTAGGCGGAGGTATTCGAAATCATTTTGTTGGACGGAGCTCAAAAAAAAAAGAAAAATTCCACTGGACACACTCAATAAATATTCATTATAAACAGTCTTTTTTCCCATAAAAGGACATCAGTGCAAAGGCGGGACCGACTTGCCGCCCCTCCCCGCTCCTGCTCCCAGCACATAGATGCTCAGAACGACAGTGACACGCGGCTCTCAGACAGAGCCGGCAGTGCCACTGAAAATTAAATCAAGTCCCAGGTCACAGTGGGGAGGGAGGCCTGGATTCTGGCCCAGCCACTAACCATTTGGCATCTGCCAAATCCCAGTCTGGGTGGAATCTCCACATTTTTAAATGTGGACAACAAATTTTTTTAATCTTTGGTTTGGTTCGGTTAACCAAAGCAAATACAACCGTGCACCAAAGTGGTCCAGGAACACCAGAGAGCAGGGCTTCTGCCAGACCCTCAAAGAACCTCCCGCTCGCCTGAGCACTACAAAACCCACCCCAGTGCAGGGTAACGGTTGGACCCCGGACTGCCGGACTACGAGGCTCAGAAAACTCTGGACAAACTGTTACATCTTTCTATATCTCCGTTTTCTCATCTGGAAAATGAGAATCACAGCACTCGTCTCACAGAGCTGCTGTGATGATTAATGAGTGATTATGTGTGAAATGCTCAAAAACGGTCCCTTAACAAGAAGCACTCAATTCAAGTCAGTCACTGTTTGTGGCTTGAGCTACTATTGCCTTTCTCTATGGGAATCTACTAAAAGATGGGGCAAAGGAAAGGAGTAATGACACGGGGCGGGGGGGCGGGGGGAGGAACAGGGACCTGGACGAACACCTGTGCTACATGGAAGATCGAGTTTCAGGTGGAAAAACTCCTAAGGGCAGCAGGCCGGTCATCGATCATCCATATCTGACCCGCTGGGTGGCAAGACCATGCTCCCCCCAGGCGGCCAGCAGGACTTCCATGGAGCGGGATAGGTCCTCCCAGCTGCATCCGGGCACCTGTCCTAGGTGAGCAGGCGGCCGGGGCCCAGGAAGGCACGCCCCTCCCACGCAGGACCGCGCCGGCGCACTAGGAAGCAGTCTACACTTGCAGCAGCGCCTCTTTCTAGCTCAAGCTGCCGCGGCCACAGCCAGGGTTTGAGGAGCCCGGGGTTTCCACAAGGCCTGTGTGGCCTCTGATGACTTAGTTATATGGGCTCTGCTCCTTGAAATGCTGCCACAGTCACAAACATCTAACGTTCTCAGGCCACATCAACTGGGGAGGGATGCCCAAGGACTTTCTTCTCCTACAGCAAAGAAAAACTCACCCCACTGCGAGCTGCCGGCTGTCCATCTGTGAGTATGACCCACATACTCGACTTGAAGGGGAAGGGCTGGGTGCCAGCTCCTGGGTGTTTGGGCCACAGACATAGAGGCCTCATTTACAAATATTTCTATAAAAGATATGCATTGGACTCTGATCTCTGAGGTCCCCCCTTCCAACCATGAAAATCCCACAACTCTCTCTTTATGACATGTTATTCTCAACGCCCACCACCCCCTCTCCCCTCCTGCTACTGTAACCCCCGGAGGCTCCCTCACAGCGCTGGAGTATTTCAGTTCCCTGGATACACCGGGAGTCCCTAGGGGGGGACACACACCTTCCAGGTTATCTCTGTCACCTCTCAGCACTGCCCACAATGCTAAGACAAAGGCAGTCAACACGTGTTCACAGAATTGAAGTAATTTCAAAATGGAAATTCTTTCAAATATCCACTTCAAATACACACATCATGTGCTACTTATCTCAAGCTCTCTGGTTTTCGGGAAGAGGGGCAGTAGACGTATCTTTTAGAAGACAAATGTTTGAATCTCAGTTGTTGAAATGTAAGCTGCTACAGAAACACTGCAAAAAAATTATTTAACTAGTTTATACCCACCCCAAATGCTGCAAACATGTTTTTTTAAGACATTCATGAGTCAAATTATATCCTGAAGAGTCATCAAAATAACTCTGCATCGTATTTACAATCTTGGTACCGAGCCAGCCAATGACTCAGCTGTTGCCCGCTGTTCTTGTATTGACACTTTTAAAAAATCAACACTCACAGCTGATACGGAGTTAAATAGACTGATGACAATAGCAAAAACCTGGCCACTTCTTACATAACAAAAGTAAATGGGTGATGGACACACTTATAACTTTGACTCAAACTGTACAAAAGCATTCATGTAACCCAAACATTTGTACCCTTGTAATATTCTGAAATAATAAAAAAAAAGTAAATAAACGTAAACAGAATCTGCACGTCATTGTTGGTATTTGCCGCCCTCTGGTGGGCAAGCCCAGGAAGTGTCCACACCAGGAAACTGGAAGTGTGTATTTCACAGATGAGATCATCCTGGCTCAAGCCTTCATCCCACAGGACGTCCCCAGCAACCAAGCAGGTCCTGATTCTCTGCTCCCCGTGTCTGCATGTGTGTGTGTGTGTGTGTGTGTGTGGAGGCAAAAGAAAGAATAGTGTCAGCCCGAGCAGAACGAGATGAGCAACATGACCCTGCTTCCTCAGAGTACACGCAGCACGTGTGTAAAGACATACAACAGACGTGAATGAGCTCCGCTTTCAACTCTCCGACACTGCTCTCCCTGTGAACAGACGACGACGATGGGCCACGTTACAAAGTGTCAATAGAATAAGTGTCGGTGGACTTTGCCTCATCAACTTCAATGAAACACACACTTGTGAGTACCACACATTTTCAGGACGTGACTATAGAGAACCCACGGCCTCCCCTCACGCCACCCTCCACCACGCCACACTGGACAAGGAGGCAGTGGCCTCACTGTGCTTGTCATCAGAGGGTTCCCATTGCTCCCAGCCCCAAGCAGTTCAGTCCCCACACCGCGCCCTGCGGAATGCAAGACCTTACAGAGATGCTCATTATTCGGCCCTTTACTGCTGGAAGAGGGGCAGGCTCTGGAGGACGGTGTATGCCTCTGTTCTCTCCTTATACTCTCCTGCCTGGGGAGTTTTTCTAAAATGCAGTGTCCATGAGGTAGGTGACTGCTTTTCTACAAAATATTCCATAGCTCCCCATTAACTAATACTAAATCGTACATGAACTGATCACTTTTGTGTTTACAGTCTTTGTGGTGGGATGGGTACACATTTGTAGTGGGATGATGGATGGGTGGATGATGGATAATGGGTGGGTGGATGGTTGATGGGGGGCGAATGAGTGAGTTGGTAGACAGGTGGATGGGCAGACAGGTGAATGGATAGGTGGGTATATGAGTATATGGGTGGACAGGTGAATGGACAGGTGAGTGGATGGGTAAGTGAATAAATAGATGGGAATATAGGAGGATTGATGGAAGGAGGGGTGGAAGAATAAAAAGACTTCCATGACATGTAGGGCTCTACTAGGTCCTGCACTGAGACTGAATACAAAGACACTATCCCTGCCCACTAAATGTTCTGTTAGTGATGATAAAAATGAGATCAATCCAAGTGACAAGAACAGATGAACATAAAGTGATTCCAGAAAAAAATAAAAGCAGGTGAACTTCTAGCAAGAACAAAACAGACAAAAACCAGACAGTTTTACAGCACTGGCCACAAAAATTGAGAGGATTAATTTGAGGGGGCTGAGTAACCTTCCACTCAGGAGGAAGTGTCCTGGCAGCTGGTTGTGGCCATCACGACAGGCAGAATGTCCCACCCTGATGCCAGCTGACCAGCGCCAGCCTGTGACTAAAGCACATAGGCATAGTAATACAGGCCCAGATGACCAGGAGCCAGACGCCGGGGTGAAGACATTGACGGTGGGGACATCTGTGGGGCCGAGTCAGAGCCTGGGCGAAGGGGACGGCAACAGGAGCACGCAGCCTGCTGTGCTCAGAGCTCACCAACACCGGCAGGCCGCGGGACGGCCACCACCCCCGAGCCGTGTGAAGGCCACACTGGCCATTGGCCAGCCCCCACTGGCCCTGGAGGAGACCCAGATGCCCTCAACCTCCTCTTTGCTGTTCTAATCCTCCACAAGCCCTTACAGTCAGAAGGTCACAGAAAGGTCATTTGAGGACAAGATATCCCGTTTCAAACCCTCATCAGCAGGTGGGAGAGACCCTCTTATGGCTTTCTCAGACTCTTTACCGACGTCCAACAACGCGCACTGTCAGAAAAGTCACACATCTATCGTAAGTTCTGAGAGTCCCCCCAGAAACCAGTTTCTTCCCTCTGTTCTCCCTTCCGCTCCTGGAGACAGCACAAGCTGCCCGCCTCCCGTGCTGCACCCTTGCATGACTTGGAGAAGGCCACCTGGTCTCTCAGGGCTGGCTGAGAGGTGTCTCCACCCACCTGAGATGCCAGCCCAGGAGCCCTGACGTGTTCTCGGCTCGCAGCCCCGCGGCACAAGCCCTGCGTGTGGGTCACTGGTGCACAGCATGAGTGCACCCCTGCCCCGACCGCCAGGCCTCGCCCCTGAGTAGGCTCACAGCATGGGACATGAGCACCAGAGCCTGGGACAGGCAAACAGAGAGAAAGCAAGAAAGGAGACCCGTGGTTCTGGGCAGAGGGGCTACTCACAGTTAGAGCCAAAAGGCAGCGACATCCTCCTTCCCACTCAATGCAGAAACCCACCAAGGGCATTGGTAATGGGGGCACAAGAACCAGCATGTATGGAGGACTTCCCTCTGCCCGGAGCTATGCCCAGGGCTTCAGGTGGGAACCCTGGCTCATTCCTCATTCACTCTTTTGGCTCCTGTTTGCTGTGTGCCTACTACGTGCCCCCCACTGTGGGACGCTGAGCATGCAGCAGTGAGTGAGGCTGCAGGGCCCCGGCTGCAGAGACAGAACACCTGTTAGCATTCGTTGTTTAAATGCTGCAAGGGGGAGTCCAGTGCCTTGGGAACAGGTGACAGAGGGACCACACGCAGGCTGTGGCCTTTCTAAAGAAAGGACAGTTGTACTAGCTCTGAAATGTACATGAAAAATAACCACGCAAACTGAGGGGACAACCCGGGCAGCACAGCAGCAGCTGCGAGTCCCGCCCCCTGCCACGGTGGCTCAGGGGAGAGAAGGAAATGACACCAGTGGGACAGAGGGCTGACAGTGGCAAGGGGGCGGGTGAGGGGTCATGCACAGCCCTGGAGACAGGAAAAGAACTTGGGCCTTAATCCTGGGGACCACAGAGGGGGCTGGGACAGTGCCGAGTATTTGCAGCTGTACCCGTCTGTTCTGTGCAGGGCCTCCCGGGGCGCAGTCCCCACCAGCAACAGCACCGCCTGGGAACAGGTTAGAAATGTAGATTCTCCAGCCCAGCCCAGAGCTGCTCAATCAGGCACTCTGGGGATGGGACCCAGCTACCGTGTAGCACCTAATTTAAAAGATCAGCTTGTCTTATGCTAAAGTATTGCAAAATCAACCCCAAAGGATGTGCTAGACCTCATTTACATTTCTCACACACCCCCCTTTTCTTCTTCTGAAAAGGCTTCCCAGCCTCCCTACGCAGACTGCAGAGTTCTCTCAACCCCCCACCTCCCAGCTTTGTTTCCTATTCCTTGTGTGCTTGCTAATCATTTAATTTGGCCTGGCATTTTGGACACAAATTAGAGGATGGCTATTATGGCAAGCCTTTAAGAGAAAATCTGAAAGTCTTGAGGAAATGAAAGATAACCATGAAAAATAAGACATCTGGGCAAAGTTTAAAAGGACGGGGCATGCTCAGCCTTGAGTGAGTATCACCATGGGGAGCCGCGGTGACAGTTTTCTAATATATGAGGAATGCATGCAGGAGAAAGGGATCCGTTTTTCCACTCATCAGCGAGAGCAGAATGAGCTGGACCGTCTCAGGTTTCAGCAGGGAAAACATATGTCATGTGTTTGAGCCACAGCAGAGGAGGAGCTGCCAAGGGGGCCAGTGAGATCATACTCGCCAGAGACGCTCGCAATGAGATCACAGCGGCCGGGGTCACTGTCCTGCAGGGTGCCCGGACCATGTAAGGTCTGAGCGCCCGCCAGCCCCTGTGTGGGGTCTCCCCATTGCCTGGCAACCCCAATGCCTGGCAAGGTCCGGATGGGCAGGGCAGGTGCCAAACCAGGTTACCATGGTTTGCTTCAGATACCCAGGAATCCAAAGGACACTATGCACCTCTGCAAAACATTTCAGAGTGCCTTGCTACCTGGATGCCGCGATTCCAGGCACTTGTTTCCTGGGAAAGCACATTATTCCTTCGCTACAGTCAACGCCTCTCTTCCCAGCAGCAGCAACAGCAGCAGCAGTAACAACAAGCATCACTTCCGGTAACAGCTCCAAGCTACTGCTCATTTGCTCTGTACCAGCACTGCATGTCCATCCCTTCACTCAGGCCTAAGCACCTTCGTAAGACCCATTTTACAGATGAAGAAACTGAGGCTTAGAAGGGGCTACTGACCTGCCCATGGCCCCAGTGCTGCTCACATATGCAATGAGACTTGAGCCCAGGGTTTTCTGACTTCAGAGCATATGATCGTGATCACGCCTGTTTTTCATACATTTTTAATTTTTTTCTGTTAATACATTCTAGACCATGAAGAACATGCCTCTATGTTGTCAGGAATAAAGTATGCACAGCAGATGCTCAAGAAGGAATTGATGCAAATGGGGACCCCTAGACCCTCTGGGGCCGGCAGGGGCTGGCCCTTGATAACGTTCAGCAGAAAGGAGACCAGGAGCCTTTGAAAAATCACCTGCTGTCTCCTCTCCCAATCCCCACCCCCACACCACTCCAGATCTGATGATATTTAAAACCAAGGCCCTCCTGGAAGGCCCTCACCCCTGCCCTGTTGGCACCACGCCACGCCTTGCCCTGCACAACTCCACCACGGACTCAGTGAGTGTGCAGGGCTGCTGGCTGCGTAGACGCCCTTCACGCACCGTCACCCACCCCCAAACTGCAAGAGCACAGGGCTCCCGGCAGCCCGCCCAGCCCCTTACCCACACACGTTTTTTAGACGGGCCCAGCAATCTCCTCAGAGGGCCCCTCGTCAAAACTGCTTGGAGGCTGCAGTGATTGGAGGGGACGTTGTGCAGAGACTGCTGTCACAGCCGCAGATAACCCTGGGTCACACGTTTATCCAATCTTCTTGATAAGTCAATTCCAGGCTCCAATTCTAGGCTTTTCTCTTTTTGCCTCTTTCTGGGGTCCTGAATGTGGCTGAAAGTCTACAGACTGGAAGAACCAGTTTTCCTCGGCACTTTGACGCTGTCTATGCCAGGGGCTTCGCCACAAGGCTCTCTGGGGCCTCATCGGTCAGATGGTTTGGCTAAGGGACCAGCTTGACGTGGGACCGAACACCCACCTCACTGTGCTGAAAGAGCCACCGCAAAACAAGCACAGGAACCAGGTGGGGCCCAGGGCAGGCACGAGGTCATGGGCTCAGGACTGAGCACACGAGGACAGTGTCACAGCTGTGCCCGCTCTCGGGAAGAGCACCGTACGGGGAAGCTCGGGCCAGGGCAGGCTGCCTGGGAAGCGCGGCAGGCCCGGTAGAAGCCAGTAAAGACCAATTTTCCTGCTATTCAGACAACTGTGGGCTGATGTCAGGCCTGGAGTCAGGTGAATGAAATTTATTCCTCCTTGATAGAAAAGCTGGACTCAAGCCACAAACGTATATTCCTAGGAAGTCTTAATTTTTCTTCCAGCTTCACCAGGCTCAGCGGAGCTCAAAGCAGGCTTTTCCCTCATTCAGAGAGGGCCCCGAGAACAAACAGGGGAGCCCTGGAGAGGAGAAGGAGGCCCTTCCAGAGCTTCGCTCTCCAGGTGGCTCTTTCCAAACCACTACGGGGAGGATGGGGAAAGAGGGCAGAAATGTCCCCTGGAGGTCTGGCCTCATGGACCCCAACCTGCAATGGTCAGTGTCACACCCTGAACAGCCATGTGAGGATCAACATTTCCAAAGAATGTGACACGAGCCAGCTCTGTTCCAGCAGATGTGTTTGCTCTGAACAACGCATTCTCCCTGAGCCATCTTTCGTGGCTGTGTTACCACACGCCCGTCCTCCAGCACCGTGATTCACACGCACATGGGGGATGCAGACGGATGGGATCTCATCCTAAGGGTGCAGAAATGTCCCCTGCATATGGCCCCCTGGCACTCCCAGCACCTACCCGGTAACCCTGGCCATATGCACCGACCAATGCTCAGAAGCTCAGCTCCTGGAACTGTGACCCATCCCTAGTTCATGCAGAGAATTAACAGTGAGGTCAATTAAAATCAGAGTCACCTACCTTCATGGCACCCATAGTTTGGAAAGTCAGAGCTAATCTTGAAGGGGTCAGTGCTGCCAGCATCGCATTGAATCTTGCGCTCTTGTTCTTAATAGGTGAATGGTACTGTCCGTCTGGAGCCACAGAACCAAACCTGTGGAAGAGGGGTGGGGGTTAACAAAAAAGCAGAACATGGCACCACTAGAAATGAAGTCGGGCAGCTCCCACGTGCACACACAGGGAAGCACACAGATGTCCCCGTCCTGGAACCTCCAGCACGAGACAGAAAGCAGAGCAAGGGTGCGGGCGGAGGTGCCTCCCCAGGAGATGCTGAGAAAGGCACTGGCCCACTTTTTACAACTGAGATATAATTCACATACAATAAAATTCACCCCTTTATAGTATATAATTCAATGGATTTTAGTATAGTTGCAAACTTGTACAACCATCACCCCATACCATTACCAGTCGTGCCCCATTCCCCCCACTCTCCAGCCCCTGGAAACCATAATCCACAATCTCTATGGATTTGCCTATTCTGGACAAGTCACATAGGTGCAATCATATAATACATGGTCTCGTGTCTGGCGTCTTTCACTTAGCATGATGTTTTCCAGGTTCATCTATGTCATAGCATGTCTCAGTACTTCATTCCTTTTGATGGCCGAGCAATATGCCATTGTAGGGATATGCTACATTTTATTTACCTTTCCATTAGTTGATGGACATTTGGGTTGCTATTATGAATAATTATGCTATGGACATCTGTGAACAAGTTTTTGTGCAGACATATGTTTCTAACTCTCTTGTGGACAGTGTTTTCATATATATCTAGGAGGAGAATTGCTGGGTCATATGTTGACTTTTGAAGAACTGCCAAACTGTTTTCCCCATTGCTGACACGGTTTTGCGCCCCACCAGGGAATGTGTGACTGTTCTAATTTCTCCACATCCTCCGCAACACTTGTTATTGCCTCCTTTATGACAGCATCCTGGTGGGTGCAGAATGGTATTACATTGTGCTGTTGATTTGTTTTTTCCCAATACCAATGAGGTTAAGCATCTTTTCCTGTGCTTATTACCTAATTGTGTATCTTCTTTAGAGAAATATCTATTTAGATTTTTGCTCATTTTTAAATTGGGCTATGTGTCTTTCTATTCTTGGGCTATAATATTTCTCTTTATATTCTGGAACCTACACCCTTATGATAGGTATGATTTACAAACATTTTCTCCCACTCTGTGGGTTGCCTTTCACTTTCTTCATAGTATACTTTGAGGCACAAAGGTTATTAATTTTGATGAAGTCCAATTTATCTATTTTTTCTTTCTTTAGTTGTGCTTTTGGTGCCACATCTAACAAATCCTTGCTTAAACTGAGGTCACAAAAATTTACACCTATGTTTTCTTCTCAGAGTTTTATAGTATTAGCTCTGACAGTTAGGTCTGTGATCCATTTCGAGTTAATTTCCTATATGGTGTGAGGCAGAGGTCCCACTTCACACTTCTGTATATGGATATCCAGTTGTTCCAGAACCATCTGTTGACAAGACTATTCCTTCCCCCATTGAATTGTCTTGGCACTCAAGTAGAGTATTTATTGACCATAAACGTGAGGACTTATTTCTAGACTCTTCATTCTATTCCATTTTCCATATACCTGTCCTTACACAAACAACACTCTATCTTGATTACTGTAGCTTTGTAGTAAGTTTTCAAATCACACATGTGAGTCCTCCTACTTCGTTCTTTATCAAGATTGTTTTAGCTATTCTGAGTCTCTTCCATTCCACATGAATCTAGGACCAGTTTCTCAATCTCTGCAAAAGGAGAGGCAGCTGGGACTCTGACAGGGATTGTATTGAATCCGTACATCTATTTACTGGCCCACTCTTTATCAAGTGATAAACCAACATCCCAAAAGTGGGGCTCCTCCTACAAATCTCCAAACCCCTGTGTTGCTCCTATTATTCCGTAGTATTGGGGGTGGCAGCTTGAATTATGTAATCAAATCTTGCTTCTCAAAGGATGACTGTATATATCCTCATATCTTCTGCAAACAATGTAGCTCACTATCATTTTTTCTTTCTCATTGACTCTGACTCTCCAGTCTCTAGTGCACTGAATGCAGCTCAGCTACATGGTCCAGAATCTGCCAGAGCACTGGCCAAGATCTCATTGAGGCATTGCAGTACAGGGAGTTCCCTGTCTGTGGCTTTCCTTCCTTCTTCCCCATCTCCCAGAGTGGAGCGATGCTGACAAGCGACCAGGAAATGTGCAGACACCTCTGGGGAGGGCTAGTGGTCCTCAGATCTGCTGTCATGAGCACTGGTGGCTTCTGAGGGAGTCTAGGGGGCTTCAGCACCCACCAAGATAACTGCAAAGAGGTTTTTAATGTTTCCATTTTATTTCCTACCAATTCACAGGAGGAAAAAGTTAAACAGAATTTGGTCCATTTTAAGTTTGTTTCCCATACGATTTTCTCAAACTTTTGGCATCTACTATCACATTTATCTGCTGGCAAGAACTTGAAGGCAATAAAAAGGAGTAAGGCGTTCAAGGGAAATCCGCAGGGAGACAGCTGGTTATGTACTCCCCGACTGCTGGCTTTGTCACAAATTTAAATACGACTGTGGCTCAGAATTTTTACTGGAGAGTGAAACACTGCTGAAAGAATTAAAGAAACTGGGTGTTTCTTAGCTTCTGCAAAGAGCATCATGAACCCCAGAACACACCTGGAAGATGCCTTAGCTCCTGCCACCCACAAGGGCAGCACTAGCACTGATCTGTGTATAACAGCAAAATAAAAAAAGGGGAAAACCTAAATGCCCAGTAATATAAGAGATTGATTATATTACTTTTATATATAATCATTTATTTGTCTATTATAGTACTATTAAAAATGATGATGCATATGTGTGTATTGTTGCATAAAAACATTTGACATATAATGTTAAATGGAAATGACAAGTTATTAAAAAAACAAGATCTATCAGTGGATCTCATTTGGTAAAAATCCAGCATATCTTTCTCTTTAGACATGTCAGCATGGAGGAGAGATGTACATGGAAGTGTAATAATCATTATGTCTGGGCAACAGCCATGCTGAATAATTTTAAATTTTTTCTGTTTGCCTATCTACCTTTCCAGCTGGTTGTCAATAAACTTGCAGAGGTGGTTAGGGGAAGACCACCCGACATGCAGCCAATGAGACTCAAGAACCAGATCAACTCGGCAAACAGATCATCTGCACCATTGACCTGAGTGAAGGAGAAACTACTCACTTATCCAACAGGTTCTCCCTCGGAATCCGAACCTTGTCAAATATTAAAATCCCATTATCCACACCTTGCAGACCTGGAAAGAACAGAAAGGGGGAAATCTATTCAGTGTCAGAAATATTGTCCCTGCTACTTCCCAGGCCTGTCTCCACTAAAATGCAAAGCCCTTTATTTTATTTCTAGAATTGTAGATGCTTTTTTATTTGGGGTAGGGGTGGGGATGTTGTTTGTGTGTTTCCTGTGCCTGTTTTTTCACCCACCTCGCCCATTCCTCCCTAACAAGAATGGAGAAGAACATGCTTTTCCTTCTGGGCAGCCTGTGTGTTCCGGGGATCCGGTGGGGGCACCCCTACCTCCAGGGCAGTGACTGTGGCTAAGAAAGGAAGAGTTCTAAGCAACTGAAAGGATGGGAAGCTGAAGACAGAAGGCAGGAAAGTGGACTTGCTCTCCCCAGGAATGCAGAGCCCAAGTCTCTCCTCCCACCCAGTGCTCCCTGCTCAACACACAGGGCGAGCTGGAGAGAGCAAACGCCCACAAGACCAGGGAAAATGGCCACAAGGACGGTGGCAGTGGGGGCAGGGAGGGGGGGTCCTGAAATATGTCAGACTCGTTGCCTAAAGACACCTGTCAGAGTCTGGGGTCTACTCTTTGTTCAGGAACATTTAGGAAGATTTAATCTAGAGGGGAAAAATTCTATCTTTAGTAAGTGTCTTTCTTTAGAACATCCCCCCTTGACAAGGACACACTTGCATTTAGGAGCTCACAAGGACACCAAAGCAGACTTTCTGCCGTTGCCAGTGTTTTCAATGTCTGGCACAACTTCACAGAGCTCAGCCTGCCCCTCTGCTCTCAGCAACACTTGACACGAGAGGCGCTTTCATGGGGCTGGCCCAGCCGGGAACTCAGTCACCCCTGGGAGATGCATTTAAAGTCCCTACAGACACACCTGCAGCCGCAGCAATGGTCGGTAACCAGGATGAGACCACCCGCCTCCACCAAATGACTGGCTTCTCCCTCCCTCTTCTCTTCCCACTCTTTCATCTCTCCTTTTTTTCCTTATCTCCCAGCTCCCTTCTTTGGCTTGGCTTGACCTTGGCCAAGGAGGGCCACTGGAGGCCACAGGCATGGCCTAATCTCACTGAGTGTTATGGCTTAAATTGCATCCCCCCAAAATTCATATGTTGAAGTCCTAACCCCTACAACTGTGTACGTGACCTTATTTGGAGACAGAGTCTTTACAGAGGTAATCAAGTCAAAATGAGGTCTTTAGCTTGGGCCCTAATCTAAATCACCGGTGTCCTTGTAAGACAGGGAAATTGTGAGACAGACACGTATGCAAGGAGAACACCAGGTTAATGTGAAGGTGGCCATTGACAAGCGACAGAGAGAGTCCTGGGGCAGATCCTTCCCTCACCACCCTCAGGAGGAGCCAACCCTACCGATACCTTGATCTTGGACTTCCAGCCTTCAGAACTGTGAGACAATAACTTTTTGTTGTTGAAGCCACCTAGTTAGTGGTATGGCAACCCTAGCAAACCAGTGCACTGAGTCAACCCTTGGCACTCGTGAAGGGCCTCACGAGGGCAGACCCCAGGCTGGTGGCCAAGGGGCACCGAGGAGAGGGCTACGCTGCCCTCTAAGAGCCCACAAGTCTGAGAAGGAGAGAGAACACAGAACAGCGTTCAGGGCAAAACTACGGCATTACTAGGAAATTTGAGAAGCTGGGAGAAAATGAGACCAACGCACATTCACAAATGGCATCCTGCCACATCCTCTAACAGGTCCACATAAAGACTCTTAATGAGGCTTTAAAGTCAGAGTCTTCTCTGGGGGAAGTCGTCTCTGCTGTGCCGTCTCAGTGGCGTGAGTTAGGTCAGACTCGCCCTGGGTGGGGTGGGGAGCAGGTGAGAGGTGTGGATGAGCCCAGGAGAGGGCTCACCTAGAGACCCACCTTCTTTGTACATCATATCAATAGCTGTCACTCCTGGATACAAGTTTCCATTTTCATCCCGGACAGGAACGATGAAACAGTGTGGCCCTAAGGAAGCATAGAGATCCCTAGTGAGCTGTCCTTTCCAAAGACAGGATGAAGCTTTCTTGGTACATAAAATTATTTTGATCCCCAAATTCATTCAGTTCCACAACTATGCACTGCACATAATAGTGTGTGATGTCAAAATGTAATAATAAATTTTATCAACATGTGTATTTAGGAGATAAAGTTAGTACTGAATTTTTCTATAAGATAAAAAGAGCCCTGCACAGTGGGTTTCCACTGGAAAATAGCACCAGTAAAGAGAACTATTCTGGTGGTCTGTGTTGGGGACAAACCTTGAGATCTTCCATTTATGATGAGCTGGGCAAAGACCGCTGCGTAATTCCCATACATGGCGTTTCCGATGTACATCTTCTCGGCGTTCTCACATGGCGTGTCAATTACAAACTCCTGCACAGAAACAGCAAAGCAACAGAGTGTTTCCGCTCCTATGGCTCATTTCAACTGCTTGGCTCAAGGCAACGAACACCGTGAAAATAGATCCACATGGTGCAGGACGCCGTTTTCAGGTGATTTCATAGCAAAGAGGAGACAAATCAAAGGTCATGTGGCTCCACCTGCTGAAGCCAGCCCTGCTGTGCTATCACCTCAGTGCACGTGTCACCTCCACCTCAACTCTGAAAATGAGTGGAGACTAAAGTGATTTTTTCAAGGAAAACTCCAATCAGGGGAATAAGTTGCCAATTTTCAATCATTTAAAGGTGTTTGTTCACTCTTTCCTGGTCTCTCTTCTTTGGCACACCAGGCTGACGTGTGTGTGGTTTGGCTGCACCTGCCTGGCTTTAATGTGTGCAGTCTCTCTTCAATTATCAACTGCTTTCTCTCTGACTACCTCACACCCAGGTTTTGACTTTTAAATAATCCAACAGCAAAATCGCTAAAAGCCCTGGTGGTACCTACTCAGCTCTCCACACACCCCTCACCCCTAAACACCCCACCTGCGAGGTTCTCAAGGAAAGATGGAACATCCAATGGTCTCAGCCCCTAGAAGGATTGTCCCAGGGTCCACATTCGTGTGCTTCATTTTGTCTGCTAGTGTTTGCGCCTCCCGGGCAAGTCATTTGGTTCCTCACGGCCCCTGCCGTTTCCCAGGCCCTGAACATCCCTGCCTCCGTGACACAGGTCTGTTGAAACAGCAACCAAGCAATCAGAGGCCAAAACTGGATGCCTGGATGCAGCAAGACTAATAGGCCACCGTGACCTCTTCCTGCCATTGCTTAGAATATCAGCCCAAACAATTTCGGTTTTTATAAAAAGAAATCAGTCATTTAAGCCTTTGGATGATTGCTTCAGAACCTGCCTCTCCATTTTCCTGATCAATAAATGTAATAATTAAAGGTTTCTCCAAAAGGTTCACATGTCCAAGCTCTTAAAACAAAGAAAGCACTTGTAAATGAGTCTCCATGGTAGGAGAGGAAAATCTCAGAATGTGCCATGCAGTTTGTCTCTGAATCCCAAGGGTTCCAGCACAAAACAGTCTGAAACTAACACTGGTCTCAAAGAAGCAGGAAGAACATGAAGGGTTTTTGTTTTCAGTCTCTGTTCAAAACTCCATCTTCTGTTTCCTACTCTCTGGAAGCCAATACCAGGGTCACAGTGGAAATGCTCCCCTTCACTTCTTGGCCCTCCCCAGTCTCACTCGACTCCAGGGTTACCTTTAAACCTCTTGCCAAGGAGGGACTGACCATACTGCCAGCTCTGAATACAGGGTCCCCGGGACAACTCAGGGAGCCCAGGGGAAATGGCAGAGTTGAGCTGCAAATTTAATTGGAGTTGACACTATTGAAGATGTGGCTGAACTAAACCAACAAGCAATTGATCACACAAAGATCATCTCAGATATCAGACTATAAAGCATATAGACAATACTTTCCCTCTGGCCAAAAAATACAGTCTTGAAGCCTAAGAAAACATTCTTTGACATATGTTTGCACAAAGAAAGTTTTAACATGTGCAAGGGCTTTTCAGAAACATAAATGGACAAGCTGAATCTTTTTAAGAGAAGTCTCTGGAGGCCGCCCTTGTCTTATCAGGCCAACCAGGACTTCTCAAGGAAAGGAATTATTTGAGGTTGGGTACAGTAAAAAACAACAACAACACAACCCACGTAGATGGGGAATGTTTACACCTGGAGGTGGAGGGTGGGGAGTGGGAAGGGACATGGCCGAGGGAACACTGGCCTGGCAGAAAAGATCTGGTGGGACAGGGAGGGCGCAGGAAGCTGTCCGTCCCCCTGTAAACATCTGCTACACCCTGGGAAAGGAGGTTTGTCACTTCTGGCAAAACACTTGATTTGGAAAGTTTGCATCAGCCAAAACCCTGGAGTTAAAGCTGGCTCTAAATAACGCACACCATGTGTGTCGGTTACTAGAATAATCATTTGTTGGAGGCCAGCAAAATGGTCAGTGTTGTAAATGTTAGAAAAGATGGCTTTAGCCGGAGAGCTCCCAACCTCATTTATTTTTGCTATTTAGCATAAAATGTAATAATAAAACTCTCTCTTACTTCTTAACTATCCATCACACTACCCGATCCACTCCCCCCAAAATAAATATAAAGCAACCAACCCGCAGGAATGAATAACCAAAAGAAATGTAAGAGATTCAAACAGTCCTTGAGGGAGCGAACTCTCATTTAATATGCTCTAACCGTTTAAAAGGGAAATGAAGGGGAAACGCAGAACCCACTGAAGGGAGAAACCCATCCCCTGCTATGTCAATTCTCGGCGGCGTGAGTTTATGATGGGCTTGTTCTCCCTCCCTCCCCCAGCGGGGCGGAGAGCTCACCAGAGGCTCCCATCATTACGATTTCAACTTTGCAACTCCCCTGTCAGCCCGTGGCAGCTGCTGAGGCACACCAGGTAGCTAAATCGTTTCTGCTGTCTGGGGAGAATGGGACCAACACAGGAAATTATTTTTGTGCAAAAAAAAAATAATAATTGTAAGAAGAAACAAATAAATAAGAATTGCAGGTGGTTCCCCCCCCCCATCAATGACAGCAAGGTGACCTCAATACCATGGCTTGAGGAGAGAAAAAAATCAGCCAGCCAAAATCCAAAAGATGCTAGGCCAGCATGCCCATCAGCAGGAAAGCCAGGCTGCTAAGTAAAAAACAACCACCACCGAACACAGACTCGCTTATTAACTGGGTAACCAGAGTCCGTTTTCCAGTCTCTGTGAGCCTCAGTTTCCCCATCTGTAAAGTAGGGACAATAATACCTTTCTACAAGATTATGGAACATTTGACAAAATGTTGAATGCAGAGGGCTTAGCCTGGTGCCCAGTATATCTGTGCTCGGTTAACGGGAAAGGCGTAGTGTCATGTTTATGGGGTTGCTGTGGGAGGAAACGCAGACACTGCACAGAGGGAGGCTGACACAGAGCACGGCACATAGTGAGTGGTCAAGAAACAGCAGTGCTTATTCTTATTCCTACTCTGACCTTGGACATCACTGGCTGCTGCAGAGAACTGACGCCAGGACAAGAGGGAAAGCAGAGCATCCTCTAATACAACCCTCCCCTGACTCTGTCATTCTGAACTCTGACCACCTCCAACTAGCATTCAAGGATCAGGAAACCCTACTTTGCTAGACTCGAAAGGACAAACTCAGGGAAAAGGAACAGACTGAGCAGCCGCTGGGCCCCGCAGCGCCCACACCCACACTCAGGCACGTGCTGACACACAGGTTTACAAAGCCTCATTTCTGGAAAGAACTTCAAAATGTCTTTATCCCTTTGTCATTCTTAGGAATACCCAGCATCAGGCAAAAGACTATAAAGGAGAGCGACGTAAGTGGACAGTTGCTTTCTTTGAGCAGGAGGGCGTGGGAGTTGAAGCGACGGCGGTAAGGGTTACAGGGCACAGTGTTCACAGCACAGGCTGTGACCCAACATGAAGAGAGAGATCAATTCCAGAGACTTGGCCAACATTCTGTTAATTAGTAAGACAGGAAGGGAAAGGAAGAAAAACAAAAGAGAAGAAAAAGAAAGAGAAGGGAAGAGAAAAAAAGGAATGGAAAGGAAAAAATATCAGAAAAGGAAAAATGAAAAAGTAATATTGGTGACGGTGACGCTCTTGTTTCAGTGGTCACGTAAAAGGTCAGTGCAGGTCACCATCGGAGCACTGCATGATACAGCACAGGGGACTTGGCTCCCCTCAAGGAAGCCCCAGCCCAGACAGTGCCCTCCCGCCACACAGCACAAGGCAGAGTGCCTTCCACTCCTCTACCTGCTACTATTAGGAAGGACAACAAAATGGCTTCAGTATTGTCCTCACGGAGTTATGACAAGGGATTAAATCAACAAGCACACGTACAGTGCTCAGAGCACATTATGGGCGCTATATAACTGCTGGCTGGTGCTGGACTCACAAACACTGAGCATACACTCGCCTCGACTAAAGCACCTAGACGTTTGCTCGGCATCTGAGCTCCTCGGGCCAGAAGCACACACAGAGGGTGTGACACTGAAGAAGGACAGCCGGGCCCTGTGGGCTTCCTGCTGCCCTGAACGGCGGGTGGATGGACAGATCCTCACCTGTGCAGAGAGGTCAAAGGTGGCTTCGGTCTGGATCCCTCTCACGTTGCTCCCATGGCCCCTCTCGGTCATCGCAAACATCCCCGTGTATTTCTGCTCCTGGAGTTCAGCAGATGCGAGAAGGAATTAGCTGGTCAGACGGATGCTCTAACCGCAAACCTCTCAGCCCGTTAAGAATGGTGGTGAGAGAGTGACAGGTGATTTGGAGATAATTATAAAAAATTCTGGCCGGGTGCAGTGGCTCACGCCTGTAATCCTAGCACTCTGGGAGGCTGAGGTGGGCGGATCGTTTGAGCTCAGGAGTTCAGGACCAGCCTGAGCAAGAGCGAGACCCCTTCTCTACTAAAAAAATAGAAAGAAATTATATGCACAGCTAAAAAATATATACATAAAAAATTAGCCGGGCATGGTGGCGCATGCCTATAGTCCCAGCTACTCGGGAGGCTGAGGCAGGAGGATTGCCTGAGCCCAGGAGTTTGAGGTTGCTGTGAGCTAGGCTGACGCCACGGCACTCACTCTAGCCTGGGCAACAGAGTGAGACTCTGTCTCAAAAAAAAAAAAAAAAAAAATTCAGTCTGATGACAAACTAATGGGAGTTTAACAATGTGATAGACTCAATGCAATATGCAAATAATAGTCTTGGAATTCTCATTATGAATGAGACTTTTGCTGACACAAATTCTCTGTTTTCTTTTTTTTCAAACACGCACACGCACACACGCACACACACACACATACACACCCTAACTGCTAAGGCTGTTTAAGGCTCTCCCCGTAGAAGGCATCTGTTGAGGAACGTGCCATACCTGGAGTGACTGAAGCCACTTAGTAACATGTCCGGGGCTTCCGAGATTCCTGACAGCACCACCGAATAGCCAATAAATTATTCCACACTGGAAACAAGGACAACACAAACCATCATTAGCAACAGCCAACAATTAAATGACAATCAAATCCACAGGCCAAACTCCATTCAAGGAGCATCTGTTTGGCCCCCTGAGCTGTACCTAAGTCCCGCCAGTGGCAAGCTTCCTCCTCGTTCCCGTCCACCGCCTGGTGAGCTCCACTGCCTCTCGGCAGACAAGGCTCACGGGTCACTCTCTCTCGGAGAGGCCACCCAGCTCCTCAGAAAGTCAGTCCTCCACCCTCAGGGCTCCCCGGTTCACCCCATCAAATGACTGCTCCGACGCTCGTTCTGCCCTGTGTCCCGGGATCTAGCTGAGGGCCTGGTATGTAGCAGACCTGCCGCACGGTGTGTGTGCCGCGATCCCGGATGCTGGGATCTGCGAGGGGCATCCTGCCCTGAGGAGCAGCCAGCAAGCTGGAAGCGGGGAGGGGCAACGCTGCAGAAAGAACAGGACTCAGCCTGGGAGGAGGCGGCCCGGGAGCCAGTCCTACTTCAGCTCCCCACTGGCCGTGGGATCCTGGACAAACGGCACAGTAGCCTAAGCTTCCCTATCTGGCAAATGGAGTGAATGAGGCGTGCACCCACGTGCTGATCCACACACACAAGCTCGTCGGTGCTCACAGCAACCCTGTGAAGGACACACCATCGCCCCCACGGAACAGCTGAGGATGCTGAGTCTAGAGAGGGAAAGTGCATCACCCGAGGCCACACTCCGAGAAGGTGGCAAGGGCTGGGGCTCCAACCCAAGCTGCCAACACCCAGCGATGCTCCGTAAGGTTGCCGTGAGGATCCGCCCAGAGTCGACCGTCAAGCACCCCACCTAGTCTGTAAACCCAGGAAAAGTGTTGCTGGCAGGGAAGAAGAGGAGGAAAAGAGAGATGAGGAGGAGGAAAAGGAGGAAGGGTGGCTTGAGTAGGGCCATTTGGAACGGGCAGGGTGACTGCAGAGACAAAACAACTTGAGTGCAGGGGCCTGCCGTGTCTGCAGGTCAGCATTCGCTCCCCTGCTGACCACACAGCCTGTTTTCCTCCTCCCTGGACCCCTTCTCCTCTAGAGTCAGGCTAAGTGGTTTGTGGGTGATGTCAACCCCACCTCCAGCTTTAGGATGAGTCTGGGGCCCAGGACTGGCTGATCTGTGTGACGTCATCCCCCTGGCCATAAGGATGGCCCCAGGGATGGACCTGTGATCTGGGTGGGTCCAAAGAGGCGGCTGGGACACGGGGTTGAGCTACTGCAGAAGAGAAGGGCTCCTTTTCAATGCAGTGGAACCTGGAGGAGTGGAGGCCTCTGTGGCCAGTAGCTGAGTGGCCGTGAGCTGGTGAACGAGGCCAATACATGGGGCCAGGTCGGGGCAAAGCGGCAGAGCCTCAGGATGAGAGAGATGGGTCCCGCACACCCACCCCAGAAGCCTGCCACACCCTGAACCCCTAAGTTAAAGCAGCCAGTAAGTGCCGTTTTTGCTTAGGCAAGGTTGGATTGGGCTGTTTTCCTGGGGTCACTGCATCTGGAGGAGCCCGCTGTCCCCCACATGTGCAATCGACCTGGGACTAACTTCGTGAAACGGCACGTGATCCACCCCAACAGCCCTGACCAGCCAAAACGCTCTGATGTCAGGACAGATGAATGTCACTAATCACATATGACATATGAAGTGCTTTTCATTTGGAGAATCATAAAGCATCCTGGGAAGAGGTTTCATGCCCCAATGACTCAGCCCGCTTCACAGAATCATCGCGGGCACTGCAAACTGCATTACTAATTCCAACACGGGAAATGGAAGCAATCCAGCTAGTGCATGTTTTTTCCCTGAACCATCTTGGAAGTCAAGTGAAAAAAAAAATACTTTTCTAACACTAAAACAAGTGAGATTCTCCACCCCTAAATCTCTTTGGCTGGTGGTTAATGCATTCTTGACAATATATTCTTTTTCTAGGTTTTAAATCCTTTCCTCCTCTTTAGGAAGGGGGAAAAACCTATAGTGTTTGATACAAATTTTGAAAGCCCCTGTTCACTAAATGTATTAGTAGGAGCCCTGGGCTGTGGGTGTGAACCTGTAGGTTTGCAGAAAACTGCAACAGTTAACAGAGGTGGTGTCTGGGTGACCCCAACCGACACAGGTCAAATGTGGAGTTCTTCTCCCACAAAAGCCACACTCGCTGAGTGGCAGGTAATCCGACAAAGCTGGGCCAAGTGCAAGAAGAGCTCCCGGGGGCTCTAAGCAGATGACTCCCTGGCCTGACACGCTTTCAGCAGGTGCTTCCTGGGAGGGGCGGGGACCCCAGCCCAGCTGTCAGGAGGGAGGCAGGCAGGCAGGGGAGAGAAGTAGAGGTACTCAGGGTAGATTCTGGAAAAGAGCCAATGGGGTGGATTTGGGAGGAGAAGCAAAGAGAGGACCCCAGCAGACACCTGGGTCTGTGGCCTGAGTCACCAGGTGGCAGATGGCTTGGAGGGGAGCTGGAAGGAGCCAGGAGGAAGGACGGGCACGTGAAGACAGAGATGCTGAGCCCGACAGGAGATGGGCACTGACCCCTCCTGAGGGAGCAGTGCAAAGTGTCCTCCGAGAGGGCACCGTGTCCACTGCAGCCATGACTGCCCGGTGTCCTGAACGGGACACAGAGAGGTCCATTTGCTCTGAGAGAGACTGGGAAAGGCAATGGCAAGGAAATAAAAAGGAGCAGGGGAAGCCTACTGAAAACTCTAACTTCAAACACACACCCACCTTGTCTTGCTTGTCTGGGGAAGCCCCCTCTCCTTTCTCACTTCTCTGGAGAAGAAAAAGCAAAGCCACAACATCAGGTGTGCAAAGTAATGACCACAACTAGCTCAGCAAGGGCTGGCAGCAGCCTCCAGGGGCCCTGGTTAGAGATACCTAAGGGCTGGAAGGTGAAGCCAGGCCCTGGCAGGGCCTGTTAGCTTTCAGAAGATGACTAGAAGGAGATACCCCAAAGTGGGAGGGAAATCTGATCGGCTAGACCTGGGAAGGTAGGTTGGTTTCACCTCCATCCACCAATGGAGCTACTATTTAGAAGACTCTTGGGAGAGGCCCCTGCCCATGTCCCAGGGGTTACAGTCCCCACTGCCCACTGACCTCCTGCTACATGGCAGGATTAGCACGGGTCTCCTTTTACGAATTTAAATCTGCACACAGCCTATGAATGGGCATTAGCATGCCATCTTTACAGAAGAGAAAACTAAAGTACAGATGTACAAAGAGATGTGCCAGAACCATGACTGGGAAGTCCTAGAGACAGAACGTGAGCCCACATCGCTCTGACTGTGTCCCTGCCACGATGGACCAGTGAGGTCTGTCCTGTGTGCAGAAACTCTGCCGGTGCCACGGCTCCGATAGAACAGGCCCTTCTACACAACAGCCCTACAGAGGGTCTCCTAAAGAAACTGCAAGTTCACTCAGGATCTTTTCAATCCAAGAGAAAATGGGATATAATGAGGCACTGGAAGTGGTTTTTGAGACAATGGTGACCTCAGAAATGGACTCAGAATTGTGTCCCCCACAAAATTCACATGTTGAAGCCTTAACCCCCAATGTGACGGTATTTGGAGATGAGGACTTTGGGAGGTAATTAGGGTTAGATGAGTTTATAAGGGTGTGGCCCTTATGATGAGATTAGTGCACTTTTAAGACGAGGCAGAGAGGCCAGCGCCTCTCCACAATGTGAGGACACAGCAAGAAGGCAGCCGTCTGCAAGCCAGGAAAAGAGCCCTCACCAGAACCTGACCATGCTGACACTCTGATCTTAGACTTCCCAGCCTCCAGAAATGTGGCAAAATAAACTTCTGTTGTTTAAGCCACCCAGTCTGTGGTATTTTGGTACAGCAACCCAAGCAGGCTAAGACAAGCCGTAAGATGATTCAAATGAAGAAAAAGAGAGCAGCTGCGGGGAAGGAGAAAAGGAAGCACACTGTGGTTTTTTTCAGCCTTAGAGTCCTTCCAGATTGCATCCTCATTTTTTGGCAGAAGACCTGAGCTTGCTCCCAAGCTCAAGTGGGAATTCAAAGCCTCAGGAAAGAGAATCTTTTTCCCTGGCATCACTCTGGTGTGCCCACCGCTGCCACTGTGATATGTGCTCAGAACCAGCCCCCAACCCTGCCAGCATTTGGCTGTGTGAGTCAAATGTGTTTGTCCAAAGCACTCAGGGCAATGCAAAGGCCCTGGATAAACACACCCCTGGTGGAAGAGTGAGAAGGGGATTGGACCTGCGGGGCACAGTTGATTTTGACACATTGATGCTGACATCCCCTCCTTGGGATGACAACCAGCTCCTGCAAAAGGCAGGGACCACCAGCTGCTCTTGGGCTAGCAGTGGGCTCTCAGGACCCCCTGACCAACTCAGCATTCACAGGAACTGTTCCTAGCACACCACATGTCCTCTTGGACGTCTCCCTCCACCACCAACAGAAAAGACAGCCACAGCCTTCCCAGCCAGACTCAGGGCACAGGTGCCTCTAACTGCCTAGGATTCCCAAGCTCAGGAAAAAAAATCTCCCACAAAGACTGATGAGTGGGAAAACAAATAGAGTTAATAATAAATTTTAACTGGTATTTTTATTGGAGTAAAATACATATAGCATAAAGTCTGCCATTTCAGCCATTTTTAAGTGTATAGTCCAGTGGCATTAAATACACTCACAATGTTGTGCGACCATCACTATTTCCAAAAATTTTCATCATCCCAAATAGAAACTCTTTACCCATTAAGCAATAACTTCCAATTCTTCCCTCCCCCTAGTCTCCAATAACCTCTAATCTACCTTCTGTCTCTATGAATTGGCTTATTCTAGATATTTCATATAAGTGGACTCATATAATATTTGTCCTTTGGTGTCTGGCTTATTTCACTTAGCCTAATGTTTTCAAGGTTCATCCACATTGTAGCATGAGTCAGAACGTCATCCCTTTTCACGGCTGAATAGTATTCCACTGTGTGTATATACCACGTTTTGTTTATCCATTCATCTGTCCATGGACACTTGGTTTGTTTCCACCTTTTAGCTCTTGTGATTCATGCTGCAATGAACATTGGCCTACAAGTATCTGCTCGAGCCCCCGCTTTCAATTCTTTGGGGTACATGCCTAGTTAGTGGAATGCTAGGTCATAGTGGTAATTCTATGTGTAACCTTCTGGGAAACTGTCATATTGTTTCGTTTCTATGTATTTATCTAATACTCACATATTGACACCTGCTATGTACCAAGAATGTAGGAGTGACAATTTTCAAGGAGTTGTCCTCTAGTGGTGCTAAGAGACACAAAGTAATCACATGAATAAATATATAGATTCAAAATGGGAACATGCAATGACAGGAAACTATAAGGAACAAAGACAGATGACAATGAGTGGATGGGATTTAAATTGCAAGTTTTGGAGGGGCTTCCTTGAGGGAAGGACACTTCTGCTGGGATCTGAAGAATAAACAGGTGTCAGCCAGGTAACACAGGGGAAAGATCAGTCTAGAGTGGTGGCAAGAGTGGTTCAAAAGTGGGCAAAAGGAACCAGAAGGAGGCCTAGGGAGCAGAGGAAAGGGGAACAGCATGCATCTGGAGAGGAGATCAGGGCCACGCCCTGCAAGGACCCATGGGCCACACTGAGGATTGGAGGGCTTTTCTAAAGCATAATGGGAAGGAAGGAGTTTTAAGCAGGAGAGTGACATGATCAGAGGAGCATTTTAAAGAGCCATTTCTTTATCTATTCCAGCTTCCTTCTAGACTACTCAGGAGTAAAACCTTTTCCAAAAAAATTATTGTGTGAAATTTTATACAAAACAGAAGGGTACAATGAACTCAAGGATGAGCAGCTCACCGTCCACTGTGCTTCATCTCCCCCAACCCCCACACACTTTCCCTTCCTACAGCCTGGATCATCCTGACGTCCATCCCCAACATCACACCATGTCTTCCCTAAATATTTCCTACACATCTGAAAAGATAAAGACTCCTTTTCAAACATAACCCTAAAACCATCATCCCACCTAAAAATATAATAATCATTCTCTAATATCGTCAAAGGTCCAATGTTCACATCTCCCCAGGTGACATATAATTTTTCTTTACAAACAGTTTGTTGTTTGAATCAGGATCTAAATAAGATGCACACATTGCAATTGGTTGAAATGCTTCTTAAGTCTGCTTTTAACCCCAGGCTGCCCCTCCCTCATCCATTCAAACATTCCCCTGTGCAGCTCTGTGTGCTAGCCTCAGTGCAAGGTCCTGGAGACCACAGGAGAAGGCCCCCTGCGTAGAGCCCTGCTGCCCCCTTGCAGATGTCCCCATGGTGACAACCCATGGAAGCTTGCCAAAGAGAAGGCAGGTGAGGGGAAGAACAATATAGTAAAAGCACAAACTGGGGGTCACAAGTCTGGACCAGGATCCTCCAGCATTTCTTAGAGGGGCTCTATTTGTTGCATCTCAGCTGAGTGTTCTTCTCCCTAAAAGCCACAGCCGGCCCATCCAGGAGGGAAGAGGCCCTGCCTGGCTGAAATCTCAGGGAGGCCAGTCTTCCTGGAAGGACCTGATGGTGGATGCCCTCACCACAGGATGACATGCACAGATTTCTTTCTCTTTAAGTCCTGCCCACACAAAACATCTACACCAAACAGAAATAACCGCCATCTTGGACTCACCACCAGTGACCTGGCTTCCTGTCTGATCATTCTGTCTTCACGTTCTAGTTGTAATTTCTCCCCTTTGGGGACATCAGGACCAAGTGTTAGAATATAGGGAATTATTTGAGACCCAGTGGTGGCCAAGGATGGAAAGGAGGGCATATGCAGAGCCACACAAATGACTGTCTGCTGGGAGGCTTAGGGCACCAGGAGGGGCTGCGGCAGTCATGCCCACCTGAGCTATTCCACTCACTGTCTTTGGGGAGCTGGGACATGCAAAGCAAGATCACGGTGGGATATCATTTTATACCCATCTGACTGGCAAAAATAGTGGCATCTAAGAATTCCAAGTGTGGGTGAGGATGTGGATCCACAGGGTCTGAGTACATGCTGAATTGAAGTAATAACTCTGGAGAACAGACTGACACTATCCTTTAAAGTTAAGCATTCATTTACCCTATAAGGAGCAATTCCATTCCTAGTTGAACACCTAAGGGAAGTTTTTATCCATGTTCAACACCAGACATGGACAAGAGTATTCATAGCTGCACTTTTCACATTAGCAAAGACCTGGGAACAACATGAGAAAGTGGACAAACAAAAGCTGTGGAATAGTCACACAAAGGAATATTATACAGTGATCAAAAATGAATGAACTTCCATTTCTGTATCATTCCAAAAGTGACAAAACTATACAGATAGAGAACAGATTAGTGGTTGCCAAAGGACAGGAGTGGGGCTGGATGCAACTGACAAGGACTAGGTAGCACCATGAAGTTGCTTTTTTGATGGTGGAATAGTTCTATATCTTGATTGTGGTGGTGGTTATATGAATTGATATATGGAGTCAAACAGCACACACATACACACACACACACACACACACACACACAACCATATGCATGTAAAAACTAGTGAAATCTGAATAAGGTCTGTATCCTATCTGACAGTGCTGTACTAATGTCAATTTCCTGGTTTTATATTGCATTACCGCTATACAAGATGTCACCACTAGGGTAGAACGGGTAGAGGTCACATGACTATGCACTATTCTCTTGACTTTCTTTGAGCATTACTATTTCAAAATAAAAACGTTTTTTTAAAAAAAATTAAATAATGAATACAGTGACATGCAACCATATGGATCAATCTTGGCAACAATATTTAAGTAAAGAAAGCAAATCAAATGATTATGATACTGTTTTTACAAAATTAATATAAATGAAAATAATCATTGATACAAATGTAATAAAGCAATACAAAAAAGAAAAGCAAAGAAAAAACAAAAACAGGACTGGATATAATGGTAAAAGGGGCAGTCAGGGCTGGGTTGTGAGGTGTACCCTTTTACCTATACCTATTGCAGAAAATAGACTGAGCTCCCAGGGTCAGAGTTTCCACTCTTTGCCATCAAAGCAAGCGTGAGGTCGTGCAGACGGCTGCCCGGCCCTCTCACCTTCACTCCTGTGGCCATGTCCGCGATGGAGACAACTTCTCCTATGACGAGGCTTCGGCTGACAAAATTCTTTGTTTTCTCTGCCTGAAAACATGACAGACCCAATGTCAAGGTTTCCTTGTGGTTTTCTGACCTTTTAAATTCACAGTTTTTATAATAAAGGCATGTTAACTTTTGTCATAAAAAAACACAATAAAAGAAATTTTCAAATTAAAAAATAATCCCATCACTCTACGAAAATAAACATTTTCATCTTTTTTCCAATGTGTTCTTCTGATCTCTGACCACATGTACATAGTGTTTAAAGACTCTTAGACAACAGAAAGTCAACTGCATCTACATGGAGGTCAAGGCAGACGTTGCTCAGGCCTTGCTTTGCCTTCACCAGGTTTGTTCCTCGCGGCTCGCCAGCTTGCCCTCTGCAGCCCTGGCACCGCCATGGTTCTGCCTCCCTCCTCCAATGGGCACCATGCCCCACAGCCTCTCTGCACTGAATCCCGACCAACAGGGAACACCTGGCTCAAGCACCGGCAACATCCTGATGTGAGCCCAGAGGACCGTGGAGGTCTTGGGAGCATTTTGGACACAGGAAAAGCAATATTCTTCATTTCCCTTTCTAATCAGAGATTATCTCAGGACCTTGATGATGTAAAAATCACAAGATTGCTGTCCCCGTTTCTCACTCATGGTACACAACAGCAACAAATCCCAAAGCTATGTGAGCGCACTCTCCTCCACCAGTGAGAAATGGGACAGGGCAACGACACTGTCACGGTCTCATTTAAAAAATGCAGAAGTAGTGGCCTTCCCTAAGAAGGTGGTGGGCCCTTGAGTGGGCAAATTGCAATTGTCCATTGTTGGAATTAATGCTAATTGTCTTCATTTGCCAGTCTCTTCTGAGACCCGGCCAACAAAACTGGTGTTTGTTACACATGTGTGTATGTGTGTTTATGTGTGTGTCTGCATATACATGTGTGTTTGTGTGTATACGTGTGTGCATATACATATGCATATGTGTGCATGTGCATGTGTGCATTGTGTAGTGGTGTATGTACACATGTGTATGTGTGTGTATGAGAGTGTGTCTGTGTGTGTGTGTGTATACTGCCCCGCCAGCTGCAGGATGATAACCGACCTTCCTTGGATGACTCTCAGTTTCCACACTGGCTTAAGCTCTCTCCCCAAACACTCTCTATTTTCCCCTCCCGTAGATTTTTACAATGTTGCTCTCAAGTGTTATTAATTTTATCAAACAGCAGGCTGTCAAGATTTATGACTCTTATCATGGCTCTAACCCAATGCATCTTGTATTGATTATTTCCTAAAATATCTCCAGGCTTGAGCATAAACCATTGCATGACTCCAGCTTCAGCTCACACTAGAGAGTGAGTTACCAGCAAATAAGAAAAAAAACAACTGTAGCAGATATTCGCAGACCTTTTTGGAGGGCCCAAGTGTCCTTGTTGCACAAATCCTCACAACAACCCTCCTGAGGCTAAAAATGACAGGAAGGACCGACCCCACCTAACAGGCTCAGGGAGGTCAAGTGACTTGTCCAACCAGAGTCACCTGGTAAGTGGCAGAGCAAGGATCAGAAACCAGATCTTCAAGTTCCTCATCTGGACATCCTGCCACTGCCCTCACTGCTGGATGACACCTGGGACTCCAGTGGCCCAGCCTTCATCACCGATCCACCCCTATTCTGCCCATCAGCCTCGCCCCCAGAACTCACCTGGCATCAACCTGTCACTGTGCCCCCAGGTCATCTTCCTGAGAGCCACTCTATCCAGAATCATCACAACAAACCCTTCCTCACCTGAATCCACCTGCTCTGCTCTAGCCAAACCTAAACCATCAGGAGTAAGCAAATCCCTTGGCATTTCCCACTGTTCACAGCTTTCTTCATATTTCATTCTCTGCATGTATATTGTCGATGCAGGAGTATGGCTTTGTCATTAGTGGTATCCAAGTGTGGTCACTTTTACTCACCAGTTTGAAATAAATTGAAAGCACATTTGCTGAAGAATCAACCCCAAATTTAGCCATCTTGGAGCATTATAAATTGTTTTTGACGATTACTTCCCTTCCCCTGTCTTTGCACGAGACGGCAGCCTTCGCTGTTAGGCCTGATGGGAAACGTCAGTGGGAGAGTGCCGGTCATGCTCCAATGTGGACGTAAGCGTGCATTTGGACTGGTCCATTTCAAGAGGCCAAACCAAAGTTTCAGAACTGAGACTGAGCTTAATATGAATGACTGCCTTATTGGTGTATATTTTTAACATCTTCTTCATACATAAATTCTCTCTTTTCTTCAATTCTTCTTTCATTTCTGATTGGTTAATTATTCTTAATTAAAGAATGTTTATCCTTTTATTGAAATGGCAGCACTAACTGAATTGTCTATATTGGCAAATCAATCAATAATCAACATGTGTTGTTCTGCATACATTTTGCAGTATTTCCACCGTATCACTGTAGCTGCCTTCAGGTACACTTGATATAGTCAAACCAAACTCAAGCTCCATATCAGTATATAAATTTGTGGTAACAGAAAATGATAATAATCCCATAAATGCATGGATAGTATACCCAAGTTTATCCAAAATTACAGCCCATGCTACTTTTATTTCTACTTAATAAATTCAGTCTCAACCAGAAGAAGATAGTTTTTCCTAAAATATGTCCTTTTCTTTGTAAAGCACTTGATGTAGCAGAACTTGGTGACATAATATTCTGTTATAAATTCTGCAAAATGTGTATTTTTTGTTTCATAAGCCCAGAGAGTCTCTAAAAGACATATATATACATATATATATTTAATACTTCCTCAAATAAAACCAACATGATTCAGAACTGGTTGGGTGTGCAGAGTCTGAGCTGCCTTTCCTCTGATGTTAAAAGACCCACATGGCCTCTTTTGCAGCCTAGGTCAGGTGCCCAGCGGAGGGGCCTAGGCAGAAAGGGGTTCTGATCTCCGTTTTTTGTTTTGTTTTTTTTTAATAGCAGTCCCCAAACTGGCATACTTGCTTCTTCTATCATCTGGTTTCAATTTTCAGTTATGTTTTCTCAGCTTTATTGACTACATGTCCTTTGTTCTAATTAACTTCAAGTTATTTTAGAAAGAGAAAAGGGTCAGAGTAAAATGCACAAATAAACGGGCTTCAAAGATTCAGTTGTCTGGGCCTCTAAGCAAAACTTTCGCCTGCTGGGCTAACCAGCCCAGAACCCCTCTCCAAAAGACCCAAGTCTGGCCACTTCTTACATCTCCCACCACTCTCTCATGCCTGGACTATTGTCACAGCCTCCCAACTGGCCTCCTATGTCCACCCTGCCCCAAACTTCAGACATTATGATCTTTTTATGATTTATTATTAAAGTAAAATTTACATCCACTGAAATACACAGAGCTTAAGTGCATGAGTTCTGGTCAGTTACCTCCCTGCACAGCTATCGCACCCATCAAGAGCACAGAGCATTCCAGGCCCGGCAGTGAGCGCCCTCACGCCCCTCTGCAGTGAGCGCCCACCTCCACAAGCAACCACTGTTCTCTTTTTATCACTGTCCACTCGCTTTGCCTGTTCTGGAACTTACACAAGTAGAAGGACACAGCAAATGCTCTTTGGAGTCTGCCTTCTTTCATGCAAATAAGGCCTCCATGTTATCGTGTATATCCATAGTTCATTTTTTTATGAGTAGTTTCCATCTATAAATATTCCATCATTTGTCTAATCTGTTATTGTTGAACATTTGCATTGTTTCCCGCGTGTGATTACTATGAACCAAGTTGGTATAAACATTTGTGTACAAGTCTTTTTGTGCACATGTGTCCATTTCTCTTCTGTGAATCCTCAGGAATGCAACAGTGGGGGTAGAGCATAGGTTTAGTTTTATGAGGAACAGCCAGTTTGTGAAAATGGTTACACCATTTTACACTCCTGCCAACGATGTATGAGAGTTCTAGTTTCTCACACCGGCACTGTCCGTCTTTTCCACTTCTAGCTATTCTGAAGGAGTGCAATGGTTTCTCATTATGGCATAAAGATGTATTTCTCAGATGACTAAAGATGACAAGCACACTTTCATATGATTATTGGCCATTTGTACGTCTCTATTCAAGTCTTTTGACCTGTTTTAAAAATAGAGTTGTCTTTTTATTATTGAGTTCTAGGAATTCTTTATATAGTCTGGATACAAATCCTTTGTATCTGGACACAAGTTTTTGTCAGATATATGCATTGCAGATATTTTTTCCTAGTTTTGTGGACTGCACTTGTATTTTCTTGAGGATATCTTTCGATGAACAGCAGTTTTTAATTTTAATGAAGACCAGTTTACCATTATTTTTTTCTTTTACATGTTCAGTGATTTTGGGGTCCTCTCTAAGAAACCTCTGCCTATCCTAAAGTCTAAAGGACATTATCCTTTTTTATTCTACAAACTCTGTAATTTTACAGTTTATGTTTAGGTGTGTATACACCTCAAATTGTTTCTGTGTATAGTGTGAGGTACGAATCAAGGTTAACTTTTTTCCTATATGTTTATCTAGTTGTTCCAGCACCATTTGTTGCAAAGACATTTTTTCCCCTTGGAATTGTCTTGGCAACGTTGTCCAAGAAATCAATTGATCATATATATGTGGGTTTCTTTCAGGACTCTCCGTTCTGTTCCACTGATTTATTTGTCTTTCCTTTTGCCAGCACCACATAATCTTGAGTAGCTTTATAATAAATTTTGAAATCATGCAGTGAGAGTCTTCCAACTTGGTCCCTTTTTAGAATTGTTTTAACTTTTCTAGGTCCTTTGCATTTCCATGTATGTTTTGGATCAACTTTTAAATTTTGATAAAGGCACTATAACATTTTACAAATAAGCATCTTCGGGGGTCAAATGATTGTTTTAAATAAACATATGTGTCCATTGGGGGGGGGTCAAAAAATAAATAAATAAATAAATAAAAATAAGCATTATGTAATGCCTCCCTTCCCTCTCCCCCACCACAGTGAAAACTTCCAATGACTACAGTTATCCTTGCAAGAAAATCTAACCCTGTCATCATGGCCTCCATGTCTGGCCTTTCTTACTCCTTGCTGGATCCTGGGTCCATATATTAGCATACAACACAGAGCACTGGGGCTGTTTTGTAACAAAGGCTGTAGCCATGAACTTCTTCTGTTCTTCCCAGGGGACTTTGACTACTCTAGGAAAGCCCAGTCCAGGAATGATGAAAGATGACAGTCCCATGGCTCTGCCTAAGGATATTTTTCTCTTTTCATGACAACCATATTGCAAGATCCTGACGGTGTAGGATTTTCCAAATTCTTGCCTCAAATTTAATGCCTCTTCCCTTCACAGCACAGCCTTCCTACAAAATTCCCTTGGAAATTTTTCTGATTATTAGTGTAATCACAGAATGGATCAATATTGGCAGTGTGTAATAATGAATGTATCTTACGGACATTACAAGCTTGATACACAAGCTCACTTTTCTGGTAGTAGAAAGTGCAGCATTTTATATTAATTTTAATGGAAATTAATGGTTGCTTATAAGTTTTTGCCCATGAGCAAATATTGTTCCTGTTATTGTGAGAGATGTTCCTACATTGTGAGAGATGAACACACCATATAGCTACTTAAAAACTGGATGGTCAAACAGTAATACACTGGGCGTTCGTTCAGCACTTCATATGTGCCCAAACACTGTCTGAAAAATCTAATGCAAATTAAGCCATTTGATCTCTCATCTATCCTTCAAGGTAAGTATTTTTATCATCCACACTGCATGATGCTCCTGTCTGCTTGGTGGCCCTGTTGGGAGCTTCTTATGGTTGGGCTCAGGTCACATGCCCTGTGGCGGGAAGGGAGCCACTGGAAACCACTAGTGTTATCCACATGGCATGTTTGGACAACCCCAAAATAGGACACATGCCCCCACCCCTTGAAGCAGTATGGCTTCTCCCCAGATGCTATCATCAGGGCCGAGGGTGGAGCCAAGGCCAGGGCGACAGAGCCAAGGCTCAAAGTAAGTAGGTCAGACAGACATGTACACACACAAGGTCCCTGTGGGCTCTGTGCAGCCTCCGTGGCCAGTGTCAACCCTGGCCTGCCCAGGAGGGCTGCCTTCGTGGGTGCCCATCTCCGAGTCACTGCCCTGCGACTGACTCACACTCGCCCCTGGCCCACCAGCCAGTGGACACTTGGAAGCGCTGTCTCCTATTCACCTTGAGTTACAAGGTTCAATTCTCCCAGGCCTCTGTTCTTCCCCATCACAGCAGAAAGATTACATGGGGTGGAGTTTCACCTCACATGGCTGTGGAATCCGCCAGGCCCAGTTTGAATCCTGCCTCAGCTGTTTCTACCATTTAACTTTAGACAAGTTACCTTTTCTCTCTACATTTTCGTCCCCTGGCCTGTAAAACAGGGGTCATATTTACTTTATGGATTTGCTGTGAGAATTTAAGGGGATAATGTGCACAACTGCTCGCCAGCCCTCTTCCGCTCCGCCCCTGCCTTCCCTCGGCTCCTTCCATCTGCCCTCCAGGCTCCGCCCTGGGGCCTCCTCCTTTCTGTCAACACTCCTGCCTTGGGGATCCATCCAGCCTCATGGCTCTGAATTCATCTCTATGCTGATGCCTTCCCCATACCTTGCCGCTAAGTATCTCAAACTCCTGATCACACGCAAAGACGAACCGCTGACTTAACCTCCCATCTCCTCCGGCCTCCGCACCCCAGTAGGTGGTGATCCCAGCCTTCTAGTTGCCCAGACCGAAGTCCACAGAATCATCTTTGCATTCCTCTCTCTCAGGCCGTATCTATTTGTCAGTATCTGCTGCTGCTCTCCTTCGGTAGAATCTCTAATTTGGCCACTTCTTCTTGCCTGCACTGTGGCCACCCTGGTCCCAGCTAGCACCACCTCCCTCCCAGGTGACTGCAGAGTCCTCTCAGCCCCCCTCCCTGCCTGCAGTCCTGCCTCTCACTTATTGCCCTCTCAAGCCCAGCGGCCGGGGGGTCCTGCTACACTCAGCCCCTCCCAAAGCCTTCCGTGCTATCCAGTCTGAAGGATCCAGTGAGCCACCCTCCCCAGCCATCCCCTCCTCTCCCCTCCTCACTCACTCTGCCTCTACCACACTGCGCCTGTGCCATGAACAAGCCCAGGACACTCCCTGCTCAGGCCCTCGTGACTGCTGTTCCCTCTGCCTGGATGCTGTTCCCTGACCTCCACCTAGCTCCCTCTCCCAGCTCTTAGGCATCTACCCAAACGTCACCCCATCATGAGGACCTCACCTGTGCCCCCAATTCTCCCTGGCACTTTTACATGCTTGAGTATTTTTTAAAATTCTAATACATATTAAATACACAACATAAAATTTACTATTTCAGCTATTTTTAAGTGTACAGTTCTGTGGCACTAAGTACATTTACAGTGTTCTGCAACCATCACCACCATCCATCTCCAGAACGTTCGCATCTTCCCAAAGTGAAAATCTGCACCCATTAAACAAGGATTCCCCATTTCCCCTCTCCCCAAACCCTGGAAACCACCATTCCACTTTCTGCCTCTATGCACCGGACTGTTCTAGGTACCCCATTCTATCTCCATAGAGTCACACAGCATTTGTCTCTTGTGACTGGCTTGTTTCACTCAGCATAATGTCCTCTAGGTTCAACCGTGTTGTAGCCTATCTCAACATTTCCTTCCTTTCTAAGCTGAATGATATTCATTGTATGTATTTACTGCATTTTGTTCATCCATTCGTCTGTCGATAGACACTTGGGTTGTTTCCACCTTTTGGCTATCATGAATGATGCCGCTATTAACACGGGGGTGCACATATCTGTTTGGGTCCCTGCTTTCACGTCTTTTGAGTATATACCAAGAAGTGGAATTTCTGGATCATGTGGTAATTCTATATTCAATTTTTTAAGGAAATGCCATACTGTCTTCCACAGTGGCTGTACCATTTTACATTCCCACCTCAGCACCAGCAATGCACAAGCATTCCAAGTTCTCCAAATATTCTCCAACACTTGTATTTTTCTGTTTTCTTTTTTTGATAATAGCAATCCTAATGGGTGTGAAGTGGTGTCTCATTGTGGTTTTGATTCGCATTCCCTTAATGATCAGTGATGTTGGGCATCTTTCCATGTGTTTATTGGCCATCTGTATGAAGAAATGTCTTTTCAAGTCCTTTGGCCATTTTTTAATTTAGTTATTTGGTTTTTTTGTTGTTCTTGAGTTGTAGGAGTTCTTTATATATTCTGGATATCAATCCCTTATCAGATAGAAGATTTGAAAATATTTTCCTCACTTCCACGTGTTGCCTTTCCACTCCATTGATAGTGTCTTTTGATGCACACACGTTTTTAATTTTGATGTAGCCTAAATTATTTTTAGACAAATTTTTACTAACATGTTTTCTAAAATTTTTTCAAAAGCCTGTTCTTTTGGTGTTCTATCCAAGCATTGCCAAATCCAATGTGGTAAGGCCTTTCCTTCATGTTTTCTTCTAATTGTTTATTAATGTTAACTCTTACATTTAGGTCTTTAATCCATTTTGAGTTAATTTTTGTATATGGTGTGAGGTAAGGTTCCAGTTTCATTCTTTTGCACGTAGATACCAGTTGTCTCACCACCATTTGTTGACAAGACTGCTCTTGATCTTGACACCCTTGTCAGAGATCATTGGCCACATATGTGAGGGGCCAGCCCAGGCACTATTTTAGGACAGGTTTTTCTATTTCTGCAAAATACATCATTGAGATTTTGATAGAGATTTCACTGAATCTGTAGATTGCTTTGGTAGTACCGACATTTTAACAATATAAAGTCTTCCCATCTATGAACACAAGATGCCTTTCCATTTATTTTTGTCTCCTTTCATTTTTTTTTCAGCAATTTTATAGTTATCAATGTACAAGCCCTTCACCTCCTTGGTTAAATTTATTCCTCAGTATTTTGCTCTTTTTGATGCTATTATAAATAGAATTGTTTTCTCAATTTCCTTATGGCCTCTTCATTATTAGTGTATAGAAATGCAACTGATTTCTGCACCTTGGTTTTTATCCTGCAACTTTGCTGAATTTGTTTATTAGCTCTAACAGATTTTTCTGGTGAAATCAGTAGGGTTTTCTACATAAAAGATCATCTCATGCGCCAACAGAGACTGTTTCACTTCTTCCTTTCCAATGTACCATGCTTGATTTTCATCCACAGGGTCCAACCCCATCTGACATACCATAAATTTACTGGTGTTTTAGTTTATTGTCTGATTCCTCCAAGACTAAGAAGTAAGTTCCATAATGACAGGTACTTTTTGCCTGCTTTGTTCACTGCCCCTTGAACAGTGCCTGGCTCATAGTAGGTGCTCAACAAATTGTTCTGAAATGAATGAATCACCTCACCTGGCACACAGAAGGGACTTAACAAATGATAGCAAGAAATAAGTATTATTATTATTTTACATAATATTTTACAGCAAGAGTAGTAAGTCTTAAAATGAAAAGTTTTCATTATGAAAAATGATTGCAGTGTCAAAAAATAAACAGCACCATGATTCCGGCTACACTGGAGTCCCTGGGCAGGCCCCAACTCACTCCCTGGCATGCCCTTTCAAGTAATCCCTGTGGCCATCACAGATGACAACTCGGTTCAGGTGCCAATCTACACAGAGGGACTTCTGTGAACAGGCCACTCTGTCCCGTCATCCCTGCTCAAATCCTCCACGATATCCCATGGGGCCAGGGCTGGCCTGGCCAGAGCGCTGGCCAAGTGGCCAGTGTCCAAAAATCTGTGGAGCTGGATGGAACTGGGACAGGGACTCCTGCCAAAGGCAGCACACAGGACAGAGAGCCAGGGCAGCCTGTCATAGCCCACTAGGAAGAGCCTGGGTTCCAGTACAAACAGAAGCCAAGGAGCCGAGGGTGGAGCCAAGGCCAGGGCGATAGAGCCAAGGCTCAAAGTAAGTAGGTCGGTCAGGAGCCAGTACTGGGGGAGGGGGGGAGGTGTAGCAGTCAGTCTGCGGGACCAGCCGGGGCTGGCACTGGTATTTGTGGGCAACAGGTGGGGCCCGGGTGTTGCTGACATAGAGGACCAGGGGCAGAGCAGACATCCTCAGCCTCTTGGCATATTCCTGGCTTAGCTCCTTTTCTCCAACACCCTCAGCTTAAATATAACACTTCCTGGGAAAGGCTGTTTCTTTTCTCAGGAGCTAATTAGAAAAGTAACCATGTTCCCTATTCCCAAATGCCTTCTAAGGTGAGCTGACCTTAGAATATTATTCCATTTTAGATCTGATCACCCATCTGATATTTCTCTAAACACAAAAACACCCTAAACTGAGATTATCTAAAATTCTAATCAAAATAATAGATAATTATAATAAACATATATATATAAAGTGCCAATATTCTGCCAGTTCCCCTTCGAGCTGCTAAGATTGGGCTTCCTGAGAAAACAGTGAATGATTTAGATCAAAAGTTCTCAAACTTTAAAGTGCCTGGACGCCTTTACACCTAAAATTATTGAGGATTCCAAAGAGCTTTTGTTTATGCAGATTGTATCTACGAATTTACCATATTAGTATTTAAAACAGGGAATTATAAAACTATTTATTCATTTTAAAATAACACCAATAAAACCATTACATGTTAATGTAAATAGCATCATTTTTATGAAAAATAATAACAATTTCAAAAAAAATTCCATGAAAAGAATGGCATTGTTTTACATATTAGCAAATTATTTAAAGATCTGGCTTGATCTCGTTTAAATATCCAGTTTAATAGAAGACAGCTGCACTTGCATATCTGCTCTTACACTGTTGCGATGTGTTGTTTTGATTGAAGTTTATGATGAAAATCCAGTGTCTCGCACATAGGTAGTCAGACACCTACTTTTCAGGTAGCACCTGGAAGGGTCTTGGGGACACCCAGGGGTCCTCACACCATACTTTGAGAACCAACGGTTTGGATAATGATGGTGCTACCATGCCCCTCACCCACATGGACTTTGGAGATGAGGAGAAGAGGGGCTCAGGATGGGAGAGAAGATGATTGTGGGGTGAGGGACACACAGGAGTCACAGGGTTGGTGCTTTATTATCCAGATACATTGGCCAAGGGCAGACTGACCCAACTGGTTCGGCTCCCTCCTGGGGGAAGGAAATGTTGAAATGGAGTTTCCCGATGAGCCAGCCCTGGACCACAACTGGTAGGGACCAAATGCTGAAAGGGAACAATTTTGGGGAAACAGGTCCCGGGGAGGGAAGCAGAGTGCAGCAGTTCTCACCCCCAGATGCATATCGGATCACCTGGGAGATGGAAGTGCTGATTTGATTAGCCCGAGCAGGGGTTTTGAAAGCTCCCCAGGTGGTTCCCGTGTGCAGCCGGGGTGAGTACCACTACACTGAGGTGGGCTCAGGAAGCAGACCACCTGGGTTTGAATCCCTGCTCCACCAGCTATATATACAACTCTCACTAGTTGTATAACTAACCTCAGGCCAATTATTCAGCATCAGTTTACCTATCTGTAAAATGGGAAGGTCGTGAGGGATGTTGTGAACACTCAATGAGATCACCCATTTAGAGTTCTTGGCGGTGTGACTGGCAGAGTATGTACTGGGTAGGTTGGAGCTGTCACTATTTGTCATGGAGATGATCAGAGCAGCTGTCAGCCTTTTTCAGCTTCCAGGGACAAGTGTCTCCGAGGAAGCTGCCCCACATATAGGACAAGGCACTGCCACAAAGTAGATGTACAACGTGGGTATTCTGTTTCCTCATCTGGGAATACAGGTAGTCATCAACTCCCCCTGGCCAGGATCCAATCCTAGGTCTTCGGGGGAACAACAGAGCCCTTGGCTGAGATGCACAAAGGTGATGTCACTGGAAACAGGTGCAGGAGAAGTCAGCACAGAGTGCAATGATGGTGCTCACACTGTGTGTATGTCTGTGTGTGTGCATACGTATTCTGTAGTCAGACTCAGATACTGTTTTTTCCCTTTAAAATTATTGGAACATCTCAAATCTATTACAGATGGCAGAGAGGAAAACACAGAGTGGGAATATTTTAATGGCTTATTCTTGGCCTGTGCACTGTCCATAGAGACCTGGAACGAATGAGGCTCCCTCCTCATTTGTCCCTGAGAACATCATCAGTACACATCACACGCCACATTCTGCCTCGGAGAGCATCGGATCATCCACAAAAGTGAACAGCCACGGGGGGCAGGGAAAGACAGGCGGACCTGGCGTGCTCCCTGCAAGGGCGGAGCGGCCATGACGCCATCGTTTTATTAAGAGGCAGGATGAATCATGTAACACTTCTTCTAGAATTACTGGCTGTGGACAGCTCCTCCAGCCGTTTACAGGGTGGAATCTGAGAGCCTTCAGACACAGATGTGCCGCTAAGTCGCATGACACCCGCGCGCCTCAAGATGAGCCTGCCGTGCGGATGGCTGGTTTCATTTCCTTCGGGTTTATTGGCTTTTGTGAATTCACACAGAGAGAGGTGCCAAACGGGCCGAGATAACTAACAGAAATGAACTGGAGAGAGCGTCTAGGGCCAATCTTGTGCCTCCTAGAGGAACTATATCTAATCACCCAGGACACAGAGTTGTCCAGGCTGCCTAAGGCCACTAAGGGAGCCAGGAAAACACAAAGATAATTGGATCCAGGGCTCAGCACACTTCATCAGGAGCAAGATTACAGAGGCTAATCCTTCAGACTCAGTGGGTCGGGTGGCAATTAGCAAGCCTCATTAAGGGATCAACCCTCACATCCGGGTCTTGAGGATTGACACGAAGTTAAGCCATAGACATGTTGGGCTGATTAAGGGAGCAGGAGGCTGGCCCCATGCCAAGATTTCACCTTCCAAACAGCCCCACACCAAACGTGTTTGGAGACCAGACTCTGATAAAGTGTTTAGAAGCAAAGAGGGTTGCCTGATTTTTTTTTTCTTTTCCTTTTTTGGTTGTATTCACAGCAATAAATGTATGTTCCATCAAAAGGCAATTAACTAGCTTGAAAAACTCTGCCAAACTGCTTGGTACATAACGGTTTCTTAGGCTTTGCAAGCACGCTGCACTCTACCAAGGGGGCGTTTTCCTTTTCCTCTGCCGAGCGAACATCCTTCCACACGCTCGCCTTCCACATCGCACTGTGACACTGCGGGGCCCCTGTCGGCACCCAGGGAGCTGCGGTGCCTCAAGCGGAGGTGGTGCCTGTAACTCCTTCCTGAGAAGATGCCGCGTTCAGTACTTGTCTCCTCAGGACAGCCCACCAAAGGTGTGGGCGTGGGGGTCTACTCTCAAACGTGGATTTCAGACACCCACTGGCTCCCGAATGGGGAGGACCCCCTCCCCGCAATCCTCAGACTCTCCCTCCACGGACCACGCTGGGCAGTGAGAGGGCCCAGCTCACTGCGGGCCGGGTTCACCTCCTCAGCCGGCTGCCACCCTAGTTCAGGCTTCCCCTAGGGGTCTCACCGGGGGGTATCTCTTTCCCTGTGTGCAGTGTTAGGTTAAGAAAGGCAATGAAGCTGAAGGAAATGGAAATGAATTTAAACTTGGCTAAAATATGTAGCTCCTAATGCTGACACCACAAAGGAACTCACTCATCACATAGCCTTTCTTTCATTCTTTCTTGTAAAAGAATGCCTGAAAAGCCTCTAGAATGAGTTATTTCTATTTCTCAGCTATTCAACTTTATGGCTAAAGTTATATTGGTTTTGTGAACAAATATTTTATTCCTTCTGCGATTCTGCTATTCCCTAGCCTGTGAGCTTGGAGAACGGAATGTGTGTGCAGAGGGAAGGGGGTCTGATAGGCAGAAAGTGAGCCAAAGAAGGCACTCCCCTCCCCCACCGACACCTGCTGTCAGCCTGCCCCACAAGAGATCAATGTGTTTATGCAAGTCACAGAAGCAAACAAAACATATATATATATATATATCTCCCTCCCTCCCTCTCTCTCTCTGTCTCTCTCACACACACACATCAAAATAACGATGACACTTACCTGTTCCTGAACTGCACTCTTTAACAGAGGTAGACCCATGGCAAAATTCACTCTCTGAATTGTCAAAGCTCTCATTTCATCCAAACTTAAATCATACCTGTGTGGAACAGACACAAAATAAGACACTGAATTGTTGGTGACTGAGTGGAGGCTCTGGGACGCTCTGAGCCAGGGCTCAGACAGAGCAGATGTTTCTGCTGTCTCTTGTTGGATGCTGCGGACACTGTGCATGTCACACAATGTGTTCAATACGGCTGGCCAAGTTGGAGGAAAGAGGGAAGGATTTCCTCACAAGAACATCTTAAAACAAGACTGCAGCTCTCCTGTTCTGCAGGGCTTTAAAGACTGCAGACACTGTCATGTGTTTGAGATGGCCCAAGAGCAACATTTGCAAGATGCGGGGGAGGGCGTGACCTGCGTGTTACAGGAGTGAACTGTGGTGGCCATAAGGAGTGTCACTCAGGGATGCCTTCAAGAGCACCTGCCCGCGGCTGCCACGACTTCGAGTTAATTGCAGAGGTCACCCCAAGGCTGCTCTTGTCTAGGCTGCTCCCAGCTGATGACTGAGCACGGTAGGTTCTAGAGTCAGGCCATGGCTGCCCAATGGGTGCCTTCTGCTCCAGGACCCCTCACTGGCCCATGGAGACTTTGTCACACTGCACTGTGGTCAGAGGCTTCCCCAGCTCCACTCTCTCCTCCCTCTCTCCCTTCACAGGGGCCAGACCTGCTGCCTGCATTCTGGAGGGTCTTCCCGCCAAGCCAGCTCCCTCCTCTTTATCCTTCATGGGTGTTTTCCCCCAATAAATCTCTTGCACGTCTGGCCCCGCCTCGGTGTCTACTTCTCAATGAACCTAAACTGACACGGAAGGAGAGGTTCCACCTCTGCCATCTAAGGTGTTTCAATGCAAAGCACAGCCTGAACCTGGAAGACCCTCCCTCAGGTTTGATTCCTGGCTCTGCCACTAACTATGAGACCAACATCAAGGGACTCGGCCTCCTTCTATCTCCATCCTCTCATCTGTAAGATGGGAGTGATAATTGTACCTAACTCAGCAGCAAATTGTCAGGAAAACTTCACCTTTTTATGCTTTCTGAGTTGTGAACCCTGTTAATGTAACCCCAATTGAAAAGAGCATTTAAAATTTATTTTAAGTTGTACACTTAAAAACAACCACTAGATGGTGCTGCCCCTGTAACAAACTGAGAGTGTAAGCTTGGACGTCTATCATAATGATATCTAAATTTCTAACACTTTTCAAGCTAAAGGTGACACTCTGCAGTGGAAAAATCAGAATTTTAGAAACACTCAAAAGCATTCCACACCCCCAAGTGACATGCATATTTTATTATGTATTTTCTAACTTTAAATATAAACCTCCACATTTAACAATCTTGGCAGGTTACCTCAAATGCTATCTGTATAACAATGGGGTATAAAAATCATAAATAATTTTTTTGGTATTTTCTCAGCTATAATTTCTCTTTTCTGCCTTCCTGAGTCTATAAGATACGAAAACAAGGCAAATATTCTGTTCCTGTGCCTCAGAATGCAGACAGAGGCCCTGGGTGGATGGTATTAGTGCTGGGATTAGGAGTCAGGCCTCAGATGCTAAGGGGCATCTGGGGACAGCTGTGGGGGCAGTGATGAGGGACAGAGAGGGCCCAGCTGTGCCCAGCAGCTCCACTGTCACCTGACTTATCCATTGATGTTCTGTGTAGGATTTAGCTCGCACAAAAGATCCCATTACTAAGAACAAGCTAGCAAACCTCGGAGCTAAAGCATGCCTCGAGCAAGAACTGAAGCAAAAGCTACTAGCTGTGTTCACCGCCAGAGAGAGGGTGGGGTGAGCATGCAGCGCAAGAGAGATGCCTCTCCAGGGAGCCTGGCACATGGCACCAGGGCCAAACCATACTGTACCAAGCAAAAAAAAAAAAAAATACTCAAATCATATATGGCTAGTAGAATGACTAAAATAAAAAGGCTGACTATACCAAGTGTTAATGAGGATGCCAAGCAACTGGATCTCTCATTCACTGGTTCTGGGAATGTAAAATGGTACAGCCACTATGGAAAAGTTTGACAGTTAGTTATGAAGATAAACATACACTTTTCATATAACCTTGCGATCCCACTCCTAGTTATAAAACCAAGAGAAAAGAAACCCTTTGTCTACCAAAGAAAACCAAAAAACTCGTACATAAATATTTACAGCAGCTTTATTTGTGATCATCAAAAACTGGAAAAATCCAAATGTCCCTCAACTGAGGAATGGATGAACTGTGGCATATATATACCTTAGGATACTTCTCAGCAATAAAAAGGAATGAACTGACACACGCAACAACTTGGATGGATCTCAAGGGCATTGTGTTGAGCGGGGGGAAGCCCATCTCAAAAAAGTTACTGTATGATTCCAATTTTATAACATTCTCAAAATAACAAAATTGTGGGAATGAAGACCATTTCAGTGGCTGGAAGGGCTGTGAGGAGAGTCTGACCCTGAAGGGGAAATACAGAGAGTTGCTTTGTGGTATTGTGAGCACTGATCATGGTAGTGTCCTCAGGCATTATGGAAATGTAAGTTAAAGGCATAATGAGATAACAGTACACCCCCACCAGAGCAGCCAAAATAATTTTTTTTAACAAAAACACCAAATGTTAGCAAGAGCAATTAGAACTGCCATACCTTGTTGTGAAACTTTTAAATGGCACAACCGCTTTGGAAAATGATCAGCAGATTTCACAACACTAAACATACACCTACCCTATGACCCAACAATTACATTCCGAGGTAGTTACCCTAGAGAACTGAAATCACGCATTCACAAAAATTCTTATGGAATGCTCGTATCAGCTTTAGTCATTATAGCTCCAAACTGGAAACAGCCCAGGTGTCCACAATTAGAACAGATAAACAAACTATGGTCATTCATAGAATGGAATATTACTTAGCAATAAAAAGAAATGCACTACTGATATGCAGAAATGACAAATTAATATAGACAACATTATACAGAGCTCTCTTGGGTCACTTGCTCTGGAGGAACCCAAGATTCAAGAACACTCAAGCAGCCTCATGAAGAGGTCACATGGGGAGGAACTGAAGTCCCCTGCCGACAGCCACATCAATGAGCCATTTTAGAAGTGGCTCTTCCAGCTCTAGGTAAGCCCTGGTCAACATCCTCAATTCAACTTTGAGAGATCCGGGCCAGGGCCACTCAGCTAAGACTCTGAAATTCCTGACCCACAGACACTGTGTGAGACAATGTGCATTGTTGTATAAGCTAAATTTTGGAGTAATTTGTTACGTATCAATAGATAGCTAATACACACACTGCTGTCATGCACACACACAATATTGATGGTCATGAACTAGTGCCTTATTTTAAAAGCACTTTGATAATATATAATACACCAAAAACAAAGGCATGAGTCATAAATGTACAGCCCAGCAAATTATCACAAAGTAAACCCATCTGTGTAATCCCCACCCAAGCCAAGGAGAATCACATTCTCTGCTGCCCAACCCTAGCTGCAATCCTGGCTTATAACTTCCTAAACTATTTTTTACTTCTTTTGAATATTAAAGAAATGTAATTATTCTGCCATAAATTCTTTTGTGCCTGGCTTCTTTCACTCAACATGGTTAATGAGAGTCATCTTTACTATCTATCATAGTTGTAGTTCATTCATGTTCATCGCTGTATAGAATTAAATTGAATTAATATACCACCAAGAATACATTGCATGACCAAATTGTATGATTCGGCTCATATTAAATTCTAAAACAGACAAAACTAACCTGTAGTGGGGGAAAAAAAAAAACCACAATTGTTATTACCTCCTGAAGTAAACTGGGAAGGGCATGAGAGAACTTTCTGGGATGATGATAATGTTCTATATATATTGAATTCAGAGGTGTATGCATTTGTCAGAACTCTGAGGATGTATACTTAAGATTTTTACCATTTCATTGTATGAAATTTTACAGAAAATGAAAAATATCTGAACACATATTAAAGTCTTGCTAATGGCATGCATGCTGCTTTATTTAGGGGGAAGTGTACTTATGTTTGTAAATTTGAAGTGCATCCAAAAAATGAGATTTGGTGGATAGTGGGATGGACAGATGGACAAATATGTGATAAAGCAAGTATAGTAGCATGTTAATGGCAGAATCTAGATAGTGAATATATAGATGTTCAATGTCAAGATCTTTCAATTTTGCTGTATGTTAAAATTTTTAAATATAAGATGTTGGAAAAAAACAGATGACCTAAAAGGGAAATATGGTAAAGCCGTTGTTTTCTTAAGTAAAAATGAGAGCTTTATGCATAAGTCTTGATTTCTAAATACTATTCTCAAATCAAAGGAACTAGTGATCATTGGAGAAATGGCTGGTTCTAGGACAGGAGCAGAGAAAACACAAGATGAGCCTGGAGCATCTTACAGTGTCCGAAAGTAAGGAACGCTCAATTAACAAAAGAACGGGGCCAAAGGGACACAAGAGCCAATTGAAATGACTCCCAAGGCCAAAGCTGAAGCAATCTGAGCAACAAAAATGTATTACTGGATTATAACCCAAAACATAAAATAAATATACAGGAGTCTATACGAATATAAGTAAGTGACTTAATAAATAAATACGTGAGGGAAAAGAGACAAATCTCCTGTAATAAATAACTTGTGTAGCTACTCTCCCCTTCCAGAACATGGAGCTTAACTATCTCCATGCCACCCACCGCCTAGAATGATGGATGCACTTAGTGATTTGCTTCCAAAGGGGGAAAGAGTAACTTTACAGTGAAGAAATCTGACAAGCACTACCTCGGCCAGGCGATGCAGGTTAACATCACCTGTGACAAGCCATGTTGACAGAATGCACCCCAAGACGATATGACCAGAAGGGTACTTCCTCTCCTGGTATTTTCCCAAATCCAGAATCCCAGTCTAGTCTCGAGGAAAATGTAGACAAACATAAAGAGAAAGACATTAAACAAACACCTGACCAGGTCAGGTCATCAAAAACACGGAAAGACACAGACAAGGGGACACTAAAGAGATGCAACAATAAAACATAATATGACATCGTGGATGGGATCCTGGGACAGAAATAGGACACTAGGGGAAACACTAAGGAAATTCAAATGAAGTCTAGAGTTTAATTAACAGTAACATACCAGGGCTGCTTTCTAAGTTTGACCAATGTGCTGTGGTTGTGTAAGATGATAACAATAGGCGAGAGGTATATAAGAACTCTCTTACTATCTTTGCAACTTTTCTATAAAATGTGTTAACTAAAGAAATAACAAGGTGCATAACTTGGAAAGGAGAGCTTTATTTCTCATAAAGGTTGCAGCCTGCAGGTGGCCATTCTGACAGGTTAGGAGGCAGAGCCCCCGGCCAGAAGCCAGGAACATGTGCTTCGAGACAGGGACAATGGGAACAGGAATTTATACTGAGCAGGATGGCCAAATATACATACATAACAAGCCATAGGAGGAGTCACGAATATTTATGAATGGAGAAACAGGCACCTGCACAACTAAGCTTTATGCCCCTTTATGGGGTCCATGTTCAGAACATGGCAGCCGCCTGATGTCAAAAGGCGAAACAAGGACATGAAAACCCTCTCAACACATGCTCCATAGACTGGTAAAAACCACTTCATGGTTGGTGGTCTCTTATCAGGAAAGAATGCTGGTCTGGATCAGGAGATTGGTTTCTGTTTAGCCATTAGGAAAAACAGCCCGATGGTCGTTTGCAAGGGAGGGTGTATGATGAGGTGTGTTGGACCTCCCAGCCTAACATGGGTTAAGATTTCTCCGGGGTCCCCTTGGCTGAGAAGGGGGTCCGTTCAGTCAGCAGGAATCTTAGGGCTTTATTTAAGTTCACAAACTGGAAATTATTCCAAAACAAAAAGTTTATTTCAAAAAGAGACAATAACCAAGGCAACAACAACAAAACCACCTTTGTGCATTAAAAAAAAAAAAAAAAAAAAAAAACTATGTAAAAAGAAAATCAAAATCTCAGGGCCACCCCAACTCCTTATGCAAAAGGGAAGGTAAAAGCCTCAGGTACCTGTGAAGAACCAGACCCACAGATCACTCATTAAGGAAACCCCTTGCTCACCTCCCATAAGCAAGGACATGCAGATTGTAACTTAGGTCTGCAGGGTAAGTCTAGCTCCTAAAACTAAAGTCTGTTCGATTCCACACTAATAACGAATTACAAGTTTATCTTCCTAGGTGCAAAACAAAGACAGGATCAAACAGTCTTCCATATTCCCAGGAATATCCACATAATTGATGCTTCCTTCACTCCCTTTTTCTAACATTCACCTCATCTTATGTAAAATGTAGATTTTCCTGGGTTTCACAAGAATGTAACCATTTTCTCTCACTACCCCCACACCCCCTGCCTATTTGTTCTATATATCTTTACATGCTGAAACTTCCAAATTCCCCTTCACAAAAACAACCACAGTTTTGTCTGTGGTGTGTGTTTTTCCTGGGCTCATCCTCAACTTTGACTTAATGAACCCCCACTGACTGAGATTTTTGCCTCAGTCACTTACTTTTGGGTAGACAACCAGAAACACTCTAAAAACTGTGTTTGTGTGTGGTTTTCTCAAAATCTAAATCAAAAAAATCACTATTGGTCTAGTCACTAGACCAGAACACATCTTCAGATACCACATTTGAATGCCCTCACAGCAAGGAACATCACTGGCCTTTGACACCACGTGGTTCCGGGCAGCACAGACAGACATTCTGGGATGAAGTACTAACACGAACTTCAAAATCAACCCTGAATTCACAGCATGTTCCTGCTTTAACAACCTGTCCCTTTTGCCTGGGCCTTGTTGCAATTTTGCTTCAGGAGACACCGCCAATTGAGCCCATGATAACTCCCTACACCGATCTCTTCTTGACTCCAGCAGCAAGAATCAAAAACGCTCTATCCCCATTACAGAGTGAGGTGCACCCACTGCCAAGCACTCAAGCAAATGAAAGGTGGCCGTGAAGAGCGAAAGGCAGAGAGCAAAGAAACCATCTGCCTTCTCCGTGAACACTGCAGGGACAATCAGAGCTCAGCCCCCTGCCCCTGAAGCCTCCACCCCCTCCACCCCTCCACCCCCTCCACCCCTTCACCCCTTCACCCCCTCCACTCCTCACCCCTAAGCCACAGGCACAGCCTGATACATTGGTCGTGAATGGAAACAGAAACTGTTGAATCATCTTGTGGTAACTGTCAAAGACTGCAGGCCCTGAACCAGCAAGAGGGACAGAAAATGCTAAGAGAGGGTTTTCTAAGTACTGTGGTTTAATTGTAGTTGTGATGTCACTCGACCAGGAAGATGTACAGTTGTTAATTGGCAAAGTCTACAAAGGTCACAGGAACATGAACTTAGGAGACAGAAATGGGAGAAAAGAAGAAGAAAAATTCCCTCCACCAGAGACAAAGCCTGACAAGAGCCCTCAACAGCAGGCACTTCCACTCCACACCCCTGTATCCTGGGCTCTCCAGCAGAGTGCTGGTGGGGGAAGGGATGTTCCCTCTTCCAGCCCTCCTTGTTTCCTTCCCTGAGCTTTCATTAGGCACCTGCACCATGCTAAGCACTAAGAATCCAAGATAAGCTGGGCCTTTCCTATCCTCAAAGAGCTCAGACTCATCTGCATGGAAGACAGGAGTGAAGGGCGGGTCCCAGCATAGCACGGCACAGAGAGAAATTTTTCACATTAAACCCCAAGTGGCCAGGGTTGCTGCCACCTCCCAGGGGATGGCATGGTTGTTTCCTGCGGTACAAAGCCCCTGATTTAGCAACTGTCTTTCCTTTGTTCTGTCGGGATGAGCTGCGGAGGGGGCATGAAGGCAGAGTGAGAAGCACATCACCCTGCACATGCTGAGAAGCGGGCATCTGTGGGCAGGGGGAGGAAGTCGCCAGGAGGGAAGGATGGCGCAGGGAGCGGTAAGGCGGAAAAAACTGGAAGGGAGCAGGCAGGAAGCGAAGGGAGAAACAGTGCCACATGAGTGGAGGATGTGAACAGATACAATCTCCTAAGACAAAAATACAGACTGCAGCAAACACGAAAATGTCCCTTCACTAGGTAAAAGTCTATTGCGGCAGACACTGCTGGTGGCTCTTCCCCCTGCCAGAATTCCTAGGTCGCTCCATTGACAGCCCCAGGGCGACTCCTGATTGGTTCAGATCATCACAGGGGCCCTAACCTCCAGGGCAATGATGGCTTAGCAATGAGGCTTGATGTTTGAAACCAGAGGGATATTTTCAGGTTGCATTTAGGAGGTGCTGAGGAGGGAATGGCACACAAGAGGCTAGCTGAGAAAACAGAAATGGACTTGCACCCCAACCATTAAATGCATTGGAGGGACGCCCGGTCCTGCGGCAGATGGATGTAACCAGGCCTTCCTGAGGCTGCGCTCTGCCCACGGCATGGTCGAGGCTGCTGGCTTGCGGGTGCGAACTAAAAATAAAATCCTAAGCCCTCCGCTAACTGAATGGACCCCTTTCGGCCAAGGGTACCCCCAAAACACTTTAAAACTGAGTTCCCAGCCATGATGGGACCGGAGAGATATAAAGCACAATTACAAACGCGTGATTCCCCTTCATAAATATTCATAACTCCTCCTATAGGTTGTTGAATATGTATATTTAACCACCCACTCAATATAAAATCTTGTTCCTTTTGACTGTCCTTTGAAGCATGCATGCCTGGCTTCCGGCCGGGGCTTTGCTTCCCAGCCTGTTGGAATAACCCAACAGGCTGCTACCCTTTATGAAAAATAAAGCTCTCCCTTTTCCAAAGTACAAGCCTCGTTAATTTTTCTTTTTAGTTAACACAGGGCTCCTTCTTTTCAGCTATAGTATAAGTGTGACCCAGTTAGTCACCCAAAGGGTGTCCTTGGTGGAACACAACTATACTCAAATTCTGCAGGCGTCTACAGTGCAAATGCATCATCCTCCACAACGGAGGATGCAAAGAAGAGAACTTAAAAAGAAGCGATACTATGGACATTCATTGCCACGAGGTAAATAGAAATAAAACAAAAAATTATACACATGAATAGGAAGTGGCAGGAGAATCTTGACTCCTTTGCAGGAAGAGAGCGGGGCAGAGGTGGCTGCACTTCCGGACTGCAGGGCTGGTACCTAAGAGCAGCTCAAAACTTAGTGTCTCTCTGCTCTACCTCTGTGAGCCACTTCATCCTAGGGCTGGCTTCCCTCATGGTGACAAAATGGCTGCAGCAGGGCTAGCTTCACATTCAAACTCCACCCTGTCCAACATGAGCGGGTGTGCCCTCCTTCTGACAGATCTCTCAAGTACGCAAGGAAGTCTCTTTCCCAGGAGCAAGCACCCAACCCCCGCCCCACTCCCACAGTTCACTGACCAAAATCAGATCACATGACTTCCTGAACCAACTCCCATGGCCAGAGGGTGGCCATGCCTGAGTGGCTTCCTGCAGGATTTATGAGACAATCCCTATGGGAGGGGGGTGTCTGGTCAGCTTTCCCTGAATCACACAACCTGTGACAGAGGGGGGTGTGCCCAGATGAAACCCTAGATAATGCTGGGAAGGGGGCATGAAGTGAGGACAAGCGCTTACTTCACTGATACTGTGCCTAATGGGGAAGCAAAAGATAATATTAATACTGCACCATCTTCTCTAAGGGAATTTCTCAAATTAAGTTAGTAAACATAATTTGTAATTGCCAAATCCTACAGATTCCATCTCTTAACTATCTGTCCTCCTCTATATTTTTCTCCAAAATGAGAAACTTTATTATTACCACTTTTAACAGTCAAAAAATCATAAAACATAAAAATCATTCTTTGGGCCTAGGGCCCCACGAGGGTGAAGTGGGACCACTGGGTCTCTTGGCTTTTTACAAGCAAGGGTTTTAGTTCATTTCACTTGATATCTCTCTCTGTTTCTCTGTCGCTGTCTTTCTCTCTCCCTCCTAAGCAGGTATCAGCCAGAGTTCTTTCCTTGCAGGCCCAGTGGGGGCCAGGAGGCAGACCTGGGAGTGGGACATTCGCTGCAGGGTCAGCACCTAAGGCAGCACCTCAACAGCACCCAGCAGAAGGAGAGTCCCTAAAACGACTGGGCATTTTACCCTCAAGAGGAAACCACAAAGTAGAACAGGAGGTGCTATCTGCTGCCCTGTGTCAGCTCACGGGATTTCCCTGCTAGGAGCACAGGAGAAGGGATGTGTGGGTGCATTCATAAGGCATTAACATAAAATGCCCACACTTCCTCCTCATCCCCCAAAGTCCTAGTGTTTCAAAGGAATACAGAAGAACTGAACTGCAGAGACCTCCTTTCTACCTGATGGCCACGCACCTGCCTAGCAGCACCTGGAAACTCACCCCTGGTCTCCCCCCCTTCCCGGTGCTTTCCAAGGTTTACAGTGCTCTCTAGTTTTATATTAACAATCACATTTATTCTGCACGTTTGTTTGAAAGAACATATACATCCCAAATATAGAGTCCTTCTATCTCCACTCTAAGAGAGCAATGGGTATTTCTTTTTTCTTTCAGCTAATGTGACCAAAAGTCTTTCTCAATTGCTAAATTATTAAAGGTCTTCACAGAGGGGATATTGTACATGCTCGTTTGTAGTTTGCTGCTACATAGAAGTAGGAAGGAATAAAACCAGTCTGGGCATTACTTATTCCCAATTAATTAGCCATACAGAATCCTAGAAGTAATTAAGGCATCAGAGCACACCACAGACTCCTTTCACAGGTCCCTGAGCACCCAGTGAAGAGAGAGCACAAGTCATCCTCTGGTGACATGGCTACTGCAGAAGCCACCACAAGGGAAAGCAGGGGGGTGGTGAAATTCAAAGAGCTAGGACAATTCTGAGAGCACAGTGCAGAGACACAGAAACTGTGGGTGATCTACAAAGATGGGTGCAAAGTGCTCTGAACAGTGCATTGGTGCCTCAGCCCTGCCACTATCCTGGTCACCCATGGATTCCGGTGACCTACCAGGGGCTAGAGCACCCACTGACCTCTTTCCAGTCTTCCTCACCAAGTCTCTGGACTTGGGTTTTATTTCAAAAGCTTGCACTCTTATTTAATAATATAAGTTGGTGGAAAATTAGTAAATTTTTGGAAAAATAAATTAGAACAGTCACTGTGACTGATATTTCGGAATAAGGAAGATATTCTAGAAGAAGAAGAATTAGGGGTCCAGAAGCCAAAACACTTGGCCCCACTGCACCTCCCCACATGGCCTAGGATGAAACAACCGGATAGGACTGCACCTGTATTTTTAAATATGGGAAATTATCTGCCTGAGATACGCATACCACACAATACTATTCAACCATAAAAAGAAACAAAGTACCGATATTACAAAGTTGACAGTTGTAAAAGTGCCATAACTTGAGGGAACCTCAAAAACATTATGCTAAGTGAAAGAAGCCAGACACAAAGGTCACATATTGTAAACTTGCTTGTGAAATGTCCAGAATAGGCAACTCCATGGAGGCAGAAAGTATTAATAGATTAGTAGTCACCAGGGGAAGACAGGAGACTAGGGAGTGGTTAGTTAATGGGTACAGGGTGTTTTTCCCAGGTGATGAAAAAGTTTTGGAATGAGGTAGAAGTGATGGTTGCAAAACATTGTGAGCACACTAAATGCCACTGAAATGTACATTTTAAAATGGTTCATTGCGTGTTATCTGAATTTCACTTCTTCTAATGAAGAAAGAAGGAAAGCAGGGAGGGAGGGAGAAAGAGAATGTCTGCCTGAACGTTTATTGCAGGGATGTCATTGTGGGGACCCCGAGGCACGCCCAGTGTTTCTCGGCAGGCCCGCTGGCACTTGGGGAGGACAGTCTTCACGGAGTGACCACCTCATGCCCATAAGAAGGAGCAAATGCCAGCAGCACCCTCCTTCACAGTGAAAACTCAAGCACAACCCCCACACTCCCACTCCCCGGGGAGGCAGCACTGCCTTAATGGAAGCAGGGCCCCTCAAGGGCCAGGCAGCCCAGAGGTCAGAGCACAAACTCCGGGTCCAGAACACCCCCTTTGGATCTGGTCTCTCCCACCCACCTACTGGTGACTTAGGGCAAGTCACTCAACCTCTGTATGCTTCCATTTCTTCATCTGGAGAACTGGGAAAATAATAGCGTCGACTTCTTAGAGGTGTTGTAAGAATAAAGCAGTTAATGCACTAGAAAATATGTCTGGCACAGAGTACACACTCAGTAAATTTTTTTAATTGATAAAAATTGTATATATTTACAATACACAACATGATGCTTTGATATATGTACCCATTGTGGAGTGGCTAAATCAACCTATTAATAATTAACATATCATTACCTCACATAGTTATTTTTTGTGGTGAGAACATTTAAAATCTACTCTCTTAGCAATTTTCAAGTATAGACTACATTATTATTAACTATAGCCACCATGGTATACAGAAGATCTGCTGAACTTATCACTCCTAACTAAAATTTTATAAACTTTGATGAACATCTCCCCAATCTAGCCCCTGGTAACCGCCATTCTCCTTTCTGCTTCTATGAGATTAACTTCTTTAGATTCTACACACAAGTGAGATCATTCACTATTTATCTTTCTGTGCCTGGCTTATTTCACTTAGCACGATGTCCTCCAGGTTTACCCATGTTGTCACAAATAACAGGATTTCCTTCTCTTTGAAGGCTAACTAGTGTCCCATTGTATATATCCCACAGTTTCTTTATCCATTCATCCATCAATGAATGCTTAGATTGCTTCCATATCTTGGCCATCGTGAATAATGCCGCAATGAACTTGTGGGTGTAGATATCTCTTTGACATACTGATTCCATTTCCTTTGGATATATACTCAGACATGGGATTGCTGGATCACATGGTACTTCTATTTTTAATTCATTGAGGATCCTCCATGCCGATTTCAATAATGGCTGTACTAATTTACATTCCACCAACGGTGTACAAGGATTTCTTTTTTCCACATCCTCCAACACTTGCTATCTCGTCTCTTTGATAGCAGCCATTCTAACAGCTGTGAGGTGAATTTTCACTGTGATTTTAATTTGCTTTGCCTTGATGATTAATGATGTTGAACAGTTCTTCATATATCTGTTGGCCATTTGTGTGTCTTCTTTTGAGAAATGTCTGTTCAGGTTATTTGCTTATTTTTAATACAGTTATTTGTTTTATTACTGTTGAGTCATTTGAGTCCCTTATATATTTTGGATATTAAACTCTTATTAGAGGGTTCACAAATATTTTCTCCCATTCCATAAGTTGTCTCTTCACCTCTGTTGACTGTTTCCTTTGCTGTGCAGAAGCTCTTTAATTTGTACAGAAGCTCTTTTATTTTTTTTGTCATTCTGAGATACATATTTGTTTTCATATTTAACATCTCTGAAATTGGAATACATTTTACAATTGATAGACTATCATGTTTTAATTGGTGGTTATTTTTTACTTTTTTTTAAGTACATTTGAGTTTTTTTTTAGATTAGACAAATTACTTTTTTATTTCAAAAAATTTAGGGGGTACAAGTGTTTTTTGTTATGTGGATAAATTGTATCATGCTCAAGTCAGGTCTTCTAGTGCACTCATCACCAGAGCAGTATGACGGTGTGCTCTACAGGTAGATTTTTATCCCTCACGCCCGCCTCCTTAGTTTCCAGTGTCCACTGCAGCTCTTTATAACTATATATATATATATATATATATGTATATATATATCTTTTATTTTTATTTTTGTTACCTGTGCTTTTGGGTTCATATCCAAAAAATATTTGCCCAAACCAATGTCAACAACCTTTTCTCCTATGTTTTCTTCTAGTAGATTTACATGTTAGTCTTTAATCCATTTTAAGTTATCTTTATATGTGCTCAATAAATTTTACAGTGCTATTGCTACTGAGAGTACAGGAAAGCCTCAAACCCCAGTGTGATACAAAAGATAATTGGGAACATTCCCAAACTCAACCTTCTTCTGTCCTTCACTTCTCCCTCCTCATGCTCTAGAGGTGGTTGGGGCACTAGATGAGTGGGGTGAGGAAGGACCCCAGGAGCTCTACCGCCCAAAGGCTTCAGGGCCCAAGGAACCAGGGGACACCCAAACTTCCCCATCCAGAAAAGCAAGTAATCATAACACATCACCCCAGAGCTTCTTGCCAAAGAAAGGGGGAAAAAAGGAAAACTTTCCTTTGCATAGACAACAATACATTTTTTAGCATATAATTAATTTTTTAAGGTTAAGAAAAGTGATCTAAGAGGTTGACAATGCCCTTTAATAAAGTCTCACAATGAACAGAGCACAAAGCAGCACTACAGTAATTGTCTCGATGCCTAGATCTGGGAGGAGATGATCTCCAAATATTTAAAAAGCCTTTTCAGAATTGTCCATATCAAAAATATGTTTTGTTCTCGTGTGACTTTTTTAAAATCTACATATTGTCACGATTTTAGCTGGTGGATACACGTAAGAGAAGACAGCAATAGCTGCCCCGAAACCTGGCACCTTCTCCCCACCGTGCTGTGTTTCCCTCCAGGACTGAAAGTCCTGCTTAGTGTCTCTCTATTGCACAGGCAACGGGCATGGAGTCGGACAAGGACCTGGAAAAATGCTGTCCCTTGCAGGTTCAGTGAGACTAATTAGCAAGAAAATGTGCAAGAATCTCCCTGCCTCTCTCCTCTCTCACTGCTGGTGGCAGACAGGTGAAAAACCACCAGCCCTGGCTCCCTCACAGTCCTCCTCTGAGCAGGTGTATGCAACAACAATGGAAGGAAACCACATATAAGAGTTTACTTCAACTAAATTCCTTAAGAGTCCCTTCCAGCCCCAAGGGTTCCTGCCCATCTAGTCAGCGCTCACTCCCTGAGCTCCCACTGGATGGCAAGTACTGTACTGGGCGTGGGGAGCCAGTATTTCCTGAGAGATGACTTTCCAATTGAGGGCAGAGATAAGGAGTTTCTATTTAAATTTATAAAACTCTTGTTTTATCCAAACACACCCACATGCAAGTTCTTATTCTTACTCTGTAACACTCACCATCTGTTACAGGCTGAAGTGCATCCCCAACCAAATTCATATGTTGACATCCTAACCCCCAGCACCTCAGAATGTGACTGGATTTGGAGATGAAGGCTTTACAGAGGAAATTCATTAAAATTAGGTCGTTAGGGTGGGCCCTAACCCAATATGACTGGTGTCCTTATAAAAAGGGAGAATTTGAAGACAGGTACAGAGGGAAGACGCTGTGAAGCCAGGGAGAAGACAGCCATCCACAAGCCCAGAAGAGAGGCCTGGAGCAGAGTCTCCTTCACAACCCTCAAAAGGAACCAGCCCTGCCAATGCCTCGATCTTGGACTTCTAGCTTCCAGAACTCTGAGACAATCCATTTCTGATATTGAAGCCACCTCGCCTGGCGTACTTTGTTACAGCACCCCTAGTAAACTAACACACCACCATCATACTCCAAAGAAACACGCTGGAAATAACTGCTTTAGCAATCAGAAGACCAGAGGTCTTATTTATTCTTGGCTTTGCCACTTCAAGCCACTCCACATCTCAGGAATGTCTGAGATGGAGATATATATATATATATATATATTTTTTTTTTTTTTGAGACAAATCCTACTATATTGCCCAGGCTGGTCTCAAACTCCTGGGCTCAAGCAATCCTCCTGCCTCAGCCTCCCGAGAAAACAGGATTACAGGCACATGCCACCACACCTGGCATATATATTTTAATAGGGAAAAGAGAATGACTCCTGAGCAAGTCACTTCTCCTCCTTGAGCCTTTGTTTCCTGCTTTACAAATGGGCAAGTTGATCTCCAAAGCCCTCTCCCCAAGTCCATCAAAGCCTGAGGGTTTACTGTAAGGAGAAGGTGCAGGAGAGCGACAGTGAGGTCCTACAAGGGGAACACTGAGCTAGTGGAAGACCCCCTCCACCAGGGCCCCCCGCTGACCAATGTGCAGCGATGAGCAGTGGCCTCCACATTGTAGATACCTGAGACAAATTCCCAGCAGATGGCGTAAAGTGACTTGGTCTAACAAAATCAGGACATACAACCATTTTCCAGCAAATGGAAGTCAAATGTCTTAAGAAAGGAGCACAATTTTCTAACCAGCCTCACTGTAGCCAGCCTCACCGTCATGTTGGGAGGAGCCCTGATCACAGTCTCTTCCGGTGTGTGGCTCCAAGATCCCTGGCAGCAGGACAAGGACCTGTCCCTCAATCTTCACCCAAACATCTCTCAGGAGACTAAGATGCGTCACTGTGGAAATTTCCCAAACAAAACGCTAATACTTACCTGCCAAACAAGGTTACTCTGTGATCAAGAAAGCCTGTGCCCAACAAACCCTGCTGTTTGCAATCAGCACTCTACTCATATTACTCATTTTGCTCATATTGTGAACACCAAAGGCTGACTAGACATTTAATGAAAGCCTTAAACACAAAAACACAAAGGTCAAAAGTAAAAAGGGAAAAAGGGAAGGCAAAGGAAACAGAGACAAAGCAGAGAACAGAAGGCAAGATTTCAAAAGTTACTATCAAATATTCTCAGAAATAAAGAGATTTTATAACCAGAAAAAAGAACACGTGCTATTAAAAAAGGAACAAAGAACTTTAAAGACTTTTGAAAATTAAAAATATGACAGCAGATTATTTTAAAATAACTCAAGGAGAGTTGGAAGATAAAGTTGAGAAAATCTCCCCAGGAAGTAGAACAAAAAGATAAAGAAATTGAAAATAAGAAAGAAAGGATCAGAAAATTAAAGAACAAGGTGAGGAGGGCCAGCATTGGAGCAAAAGGAGTTCCAGATGAGAGAACAGTGCAGGTAACTGAATGTGAGTGCCCATATTAAAAGGGCCCAATGCACGCCCAATACACTGAAAGAAAAAGAGACCCACTTTAAGCCACCCCATCATGAAATTCCATAACAGCGGTGCTAAAAAGCTTCCCGAAGGGAGGAATAAAACATATATATGAAGTGTCCAGGTACAGAAGCAGTCAGACTTGTTAATAGCAATGTTGGATACTAGAAAGCAACGTCATGATGCCTTTAAAGTAGGAGGAAAATTTTTTCCAGCCTAGAATTCTATATCCAAACTTTCAGTCAGTTGGACAAGAAATATTTTCAGACATGAAAATCTCAAAGATCTCAAAAAGTTAATTGCCAGGTACCATTTTTCAGGAAGCTATTAAATGAGAGACCATTCTGGTTATCTATGGCTGTGTAAGAATGTACCCTAAAACTTAACAGCTTAAAACAAGTGTTATTATTCTATGGAATCTGGACAGAGAACAAGTAGGGATGGCTTCTCTCTCTGCTTCCCCATGTCTGGGGTCCCAGCTCAGAAGAGCTAGGGGCGGGAGCAGGTGGGAATGTTAGCATCTCTTAACCTCTCCCTACGTAGCCTCTCCACATGGACCAGCTTGGGCTTCCTCACAGCATGGCAGTCATAGGCTAGTAGAACATTTTGTTAAATCCATGGAAGCTCAGGGCCTCTAGAGACAGAAAGTGGAGGGTACCAGTCTTTTCAGTGGACACTGTCACTTCCGCCAAATTCTGTTGGCCAAAGCAGTCACAAAGCTTTTCAGATTCAAGAGGAGGGGACACAAACCACACCTCTCAACAGGAGTAGCATTAAAGAATGTGGTCCTTTCTGAGCCTCTACAAAGGGTAACCATGGAAGAGAAAGCCTGGGAAAACACTGACTTGACCACAGAGGAGATGCAAAGGAAATTTCCAAAATGATGGTGAAGGGACAGGTAGAGAGCCAGTTCCAGACTGAAGCCACAGAAGGAGGTCTCCGAGACAGATGTGTTCATGGGGGGCCAAGAGGAGTAGAACCACCAATTACCTGACAGGTTTGGCCACACTGTGTGCAGTGGGACTGTTCCGTCCTGTGATAGATCTAGTCTGTCCTGTATCTATCTAGTGTGGAAGTCAGTGAGTGATGGGTTTATAGAAAACTAAGCAAATGAATAAAGGGGATGATTATCTCCAGAGAAATCAACAAGTTGTAACAGAAAGGAAATGAAATATGGTACACCATGAGGCATAGCTGGGAAAAATATTTACATAGTCATAACAGTATGAACACTGGATATAGAGATTTAAATACACTGATTTTCAGAGAATAGGAAAAGGAAAGTGATGCTGTGATAAGAAATCATTTTCCACAACAGTAAGCCAGTTTATAACTGAGAGTTGGCCATTTAAGCATGCTATTAGGCATACGGAGGTGAATAACATAAAAGTTAAGTAAAAGAATTGGGAGTGGTTGCCCATGAGGGAAGGAAATGAGAGCTGAAGAGGGGTGAAACTTGGGGTGGCTGTTTTTCATTTCAAACCTCACAGTACAATTTTATTAAGTATGTCCATATATTGCATCAATGGAAATAAGAATTAAATTGTAAAAAAGGAAGGCTGTAGAACAAAACACAGAGTAAGATCCTGTTAATATACCAACATAATGTTTATATGTGTACATGAACTCATAGAAAAACAGAAAAAGTAGAAAAAGTGCCTATAACCACACTAAAGTATTAAAAACAGCTGGGGGCTCCAATGTCCATCAACAGACGAGTAAATAATAAAAACATGGTCTATATATACAATGAAATATCACTGGGCCTTAAAAAGGGAGGTAATTCTGATACACACTATAACATGGATGAACCTCGAGGACATTATGCTGAGTGAAATAATCCAGTCACAAAAGGTCAAATTCTGTGTTCAGTGGTGTGAGGTACCCAGAGTAGTCAAATCCAGAGACACAGAAAATGCAAGGAGGTTGCCAGAGGCTGGGGGAGGTGGGACAGGGAGTTAGTGTTTAATGGGTGCAGAATTTCAGTTTGGGAGAATAAAAAAGTTCTGGAGCTGGGTGGTGGTGATGGTTGCACAACAATGTGAATGTACTTGATACCACGGAACTGTACACTTAAAAACGGTTAAGATGGTAAATTTTATATTATGTGTATTTTTCCACAATAAAAAAAAAAAGTGGTTGGGGGAGGAAACACTTTTGGAAACTTTCAAGTTTTCCACGGTATTCGACTCTTCATAATGAGAGTGTGTTTGTGAAATATTTGCATGTATAAATAAGACTGAGGGGGAAAAGCTAAAGTACGAAAAAGTTAGGCCAAGAAATGTGCATTGCTCTGGGGAAGTGGAGAAAAAGAAAGGGGGAAGGAAGCAGCCAGGGGCAACAGGTGGGAGCTGGAGAGGGGAGCCTTGTGGAAGGGTGTGAGAAGGTCTTGGGAGAACAGAATCGTCTAGAAGGGCTATTTAAGTTGTCTGGCTGAACAATGTGTGCCATGCCTGTACAAGAGCACACTCAGTCACCAGCCAGGGAGAGAGCTCATTGAAAGAGTCTCGGGCGAGGTGGGGACCAGCCATGGGAGGTCTCACATTGCCTCAGTGAATAGGGAAGTTTTATTTCTGATCTTCCACAAACCTTTTTATATTAGTAGAATGTTCAAACATCCAGAAATCACGGTCTTCTAACATGGGCTAAGATAGAATCTTAGAGTACAATGTGAACTTTCAAATAGATACGTATCAGAACCTTTAACCATTTAAAAAAAAATATGCTGTCTGTGCCATTATTACAACTTTGAAATTATGAAGTAAATAAACAAGAACTGGAAAGAATGGAAAAGTGTTTGTTAGGGATTTAATGGGATTTTTGCTTTTTCTTTCTTTTCTTTTTTGGTGTTTTTGGTGTCTACCACAACCAGTGTGTACTGAATGCCGCTCGAAAGTTTAAGCTTCGCAACAACCCAGCGGCACGGATATTATTCTTGCTCTGTGAATGAGCAAATGTAAGCTCAGCGAGGGGGGAAAAAAATCACACAATGGCGGTCACACTGAGACAAACTGCCACACTGGCTCTCCCATCCTGACTTGTCTTTCCCTCTGTCCCCATGTCCACGAGGACGTGCCTTCTACTTGGCCCAAATCAGTAGTTTGGCTATTAGAATTTTGTCCCATATTTTAAACTCCAGTTACCCAAATTGAAAGCAGCAGTTCTCAAACTTATGAGTTGGAGGAACTCTTTGCACTCTTAAAAATTATTGAGGTACCTAAAGAGTTTTTATTTGGTTGAGTTATATCCACTGATATTTATCATATTAGAAATTATCACAGAAAATGTTTCAAGTATTTATTAATTCATTTAAAAAATAACAGTAAAAATGTATTAAGTGTATTTTATGAGAATAACTGTTTTCCAAAACAAAAAATATATATATTAGGCAGAAGAGTAGCATTGTTCTGCATTTTTACAAATCTCTTTAATGTCTGTCTTAATAGAAAACAGCTGAATTCTCATCTCCGCTTCTACATTTTATCCACTGGAATAATACACATCATATAGTTTCTGGAAAATGCCACTGTACATTAGTGAGAGAATGAGAGTGAAAAAAGCCAATAACATCTTGGGATTATTATGAAAATAATTTTGAACTTATGAACCTTCAGAAATGGTCTTGGATACGCTCAGAGGTCCCTGTACCACACTTTGAGAACCATGACTTAGAGCTCTATGAGTGGGAGAGAGGGAAAGAGAAGTGAGGCAGACGCTCAAGAACACACCCTCCATCCCATACCTCTCACTTTGCAACTTCCCTAAGCTGGCACCATTGCATAACCCCAGTGCAGGAACCCCAGATTCTTCTCCAGACTGCCTGACTTTCAAGCCTTCTCCTTGCCTCTCAGCCCAGCTCGTTCTTGACCGAGAAATTAAACGTGGGCTAACTGGGCACGAACTAACCCGAATACACCGGCGTTTTTAATAAGGGTGTCCCAAACTCGAACTCCAAAGCATGGCTCTGACTGGGTTACTCAGACTGCCTGAAATGGGATCAGCTACCCAGCAGGGCGTAGGAGAAAGCGCCCCCCGTGAGGCACGAGCGCTGAGTCCTGGTCCTGACTGGCCGGTGACTGAGACCTTTTCTCCATCTCCGAACTTGAGCTGCACTAACCCCTCTGCCTCCTTCTCAGGGCTGTCGTGGCATCAGATGACATCGTGGACCCGAGCCCCTCTTACAACCAAACTGCCCCCCTGCTGTTCAGCTGCCCACCCGGCACACGCGGACTCCGAGGGGGCCCCCGGGGGTCTGCTCCGCCCCCGGGCGTCCGGTCGCACCCGGGCAGGGCCAGTCCACGCCTGTATGCCCACCCCACCGGGTATTTCTGCCCCTTCTCCGCACCAGAGGTGGGACACCGCGGGGCGGGGACTCGCGAAACTGAGGTTTAGAAGCAAGGCCGATTCTTCCAGCCACGACTGTCTCCGCGGAGCACCGCGCTGGCCACCGCGGGGTCCACCCATCAGCACGACTCCTCGTGTAGGAGGGAGCTCGGAGGCAAGGGACACTGTGCATGCGGACCGAGGAAGTCGGCGGCGGCCGGCTGCGCCCACACAACTGGGGAGGAGAGCTCATCCTCTGCGGAGGTAAGGAATGGGCCTGCCTCGCGGGCGCAGCACACACCCCACCTAGCCCTCTCCCGAAGCGCCCCAGACGGTGCCCACAGGGACGCGCCAGGAACCCAGGGGACATGCCCGGCCGGCCCGGGGCGCGCGCGGGCAGGGGCGGCGGCAGCAGCGTGGTACCTGTACCGGAAGAGCGGGCAGCCGCCCAGGAGCCTGCGCAGCTCGTTCTTGAGGCTCCAGAACTCGCCGTCCAGGTAGCGATGCAGGGACGAGTCCTCGAGCCCCAGGTCAGGCGCCGGCTCCATCGCGCCCGGGCCTCTAGCTCTGCCTCGTGGCTAGCTGGCCGGCTTGCGTCCGTGCCTCCGCAGCTCCTGCAGGTGGGGCCCGGAGGCACGCCTCTTTATCTCCACCCAGCCAGCCCGGCCTCTTCCCTCCTCACCTTCCTGTCCCCTCCCTCCCCGCCCCGCCCTGCGCTGACCCCACTCCCTGGGCTCTGCTAAAGAGCTGTCCAGCCAGTCGCGCTCCTGCGGCACTCTCTTCCCGCCCTTCGGAGGAACCGCAAACCGTACCCTCTTGCAGTTAGCCAGTTGTCCCTCCAGGTTTGTGGGCCACAAGAGGCAACTATTAGGTCCCTAGAGGGTGTGCTAGTTCCAGAGTCGTCAGGGAATCCCGTTCCAGCCACTTTGCCTGGCTCCGAACATCCAAGATGACTTGGCCGGGCTCTGGCCCCAACTCAGCGGCACCTCAGCTCAAGTCCCTGCCGCCCTCAAACTGGGCTTTCCAGTGAACTCTAATACCACTGTAATCCGGAGGTGGCCCAGGCCTACAGGACTGCAGTCCAGGGTAGCTGGAAGCTGCAGACAGAACAGGGTAATCAACTTGAATACTAAATTCGCTCTCAAGAACCTCCCTTTTTTGTTGTTGTGCTGGTAGGAAAGGAGTTATAATCTAAGTGGAAAATGTTCCTTCCTTTCCTCTCTCTAACTCTTATATACTTTATTGATCCTCCTTTTAAATACGCAAGGAAATGTTAGCTAATCTCCAAAGAGTATTTTGCTGGGGAGATGACCCTTGTGGGTGTGGTCTGTTGTCATTAGGTTAGTGGACACCATCCCTATTAGCTTTCTAAGGCTGCTGCAACAAATTACTACAAATCGTAGTGGCTTAAGGCAGCTCAAATTTATTCTTTTACAATTCTGGAGGTCAAAAATCCAAAACAGCTCCACAGGGCTAAAATCAAGGTGTTAGCACAGCTGGGTTCCTTCTGGGGGCTCCAGGAAAAAAATCCATTTCCTTGTCTTTTCTAGCTTCTAGAGGATGCCTGCATTTCTTGACTCCTGGCCCTGTCCTCTGTCTTCAAAATGCATCACTTCAACCTCTGCTTCCATTGTTCCTCTTCTTTTGTCTTTGACCTTCTTTCCTCCATCTTAAAAGGACTTGTTTACATTGGGTGCATCTGGATAATCCAGGAAAATCCTTAACTTGGTCACATCAGCAATGTCCCTTCTTGCCAAGACAACACATTCTCAGGTTCTGGGGATTCAAACATAAACATCTTGGTGGGCCATTATTCTGTCTACCACACCTGTGGGGCTGCAAGTAACACTATCCAACCAAATGCAAAGAAAAAGGGCTTTGCTTTTCCACAGAACAGGAAGCATAGAGGTAGGGAGTCCCAAAAGCTGATTCGATGGCTCTACCCTAGGGACCCAGGTTCTTTCTATTTTTCTGTTCCACCATCTGCCATCCTTTCTCAGTGTTACCTGTATCTTTTTTTTTTTTTTAACTCATCTCCTCCCAGTCATAAGATGGATGCTGCAACTCCAAGCACCACTGTGTGCCAAGCAGAAAGGGAGTGTTTCCTTCTATATCAGTAAAGCTTCCAGCTGGAAAGGACACATGTAACTTTCACCCACAATCCACTGGACAAAGCAGCTCACCCCTAACTCTGTGGGAGAGGAAAGTACCATCCTGGACATCCCAGAAGGCCAACACCCAAAGTATTAATAGCCTGTGAACAATGCTAGTGACTACTAAATCTGCTCCTCTGGCCACCCACTCCCTGCCACAGGCAAAATACACTCTCCATTCCTCCCAGGAGGCAACCAAAGCCCCACACCATCACAACATCAATTCCAGGTCCCTGGGATAGTGGTCCCTGCATCAGGTCAGGATGTGGTTCCTCTTGATCCAGAGACCTATAAACTGAAAAGATAAGTTGCCTTCAAAGTGCTTGTAGCTTGAGTGAGGAAAAAAAGAAACTTTATGAGCCACTAAGATTTTTTTGAGAATTATTTATTACCTAGCCTATCGTGGAAGATACTGGAAGACTGTTGCTGATGAAATAAAAACTAAAATAGATGTACTGGCCTAGGTGCTAGGAGGAACAGGGAGGATGCTGTTGGCCAGAGCTGGATGGAAGGAGGTTCATGTTATGAAAAGGCAAACATTTGACAAACTGTCACCTCCAGATGACATACCTAATGAACTCATCACTCCATAAGAAGATGCTGAAAACACAAGGTTGGCATTGCATGTTGGCTGCTGTTGGCTGTGTTTGACAAGGCATTATAAGAAGGAGATGGGCTTAGAAAAGAAGTGACCAGTTTGCAAGCAGGGTAGAAGGGACTAAAAGGTCCACAAATTCAGGGACTTTTAGGGTTAGAAGAGGCAACTGCTTCCCGACTCCCATTACTAAAAGATAAATCTGAGAAGCAGTTTTTAGTAACAAAGACCAATTAAAACTCAGGAACCTCAAACTCTACTCCCTTGCCCCTTGTGGCGAGGATAGGATCAAGACTCTGACCTGAACTCTTGTGACAAATGATTTTGGAGATGCGCAGCAAGCCACCTTCTCACCCCCAGACCCCGTGGATCCAAGCAACCCCCATCTGAAGCATCACCGGTCACCACATCAGAATACAAGGGAGTGGTTCAAATCACCTGCTGGCTTATAAACGTACACCCAGAAGTGACAAGGATAATCTAGCCTATCCTGGAAGATACCGGAAGACTCTGTTCACATGCCATGCCTCTCTCCAAGAGCCAGAGACGTCTAATCCTCCCAGGCCTCCAGAGTGGGGAGACCCAGAAGTACTTACCAGCCAGCAATAAGGGCTACCATACCTCCTGTGAATCTTTTGTTATTAGCAAGGAAAATCTGTCAGTGAAATGGCCCAGTAGAATTGCCCTTCAGTCACCTTGACTTAATTAGGTTCCATGCCCACTGCATTAGTTTCCTAGGGCTGCCATAACAAATCACCACAAGCTGGGTGCAGTAAACAACAGAAATTAATTCTCTCATGGATCTGGAGGCTAGAAGTCTGAAATCAAAGTGCCAGCAGTGCCTTGTTCCTCTTGAAGGCTCTAGGAATGAGACTCTGGAGACTGCTGAGAGCCACCAGCCTCCAGGAAGAGGTAAGGAAGGTGACATAGCTGATGAACTCAGTGCTCCAGGAGAAGATGCTGAAAACACAAGGCTGGCAGTGCATGTTGGCTGCTATTGGCTGTGTTTGGGAAGGCATTATAAGAAAGAGATGAGTTTAGAAAAGAAGTGATCAGTTTGTAAGTAGGGGTGTAAGGGAATAAAGAGCCCACAACTTCAGGGACTTTTAGGGTTGGAAGAGGCAACTGTTTCCCTTGTTATTTGCTCCTAATAACAAGAACATTCATTTAAATATCCACAGTACAATGATCAACATCAGAAAATCAACATTGGTACAACAATAGTATGTAATCCATCTTGTTTAACTTTCGTCAACTGTCCTAATAATATATTAATCCAATGTGCAGCAAGGTTTGCTACACGGAGGTCTGGTGGGGAGGTGGCGCCCACTCCAGCACCCCATGCAGCTGCTTCCTGGGGCTTGGTTTTGGCAGCCACCTCTCCCACCTCCTTGAATCCTTCCCCAGCCTTTTCCCCAAATGCCTTCACCCCTGGCAGGCAGGATAACAGGACCAGGACTGCCATCCTCTCCAGAACAGGGTAGGGACCTCTAGGCTGCCCTATACAGTAATACCCATAAAAGCATTCTGCTGCCATTTTTCCTTCAAGGCCGTCAATAGGATACGAGAGGTCAAAGACACAGAGTACATGTGCCAGCTTCCTGAGGCCCAGGTTCAAAAGCCCTCCCTGACAGGATGCCAGAAGGCAGGCCTGCAGAGCAAGGCTGGGCTAAGCCAGGGTCTGTGCAGCTGGGCGCAGCAGGGGGCTAAAGGAAGCCAGCAATCAAGGGCCTCTGAGAAGGAGGGATGGATCCACAGTGTACTGGGGTGGCATCCAGGTTTGCCCAGGGGCCACCCTGGAGTCCTAGGCCCTTCCTACAAGAGTGAGGCCATAAACTGCTGCTGGCTTCACTCTGCACTGTTCCTGGACCCTGGGCCCTTGTACGAGAGGCAAACCCCTCAGTGAGAACACTTGGAGAGCATTCCCACATGCGGTGGCTCTATGCCCCTTGACCCAGCGGTGGGCATCTGGGGGGCAGGTTTCCTTGAAGCTGTTGCACAGACGAGTGGCCAGCAATGTTAACTGACTTGCCTAAGGGCACACTGCTGTTGGTGGCAGAGAACCCGGGCCTCTGAATGCCCTGTCCAGGGCTCACACCCTACATCACACCACCCCGGCAGACTTGACCTGGGGGCCGTGGCAAACTTTATGGACACTGCTTTTATGGAAGCCTGGGGCATGAACGTTACAAGCCAGGGCTCAGGGTTCTACGGTGAGGCACAGCCTGTTCTCAGGGACAGCTCAGTATGTTTTGTAGAAATCATAGTACCGTAATGTGAGAGCTGGGGCCATCCTGGAGCTTGTCCAGCCAGTCCCTTCTGCTCAGATGAGGACACAGCAGGGCATGGCCTCTGATGGTGTAGTGTGGCCACTGCACTGGGGTTTGAGGAGGGAGAAATGGGATGATTTGGGAAACTATAGTGTCCCCATGCTTCTCAGTACCCCCTAGTCTGAGTCCTTTGGGAGTCACAGAAAAGTTAGCTCAGATTTACCTGGCCCGTGCCTTACCTGTCCGTGTAGAGCCTTAGCTACCTGAGAAGGTCCTCTTATCTCATCAACTCTCCAGGGGCCCTAAGGGACTCTCCCATATGAGCACAAGAGGTTCTACCGCCTCCCCTGGGCACTGACTCACACGGAGCCCAGGATGGGAAGGAAAACTGGTGTGTGGGGACAAGAGCCAGGAAACACAGCTTCCCTTTATGTTGTCAGCTTAGGAACAGGGTCCTAGAGTAGAGTCTACAATGGGAAACCTCTGGCAACTTTTACTGCCTTCTCTGACCCCAGGTGCCAGACACATGTCCAGGGAGAGGGAAGAGACAGATTCTGAAACAGCTGTCACGTTGTCCTCAGGAATACCCTCCCCCTACATGGCTACAGCTTCCTTCCAGGGTAACCCGGGACGTGTCTGCCTCTTTTTCTCTCCTAGGAAAAAATCTTCCCACAAGTAGACTCAGATGGGCTCACTCTAGCCTTCACTGGCCCCACCAGGCACACGTGGTCCCTGCTGGTAACACACATGCTCACACTCCCTGATCCCCCAGCAGGCAGGCTGGGGTCTAGGGCTCCCAGGCACACTCCCATGCACATCATTCTTGGAAACAGTCGGGCTGTGAACCATGGTGCTCCCTTTCCCTGGCTCCTAGGAGCAAAACCAGCCAGTTTTGAGGCCAGTTTATTTCCCACATGCCTCCTCCAAGACATAAGTTCCTGGCACAAAGCAGAGTTTCCCAACATAAGGTCCATAGATCAACTTGTGTCATACTGAGCATTATCTCTGTACGTTGCCATGCAGGGATCTCCAGGAGGTACTGTTGTTTAAATGCAAGTGAAGAACAGTGTGATATGTCAAAGTTGCTACTTTGTGTGTAAAAGGGAGGACGAATATATTTGTGTGTCTGTGTGTGTGCATGCATTTACTTATGTTTTCAAAAATAAACCAGATAGGTATGGCGTGGTGGCTCACGCCTGTAATCCTAGCACTCCGGGAGGACGAGGCGGGTGGATTGTTTGAGCTCAGGAGTTTGAGACCAGCCTGAGCAAGAGTGAGACACCATCTCTACTAAAAATAGAAAGAAATTATACGAACAACTAAAAATAAATATAGAAAAAATTAGCCAGGCATATCGGGAGGCTGAGGCAGAAGGATAGCTTGAGCCCAGGAGTTTGAGGTTGCTGTGAGCTAGGCTGATGCCACAGCACTCACTCTAGCCCAGGCAACTGCCTGTCTCAAAAAAAAAAAAAAAAAAAAAAATTAAGATTTTTAGTGCAAGAGTAACAGATATAAAAATTAAAGAAATTAAGACAAAATCTTTAACTTACATTTTTATCTTACATTTGGGTTGAAAACAGCATGACCATGTGGTTTATGGTTCACTGATGAGGTATGTCCTAGTTGTAGCCAACGAAAAGGCCTAGAAGCGATACCCACCCAGTAGCCATGAGGCCCCAGCGCCCAGATTCTATCTTTTGATACTGTTTTCCACTACGGGAACCAGAGTTCCTTAGAAAAAGGGCTTATTCCAGGGCCAGTGCAGGAATGTCCAAGATGAACCTTGGGCATCTTTGCTGTGCCAGAAAGCAAGGATGTCATCCTAAAAGACTGAGCTTGTATCGAAAGGACACAGGAGGCCTCCGCTGTCCAAACGAGACAATTTGAACAACAACAAAGACAACTATAATGGATTGAAGTACATCAAATATATAAAAATCCAAAATATTTATACCAAAAAAAAAAAAACCCACATTAGTCACTATGGAGCTTGCTAGGGCACCCATTCACTATTTTTAAATTTGATAAATGAGGGGAAAGGGTCAAATATTTATCCTTACTTTCCTGTTCTTAGGAAACCCACGTATTTGAAGAAGGAAAGCTCTGGATTATAGAATTTCAGCTAATAAATGTGACACAGAGACAGCTTAGTAATTATCAGCCTGGTAAACCCTCACGACATGATGGACTCGGGTCACCACTGCTGTTAACCCCACGCCGTGCGAGCTTGGTGAGGACGACGGTGGGTAGATCAGGCTGATAACATGGGAACCTGCTAACCATTCTTAATGAGATGAAGACAGGGACAGCCAGACATTCTGGCTCCTGCTGTGGCATAATACAAAGTACAAGGCACCACCTGTTAAGTTTCTTGAGGAAAAAGTTGAACATGAATCTAAATCAAGCCTCTAGGTATAAAGCAGCGAGTGTATAGGAAATACAAGGGAGAGGCAAACATGTTTAAAACACACACACACACACACACACACACACACACACGGATGAAATTAACCAAACCTCAGAATGTAAAGGATTCTTTAGAACAAATGGTCAAGTATTTTCAACAAATAACAGGCATAAGAAAGAGAAGGGAACGCTGTTATAGTTAAAACAACAAAAGTAACAACTCAAAAGACCCATTAAACCAATGTGCGCACCTGTTTGAATTATGTGACAAGTACTACACTTTTACCAGCTGTAAAATTTTGAAATTTTGAAAATTTCATATGAACCGGGTATTATAAAATATTAAGGAATTGTTGTTAGCCTTTTCAGTATAATAATGGCATTGTGGGTATTTTGCCTTTAGTCCTTTTCTGTTAGAGATACATAAGTAAGTGTTTCAGATGAAATGATACAATGTCTGGGACTTGCTTTAAAATACCTCCTTGGAAAAACAAAAACAAATGCGGAGGGTGTGATGAATTAAGAACAGAAGAATGTTGAAATGCATGACGGTAGAATGGGTTTTAATTATATTAATACTAATCTCTCTACTTTTGTGTATATTTGAACATTTCTATAATACTTACATTGATTTTAGAAATGTCACTTCCCAGCCTCCATCCCAATCCTCTGCATCGGAATTCCTGAGCAGTAGGGCCTGGGCACCTCTTTTGCACAAGCATCCCCAGGTGATTGTGACATCTGTAGTTTGAAACCACTGGCCTAAAGCAGGGGGCCTCATACCATAGTCCTGGCCAAATTCAGCCCACCTCCTACTTTTGTAAATAGAATTTTATTGGAGCATATCCATGTTTGTTCATCTACATATCGTCCATGGTGGCTTTCATGCTACAACAGCAGATTTGAGTATTTGCAGCAGAGACCACACGGCCCACAAAACCTAAACTATTTATTATCAGGCCTTTTAAAGAAAAGGTTTGCCAACCCTTGGTTTGTAGGATACTTCCTTACTATAGGCATACTCCCCCTTGTTCTAGCCTCTCTGACTTCATCTTTAACTTCTATTTCTGGGGTGTCTGGGGAGTGGAAATCCCAACTTGAGTACATTGAGACTTGAAGGTTGAGTACAACTTAACCAAGCAAAATGTGGGCAGAATAGTGTTCCCAGTAGTGGGATTAGCAGAATCAAAGGTCAGGAGGAGAGCAGGCAGGAGCACCATGTACAGTTGTTGGGGTTGTACATTGTGCATGGGCACCACATTTAGAACATACTGTAGTAATTTATAAGGAAGTGCACAGGTGGGATGTGAAATCCTAGTCCTCCTCCCACCACCAATACATAAACCCACACTGTCAAACATGGCAGTGAACACACTAAGACAGTACACTCACATGCCAATGAGCACTCAGCTGCATCCTGTCCTGACTGGTGCTTGGGCTGTCCCAAGGTCACTCTTCTCTCTCACTCACCACTTTTAGAGAGAAAGTTCCACCCCCATTAGACTCCAAACCCAATAAAGTCACCTCCCTGGGAGTGGATGAGGGCAGGTAGAGTGTGCTTCCCTGTGATAAGACAGAGAGAGACAGAGAGAGAGAGAGATTGTGTGTGTGTGTGAGTGTGTAGACTTTAGGGATTAAGAATTGGAGAGGAATAGCTCTGCTAAGCAACTTGAAAATATTTTCTAGAAAACAGGAGAATGGAAACTAGAAAGGCAAACAGCAGGTGTCCACTACGTCATGTAAAGGACATGGCACATATTCAACTAAGTGGCCATTGGCATTTCCCAGCACAATGCCATCAACACTTGGACCCCCAGACAAAGGAACACAGTCAGAGCCCCCATTTGTGGATTGAGTCCTTGCCCCACTGTACCCTTTTTGCACAGCTACAGCTGTGTTTTCCCTTCTCTTTTGGACCTAGAAGGGTGACAGTTTGTCCAGGACTGTTCTAGGGTTGTACTGAAAGTCCCACATCCCAGGAAATCTCTCAGTTTTGGGAAAACCAAGATGGTTGGGTCAACCCAGAGCCCCCTCCTTCTTTTCCTCAGTTAGTTCCATAAATTGTATGGTGTTAGGAGAATGCACTTGGTCTACCACTTGGAGCCTCTGCTGAAACATTCTACTGTGGTAGTCCCAGCAACTATTGTTCAAGGCAGTCTGATCCTCATCTCCTGCATTGCTAAACCCCCCATTGCATGAAGAGTGGGTTTCAGTGGAATAAGCCCTATAGAAAAAGCAAACTGCTTTTCCTATACACTCACTCAACAAAACAGAAGACTTCTGTGACCAAACGTGGGGCAAGGGCAGGTTTCCCCATACAACAAGCAAGCAATCAGTTCTTCAGTGGACACCAGTTGAGTGTCCTTTGTTAATAATTCAGTTCAATTCTGACACTACCTGGAGACTGTGAAAGATCCTACCGGGGAGGGCTCAGTCCCCAAGACTGACCTCCCCCCAGACTTCAGATGCCAGTCGCAAGCCCCGGGATGTTTTACCTGTGCATCTGACCAACTGGCTATAAATCAAGGTTCCCACACCCCCGCCTTGGGTTTGCTTAATTTGCTAAAGTGGCCCACAGAACTCAGGGAAGCACTTACATACATTGACTGGCTTCTTATAAAGGATATTACAAAGGATACAGATGAAGAGATGCATAGGGCAAGGCATGTGGGAAGGGAGGTGGAGCCTCCATGCCTCTCTGGGTACACCACCCTCCAGGAGCCTCCACATGTTCAGCTGTCCAGAAGACATCCGAACTCTTGTCCTTTTTGGGTTTTTATGGAAGTTTCATTGCGTATGGGTGATTGATTACATCATTGGCCATTGGTGAACAATTCAACCTTCAGCTCCTCTCCCTTCCCTGGGGATTGAGAGGGAGGGGTTGGGAAATTCCCAACCCTCTAATCCCACCTTGGTCTTTTCAGTGACCAGCTCTCAGCCTGAAGCTACCTAGGGACTGCCAGCCGCCCGTCAACTTGTTAGCATACAAAAGATACTTATCACTTGGAAGATTCTAAGAATTTTAGGAATTGTATGCCAAAAACGGGGGCAAGACCAAATATATATTGCACAATATCACAAGCCCCTTGTTATTTGAGCCCCTGACACTGATGACCAGTTGGTTGGTACGACAAGCCTGACACATCTCCATTGCTCAAGAAACACCCTTCGTTGTTCATGAAACTGCATTTTAACAGTGCCCTGTCTTCTCATACATCCAGAAGCCTGTGAAAACAGATATAAGTGTGAGCGTGTTCTATTTTAGGATTTGGTGATGAAGGAGTCAAACCAAACAGATAATTGAATTATCCTTTACCCCAGAAACAAGATATAAATTATTCCACTTAACTTACAGCCATTGTACAGATTATATATATATATATATATATATATGTATGTATACAAAGCTCAGAGAGGCTGTGTTAGCTGCCAAGGTCACATGGGTAATAAGAAATATAGTCACCATCCAAAGCTAGGTCCCTCTGACTCCACAGCCCATGCATTTTCCAGGATACCACATGGTTTAACAGGGAAGAAATGATATTTTTAAAAAAAACATGGATTAATTGTGTTAGTTTCCTAGGGCTGCCATAGCAAGGTGCTATAAACTGGATTGCTTACTACAACAGAAGTGTATTTTTTTTCACAATTCTAAGTACCAGAAGTCCTAGTCAAGGTTTTGGCAGGGTTAGTTTCTTCTTGGGAGGTCAGAGGGAGAATCTGCCCCATGCTTCTCTCTCCCAGCTCCTTCTGGTTGCTGCAATTCTGATGTTCCTTGGCTTGTGGCAGCATAACTCCAACCTCTGCCTCCACCATCATATGGCATGCTTGTGTGTGGCTCTGTCTCTGTGTCTCCTCTGCTCTTCTTATGAGGATATACATCATATTGTATTAAGGTCCCACCCTACTCCAGTATGACCTCATCTTAACGAACTGTGCTTGCAATCAAGTTCACTTTCCAAAGTTCCAGGAAGGACATGAATTTGGGAAGGGCTCTATTTAACACAGCACACCATTGTTTTTTTCTTAATTTTGTACAGGCAGTCCCTGGGTCACGGTGACCTGACTTACAGCATTCCATACTTATGAACAGTCTCCCCAGAAGGGTAACTTATAGTTAAATAATTAAATTCATAATTCAGGAGCTGGTTTCTTCCATACATGCAGGCAAACCGGCAAGGAGTACGCGGTTCATTGGCGCAGCATCTTTACGCTGGCGGCTAGTCTTATAGGTAGATAGAGAAGCAGCTGATAGAAACACAAGAACATGAAGAATCAGAAGATCCAGAGCTGAGAATATGCAATAGAGTAGTTGCCCCTCCTCCCATAGATATGGAAGGGTAAGACTGAGAGTGGGGAATATGTAACAGGGAATGGCCTGAAAAAAAAAAAACAGATGATTTTCTGATTTTCTGTCTCTTTAAATCTTCCACCACTCTTTTTGGGAACTACAGTCTGACCTGTATCCCTGAGGAAGGTTAAGTCTTTTGTTAAAACTCCCAGTTGGCACCAGCACCCTCAGGTGGGTGGCTGGCAGACTTCACAGGCTTTGTCTTTGGCAGAGATGGAATGATTAGAATAGTTAACCACAGTAATTGTCTGAAGCTGAAAACCCACCCCTTAAAAGCTCTGTATTTCTGACTATGTTCAGGAAATTTGGATTTTGAGATGAGAGGGTCTATCATAGTTCCTCCTTTGCAAAGTAAAATCTCTTTCCTCCTCCCCCAAACACTTGTCCTTGTTCTTCTGATTCAGCCTCATGGACAAGTGCTGAGTTTTCAGTAACAAAAGTTTATGACAAAAGAATTAGCTGAAGTCTTTTGTCTCATTGAAGCAGGATTTGCTAAGCTTGAGGAGCAAGATCTTAACACCGAGCTGTTTACAAAGGTTCACTGTGCAGTTAGTGAGAACATCAGCTGCTACAAGGCCATTTATGATGACAAAAAGAAAAAGGCTGTGCTAACAATTCTAGATACTTTTTTCGAGAAACTGACCTCAGTGGCAAGCTCCCTTCCTCCAGCAACAGAATCAAATCCCGATTCTCCAGCACCCAGTCCACGCTCTCCAGCACCATCTCCACCATCACCTTCTGATTAATGTCAGCTACCTTCTTGCCTCAAAAATGCCCCTTCCAGTGAACAAGACATTGATGCAACATTAAGTGTTAACTTTTAATATTCTTTTTTGAAATTTCTCCTATGTAAACTTTTTGTATGAGTTTGTTTTTATGTTCTGTTTGTTTGAATTAAAAGAAAGAGCACAATAGTTTCTGTAACTTATTATTATAGTACAGGGGTATTAGTATTATTATTATATTACACTGTATTATTACCAAATGTGAGCCATTACAGTATTGTTATTATCATTATTTTTATTATTACCATATATGCATTGTTCATACATACCATACTAGTTAAATACAAATTCGACCTAAAGACATTCTCAGGAATGCATCTCGTCCCTAACCCAGGGACCACCTGTATTCTGAAATAGTGACTTAGAAAATGATTAGCAGACACCTTGCTTTTCTGAGGGGTATTTCACCTGTTCAAAGTTCATTTTAGGCCCACAAACATATAGTTTAGGAAGGAAAGGAATAATAGGCAATAATGTTTGCTGTGGTGAACTCAGGATTTTTCCAGACACTGCAGTGATTGTTTTCCATAAATGTCCTTGTTGAATCCCACACCCTGGCAATTATTATCCCCAATTTCAGCATAGTCTATTGAGGCTCAGAGAGATTAACTCCATGAAGTCAGACAACTATGGTGCAATAATCTGAAGTTTAGAAGAGAAAAGTCAGCCCAGTTCTGGGGCCGGTACTCACACACTAATGTGATTCTGTACACCTTTCACACACTAGGCCTCTCAACAGAATTGTTTAGCTGGATTCAGGCTTATCATTTAGGGGGAACTTTCCTATTGTCTTGACTCTAGTTCTGGCTTGTCTATGAAATCACAGAGGGCAAGGAAAGGAAATAAACTTGAACATTGGACGATACAATCAATACCAATGTATGGTAAGCAGCGTGTCAGTATATGTTGGGCCTGGTTCCTGGCTCAGGGGTTTCTGGTACATTACTGGCACGTACACCAGGAGTGATTGACAACCAGACAAAAAAGAAGCTCAATCTCCTGATTTCAAATTCTGCTCTTCCTACCATTTACTTATTTATTCTCTTTTTTACCTGGCTTCCTTCCCCTATAAAACTTAGGTTCTACAAAGGCAGGGATTTTATGTGGGGTTTTTTTGCGTGTATGCTATATTCCAAGCTTCTAGAATACTAGGCACCCAACAAATGTTTTCAGAAAGGAAATTTGCTATGCATGCTTAAATCAATTCACTTGCCTTACTTAAGTAAATTTATGATTGAGAGAAACTTTATATTACTACCACACTGGAAAGCAGTATCTCATAATGTAACATAAATAGAATTCAGAAAAATAGATACAACAACAGAACTAGGCAGTTATTTGATTTTAACAATGAAATTATAAGTTGAAAAATACAAGTATATCTGAAAAGAGGTTAAGCCACATTCATAATAAGAGCAATGTAGATTTAGACCCAAACTGGAGATAGCATTCTTCATCAGATGAGCAAAGATCAGAAAGTCAGGTTCTTGCATGTGGGTATGAGGGTGGAAACCAGGCATTCTGGTCCATTGCTTGTGGGTCATGAGCATGCACCCTTATGTACAGGCACTGCGAGGGACCTGACAGCTGTGGGCCTGCCTGTGTATGCATTATGGGTAGAATATCAAGTATTATCCTCCCAACAGCATCACCGGATGTGATCTCATAGGTAACAGCAGGTCAATAACTGAATATGGCTCACATTTCCTGAGTGATAATTGAGTGCTGAGCCACATGCTAGGCACAGAGTGGGAAAGATGACCTTTGAGAAACTTTGAGTTTCATTAGGGCATGTACCTGCCAGCCTACAGACAGAGTCTGACAAGATGCACTACCAAGAAGAAAACAAAGTTTCCCAGGAGAATGTGGAGCCGAGAGCCAAGAGTGTTGGGTAAAATGGGCCTTTTCTGCTCCTGCCCATGAATTAGTCTTCCAGTCTGCCTTGGATGAGTGGACGCTTGGTGCCCTCTCCCTTGGGGCTCGTCCACTCCTCTGCACCCCGACCCCATGGCCCTCAATCTTCTTCAAGGACATGCTTGGGCCTTTCCAAGTCCACAGAGTGGAGAGCATCACATGATAGTACTGCATTCTCCAGTGGTCACACCTCAGGGGAGACTACTCCAGATGTTATACTGGAGGATCCTCTTACCCTCAGGGGCAAGGCAAGAAAGTAGTGGGGAGCGAAGGCCCCTACACTGTCACATGTGTAATTTGGTAACTTCAAGATCACCTGCAAATGCTCAAATGCCTCTTGTACCAGGTGAAAGGGTATTGGAACTGGGTGGAAAGAAGTAAGCTGGAGCCAGCCATTCTGATGCCAGGTTCATTTTCATTCTGTACACTGGATTCCAGGCCTACTCACTCTATCCCATGGCAGTTTGCCAGGCCACCCCTGACCCTGAAAAATATCTGCCTTGCAACACCGTGGTGAAAGCAGATGGAGTGAAAGAATGGGTATCTCAACGACCCCTTTGCCATTCTGCTGTCGGTGAAGAGAGCCAGATAGCCTGACAACACCATCATCCAATGAGCCCATCTGAGTGAGGCAACGAGAGCCCCTGGATTGTCTGATTAGATCAGAAACAGCCCACACTTGCTCAGAGCCAAGATATGAGGATTCAGAGAAATGTGTGTGCTATAAGCAACAGAGGAGACAAATCAGGTGGGGGTGATCCACACCTTTGATTAGGAATGCTGGACATAGGGGAGAAGAAATATTTTGTTCTTGCCTGGGTTGAATGGGTGAGCAGGAATGCTTGGTGGGAGCTTAATTAGGACTGGGGTCTGAGTAGAGAAAGGGGAAGGGCCCATAGAGGGCTGGGCGACCTGAATTAAGGAATGCACACTGCATTATTGGTTCAGTTCAATGGGGGGCTGGTTGCATTGCAATTTTTTGCAGGACAAACAGCCTTTTACTACTATCAGCTTCAGATCAGTTGGGGAATGTTCATTTTTCTCTGCTGCATTCATTGCCTAAGGAATATTAAGCCCATACCTTTTTTGGTTTTTTGGGGGAAGTTACAGTAGAAATCAAAACCATAAAGATTATTTTATTTCCAAATATTACAAAAAGATTTGATATAAAAAAAATCATTATTTCAGATAGGTGCAGAGGAATGGGGATGGTAAGAGTTGCTTTCATGAAACAGTGTGGGCCAAAAGCTTTTAAATTTGTGAGCTAGTTACATGGTGTGAAGTTTGGGATCTTGGGGACTTTTAACTGTGATCCTGGAGACTTTTAGTTGGAATGCATTGTTGAGCCAGTTTCTATTTCAAAACTTCTTCCTGTGCCTTACAAATGTCTTTGGCATGCAAAACCATTAGTATGTATTTGCCTGTAACAATCACTCTAATGCAAGATGACACAAATTGATTTTTAAATTGAGCAACAGTTACATTGTTGTGTGTTAACATCTTACAGTTGACAAATTGTTCTCTCATTACCTCTTGCAACAATTCTGTAAGTTTAGCGTATTTTCATTGTCTTGACTGTATATGAGGAAGCTGTTTCACTGAGACAGACTGGACCAGGGCCACACTGCCATTAAGAAGTGAAGTCAAGGCAAAAGTCCCCATTTTTTAAATTTCAGCACTATTTTTAGGGTATGTAATGCATAGCAGCTCAAAAATAAACATGCGCAGAATGGACTTGCATCCCCAAACCAAAGATATATAGCTAATAAGTGGGGAAACAGATAAAATCTTCCATCATTTTCATGTTTATCAGCAATATTAGCCCTGCAACTACAGAATATAAGGGTCTCTTTCAGGGAGTACATAGAAGTTTTCAGGGCATTTATGTAATTCAAATCTCTGAGCGCATCCTTTTCTCTCTACACTTTATTCAATGACATTATGAGCAACCAGCCAATCTCATTATCCTCATTAGTTTAACAAAAACGTTCTACGGTATCAAATATATGACCACCTATAGTCTTGCCTCTAACGAATATTTGATTAAGCATATCCAGTAGTGATATTTTACACATCTCTACCATCACATAATACCATGGACTATCAGTGTGTAACAGAGGTAAAGGTCTGAAAAAGGGCAAAATGTTTTGCCATTTGTCTCTTTAAAAACCCCACCCTGTTGGGGAGTTAAAACTTGCATTCCTGCTGGAGGCCAGTAATCAAAGGGGCAAGAAAGTGTTCTTTGCGGTTTGTTTTCTAGCATCTTAAACCACAGGAGATGGCTCTACAGCAGCAGTCTCCAAACTTGTGGGCACCAGGGACCAGTTTCATGGAAGACAATTTTTCCACAGACTGGAGAAGGGGGGTGGCGAGCAATGGGGAGCAGCTGTAAATACAGATGAAGCTCCGCTTGCTGGCCCACTGCTCACATCCTGCTGTGTGGCCCGTGGACCAGTACCAGTCCACGGCCTGGGGGTTGTGGACTGCAGCTCTACAGAATTGTCTAGACAAAGGTCACAAGATTGTCTTCATCAAAGATAAGGTCAACTGAAACCACCAACTATAACTGAACAGTAGTCTGAAGCCATGACATGTGACACTGGTCACAGGGGCCTGAGCCCAACCACTGAACCCCAACCCCCTTTTAAAATTCCTGTATTTTTGCTGAAAGGGAGGATGGTGGTCTTCTGGGGCGCTAGTCTGCTCCCCTCCCCATTTTCAGGCAAACTAGAAAATGTCTCTTTCTTTTTCCTCAAACCACTTATCCTCATTCTTCTTCATTTTCACTGATTTAGCCTTGGGGACAAGAACTGAACTTTCCATAACAAAACTTGGTGTCTCTGGATGGGCCCATTGGTGCCCCAGTGGAACGGCACCCCTTGATCGACTGCTGCTGTGGCTGGAAGAGGCGGGGAGCAGCCCCGGGTCAAGCCATGGGTCTTCACCAGTAGGAGCATCATCTTTTCAGGGTGACGGAGTAAGGGACTGCCACAGCAGCTGCCAGAACCTGCTTAGCTCCAGGCAACGTCCATCTCTTCCTCCCTGAATTACGATGCAACTCCTCGCAGTCTGAACCTCATTGAGGAAAAGGTAAGGGATTTGGGAGGAGGTGCTGTGTTTTGCATCAGGAATTCCCTGTCGGCCCTTTTGGTGAGTCCCCCAGTGTGCACACTGTGACCCTTGATTCCACCCTGTTGGGGAAGGCGGTGAACCTTCCAGCCCTGTGACAGGGCATTTATGGCACCGTAGGTGTGGAAGTCATAGTTGAGCAGGATTAGGGAGCCTGGGGATTAATAATAGCTGTCTGGTGTATTTCTTCTTTTACATAGTTAGAATTACTGAGAATACTCTGCTTAGTATCGTGATATTTTCTCCTAACATCCGTTCATGCACCATTTTCTCACATCAATTTTGTCCCAGGCCTTTTAGCTTCTATATTATGCAATTGCATGAAAGTTGTACATGTGGGATCTCGTCCCATTTACCTGACCTTTGACAAATAATTTAAGGTTCCTTTCAAAGGCCATGTCTCCTCACACTCCAGCATGTACATTGGCCAAGCAGTATTACAATAAAACACTATTCTCTTTTTAGACATAGACTTATAGCTACAAGTTGGCCCTACAGACAGCTCCAGAAAGGAGAGGAAGTTGTGAAATTAACTCATCAGACATTGCCAAGAGATCATAACTCATCAGACAAGGCCAAAAGATAATAAATGCCTTCCTATTCAATACATTCCTTGAGTAGGAAGATAGGCATAGGACTCACTAGGTAGGCAAATCCCTTAATTCTGAAAACCAAAGGGGTCTCAGGAAGGACTGCCCAGAGAGAGAGGTGTTGGGATCCGGCTGGATGTTACCAATGAGGTGTTTCAGAAATGAAATAGACCAAATATGAAAAGCTTACCTGAGCTATGTCCTAGGCACATCTGTGTAACCAGGGCTAGCAATGCTTTCAAATTGTGGCTGAAAACTGAAAGACATTTTAAACACAGAGAACCATGGGATGGGACTAAAGAGGCCACATTTCAAATATATTACCCTTTTGCTTTGGGTTCCTGTAGGCTGAGTGTGACTATTATTGTTAGTTCCTTGATATAAAGTGATATTAGAGTTGTTTCAGTTAAGACTGTCTATTTCTCAGCCCCTCGTAAGAGGGACTTTGGATGGGGAAGGAACCGTACAGGAACTCCTTAGGTTTTATGAAAGTTGGCTGAAGAAGAAGAGCAGGGAGAGTATCATTAGCAAAAGTGACCAAGAAAGGACACACCCTGGGGAAGAAATGGAGACTGGGCGTCTGACTGGGGCCAGAAGCAGAGCAGCCTCCAGGGAGGAGGAAGCCACAGCATGTGCGTGGTAAGGCAGAGCGCTAGTCAACTACTGCTGTGAAGCAAAGGAGCCCAAATTTAGCAGCCTAAAAAACAATAGACACCTTTTACTTCCCACAGTTTCTGTGCACCAGAAATTCAGAGGCTGTATACCTGGGTGGTCCGGGCCTGCGGTCTCTTGTGAGGTGGTAATGAAGACGTCAGATTGGGTTGCAGTTATCTGAAGGTTTGACTGGGGCTGGAGGATCAGCCTCTAAGGTGGCTCACTCGGGTGGCTGGCAAACCAGTCCCAGCTGTTGACTAGAGGCCTCAGTTCCTCCACACCTGAGACCTCTCCCTAAGACTGCTTGAATGTCCTCGGGGCATGGCATAGGGCTCCCCCAGAGTGAGTGATGAGTGATCCTAAGAGAGCATAGCAGAAGCCTCAATATCTTTTATAACCTAGCCTCAGAAGTCACACACTGTCACTTCTTCAGGATTCTGTTGGTGACACAGGCCAACCATGATTTAGTGTGGGAGGTGGCTATGCATGGGCATGAACAGCAGGAAGCAGGGGTCACCAGGGGCCGTTGGAAGCTGGCTGCCCATACAGAGGTCTCAGAGAGGAGGTGTGAGAGCCAGTGAGAGCCCCCACAAGTGCAGTGCTCCCTGGGTGGGGGAAGAGGGAACACAAACCTTCCCCAGATCCTGCCTGGCCCCTTAGAGAGAAAGGGGGAAGGTAGTTGTGACCTACGGAAATCTTAGACTTTGTCTTTGTGTCTGTGTTCCAGTAGAGGCCAGAGGCAGGAACCCCGTGATGGACCCTATCCAGCCCCGGTGTAGATGGCGGGAAATAGGTGGTTTTTCTCTGAGAGAAGCACCTGGCCTAAGGCATTAGGGGCCACATTGTTGACAGGGACACAGAGATGAAGTCTGTCTGGGGTGTGAAGCTGTGCTCCCCTGGACTAAGTTGTGCAGTGTCTCCAAAGACACTGCCCAGCTCCCCAACATGAGGGCAGCAGCACCAGGCTCAAGCTGGAGAGCCCCAGGAGGGCCACACTGAGCTTCAGAGTGGCCCTGAGACTGCTGGCTTCCCACTGTCATCGCTGCCCTGACTCCACGCAGATGAGCACAGGAGATTCCTTCAGAGCTCAGCTCTTCCTTGCCTTCCCACTTATTTAGGGATTTCCACCCAGAGGGTCAGAAGCTGGCAGAAAGCCCAGCTTCACTGTGGCAAGGGGAAATAAGGATTTTGCCATTTTCTGATGATGCCATTCTGTGTGCCCAGAGCACCGGGGCAGGGTGTCCTAGATCATGAGCATCATTTAAAGTAAGGACGAACATTTATGAGGTGCACTTGGTGCCCAGTTTGAGGTCCACGGCACAACTGGTCACATAGCAGGTGTGCACCAGAAATACGACTAAGTGATCAGCTTTTAGGATTACAAGAGAGCACTATGAACAATTGCATGCCAACAAAATAGATAACATAGATGAAATGAACAAATTCCTAGAAACAAAACTAGCAAAACTGATGCAAGAAAAAACAGACAAGCTGAATAGAACTATAACAAGTGAAGAGATTGAAATAGTAATTGAAGGAAAAAAAAAAAACCTTTCAACAAAGAAAATTCCAACACCAGATTGCTTCACAGCAGAATTCTACCAAACATTTAAAGAGGAATTAATACAAACCCTTCTTGAATTCTTCCAAAATTTAAAAGAGAGAATACTTCTTAGCTCATTCTATGAGGCCAGTATTTCCCTGATACCAAAGCTGGACAAAGGCATTACAAAGATGAACACCAACAACCAATATCTTTTATGAATGTAGAGGCAAAAATCCTCAACAAAATACTAGCACACCACATCCAGCAGCATGCTAAAAGGATTGTACACCATGACCAAGTGAGATTTAGCCTTTCCATACAAAGGTTGAGTCAACATAGGAAAATCAGCCAAGATAATACATCATTTTAATAGAATGAAGGAAAAAAACTGTGATCATCTCAACAGATATAGAAAACTATTTGACAAAATTCATCACACTTTCATGATAAAAAATAGAACAAAATACTCAACAAACTAGGAAATTTTCTCAACCTAATAAAAGGCAGCCATGAAAACCCCACAGCTAACATCATACTTAATGGTGAAAGACTGAAATCTTTCCTCCTAAAATCAGAAATAAGATAAGGATGTCTGCTATCACTACTGCTATTTAACATTGTATTGGAAGTTCTAGCCAGGGCAATTAGGCAAGAAAAAGAAATTAAAGGAACTCAACTTGAAAAGAAAGAAGTGAAACTATCACTCTTTCAGATGACATAAGCTTCCATATAGGAAATATCAAGGAATCAACCACAAAACTATTAGAGCTATTAAGCAAATTCAGCAAAGTTTCAGGTTACAAAATCAACATACGCTTCCAGACAACAGCCAAACAGCAAGCCACTTTGCTCCGGTAACGATGCTTCTGAAAGTCAGTGGCTCAACAGCATCCTTATTCCAGCATCCAGGCTGACATATCTGAAAGTCCAACAATCCCTAAACACTCCCACTTCTGAAAGTCCACAAACCCCTGAACTCCAGGCTCTGCAAAACCTTATATAAGAACAGCTCTATCTTTACTGGGGGAGACTCTGCCTTACAACTACAGCTCTCCTTTGCAGGCTAATGGGAAGTTAATCCTTTTTTGATACCAGACAGAGTTCAATTTATTGTTAGTTAGTTTGCAACCCTACAACACTTGAAGGTTAGTTAGGTTCAGACTTGTGAGTGACAGATGTACTGATGCAGCCTTGACATGATCAAATTCAGTATTTTCAATTCCAGCAGTGGTTCTGATTGTCTGTTTTTATTTGTATACAGATGTTCTTTGACTTATGATGGAGCTATGTCCCGATAAACCCATCATAAGTTAAAAATATGCATTTAATATACCTAACCTACCAAACATCATGGGTTAGCCTAGCCTACTTAAACATGCTCAGAACTCTTACATTAGCCTACAATGGGGCAAAATCATCTAACACAAAGCCTATTTTATAATAAAGGGTTTAATATTCCATGTAATTTATTGAATGCTGTACTGAAAGTGAAAAACAGAATGGTTTTGTGGATACTTGATGTATGATTTATACCGAATAAGTAACATTTTTGCACCATCATAAAGTCGAAAAATAGTCATAAGTCGGGGACTGTCTATATATTTAATCCCTAAAACACCAAAATGCAAGTGTAAACTTTGTGATGAATTTTCTGAATAATGAACAGGTATTAAATGAGCAATGAGTTATTTCGAAGCTCTTTCTGTAGGTTGTAATTGATCATTCAATATCAAAAATGGTGGAAAGTCATATATAAACCAGCTAAGCAGAGCTAACACCTAAACAGAGATGTATGATTCCTAGGACCAAAGAAAGTGATAATGTAATGAAAGTTTTATTAAGAGAAATTTAGACAAAGAATATAAAATCATCACAACAGAAGTTGTAATGGCCTTCTACACAGACTATCATCATGAGTTTTGCAGCTTAAATGATGATTCGAACACTGACAGAAGTATTTTCCAAAACTACAAGCAAACTTTCAAGTGCTAGGACAAAATCAATTATTAATACAAAAATAAAAAGTGTAGTAGCTCAATTGACTATTACAGAGATTATTACTAAAGATCTAAATGCCTTGCCTCTTTACAGCACAGCCATATAAGCAAAATAATCACAACATAGACGTTTTCCCTTTTTCTCATGAAGAAGAGAAAAAGGTAAATTTATTGCCGGTAAAATCTTTCCAAACCAGAGTTTGGAAATGATAGCAAAAAAAAAAAAAAAAAATTATTGATTTTGGTAAAGATAATACAATAAAACTTCGGTGGATTTTTGTGTAAAGTGCAAACAATGTTTACTCAAAGCTGAAACAAAGCACGGATGAAGCAATGGAAGATCTTAGCCGTCCTGCCCATATTCTATAATGCTGCCCAAACACCAGCTGATGTCTTCCTATTGGCATTAAAGTTACTGTCATAAAATTGTTCTCTTCTGCATTTGTATGTCCAAACTGAGTGATTAAAGGATTTTTGTGATGTTGGCATTCAATATTCTTCAACACTTTTGCATTCAAAAATTGGTTCTCTTTAACAAATGCAATTGAGAGAATCCTCAATTTATTTGAAACACTGGAATCATATTTTCATTCTAAAGGAAAGGCCCTCTCAAATCCTTTGTGTTTTAAATAATTCATTGAGTGAAACCTACTTATTTCTTGCTCATAGTTTTTAATTTCTTTAGTGATAGGATTATGCAAATTAAAGAAGAGCAAACTGTTATCAAAGTAGTCAGTTAAAGGAACTTGTTGAGTGCATTAAAGAAAGAAGTGTTGAGAAATTTTACTTTTTAAGCATCAAGGCTGTTTTTTAAAGGGACATTATTTAGGACAGGAAAAGAAACTATGACTTAAAGTGGTACTAGCCATGACTAACTTTTTAAATGCGTTTCATATCTTAAAGAATTTGATTTTTTAACACCCACATTACTGTATACTCTTCCAGCATGGAAACAAGTAAACTAATCATGTGTAGTTCTGAAGAAGGGAATAAAAATGAACAGTAACGTTCATTTTAGAAAGTTGTTGATCAAAAAATACACATAATCCAAAAGAATGGAAAGAAAGTTAGCCATGAAAGATGATTTTACACACTTAAATCAGATTAAAGAGCAATTCTTAGAGTCGTTAACTTTCTGCCAGTACATGTCAGTATACTGGTACATAATGCTAATGTTGAGCATGTTTTCTCATGAATAGTGTTCAATGAACAAAAGAACAAAATAAGTTGCAGAAGTTAAGTTACAATGTAAATGGAAGATAGACTAACTGTAAAGAATTTTATATGCAAATTCTGCAAAAGGAGGAACTGTTAAGGAAAGTCAAATCATCAGGGAAATATAATTAAAGAGAGAAGCATGTAATTTAGATACTTATACTTTGTTTCAGCACATTTTTATTTCATAATATTTTTAGCATAACCATATCTCATGCAATATTATCCTTTTATTTTGATGTACATATGCATAGACAATTAGAAATAATTCAAATGTAACTGAGTGTCTTGTATTTTTATTTGCTAGATCTGGCAACCATATGCCAGGTGTCTCTGAGACATTAATAGTATGGCTTCCCCTGGCAGAGATGAATAGTCACCTATTCCCACAGTCTGTCCAGGGCTGCAGGCCCCTGGACAATACCCCTACCAGAGAGATTCTTGGACTATGACTAAATAATTCCAGTTTCAAGGGATCTCCTCAATATAAAGTTCCAATAAACAACTTTTTTTGTTATTGCAGTTTCACTTTTTAGCTGCAGCTTTTGAATTGCACTCTCTCGACACAGCACAGAGCTCTGCATGAAAACATAGCCAATTAAAAAAAATTCCGATTTGTATATATGACTGGAACTGAGACTACAGAACATAGGCAACAAAATATATCAGCAACATTGAAAACAATCATAGTAAAATGCTGGTTAATTTTTGGCAGCTCAACTATAAAAATATTGGTTATTTTATTTTCTCAGGATGTTATTTGGAAGGTATTTCATATTAGAATAAAAACAAAATATAAATTTTCAAGCTAAGAGTCAATACACAGGTTTTTCTCTTTCCAATGCTTCTGGGTACACATTTAAATGACACTGAGTGTGTGTATGTTTGTGTGTGCATGTGCTGTGCTGATGGACAGAACTTGTTATTTACCCAATTCTACCTTCCACCTCCATCAGAATAGTAAATTAGCTACTCTCGTGGACAAAAGTATGACTCTTACCTAGCTAATAAAAGAGATTTTTTAAAAAATCAAAAAGACATCAAGTACTTTTACTATTTGGCCAAAGGTCAGAATAATCATCAATAAAGTATTAATACTGTACACATCATTTAGTCTTCACTGTAGCTCCTGAAAAATCAGCATTATTTTCTGTCTTGTAAATGGAGAAACTCTCAAAGTGGGTGATAAGATTTTATGATTTCCAGGCACCCCATTTCTTTGTAGATGTTTCTGGACTTTATCTGCGGGTGATTTCCATTTGCCCTGGAAACAATTTTCTGAATGCTGTGAGTTCCATGGTGTCCCTGAAGCCAAGCAGAGTGCAGGGCTGGGGTGAGACACAGTGCTGGTGGTACTGTTTATAGCCCTGGGGCCCAGCTGGGTTGGAATCCAGATGCTCCCTTGGGAAGTCCAGCTGTATGAATCAATAAAAATGCCTCATTTGGGCTTAAAAAAAAAGTTAGTAGAGGAAAAATGAAACAAAAAAGGCCTTTTAAAATACAGCCACCACTATGTAGAGACTGCAGTCATCTAAATAAGTCTCGGCTCCTCGGCAGGTTCCTTGACTTGGATCCTCTCCAGCTGCACCAAGTATTTCCTGCATTGAATAAAGACGCAGACAAGGGGAAATCAATGGGTCCGACACAGGGAGGTGTGGAGGGCAGAGCACGGGACATAGCAGGGGCTGGGGAGTCCCTTCCAGCACCCAGCCATTCTCCTGGCCTGGGGGTTTCCAGACACAGCTGGGAAGAGGGAAACACTGAAGGAGACAAGGTTTCTAAAACCATCATGGGCGTAGAACTCTTCTGTGACTGATCTTTCTTGAATACACAGGCTGCTCTAGAAACCTATACACAGTTAAGTATAAACGATACACAAGGAGTGGGTTCTGATATCAAGTCTGCTTCTTCCCAAGGAAGTGGTGCTAATGCCCAGGCAGTGAGGCTAAGGGGATGGTTCTGGTGGGATTACTCTGTGTGTTCCCTGCCGCTGCGGTTCTCCCTGGCTGTTTCCTCGTTTGCTTTGGGACCTTGATTGCTGAGTTCTTCTCCACTCCACCCCAGTTCTCCTCTTCCTCCTGCTTCTTTTTAATTCTGCATTTGCTCAAAAAGTTGAATAACTGTTGAGATTTTTCACTTCCCCCTTCTTTGTCCTTCCTCTTTTACCCACCTCTGCCCTCTCCCAAGCAAGCTGATGTTAAATAATAATAATAATAACCCTTTCTTATCTCTCTCCTTTCATATAATCATGTGGAAACATGAATTTTTTTATCTGTCTTACCTTATCGGGATTCTATTTTCACTTGTGCCTCTTGCTTTTCGCATGTAATTGAACATAAAGAAAGTCCTTCCAAGTCATTGCTGTAGACCAGACTCTGTTTCTTAAGGCATGTGAAGTATTCCACGGTAAGGCTGTATCGCAGCTTCCGCTGCTATCACCGATGTTTGAGCGCACACTGCGTTTCCATGTTGGGCCACTGATCGGCAGCAGCACACCCTGTGCACACTCCTCACCTGCCAAAATGATTCATTCCATGGATTCGGTTGCTAGGAGTGGGTGGCTGGGCTTGTTTTTGTTTGGTTTTTGTTGATAGATACTGACATTACTTTCCCAAACAGCTATAACAACTGTCAATCCTATCGGCAATATTTGAGAGAGTACCATTTTTCCCACAGGGGACCAACACCCTAGTTTTGCAGGCTGATGGGTCCTGATCAAAATGGGCTACCCCACAATGACCGGTGCATTAGGATTTCACAAAAACCCTAAAGAGCATCCAGAATGCTGTTCTAGCCAACACATGCCAAAGTTACCTTGGGAATAAGGCATTATTTACTAAAGCACGTCGCTGACCTCTTATATTAAATATTTGTAGGCACCGGGATAATATTCGTTCCATTCTCATAGGCAGCTGACTAAACTCATCATAGATTTAAAACTTTACACAAAGGTCTAATTATTGACAACTTAAAATTTTTTTATCATCACTATTGCTGTTTTCAAAGGGAACCCTCCTCTTCCACCACACTCTATATTAAGAAATTCTAAATTAAAGAAAGAAAGAAAAAAATCCAAGGATAATAAAGTTAGTAATTGTTCACGTAATGATAATAAAAAAATAATAGTTGATGTTGTCAGGGTTGCATTAAACTGTACAAAGTGCCCTGGCTGAGATGGGAGGGGAGCATCCTATTGACTGAAGTATGTATAAAACAAAGTCAAAACCCTTGTTAATGTCTATCAGTCAAAGGCAACTGGGAACAAAGTTAGGTTCATCAGCTCATTGCTGCAAGGGAGCTGGCATACTATGGGGAACACGTCTCCCTAAGAAAGTGATGAAGGACTTGTCATAGGATTTGGGCTTGTGTCAGGTGATTATGTGGGCAGCGTGCAGGGGTTCAAGGCAGCAGGCCTTTGCTCTGGATTGGGTGCTGTCAGGAAGCAGGTGCAATCCAGTGAGTGGCCTTGTTTGATGAAGACACTCTGTGAAGCTGTTTATGTTAAACAGGAGAACATCACAGCCTAGCTATGAGTGCCAGGCCAACTCTTAGCTGTCAGCAGTTGCTTTTCCTTCTCCTGCTGAAGAAGGTGAGTTTATTATCAGCAGACGATTTGGCCAGCAGACCTGCGTGACCTCACAGCCGGGTAACCTCCCTCAGGTGTTCCAATCTGTCAGACCCTCTTCACCCCCCTCAAATGGTTGGTGTCAGGAAAACAACTGGCATCTAGCAGTTAGTCCCTAGAGGTAAGGGCAATACAGCCAACTGGAGAGTTACCTGGGTTCTGCATTAGCTTGCTAGGGCCACAATAACAAAGTACCCCAGACTGGTTGGCTTAAACAACAGAAATTGTCTTCTCACAGCTCTGGAGGCTAGAAGTTTGAGATCAAGGTGTTGGCAGGGTTGGCTCCTTTTGAGGGCTGTGAAGGAAGGGTGTGTTCTGGGCCTCTCTCGGTGTGCAGACAGCATCTTCTCCCTGCCTCCCCACAGGGTCTTCCCTCTTATGCACCCATGTCCCAATTTCCTCTTCTGGTAAGGACACCAATCATATTGAAGTAGGGCCCACCCTAATCACCCCCTTTTAACTCAATTGCCTCCTTAAATACCCCATCTCCAAATAAGGCCACATTCTGAGGTACTGGGGGTTAGGACTTCAATATATGAATTTGCAGGGAGGGACGCAGCTCAGCTCAGGAGAGGGTCTACTTCTCTTCTGTGGAGATGGAGGTTTTGCTCCCACAGGAGCTAAGCTATAAGAAAAGCTCATGCAAATAGAACATTTGGTCATTATGTTTTCTGAAACTATTTCAGTTCTTTTCCTCCTCCCCCTCCTCCTCCTCTTCCTCCTCCTCCTCCTCCTGCTCATCTTCTTCTTCTTCTCTCTCTTTCTTCCTCTCTCTTATATTTCTAACTGCCATGAAAACACAATGACCACACGAGAAACACGGCAGTACCTATGACTGGTACATCGTAGCCATTCCAGCCTCTTCTCTGTTGGACTTACAGGCAGGACTGTTCTCTTCATCATTTTTTAAGAATGAGTCACAAGGAGGCTGTCTTCAGAAGGAACTAAAAAGGAATCACCAGTTAGTGACCACAGTAGCTGTGGGTCAGTAGTTTGCAATCAGCTAGAGTGATCATTCATTTCCAGTGGTTTTTAAATTTCCTTTTCAAAGTGACAGAGAATTACAATTGCTAGGAACTTACTGCACAAGACACCTGATGGTTCCCTCCCAGCACCTCTCCCCATTTCACTTCCCAAAGCCCCCGATTTCCTTAGAGCATGTAACCATGTGATTCTGAGAAGGCTTCAGGGGGAGGCAAGTAACCCAAACAGTGCAGAGTGACATAGAGGGCATTTGGGACTGTGGAGTAAGCAGGTGAGACCAAGAACTGCTGGAACCATCTTGCTACCATGAAGAAAGTCTGCCTGAGGGCAAAGTCAATGAAGAGAGATAGCAGAGCTGAGGAAACTGTAGAGAAAGAGAGTTAGAGTCCTGATCAAACTGCACCTGAAGCCCACATACCTCAGGACTTTACAGTTAGATGAGCCAATAAATTCACTTTATGTTTAAGGTAGCTGGAGTTGGTTTTTGTTTATTGCAATTCAAATATAAGGATAGATTTATCAGACTCTCGGAAACATCACTGGTGTTCTTCCAAGTGTGTACCAATTACTATATTGTGACATATTAATTAATGTCCAGGATGAAAGACAGTAATGAAGATGCACTGTGAATTTCAGAAAATTGAAGAAGACTATCAAGTGGGAATAAAGGAAGGAAAACATATTTCTGTGAGCTCTGAATTGATTTCAAATTTTCAATGTCATCAAAACCCTTGCCAAACTAACTGGGTCTAAGCAGGAGTGTATAGCATATGTCCAGGAATGTACAGCGTATATGGAAGCAGCTAAAGAATGAGAAAATGCCAGCAATAGCAGAAGCAGTTAGAATTCAAGTCTGGCTTGAAGCTTTTAAATGGCTACTATAGAGATTATTTCATGGGAATATAGGAAATGATCATACAGGGGTCCACTGTTTCTTGGAGAGTTGATCTTCCTACCTCTTATTTCTTTTGACTCCCAAGTATACAAACCAAATATAATGAAAAATCACTCCCAGAATGCTGGTTGCAAAGCCCAGGTGGACACTGAGGTCCAAAGGTCAGAGATGACCAGGAAGATGAATTGGTCAAGGAAAGTTAATGGTTCGAGTTGATTATCCATTAAGAAGTCAAAATGGGCAACAGATTCAAAAAGCAGTGGGGGCATCATTTGGGGTTCCCCTTAGAAAACCAGAAGCGTCAAGACCTACCCAAAAGAGAAGCAGAAACAGAGACATATTTCCCAGTGATCTCGACATCCCAGGGAAACAACTCTGTACAGACTAATGCAGCACGCAAACTGCAAAGAACAACAAATGCAAAGACAAGACAGTTTTACTAACTAAATGAAAGAAAGTATCTCATTGTGTGCATTGATATGCAAAATCAAGGGGACCGCAAAAATAAATGGATACAAAATGAAAATATGAAAGTAATAGCAGCAGCAGTAACTACAACAGTAGCAGACAAAAACAGAAAGCTTTATATAATATAAATGCAACTTAGGTCAATGCTGACAGAGGCTGACCAGCCATTTAAAAGTAATGGCTGTCTACTATCATTACTTCTGGATAAGACCACTCTCTGGCAGGGAAATCATGGACAGGAAGACACAAAAGACTGAGACCAAAATTAAACAAGGCTTAATGACTTTGCCTCTAGTTATCTGTGGCTAGAAGCTTTTGCCATTCCTTGGGGAAGAGAAATCAGCAGCTAAACATGAAGCATATCTGTAATATATATGACAATTTACAATATACATGTCCAAACTAAGCATCTGGTAAACTAATCTACAGGCAACTTATAGTTTCACTTGTTTTCCTCAAATCATTCCTCTGTTTTCAAAAAGACAAGCTAAAGAACCTTATTTAGACTTTGATAGACAAGAATTATATTAGTGCCCGCTATATAAACATCTGTCAGGACTATCCCTGAAATTGCATGTTTTTAAGTAGGCAAGTCTGAGCCTTTATCTCAGCTCTTTTCTCTAGATTGGAAAGTGTCCAGCTTTTTGAAGGGCCAGAAGCAAATCTAATCTGAGCAAGAATGCTGATTACTTTTCAAATTGGTAAGAGGACAGTGTTGTTGTCCAGAGAATATAGATAATTTCATAAAATATCTATATTTTTTTGTTAAAGTTAATAAAATTTTGAGCTTATCTTCAAAGATGCAGATCACCTTTTTGGTATAATAAAAAATCTGTCTGGTCATTTTCCTGGTTCCTGGGCTTAAAAACCATTGGAATTTCCTAAGTGATAGAAGTGTCTTTGTTATGTTAATGAAGTGATACCATAGTGGCCCCTAGATAGCTTCAGGATGCAAGCTGGTCACCAGAATGACCAAGTACATAATTATAGGGTTCAGACTTTGAGCCCTGTGATATCAGCCAGTTGTTCAGACCTATAGAGTGCTGAAGACCAAGTTCAATCATGTAGCCAATGATTTAACCAATCATGCTTATGTAATGAAACCTCAATAAAAACTCCAGACACTGAAGCTCAGTGGAGATTTGTGGTTGGTGAACATATTGACACAGCAGAGTGATACACCCCAACTTCTTGGAGAGAGGGCATGCAAGTTCCATGTCCAAGACCCTCCCAGACCTTATCCTATGTGTATTCTTTGTAATAAAACTATAATCATAAGCATAGAGCTTTCCTGAGTTATGTGAGCCATCCTAGTGAATTATCAAACAGGAGGTGGGGTCATGGGAAGTTCCAAATTGGTAGCCAGTTGGTCTGAAGTACAGGTGGCCTGGGAACCCCTGAATGTGTGGCTGGCGTCTGAAGCAAGGGCAGTCTTGTTGGGGACTGTGCCCTTAATCTGTGGAGTCTGATGCTAACTGTGGGCCAGAATTGAATTGTGTACACCCAGGTGAGGTAGAAACAGAACACTTTCTGTCAGAATCAAGAGAGGTGTGGTCAGCTGTCTCTACCTGCATGCCCAAACCACCACCTTTAAGATAAAGCTGGCCAGGGCCTAGAGCAGGTGGCTGTTTTTCCTGAGAGCCCGATGCTTCCCTGACATATGATTTAAGTGGTGATTTTACCAGAGAAGCCAGAACGCCTCCCTTCTTCCCTAATCTTCTAATCAACCTCAGGGTGGTATTTTGGCCACAAAACTTTGCTATAGGAAATACCCTCTCTGTTTATAACTTTAATTACTACCAGGCAATTCAATGGCAGAAAGCTCCCCTACAAACCTCAAAATAAAGATAACCTTTTCAAATACCTGGTATTTGTGCCCAATGTTCTATTCTTCAATATAAAATTTTCCAATTATTTATTTTTCCAATAAGGGTGATTTATTATGCTTGGAACTAAATGTGATTTAACCGATGTAAACACTTGTAAAATAAATTCCCAAATAAGTAAAAAAATATATTTCTGGTCTAAGAGCCTTTTGGCTCTGGGTCCAGTTACACAATCTAATAGTTGCCTACCCGAGCAGGCCATCTCTCTTCTGAAAGCGGGCATGGAATGGTTCTTTTATGGAGGAAACAAATGATGAAGTGAGATTCACCATGAGTCAGCAAAAGAGAAAGAAAAGATTTATGAAAATACATAAAAGGAAAAGGCAGAAAATATAAATTAGGTAACATCTCCTGAACTCTACAAAACATTTTTAATATATCCATTTTGGCAAAGTTTCAAATAAACAAAAGCCACTGTTTTTCAAGGATCCTAAGGAAAAGCGGTGGGGTCTGAAGAGACCCTCTTGTCCATCCTCTTTTGTAAGTCACAAGAGACAGAACAGGTGATAGCAGCTGTGAAGAAGAAGGGAAAACAAGCTATATCCTAGATGCCTGGGGGACAGAAGAAGGCTTAAGAATAGCTGTCGGTCTCTAGCATTGATCGTGGAAATTATCCCACTCAACTGGGATTTGAGGAGCCTAGTTGGAGGGCACTGAGTCCTAGAAATTTAGGCAAACACCCTTTATGAAGGGAGGTGACATGTCTCATGTATGATTTCAGTTCTAAGACTAGAGTTTGCTATATCTGGTTACCTAAGTATTAGGAGGACGGTTTGCCCCAGAATCGAGTCAGCACAACTTAAACAGCAATGAAAGGATACAACCAGTGTTCAAGAATAGGAGCCAAAGAAGGCTTTGGCTGACAAGAGGGAGGAAGTCTGAAGGTACACAGACTTGAGGCAGGCCTATTTGGAGAGAATACAAGCAGCCCTAATGAACAACTAAGCTTATGAAGAATCAGGTTGCCTCCAACAGGGAAAAAATAGGAAAGAGAAAGGATTAGGGCCTCTGGTCTCTATTACTGTGCTCTAAATTGAAATAACATTGAGGTATCACTGGATTCTTTTTTCAAATACCAGCATGGCATGTGGACTGCACATTATATGAAGGATTACTGGGGAGGTTCTTGGGGGACAGGGAGCCAGAATCCCATCTTTCTCTTCCATCCTTCTTCTCAGTGATTCCGGGGGGCCTCTGGGCTTTGGTCCCATAGGCATCTTGTGAAGTCACAGGACACACTCAGATGAAAAAATTTTTCTAACATGGAGCTATAGATCTCCTTTTCTGCATATAAACTTTATTCTTACTATTTTATGGTCCCCTAAATCACTCTCTGCTTTCTCTAACTATTCTAATTATAAATCTCCAATCTTATATGATGTATTAGGGTACCACGAGCTAGCCACACATCTAATACAGCTACTCCAAATTTCTCTAAATTGCTCAGGGAAAGGAAGATACATGTGTATTTATGATCATTGGCTTAGGTCAAGCCCTCACAACCTAGTGAAAAATAATCATTTTCCCCGTGTTGAAATATAGTACCGACTTTGATATCATGTGACAACCCAAGAGAGCTCAAGAATTAAGTGGAAAATCTTATGAGGTTACAGGATAGTGAAAGTCAGAGAAACATGAAAACAAGGAGCCAGGTTTCTTTACTCATTTTACGGATCAGGAAACTGACACCCAGATTGAGAGTTTATGTCATTTTCCCATTTGCTGCTTCTTAGGAAAGTCAAGGTTGGAGCTTAGGTACCCCGATGTGGCCTGGTTTTCCTTCTCCAATAAGTTTGGAAATTATGATGCTGGCATAACAGGTCACTGGAAATCCATATATAAATGAAGATACTTTATCTATTGGCCTTCCTAATAATTGAGAAATCTATTAGAGCCATTTTTGATAGCTGGACATTTAATATTGAAATTAGCTTATAAAGTGAATTAGAGTCGGAAAGGAAGCGAGAGTGATGGCTGCACATTTCTGCATCTGATGCAGGATGGGCATACGTTAGACATAGCCGCATCTGCTGCTCTCACCCAGACCAAGGCACGCCTCCCCTCTCCCACTCTGGGGTGAGTTTGGGAGATACGGTAACAGAAGCACTAAGGCAACGACAATGCCAAAAATGAAAGGAAGGGATAGATTCATGAAACAAGCATTATTACTTAACAGACTCCCAGATATCCCGTGACAATTGCTGCACTCTCAACTCAAGCCTGAGGGAAAAAGGCAGAGGAGAAGATTAAAGAAGACAAGGATGAGAATTGTTGAAAGTTGGAGTACTGTCTGTGGCACAAGTTTCCAGTTAGAGAGTTTTTTGAAAATGAGCAATACATTTGCCAGCCCTTTGGTATTTTTTGCTTATATTGATGTATAGAAATTGCCAGTATTGCTTTCATCTTTTTAGATTTTCTTCATCAAAGTATCAAACTACTCAGAGGTTCTTCACTTATTCCTGGCATGTAGAGATAATGTGAAGCTCTCCAGGCTTAGGAAATGGCACATGAAACTTCCTTCAACAAGCTTCTGAAGTCTGTGACCCACGTCTGTCTCTGTCCTCCTTCTCTTGCGCCTAGTCTTACTGTGTAGAAGGACAGAGGCCTGGTAACCTCTCCAACTCAACACGTCTAAAACCAAAGTAGCAGCCTTCTCCCAGCTTCAATGGCCTGATTTTGTTAACTCTCCCAGGCCTCCAAATTATCTTTGATTCTTTTCTTTTTCTTATGTGTTGAGGACATCATTGTGTTATGAGACTTCTCCTTCCATGAGATCTGATTCCCTCCTTTACCTTCCATTCCCTCTGCCTCCAACTTCACCTCCAGCTTTAATGCTGCAAATTGCTGTTTATTGCCCATTCCTACCCCTCTCCCCAATAAATCCTGAATACTACCAGGGTCAGGATTTAGGGTATTTATATTAAGTTATAAGGTTAATTAACCTAACAGGGACATTAAGATGAACACATTGTGTGAGAGGATCATGTTAATTCTTCCTCAGAAAAGGAATAACGGCAAAGGAAGACTTCTATAAGCGAGGATAAAGGGAAGTCATTGAGTAAGCCAGGAAATTGTTCCTAGAAAACTGTCAGTTTCTAATCACCGCAGGCAACCCTACTATTTTATTTCTATTACCTTTGGATATACCCATAGTGATTGGCATTGGGTCAATGTGCCTTTTTTAAGGGGCACTGTGGAAAAGCACCCAGAATACCTTACCCATAAACAAGCCTCAGGGAAAGGAACCCCTAGTAGCAAAAGTGAAGGAGGGTAGACGATCTCTGTGGCTTTTAGAAAATAGAATATAGCTGAGTATAACTATCACAAGGTCCTTATGATCACAACTCTTTTTTTTTTTTCAGTCTCCATAGAGACAGTCAAAAATTGCCAGTGCTGACTATATTGCAAGTCGTCACGGTGGGATATTGGGAAAAGTTTTCAGCTAGCAATAATCATGCCTTGGATAAACCACATTGGCTACGATACTGCCACTGCACAAAGCTAATCACAACCTTTATTTGCTCCAAAAAGATCCAGTTACTAACATAATCAAGTACAAACTCCTTAATCTAGAATTCGAGATTTGACATCAAAATATCAAACCAGTCTTTCAAAAAAGAATCCCTACTACTCATTAACATGAGTCCTTGGGGATGATCTCCTCCTGTAATCTTGATTTACACCTGGAAGGACCTCTCCTGGGCTCAGCCTCACCTATATCCACCCCCACCTTCACCATGAAACTTTATCTGACTAACAAGTCCCCATTACCTCTCCCTCCTCTGAACTCCCTTAGCAGATACAGTCTGAACTCTCATTTGGCTCGTGTGTGTGTGTGTGTGTGTGTGTGTGTATATATATGCAAACACACATATATATACATATATACACAAACACTCACATATATACCACCTTTAAACAATTCTCTGTGTCTGTATCTTCATGTACCAGGCAAAATCATTAGTTTCTTAAGGACAGTTTCTGTTTGAGTTGGACAAGGTCGTAATTAGCACCTAGTTCATGAAGGATCTTCAATCAATATTTCCTAAGCGATTACTGATTGAGCCACTGTCAGAAACAGATGAAAAATTGAGTTGGTGGGACAAAAAATATCTTAGATCCTGGGATGGTTAGCAGAACCTGGCACTTATCTAAAGACCCCAGAGTGAGCAACCTCTGAATAATAAACCACACAAATTGAATACTCATGCAGATCCAAACCAATCAACATGCTGGAAAAAATTCTGGACTCTGTGAGCATTGGGATTTTCAGAAGCTGTTAAATATTTTTGTAGGCATTTAACTTAAGAGGCTTAAGGGAGCCGAAACATCCATAACCTTTTTCTAAAAGGAATGTAATCACATGAATAGCTCTTTATTTTTTACTTGCGTTGTCAAGTGGTCCTTGAAATAATCTTGAAAGGTAGAGTGGGAAGTTATTAAAAACCAAGGGGCAGAGAAAGCTAGACTAGCTCTTTTCCATCTCACCCTTAGGAAGCATCAGCATATTACGTATTTCTTAGACATCGGGACTCCTCTACAAAGAGGTCTCTTTATTTTTGATTTTATGATTCTTACGAACTTGGTTTCCAGAGTGCCTGGTCCCCAAAAAAGATGTTGAAATCTTTCTCACTGGCATTCTATAATCTACCTAAACTCTTCTGTTCTTATTTTAATTACCATCTGGATGTAGGAACAGCTCCAGTCCCTTGAGCTCCCATTCGCTCCAGGGTACCCACACACAGCCTAACAGATCAGTTCAATAAAGGCCAAAAGTCCACCAGCCCATGTGCCCTATCATCGTGGGCAGTCACTGAGCCAAAAACCACTTGGGTTTTTCCGTGGGTGTGGATAAATCACCCTGTTTTTGCCACAGGATTTTAGAGTCTGGGACTAAGACTTTATTGGCTTCAACATCTGGGTTTCCTTACAGCCGAGGATGCAAAATAGAAATAGAAATGGGGAGGTGTCCGCAGGTGTCCGTGCAGGGCTCCGCCTTTCTCCCCACCTGCCTATCTCCTACCTAAGCCACAGGCTGGCATTTCCCCCGCGCTCTGCGGCCTTGAGCAACGAGTCTCGACCCTACAGACGGGATTATTTGTCTTCGTTCCATGAACCAGATATAATGATTCTGATTTATATATTTAAGCAAAGGGAACAAACTCTCAAGACCCAAGGACCAGGACACAGTTTTTCCGTCTCAGGGACTTCGAGTTGGACATTTTTCTCCTGCGAAGCCTTCCCTGGGATGATGGCTGAATCAAGTAATTATGTAAATCAGTTACACTTTGGCTAAAAAAAACCCCACCCCAGTTCCCTACGCCAGAGCCAAGCTAGCGCCCCCCACGACCGGCTCCCCAGACCACCAGGTTTCAGTTCAACCTAGAGCTACGGAAGTGGGAGGAACTGCTGGGGCGCCGGAGGGAGGCGGAACTTGGTCTCCTGGCAACGGCCGTGGCGATTGGCCAGCCCTTCTGCAGCCGAGGCCAATGGCCAGGCGTCCTGAAAACGCACGGCGCAGCGACTGCGGCTGCGCGCGAGATTTGAATAGGTGGCGGCTCATAGCTCGCGGCGCAAAAGGGGCTGCTGGTGGTTAGCGTCTTCTCGCCATGGATAACCCGGAAAATGTCTTTCAGTAAGTGTCCATCTGGTGGGATGGGGGCGCCGAGGGGGCTGGGGCGCCCAGGGTTCGGGCCCAGCCCGCCGCAGATCTGCCTCCGTTTGCCTTCTCCGCCCCTTGCCTGGGCTTTGGGGTTTGCCCCACCCAGCAAGGTCGTGGGCCGCTCGAGAGTCGTGGGGAGGACGCGGCGCCGCGTATCGCGGTCTCGGCGGAGGCCACAGTGGCCGTCTGGTGGGGATTCGGGCAATTGGTGAGGCCCTCAGAGCTCTTGTGTATTCTTCGTAATGAATGCCCTGTGGACAGTTGCTGTTCTGGAAGAAAAAAGTCCAACCCAACCAAAAACTAAACCTTGTGTTTTATGAGAAATTTTCAAAAAGTCACTTATTAAGAAGTTCTACAGTAGGGAGAGAATTAAAAATTACTGTCTTACCCATAATCTCACTGTTACTTTTTAAAAATCTTTGAATGCAGGGCACTTTAAGAAAGAAAAAAAAAGCTTATTGTTGAGTTATTTATGCCAGGCTGCTCGCAGTTTTTAAAGTTCCCACGCCTTTGTTTTATGACTTAGGTGATTTATTCAGACTGATTTAGAAGTTTTTAAAGCAATTAAGTCATATGTGGCAGGAAGTGAAACTGGTTAGTTTTATCAGTTCTTTGGGATCAGAAGAGGGAAGTTGTTAAATACAAGTCAAAACAAGTATCTATTTGTTTTACTACTTTTTTTTTGGCCTTCAACCTAGCCAGCAACTATGTTATTTTGGAAGTCCCCCATCCCATTTATAAAGGGAAATTAGGTCATTCTCATCTTATTTTGACTTTCTAAGATTAATTTGCTTTAAGAACTGGGTGTTTTAGTATCAACAGTTTTTTAGTATTACAGTGCATTTAGGCCATTTTACTAGGGAAAATTGGTTGATATTAAAACATAAAATGTTTTCCTTGAGAAGGCCTATTACACGTATTTTGGGAAAAAGACTCTGACAGGGATTTATCCCTCTGCTAGAGGTATGAGAGAGATTCAAAATTTAGAAGCAATTTTTTTAATTTTTAAAAGTAATATATTTATATGGTTAAAAAAAGATTTAGAAAAGTATTCATCAAGAACTCTGATACCTGTCTACTCTCTTCCTACCCCTTCATATGTAACCATTTTTCTTTATTGGATGTGTAAATATTTATATTATTACAATATATTAAATGTCTATATGTTTGTATATGTGTGTGCGTATGTGTGTACATTTCCTGCCTTTATCTCACACAAAATCAGCAGAGTGTATACACTACTCTTTTTGCCTAGCAGTATCCTTGGAGATTGCTCTCAATCCATACATAAAGCTCTCTCTCATTCTTTAACAACTGCATACTATTTCATGCACCACAATTGATCCAAATAGTCCTCTATTGATGGACACAGGTTGTTGACAATATTTTGCTATTATAAATAATGCCTCAGTGAAAAATCTTGTACATATGGCATTTTACACATACACTCATATCTGTCTTTTAGATTCTCAAAAGTGACTTTATTAGATCAAAAGCAAATCAGGCTCCAATTTTGGTAGATACTGCCAATTGCCTTTGGTTGGAATTGAGTGCACTTTCCCCTGTAAGCAAGATGTGTTAGAGAGCCTGCTTCCTATTGCTTCACCTATACAGTCACAATTCTTATTTTTGCCAATCTGATGGGTGAGAAATTGTATCTCAGGTAAATTTCTCTTATGAGAGAGGTCGCACATCTTTTCGTGTTTGAGAGCAATGTATATTTTTCTGTGAAATACTTTTTTATGCCCTTTGTTCATTTTTAAAAATTGGGTTGATGACTTTTCCCTCAGTTTCTGGAAGCTCTTTTTCCAATTTATCATTTCTCTTTTGACTCCGTGTTTTGTTTGTTTTGTCAATTTGACATGTAGAAGCTTTTATTTACATATAGTTGTCTTTAGCTGTTCTTTTGAGTCATAAGAAACACCGATTTCATTTGTATACTGAAGTGATAGCAAGAAGTATTGCTTTTTAAATCATTTTTTCAAATGTCCCTGAAATCAAATCTTGTAATTTCTCAGATGGAGAACCTAGGAGTCTTCCTGAATTTGATTCTCATACCCGGTGTGCAGTCCCATCAGGAAGCCCATTGTGTCTTTTCCCAAATTTCACACAAGGGCTGTTCCCACCCTGGTCCAGCTCACCACCCTGTCTCTGGGACTTCCCAAAGCTTACTAGCTGGTTTCCCACTTCTCACCACCACCACCCCCCCCACTGATGTTTTAAAATGCAAATGAGACCTTGTCACTCCCATCTTCCACTGCTCATCACACTTAAACCACACTACACTGGTTTTCTTTCTGTTCCTGAAATAGTCCAGTTTCTGAAGTTCTCTCAGCCTTGACCATTTCTCCCAGATAGCTACATGGCTGTCTGGCACTGATCACACGCCATCCCCTTTGAGAGGCAGGCCTTCCCTGGCCCTCCTATCTGAAAATAGTAACTCTTACCACACTCTGACCCTCCTCATGTTTTGTTTTGCTTTGCTTTGTTTTCTAGGTACTTAATGTAAACTGACATTATTTTACATGTTTCTTTTTGTTTGTTTATCCTACTAGCACCTGAGCTCCCATGGAGATTTTGCTTTTCCTGGTTGGTTTTTTTAAGCTGTGCTTGGGTGTGTGGAAGTAGGGGAAGCAGAGTTCTCTGGGCACTCTTAGGGGCTGATTTCTCAGCATTGCCATCATGTGTTCTTGCTCAGGGACACTGTGTTATACTGAGGCCAGGAAACTGTATGAATGCTGCCCCTTTTGGTGATAATGACATTGGGGATCAGTGAGAGGAGAAGGAGATTCTTGGGGATAGAGCTGGGGACTGACTTTCTTCTGGAAAAACACTGGCTGCTTCTGAGTTTTCTGACTACCTCTGAGTGAATGCCCTTTAAATTCTATATAGCATTTGGATTGATATTTAAGATAATAATTTATATACCTTAAATATATATGTAAATATAAATATGTATATAAATAAATAAGTTTTGCTGTTAGGAATTATCCCTAATATCCCTTATGCATAATTTTCTCTGTTCTAGAATGTTTGAAGCCCATATGCAGAGCTACAAGGGTGACGACCCACTTGGTGAATGGGAAAGGTTAGCATTTAGTTTATTTTATTCCTTTAAACAAACTATATACTGCTGTATGGAAAATTAACATTATTCTTATTTTTCTAGCTACATGCAGTGGGTAGAAGAGAATTTTCCTGAGAATAAAGCATACTTGACAACTTTATTAGAACATTTAATGAAGGAGTTTTTAGATAAGAAGAGATACCACAATGACCCAAGATTCATCAATTATTGTTTAAAATTTGTAAGTATACTTTCATATGTATAATTAAATCTATAATCATGTTGTATTTTTGCTTCTTTCCCCTAGATCGAAAGATCATTTTAAACTATATTTTACTTCTTTGTTTTCAATTCTGAGGATATAAAGAGGAAAAACAAACTTTTTTTTTTGTTCTCTTAACAACACAGAAGATTTCTGTAACCTCTGGTCACCAAGAAGTGTGTAGGAATTTCTCCCCACCCGCAACCAATCAATCATTTCTGCAGTAGACAACAGCTGAGTGTCCTCTGATTCAATTCTGACATTATCTGTCTGGAGATAGTGTCAGATTCCACAGGTTGAGGACTTGGTCCCACAAGACTGCTCCCTCATTGCCAATGCCATTTGCAAACCCTGGGTTGTTTTATGTGTGATTCTGACTGACTATAAAGCAGGGTTCCCATAACCCCCTCCTTGGGTTCAATTAATTTGCTAGAACGGCACATATAACTCAGGGAAACACAGGCAGTCCCTGGGTTACAGATGAGATACATTCCTGAGAATGTCTTTAGATTGGGTTTGTATGTAACTCAGATCCTGGTGAACAGCATATACGGTAGTAATAATAACAATACTATAATGGCTCGTATGTGATAATAATACAGTATAATCCTGTAATAATAATATCCCTGTACTGTAATAATAAGTTACAGAAACTATTATGCTCTTTCTTTTAATTCAAACAAACTGAACATAAAAACAAACTCATACACAAAGTTTAGATGGAGATAGGAGACATTTCAAAAAAGAATATTAAGGGTTAACACTCCCTACTGTTGCATCAGTGTCTTGCTCACTGGAAGGGGCATTTTTGAGGCAAGAAGGTAGCTGACATTAATCAGAAGGTGATGGTGGAGATGGTGCTGGAGGGCATGGACTGGGTGTTGGAGAATCGGGATTTGATTCTCTTGCTGGAGGAAGGGAGCTTACCACTGAGGTCAGTTTCTTGAAAAAGGTATCTAGAATTGTTAGCACAGCCTTTTTCTTTTTGTCATCATAAATGGCCTTGTAGCAGCTGATGTTCTTATTAACTGCATGGCAAACCTTTGTAAACAGCTCGGTGTTAGGATCTTGCTCCTCAAGCTTAGCAAATCCTCCTTCAATGAGATGAAAGCCTTCAGCGAATTTTTTTGTCATAAACTTTCTCAGCTCTGGATCTTCTGATTCTTTGTGTTCTTGTGTTTCTGTCAGTTGCTTCTCTATCTACCTATGAGACTAGCCGCCACCGTAAAGATGCTAACAGACAGCTTACTTCATGTAGGTTTGTTTACATGTGCAGAAGAAACTGGTATCCGGATTATTAGTTTAATTATTTATAATAATTATAAATTATCCTTATGGGGAGCCCGTTCATAAGTACAGAACACCATAAGTCAGGTCACCTGTGACCTGAGGACTACCTGTACTTACATTTACTGGTTTATTATAAAGAATATTACAAAGGATACCAATGATCACCAGATGAAGAGATGGATAGGACAATGTCTTCTACCTCCACATCTTGTCCCACTGGAAGGTCTTCAGGGGCAAGACCTAACACACATGGGCTATCATCTCCTATGATAATAATGCCCTTTTCTGGAATGCCTCCTGAACGACCTGCCTGAGTTTGTTTTACAGTTAACTTTTTTTTTATAAATGAAAGAATATACTCTAATGATATAAAAGTATAATATAGTAAACCTATAAACAAGTTATATAGTCATTTATTATCAAGTATTATATACTACACATAATTATGTGTGCTATACCTTTATATGACTGGCAGTGCAGTAAGTTTGTTAATATCAGCACCACCACAAACATATGATTAATGCATTGAGCTACAACATTAGAACAGCTTTGACATCACTAGACAATAGGAATTTTTCAGCTCCATTATACTCTTACAGGACCTCCATCATATATGTGGTCTTTGTTGACCAAAACATTTTTATGCAGCACATGGCTGTATTTTACAATATTATACCAGTCATAAATTTTTAAAAGTTGTATGGCCAGTGGTCTATATTCTAGAATCTTTGGCTTCTGTATTGTGCAGTCAGTGATTACATTTTAAAATCCTCTGTGTATCAAATCTGCCTATGTTGCAGCACAAGATAGAAACCATTAAATTATAAGAAAGTTTATTGGATGAGAAGTATGTTTGGGGAAGGGAGGGTAAGCAGGCACTCCTAGGTACTAAGAAGGTTCCTGGGAGTACATTAAATTCAATGTGATTCATTAAGAAAATTTTAACTCTCAGAAACTAAATTTAGTACTAAAATGAAGTGGCCGTCTTGGGTTAGGTTGAGACTCTTAAATCTGTAAGTAAAGGCACAGGGGCATAATGAAATCAGTGGAGTGGATAAGGTAAAAGTGAATTTGTTCACTAAATTACAAAACAATTACTATTGGAGGCATCCCGTGGAACTTGATGGAGCAAGCTCAGATTAAGGCAAATGTAATAGTTTACATAATGGGTCAATATAGACCCCACCAGCTTAGGAAATAGTATGGGTAATAGTGTGGGGACATTGAATGTCAAGGAAAGGAATGAGGCTAAGTTTTAGGTTTGCCATCAGAGAACCACACATGCCTTCCCTTACACAGTACACCCTGAGACCTCCTTGAAGACAGAAGGAACGTTGAGTTCCGGTGGGACTCGGCCAGAGCTAGGCTAGCAGTTTTGTTGTTATGTCTTTTTGCTTTGGGTTCCTGTAGGCTGAGTACAACAGTGACCTTCATCAGTTTTTTGAGTTTCTGTACAACCATGGGATCGGAACCCTGTCATCCCTTCTGTACGTCGCCTGGGCGCAGCATCTGGAAGCTCAGGGAGAGCTGCAGCATGCCAGTGCCGTTTTTCGGAGAGGAATTCAAAACCAAGCTGAACCTAGGGAGCTACTGCAACAACAGTACAGGTAGTTTCAAAATAAAACTCTGCTTTGAAATATTTCCTGCTTTGAAATACAACTTTTTCTCTTAAAAATTATATTATCTATTTGTACATGGAAGTTCTTCTCGTTATGGAAAATGTGGATAATACCAGGATAGTGTAAAGAAAAAGAAACTTTCCAGAGGTATTACTGCTAACATTTTGGTGTATTTCCTTCTGTTATCTTTTCCTATGTCTATGTGTGTCTTTGTGTTTGTGTATTTTAACAGTAAATCACACTGCATGTCTCATAATACATATCAAGCTTAATACTTCTCTTAAGTTATGAACTAATTCTGAAGTGGTTATGAAATCTGTCTCAGAGTTATGTCATAATTTAACCACTCTCCAACCAGATATTTAAGTTGTTTACAACATTTTGATTTTTATAAAGAAGACCATGATGAATATTTTAATGAATAACTTGGTGTTCACAGTTTTTTACTTTTTCTGTGATTAAATATGCCTCATTTAGAGAATTTTAAAAATTCAGAAAATTAAAGAAGCAAAAGAAACCTTTTGGCATTTTTATTCTCTGCTTGTTACAGGATTGCAGGCATGCTGTAATATGCAGCATGTGTTTACATATACAGCTTTGTGTCAAAGTCTTTTTCCTTTATCATAAAAGTATTTTTTAATATGTTTCCTATTTGTGTTTAGTTCCTTCTGATAGATTCTCAGAATTGAGACTGTTCAGTCAAAGGATGTATGAAGAGCTTTTAGGCTTGGGGTGCATATAACCCAACTGCCTACTCAAAGGTTATACCACTTTTTTACTCTCACCCTCTCATTAGTAGAATTTGAGACTCATTATCCACTGTATCCCTTGTCAGCCTTTAATATATTCATTTTTCAACTTTGCTATAGTACTCATGCTTTTTGAAAAACTTTATTATGAGAATTTCCAAACATACATTAAAAAAAGAAAAATTAGTATAATGAAGCTCCATTTATCTACCACCTACTTTTAATAATTATTAACATTGGGTCATATATTTTCTGTGCTGAGGAATTTTAAAACAAATCCAAAACAGCAAAATATTTTACCCCAAACACTACCATAAACATCTCTGAAAGCTTATTTCTTATACAACCTTATTCTATAATCACACTGTTAATGGAAAAGAACCCAAATTCTGTGCAGTAATTTAAAGAGGTTTATTCTGAGCTGAATATGTGCAACCATGGCCTGTAGATTTATGCCCAAGAAGCTTTGAGCAAGTGGTCCTACAGTGGTTGGGTTACAGTTTGGTTTTATGCACTTCAGGGAGCCAGGAATTAACACGTAAAGTCATAAATCAATATGTGGAAGAAGGCATACATTGGTTTGGCCTGAAAAGGCAGAATATTTCGAAGCTTGAGGTGGGGGAGGGCTTACAGGTTGTAGGTGGGTTTAAAGATTCTTTAATTTATAATCGGTTAAAGAAATGAAGCTTTGTCTAAAGGCTTGGAATGTTTTAAGATAAAGAAAGTCTTACAGACAAGCCACCAGACATATACCAAGACTCAAGTGATGTGTTAAATAAATTGATTACCTGTGGGTGTGGATTAACCTTTGTCTCACATGGCCTTAGGATTATTAATGATTTTGTATCTTATTGTTACAAAGAGTAACTCTAAAAAGGACAGGGCACAACTAGGCATGTCTGATGTCTCTGACCTCCCTTCTCAGGGCCAGCAACTCAGCTTTAAGGTTTTTCTGGGGTCCGCTTGACCAAGAGGGAGTCCATTCAGTTGGTTGGGGGAGGGGCCTTAAGATTTTATTTTAGTTTACAACACCTAACAAAATTAACAATAATTTTTTAATATTATCTAATTTTCAGCCTTTCCTCATCATGTAAAATTGATTTTTTTTTACCGTTGGTTTGTTTGAATTAAGAGCCAACAAGGTTTAGCATTTTGTTGTACATCTTGTAGTCTCTTTATAGTGTGCTCTTTGGCTTGTGTCACCTGAAAATGTTAGGCTTGGGAGTTGCACATTACTGGACAGGTAGAGTGATGTGCAAAGGGGCCATGAAATGACATATTTGAGAAGTTCTCACAAAAGGTGAGCAATAATATATCTGCCCATTGATGCAGTGGTCTACGTACTTGTATGCTTTCACTTCTTTCTTCCAAATATAGTCATTATTTCCCAGAGGTATAAAAAACCTAAAATAGGAGTTCAAACATCCTATGTAAGAACATTTGCAGAGCTGATACACAGTGGGAAAGGGTGCATTTGTTATGTAAATTTGAGGAATACTGACATAAGGCAAAAGGAGGAATTTTTCTAATAGGGGTGTTTTAAATATGAAGCTATTTCTAGCATTTTATTTTTTAAATTTTGAAGCAACTCTAAAATTCAACTTGTACATTCTCTCTTGACCTCGGTCTTTGCTAGTTATAATAAGCTGTCTATGGTATTTAGTTTCCACTGTAATGTAGATATGTATTAAACCATAACTTTATAATCTTTAGTGATGTCTTTTCTGCTGTCATTTAGGTTATTTCAGACACGCCTCACTGAAACCCATTTGCCTGCTCAAGGTAAAATAAAGCTTTCTGAAATGTCTAAATTGTTGATAATTTAGTCTTTGATTTGTACCGCTTTTTTTTTTTTTTTTAAAAAAAAAATAAATCCATCTAGTATTTAATGAAAACCAAATTGTTCTGTCTCCACATAATAAGGAAAGCACTATCATAATCATCATGCCCACTTATATAGCCCTGGAGAACAGGGGCTTGTCTTAGCACTTTAAAAGAGCAAAAGCCAGGCGTGGTGGCTCACGCCTGTAATCCCAGCACTTTGGGAGGCCTAGGCAGGAGGATTGCTTGAGGCCAGGAGTTTCAGACCAGCCTGGGCAACATAGTGAGAACCTGTCCCTATGAAAAATAATAATAAAATTACCCAGGCATGGTAGCATGCGCCTGTAGTCCCAGCACTTTGGGAGGCTGAGGCAGGAGAATTGCTTAAGCCTAGGAGTCCAAGGCTTCAGTGAGCTACGATCATGCCACTGTACTCCAACCTGGGTTACAGAGCAGGACCCTATCTCAAAAAAAAAAAAAGAAAAGAAAAAAGAATAATGAATGCAAACAAACCTGTAAGAAAAGCTTGATAATTTCAGTGTATTTCTTGGATTAAAAAATACTCAGGAGGCTGAGGGTGGAGGATGCTTGAGCCCAGAAGTTCTGTGATCGTGTACTACACTCCAGCCTGGGTGACAGAGCAAGGCCCTATCTCTAAAAAAAAAAACAAATCAAAATTGCCCAAAATAGAGGACAGTGCTAACTCTGGACTCCATCTGTTTTGAATTGAATCAGATGTGTGTTTAATGCAGCTTTTAAAGGAATGTAGCCATTTTTTTCTTAGAAATAAAAATCACATTTCAGAAATAAACGTTGAATATCCTATCCTGTTGTTTAAAATAACTAGTTAGGTTTTACATTTCTTTTGGGTACTTCCTTGGGCATTTTGAATTGATCAGAAAATTATCTCTACAATACTTCTCTTATCTAAAAAATGTTTTAAGGATGGGTGCAGTGGCTCATGCCAGTAATTCTAGCATTTTGGGAGGCCAAGGCAGGAGGATCGCTTGAGGCCAGGAGTTTGAGACCAGCCTGAGCAACATAGCAAGAACCCATCTCTACAAAAAAATAAAAAAAAATTAGCCGGGCCTGGTGGCGCATACTGATAGTCCCAGCTACTTGGTCGTCTGAGGCAAGTGGATCACTTTAGCCCAGGAGTTTGAGGTTGTAGTAAGCTGTGATGATGCCACTGCACTCTATCCCAGGCAATGGAGTAAGACCCTGTCTCCAAAAATAAATAAATAATGTTTTGGTTATGATTTCTGAGACAGTGTGAATGAGTTGATGTATTTCTTATGCTACTTACTGAAAGATCAGGGGACTGTATTATATGAAATAATTTTATTTAATTTAGTTTTACCCTTATTTCTTATTTCATCCTCTCTTCCCTCATAGCTAAAACCTCAGATCCTCTGCATAATGCTCAGATTTTAAACCAAATAACAACATCAAAATCAAATCCAGGAAACAGCTTGGCCTGCGTTTCTAAGAATCAGGTAACAGTGACATTTGTGGGTTGTATGGAAACTGGGAATGGAATTGAATGGCCATCCTGGCTTCCCTCTACACCCACTTTGACATTTCATTTCTTTTACCTGTCTCTCGTGACTCTAACCTCCATGTCAACCACCTGCTCCTGTGGCAACTTCCTGGGCCTGTTGTCATCTCCCACTCCTCACCTCAAATATAACTTGTTGTCTGACCTAGAGACCTCCTGTCTTCACTGCCCCCAGCAGCTTCTCCTACCAATATCCTCTCCCCCTCTGTTCTGCTGGCTTCCCTGCACAGGCTCAGGGAATCCCTACCTTGGATCAAACCCACCTGGAGGCTTCTGAGTCTGCTTAAAAAACTCAAAGCCTCAAACATTGATGGCTGTAACCTAAATTAGAGCTCTAATACTCCCAGGCACTGGGACTTGCTTCCAGTGTCCCAGTTCACTCTTTATGTTTTATGTATCTCTTGTGTTTCCCAATCTACTCTTTTGTGCCAAGTTATACTAATTTAAAATTTCATTTCACTCTCCTCAAACTTGGGACCTGGCTACTTCTAGGCTTCCAGTTTCTCAGGAGCTAGCAAAATACTATTTCAGAAACAGCAGAGGCCAACAGATGACATCTGTCAATTTTCTGCCACCAACCAATAAATTTAACTGCATCGTTCCATGCCATTCCAGTGGGAAAAGATAGCTTTCCACCTGTGCTTGTCTTCATTCTCATCAAGATTTTTGCCCTCTTGAGACTTCTTCTGCCCCCGTGGCTTATCAACATGTAAAAATGCTCAAGTCTCTCCTTCCCTCAGCCTCACGTTTCCCAGCATCTTTTCCCTCATAGCACAGGTGCCCTTTCAGAGTTTGCCAAGGCCCTCCCTGGAGCTGAATCCTATGGAAATGCCTCTGTGCCTAGTGCACACATGCAGGTTTTATTAATGTAACACATTACTAGAAGTGAAATATGCATTTCTAACTTTGACAGATAGTACAAACTATTCCCATGTACACCATATCCATGCCTGCCAGCCCCGTTGCTTCCTATTGCCCTAGGTTTTAGACGGCAGAGATGGGTCTTATTTGTGGTCATATTCCCCAGACCTAGCTCAGGGCATGACATGGAGGAGGTGCTCAGTAAGTATTTGTTTAGTGAATGAATGCTAGCATTGGAAACTCCTGCAGGGGTGGGGAACCCGTGACCTCAAGGCCATGTGTGGCCCTCCAGATCCCCAGGTGTGGCCTCTTGACCAAATCCAAACTTCACAGAACAAAAGGATTCGTTCTGTAAAATTTGGGTTCAGTCAAAAGGCTGTACTCAAGGATCCAGAGGGCCACATGTGCCCTTGGCAGGGCTCTTCTCTACTACTGAGTAAGGCTTGTTTTGTTTTGTTTTGTTTTTTTCACTTTCTTATTGGATTAAGTTACAATAGTTACTGTAAGGTTAATGATGAAAATTAAAGCTCCAGATGTTAACTAATGTGAAGAACATATACAAATCTGCTTGAGCTTAAAAGATGTCTCTTCCCTCAAGCATTTTCATACTGTTTCGTGAAGTAATTTGGGTGAAGGTTTCTTCTCAGATAAGTGAATGCTTATGTTTGTTTTCTGTCTTCTAGGGTTCAGAACTTTCTGGAGTGATATCTTCAGCTTGTGATAAAGAGTCAAATATGCAAGTACCATCAATGTAATAATCTAATACTTAGTTTCCTTCAAGTGCTACTTCAGTACAGTGTTATAAATAAAGTATTTTTCCCTATTATAGAGAACAAAGGGTGATCATGATTTCTAAATCAGAATATTCTGCGCACTCGTCTTTGGCAGCCAACGCTGATGTTCAGCAGGTTGTTATGTATTGCAAGGAGAAGCTTATTCGTGGAGAGTCAGAATTTTCCTTTGAAGAACTAAGAGCCCAGAAATATAATCAACGGAGAAAGCATGAGCAATGGGGTACTTGCAATCTTATATTTTAAGTTATTCTTATGTTACTTAATATAATCCTCATCTTTTTATAATTATACTTTTTATCAAATAATTGACTATGCTGAAAGACTCTGCAAAAAAAAAGGCTCCAGCTCAACTTATCAAAAGCGTAGAACTCTTTGTTAAACTCTAGTTGTAGCAGCCATGTTTGTCCAAGTACTAAATTGATGTCTTGACAGCAAAGCTCATAGTTGAAAGAGCACTAAAGTAAGTATCTATACCATTGTCACCTTAGCTTTGGTGAAATAGATCTGTATATAGTAATTCTAAACCTGTCAGTTATTTGTACTGTAAAAGGATTAAGTTAGGAACTGAAATTCAGAAGAGCTTTTCCAAAATCAGCACCAACTATTAATACAAATAAAACATTCAGGAGTTCTCTGGTTGAAGTGCCATGTTATTTGTGAATCAAGTTTTGTTCCTCACAGGGAAAGCTGTGTGCCTTAACACCAGTGTTTGCACTTGGCTTTCCTGAAACAACATGGGCCTTGGAGAGAGGAAAATGAATCTTTGTTCCACTCAGGGCTTTTATACTGTCCAAATTATTTGGACTATAGCCACTCTCTGAGCCCTTCTTTTTTGTTCATTACTTTTCATAATCGGTTGTCAACAGAGAAAATAGTTAACACTCAGTGGAGGACCCATTTTGTGCCGGGCATAGGTGCATTTTTCTTTCACACTCCAGTGACCTGCAGCCTCAAGCCAGACTCTGAATTGTCTGTGCTATGGCTCTGTTAACCAGTTACTGGAAGTGAGGCTAACCACAGTGTACTTGATGCCCTGACCTTTTAGTACCCTTTACCTCTTACAAAGTCCCTAGAAATTTATATCTTTTAAAAACTAAAAGTGAAAAATCATTTTCAAATTATTTACACAGTCATAATTGTTTTATAAGCAGTGTTTAGTATTATACTGTGCTATTAACAAGTATTAATCAACATGTAAATTTTTTAAAATAACTGAACTTAATAGTAACCATGTTGAGGGCAGGTAAAAATTATAATTAACAGGTAATACAAGTTTCAGTTCTAAAACCTAATAAACATGGAAGAGACTAATATAAGAAATTGTCCTAGAATATAACCTTTTCCTGATTTTGCATGTGTTCCTCTGATCACCTGAATTTAAGTTTCGCATGCAATCCATATTTTATCTTTCCTAAAGTAAATGAAGACAGACATTATATGAAAAGGAAAGAAGCAAATGCTTTTGAAGAACAACTATTAAAACAGAAAATGGATGAACTTCATAAGAAGTTGCATCAAGTGGTAGAAACATCCCATGAGGACCTGCCTGCTATCCAGGAAAGGTCTGAGGTATGTACGTGCTCTTCACTGAGGCATCCTATGCCCAGCAACAGTAATTGCAGTGTTGATGTGTTTCTTTCTGTGTACTATTTTTAGAGTTAATTCTGATCTTAATTTAAAAAGGAACTTTCTGAAATTTTAACATAATTTGATGCAGAAAGATGTTCAAAATGTAGAATGAGAGAAGGAAGTTACAAAACAGATTGGGTAGTACATTTTAGATATGTGTATGTATGTGTACATGTTTGTGTATTCCTATGTTAATTATTTAATAAAGTCTTTTCTGTTTTGTGTACAATGATGGTGTATTATGTAGTGAAAATTTGAATATAATCCTTTCATTAATTTGTCATCTAGATGTATTTTCTGTTTGCCATTTCATGTTGGAAAGGAGGAAAGGTAGTGAGTGTGTTGGAGCCACATATATTTTCTTGATTGTTTTACAAGAAGTATTTAGTGGACAAGGAGATTGGGAATAAATTAAGCTGTGTAATGGTTGCCTAATCTTTCACATGGTATATGTCTATGACATGGAATACCATGAAGATAAAACATCCTCTTTTCTTACAGATTTTGATAATTATAAAAACACGTGATTATATGATGGTTTTTAAAAAATTGAATGAAAGGTGTGTGTATGTATATATAGATGTGTGTATTTGTATATCTTTATTGCTACTGCTGTTGTTTGTATTTTTCCAGACTTTTACTGTGCATGAACACACATAAATATGAATACAATTGAAGTTTCTGCATAAATAAGACTTATCTCCTGCTTTTTCTACCTAACACATCTTATAGATCTTTTACTATTATTGCATGGAGATCTAACTCATTCTACTTGCAGCACAGTCTTCTGTCATACCTTATAAAAGGGCATGCGTCCAGTAGAAACTGTTACAAATCATGCTACCGTGAGGATTCTTGGACATATGAGTTATATCTCTAGAAAAGATAGAAGTAGAATAACTGCCTTTGAAGTTTATGCACCTAAAATAGTCAGTCTGCTCTCTAGAGACTTACCATTGTGTAGTCACATTAATAGTGTATAAAAGTATGTTTCTTCTATGCACTGGGCTAACATTAGATATACTAAATGTTTTCAAGCACTTGATTGTAATTTCTCTAATTACAGCTGAATTTGTACTTTTTTCGAATGTATGTAGTGGCTGTTTGTCTTTTTTTCTTTAAATTGGCTTTGATGGATTTGTCCATTTTTCTATTGGGTCATTTTATTTATTTGGATTTATTTTCTTGTTTAATTTATGTTTTCCCTGGACAGTTGCAAGAAATTATTAAGAAATTCTCCTCCCTAGCTCTTCTCCTGTGGTATATTCCTGGTTCCCATGCCTTTGTTCCTCCTTATTGTCCCCATTTTGAAGGTGCACATTCTCTGGTGGCTTTTTTTTTTTTTTTTTTTTGAAAAAAGCATGTTTAAGGGATTTGTTTTTTGAGATCTGTTGCATGTGTAAAAGCATCTTTATTCTACCCTCACACTTGGTTAATACTTTGGCTGGGCACAGTGTTCTCAGAAGGAATTCATGTTCCCTCAGAATGTTCGAAGGCACTCCTCCGTTGTCTTTGGCTTCCACTCTTGGTGTGGAGAAGCCCAGTTGTTCTGATTCTTGGTTCTTTGAATGTGACTTTGTTGTTTTCTCTGGAGGTGTATAGGATCAGCTTTTTCCCCAGTGTTGTGACATAATGTAATTGGTGTTTATCTTTTTCATCCATTACCCTTAGTAGTTGAGTGTTCTAGTTTTGCAGTTCTGGGGGATTTTCTTGGGGTTTTGTTTTTTGTTTTTGATCATTTGTTCCCCTACATGTTCTCTGTTAGGCTATCCTGGACTAATCTAATTCACCTTTTTTTATCTTTATCTGTTTGTTTTCCCCTAATTTTCTGGGAGATTTCCTTAACTTTTTATTGCCCTCTTATTAAATTCTTTTATTTCTGATGTAATTTTAGGATCAGTGTCGCTTTTTTATTAGGTATGCTCATTTTCATAGCTGCTTCATATTCATAGAATTCAGCTTCATATTCATAGAATAATCTTGTTTTGTGAATATAGTATCTTAACCTCTTAGTCTGAGGATATTAATGGTTTTTTTTTTTCCTGTCCCAGAATCCTTGATTTCCCATTCATATGTGTCGTTTGTTTTGATCTTTGTCCTTCATGTTGAAAGCTTATAATGAGGTGTCTGGTGATCTCTGCTGTGTCCTCATCCAAGAGCAGGCCTGAGAAGGCTGGTTGGAAGCTGTAGGTGTGTCAGTGGGGCTTGGTGACTGGCCAGCTTCACAGGGAGGTGTCTGTTATTTTGGGCAGATAGATTCCCAAGAGCAGAACCTTTTGATATGAGAGCGTACACCTGGGCTGCTAGCATTTGTGGAGCCAAGGAGAGGGGCCAGAGGTCCCAGTGCTCAGTAAGTAGCTTGACTCAGTCCTTTTGTTTCTCGTGCAGTATCTATTGCCACCACCCTCACCCTAGTCCCGAATCCTTTTGATTGTTTCTCCAGGAAGGAAACCCAGTTTGCTGCTAGGCCAGGCGTGGGGAATCACCCCCTGCATGCATCTGTGAGAATGGGTCTCAGAATCTGCTTTTTGGACAGACTAAACTTTTACCACGTTCCTGTTTTCAGCTCTACCTTCACTTCCATTCTTAGATGTATCTAGTATTGCAGATTTCTGAACCTCTAGAGATAAGGGACACATCATCCCTAGCTTCCTCCACAGCTATTTTAGGTGTCAGAATTCCTTTATTGTCATTTTGGTGAGGTTTTCAGAGGGAGTAGCTGATAAAGCACATGTTTAAACCACTGTCCTTAACTAGAAGTCTCCCTTTATGGAGCTTATTTCTGTGTATGGGTGGCATAAGGATATATCTTCCAAATGTTTTTCCAGTTGTCCCTAAATCATTCATTGACCAGCTCAGTCTTTCCCCATTGATTTAAAATATCTTTACTGTGTACTAAATTTTTATATATATAAAAGATCCAATTCTAAAATATCTACACTTTTGGTCAATAAATCTATTCTTGATGATTCCATATTGTGTATTTACTTCAGCTTTCTTGTATGTTTTGATATCTGGTAGGGAAAGTCTCTGATTATTGTTCAAAATATTTCTTGAGAATTGATGACTGTGATTATTTTTAATCTCTACTAATTGGATAGGTGAGAAAATGGTGTAGGTCATTTTAAATTTTCTTTTATGATGATGAGTGAGCATGAACTTTTTTATATTTTATCCATTTTTCTGTGAAATATTATTGCGCTATATGTTTGGTGTTTATTTTAACAATTTGTAAGAATACTTTCATATGGTAAGGAATTAACTCCTCTATCTTTTAACTTTGTAACATTAATGTATACAATTACAAGCTTACCTAGATGTGAGTAGCAAAGCAAAGATTTTAAATTAAGAGCTTGTTGGCCAGGCAAGGTGGCTCAGCCTGTAATCCTAGCACTCTGGGAGGCCGAGGCCGGGAGGATTGCTTGAGTTCAGGAGTTGGAGGCCAGCCTTAGCAAGAGCAAGGAGACCCTATCTCTACTAAAAATAGAAAAAATTAGCCAGGTGTGGTGGCGTGCGCCTGTAATCTCAGCTACCTGGGAGGCTGAGGCAGGAGGATTGCTTGAGCCCAGGAATTTAAGGTTGCTGTGAGCTAGGCTGACACCACAGCACTCTAGCCTGGGTGACAGAGTGAAACTCTGTCTCAAAAAAAAAAAAAAAAGAGCTTGTTATTCCTTCCTGTTGTGAGATTGTGAGACATGCTTTTGTGGCAGATATTATTGCAGTTTATATTTGTGTTTCCTATTCTTCAAAGAGAAAATGGTTACCAAGGGTATTTTAATGGAAGGAACAACGTTATGAGCATTTGATAACTTTGATTTGTTGGTCTTTTCCCAAGATTGAGTAAAGAGAAATAAGACAATACCTAAATATTGATACAAATGTAGAAGCTGGTTATTTCAGCGGTTAGACATATGAGCTGCCAATTGTGTCTGTGGTTAAGAAGCTACGAGGCATCCATTATGTAGAGTATTTTTTGTTGTTGACTATTCATGTCAGAATACCTGAAGGAGGTAAGGGGACACTCCATGAGGAAAGGAGTCTACTGAAGGCAGATGTTATGCTTTGAAAAGCTATAATGCCTGATTAGTAATGTTCTGGACTTCATGGTTTTGTTTTTATTTGTTTGCTTAATATGAAAGGTTAATCCAGCATGTATGGGGCCAAGTGTAGGCTCCCAGCAGGAGCTGAGAGCTCCGTGTCTACCAGCCAACAATCAGCAGACCTCAACGAACATAAGAGAGAACCCAAGACAGGCACCTCCTGTTGATCCTCTTAAGACAAATGCTATTCCTGCATCTTTGGTGTCCCCAGCCATCAGCCAGAGCATACCTCCTCCTGTTCCTTTCACAGCCCAGTCAGTGACAGACTCCATGTTTGCGGTGGCCGGAAGAGATCCTGGGTAAGCTGAAAGTAGTCCTAGAGAAGACAGTGATGTCAATGGCGTCTGTCAACTTCTTTACATGTCCTGTATTATCGAGAGCAGTACGTAAAAGATGAATAACTCCTGCTTTTTAAAATAATTTTTAGATAGGTATAGTGTTGAAAAAGCAAGTTACCAAAATATTGTCCCCAATCCTTCAGACTTAACTTATTCACTGCTTCTTTTACAGTATTTGTTTTACTTTATACTATCCTCTCAAATTAAAAAATTTTAATACCCTTAACGTCAACAATGTGTTTGTAACTGATGAGTATACAGGTGTTGAGGTGAAATTGCCTTTGTTTACTGGCTTTGGCTAAATACCTGCAGGGATTGTTATTATCCAGACAGTTACTTGATGTGTGTTCTTATATTCCTTCTGTCTTCCTAAGGGAGCAGTTTGGGATTAATACCCATGTCTCTATATGCCAAAATCTACCTCTGTACTGCACTAGAGATTTTTCCCCCCGATTTTGAGGGATTTTTCTAGATTTCAGAAATTATAATTAATGTCACATCACTTGTTTTATTTGAATTTTTACCTTTAGTCACTTCGGCTCTCTTTTAACTCATGTTTTTATAGGGATTTGTAAAATTAAAAGTGCTTTTCACTCTATACTTTACATCTTAAAAGGCTTCATTAAGGGAATTCTAGCAATATTAAATAGACCTAGGAGGCCCACTACCTCAAGTGTACTTAAAGCAAGCTGTGATATAAATGGTTCGTGTGCCTTTTTTTCTTTCTTGACAACTGTTATTTTTAAAGTCTGGAGGACATTATGCTGTGGCTGCTGGCTAATCGCCAGAAAGGTGTCCTGCACAGCCAAAGCACACCAGTGCCTCCCCTATCCCGACTCTAGTTAGTTGTGTTGGGTGCCCAGTGCCTGGAGCTGAGTTTAGCCCTTTAACCTCTTAATAAATGGGATCATTTCAATGAGGGAAGCGGTTGTCCTGCCCTACCACATATAGAGATGGTTATCTCTGTAATCACTGTGTCACACAAATATTTTAGTATCTAACCTTTCTCTGTGAGAATTCTTTTCCTGAAAAGAAGCTGAAAGGAAAAATAAAACATTTCATTTACTTATACTAGACACCTAAGAAGTTCCATAACAACAGGCTTATAATTTTTGACTGATTTTTTTTTTCACTGTTAATTTCTTGAGAGTTAGGTAAAAATTCTAATGTGTCAGGCATTTTTATTCTTTAGTGTGTCTCAAAAGTTTTCTCTTCCAGATGTGTGAATAAAAGTACTCATGAGTTCAAGCCACAGAGTGGAGCAGATATAAAAGAAGGTAATGTTTAATTATAATAAATTTGTTTCTGACCTGTTTGCCAGATTCCTCCGGGTTGCTCAGAGGTCTGTTTTTGGCTTGGGGTTTTTGAAGCCTTCAGACCTTAATGACCCTGAGTGTTAGCTTTCCTATTTTTAGAGTGTAGGGGTTATTTAAGCCCTGCACCATTTCAAAGAAATGTAGAAATCCACTTGTTAGTCACATCTTACTAGTTTAGACTCCTTTGAAAACTTAATTTGTGAAAACTTTTCTATTAAATTTCTCAGCAAATTAATCCAAAATAAGAGTTATCTCCAGTATGTTAGGTACGAAAGGTGATCCAAAGGTTAATTAGGAATGTTACACTATTATTTGGTACTACTTTGTTAGAGGTATTTGCATAGAAGGTAGGTTTTGTAAATAAAATAAAACACACAGATTAGGCATTCACTTTTTTCCCCTGTGTGACTGGGACATCCTTTCCACTGATAATTTAGTGGGTAGCGGGGCTGTTTGAAACAGCTGAAGACTCATTCATTGAACCAAGATGTACTGAGCATGCTCTCTAGGTGCTGGGCACTGTTCTAGATAATTAGGGATGTAGTCTGAGCATGCTCTCTAGGTGCTGGGCACTGTTCTAGATAATTAGCGATATAGTCAAGGACAAAAAGCCTCACCCACACATAGGGGGAAGGAAGTGTTATTAGAGTTTGGAGGTTGAAATTTCAGAGAAGGTGATAAGGAGCTACCATACAGCTAACTTGGGGAACCTGTTTTGGCAGAGGGAATATCAAGTATTGAGCCCTCAGGCAGGAATATCCATGACGTGTTCTAAGCACAGCAAAAAGGCCAGTACAGGGAGGTGAGCAGGTGTAGGAGGAAGGTGAGGCCTAAGCAAACAGGGCCCAGGCTGTGCAGAGCCTTATACGCCATGTCTGACTCCAGCTGAGTGAGAGGGACAGCTGGTCTTAAGATTTATATCATGCTTTGGATACAGTGGAGCTAAGGGTACTATTTATGACAAAGCTGCTAATCTGGTATGATCTAAGGCCAAACACTTAATCTCTTTGAGCCTTCATTTCCTTTTCTATAAAAGGATAATTCTCACCTTACCTACCTCAGAGGACTGTTATAAAGATAGTAATGAAATTTATGAAAGCACTATAATGAAGTCCATAGTGATAATTATTGAGAATGACAAAGTGGTTTAATTTTAGTAAGTTACTTACACTGTGTGCCTTCTCAATTATTCGGATTTGTCTACTGATACTACGTTTTGTCCTCATTTCTTTACTAGGGTGTGAAACACATAAGGTTGCTAACACAAGTTCTTTTCACACAACTCCAAACACATCACTGGGAATGGTTCAGGCAACACCATCCAAGGGGCAGCCGTCACCCACTGTGCACACAAAAGAAGCATTAGGTAAAGCATTTTATCTGAGTGTATAGCACCTGACACCAAATTGATGAATGTTCTTTTGCAACCTGTTTACAGCTATTCTTTCTGTTCTTTAAGGTTTCATCATGAATATGTTTCAGGCTCCTACACTTCCTGATATTTCTGATGACAAAGATGAATGGCAATCTCTAGATCAAAATGAAGATGCATTTGAAGCCCAGTTTCAAAGTAATAACAATTTATCTAAAAGCTATTAAGTGCATAACATTGTGGGTGGTTATCACAGGAAATATCAAAGATTATACAAGATGTGGCCTGCCCTTGATTAGATAGTCACAAAAGGGCAGGGAATGCATGAAATAAAAATATGATGGTGCTTGACAAAGTACTCAATATGTGTGATAGATTTGCTTTGTTTTAAAAAATAAAAAAATAGTAAGTGCTAAAGAAGGACAAAACCCCCATGGATAGGAATGGCCAGGAAGGGCTGAGTGCTTGAGTTGTGACCTGAGCCTTTTGGGTAGAGGAATGGCTGAGGGCAGAGTGTTGGAGGCAGGCAGCTAGCCCACATTTGTCCAGAAGCCAAAGACCAGGATAAAGATAAGTAGGTTTAGGAGAATGATTAACACCATGCTGATATGTAGGCAGGAGCTCACCACCTGGTGCTTGAGTGCTAGACACTGTGACCATGGTTAAGTCACTTCATCTCACTACAAAGTGACTTATGGTCTAGTATTTGAAAAGCTGATATCAGTTCTTTTCTGTAAGTTGTTATTTCTTTTTCTTATTTGTAGTTGAAGTTTAGCATAAAGCATAGTGTTTTTTCCTAGTACAGTAATTAAATGCTATTTTTTATTCTATTGCAGAAAATGCAAGGTCTTCTGGGGCTTGGGGAGTCAATAAGATTATCTCTTCTTTGTCATCTACTTTTTCTGTGTTTGAAGATGGAAACAAAGAAAATTATGGGTAAACAAACATCTAGTTAGTGGGATGCTGCACAGGTTCCTCTGGGACTTGAGGTGGTGGGGTGGTGGGGACAGAATGTGGACTGCCAATCAAATGGCCATATGAGGCTTTTGACCATGTGACCAGGAGTGTGCTCCTAAAGATCTTCTCCAGATCTACAGTGCTGCAGGAGTTCTAAGAGAGCAGACCTCCCATAGCAAAAGTATGTGTTGAAAAAGAAAAACAGTGTGATTATAAATTAGCAGAAAACTGAGGGATTCCATGCATGTGCAATGGTATTAAATGTGAATGAATTCACCAGTACAGGTATCTGTACATGCTGTTTATATTTGCAGGACTGATAAAGTAGAAAAGGAAGTGGCTTATATTGATTGGGTAATACTGCAGAGAGAATGTGCTTTTAGGCTGAAGGCCATTATATTAACTGTATCTGGGAGTAGAGTGGTGTAGCTGTTTCACTATGAATAGTTTAAACCGTGGAAAGAGCGAAGTCAGTGTGAATTAAAGGTATCCTGATATGCAAGAAATTCATGTTGAGATAGAAAGGAGAAAGGGCATGGCCAGCTCCGAGAGGAATTATATAGCTAGACCAAGCACTGAACATAAGAAATAAAATGTGTTGGCATTCATGGCTTTCTACTGGCCATGGCCCTAATACTTTTGCTCCTAAAAGTTATAACTCAGTATAACAGAAATTTTTGTATTTTTCACCCTCACTTAAGTAACGATAGGCCATCTTATATATACAGTCTGGTTAATTCATTTTGCACTCAAGTTTTGCCAGAACTGCTGTAAAAGGAATATCTATATAAATATTAGCTCATTAAATAGAATAAGTAGAGAATTTTTCAAACACTCAAGTGATAACATTTACTTCCTTAGCATATTTTACTATTTATGATTTTCCAAATCTTTCCTTAGATTACCGCAGCCTAAAAATAAAGTGGGAGCCAGAACCTTTGGAGAACGCTCTATCAGCAGATTTCCTTCAAAACCAAATGTAAGCAAATCTCTATTTCATCTGTAAAATGGGTCTTACAACTCTTTCCTCTTCATTTTACCAAGTGAATACACCAGTCAAATGATACGGTGTATATAAAACTGCGCTGAAAAATACAGTATATGAAAATGATACTTTCAGAACATTTTCAATAATTACTTAAGAAGAAACAAAGTATATGCGTAGTCTCCAAGTGTCTCATCAAAATTATGTATCAGTTACTGTGGTGATTTAACATTTATCCACAAATTCTTTAAGTTGAAATTTAATTCATCTCCCTTGGAGTATGTCTAGACTTGGTGACTTGCCTCTAACAAATGGAATAGAGAAAGGAAAAAACAGTGTATAGTGGGGAAACTTTGCAGATTCCCCCTAATCAATGGGTTAACCTCACCAGGAATAAGTTGTGTTGATGGCATGAATTCCCTAATATGATGTAATGAACCCCAGTCTAATTATGAGAAAACATCAAATTAGAGGGACAGAATTCCCTAATATGATGTAATGAACCCCAGTCTAATTATGAGAAAACATCAAATTAGAGGGACATTCTACACAGTCCCTTTCTGACCAGTAGTCAAAAGTGTCAGTGCAAGAAAGACTAGGAAAGACCAATAGACAGTAACAGACTCAAGGAGACTTAAGTAGATGTGACAAGGAAGAGTAACGTGGGATCCTAGATTGGATCCTGAAATAGAAAAGGGACATTACTGGAAAAATGGTGAAATCCAAATAGTTTATACTTAATAGTATTATTTAATTTTTATAAATGTGCCAGGGTGGATAATAGAGGAAGCTTGGTGAAGGGGATATGGGAATTCTATACTACCTTTGTAACTCTTCTGGAAATCTTGGCTTTTTTCAAATTAAAAAAAAGTATAAAAATTGAAAACAAAAATGTGGCCCTTGTTTCAATGTGACACCACTGGTATGCATTAAAGATGAAGTATCACCATTCTAGGGGAAAGAGCAGAGCCATGATGTCCTTGGCTGTGTGTGAACCAGGTTACATCTGTTTCTTTTTTAATTCCTCATTTTTTTTTAATCTTAATGTGTTAGTATGTAAGATTTCATGGACAAAACGGGGAGATTGCTGCTTTTTTTCAGTTCATCCTCTGTTGTAGGAAGTGCCTCACACTGAAGAGTTTTTGGATGATTCAACTGTATGGGGTATTCGCTGCAACAAAACCCTGGCACCCAGTCCTAAGAGCTCAGGAGACTTTACACGTGCTGCGCAGCTTGCATCTACACCATTCCACAAACTTCCGGCAGAGTCAGTGCACATTCTAGAAGATAAAGGTGTGTGTTACACTATTTTAATGTCTGTCTTTCACTTACTTTGATCGTTTCGGTATGAGTTTTCTTTTTGAAAATTCTAAATGGGAAGTTTTAAAATCATTAAAGAAGAAACTTAAAATCCATTCATTATATTTTCACTTATTTTTTTTTTTTCATAAAATCTGTGTATTTTTAAAATGTGTAATAACTTAGGTTATAGGTAGTACAGGGGAAAAAATCTATAGAAGCATTTAAAGGCAAATAAAATTTAACCCATTTGTGCAGGGTATGTTTATTTTGTTTCACAACAAACAAAAAGGTCACTACAGACAGATTAAACTATTTGAATGCTAAAAATAATGAACATTTATATTTTCTAATTTAATAAGAGTAACAAATTGCCAATTTTAGTTCTTGATGTGTGTCTACAAATTTTACAAGTACTATATTCAGAAAGTCTTAATTTTTCTTTTTTTTGTCATGATCTGACTTTGAGAATAATGATAAAATCACAAGTAGTCCTTATTTCTACCTCTTTCCAAATCTATCTCCCTATATATATAAAAGATCTTTATATATCAGAATTAAACCCTAATACATGAAGTTGTTAGCTATTAAGTACCAACCTACAAAATATACAGTCATCTCTTGGTATCCACGGGTATTCGGTTCCAGGAACCCCTGCAGATACCAAACTCTACATGGATTCTCAAGTCCCATAGTTCACCCTACAGAATCTGTGAATACAGAGGGCTGACTGTATATTAAAAATAGCAGTTGTTTGCCAAAACAATAAGGAAGAACTGCCAAAGAATTTAACTTCTGTAGATGGAAGTATATTTTAATGTGAATTCTGAGCCTGTAGACCTAGACATTTTTGACTAAGGATTTCTTTTTTTTAGACAGAATCTTGCTCTGTCACTCAGGCTAGAGTGCCATGGCATTAGCCTAGCTCACAGCAACCTCGAATTCCTGAGCTCCATCGATCCTCCTGCCTCAGCCTCCCCGGTGACTGAGACTACAGGCTAATTTTTTCTATTTTTAGTAAAGATGGGGTCTCAGCTCTTGCTCAGGCTGGTCTTAAACTCCTGACCTCAAGCAACCCTCCCACCTCAGCCTCCCAAGAGTGCTAGGATTACAGGCATGAGCCACCACGCCTGGTCTCTTGACTAAGAATTTCTTAGAGTGCTAATCCAGCATGTTAAATTTCTTTCCTGAATCTTAAAGGAGAGTTTTGTTGAAACTTGAACAATTGTTAGGCACCATCACAAGCTTGACACTTTAATAAAATAAAAAGCCTTTTCCATTTGCAAAAGATAGTTTATTTAGTCCAAAGAGTCAATATTGGCTATTCTTAGAGTATTTTGCCACTTTGGTTCTGTAAACAGAAGCCAATGTTCTAGTGCTAAAAAAGTATTAGCACCTGTTTAATGAGGGAATATCTGATAAAACTTAATCTAGTGTAATACTCAGCTGTGTATAGTGTTAGCATCACTTGGTAGAAGTTCATTCTATATTTCTGCCCTATCTAGTTTATGTATCTATCTGTAGATAGGTGTTTTTTTGTTTGTTTGTTTTTGTTTTTTTTTTTAAGTTATAGGAAATGATAAGTTTTGCCAGATTGCTTTCTGGTTTAAACATGAAATCATTTCAGTCAACTAAATGCTAAATGATTGACTAAAACATGTTAAACTGAAAGACACAAAAATATCCGCCCTCCAGAGCATTGTAGCCTTTTACTTTCCATGTCCTTGTCTTAGGTTCTCCTAAAGCTGGGTGTACCCTGCCATCCATTCCAGTAACCTCCATGGTCTGGTCATCCTGCACACAGTGGACTGCCACTCTCTGGACCCCTGCTTTCTTAAAGGATTGTTATGGATTAGATGTAGAATTGAAATGTTCACATATATTAGTAGTAGATTTTTAAAGTGATCCCCCCCCCCCCCATTTTTGAATCTTACTACACATTTTACCATGGAACACTATTTTGGAATTACAGTGAAAGTTAGTGTCAAAAGAAATCCGAGAGTTTGCAGCTATATCAGATGGTGTGTATTGTGCACATATGTGCATATAATTTGTCTTGTCTCTAATTTTCTGTATCTTTCAGAAAATGTGGTAGCGAAACAGTACACCCATGTGACTTTGGATTCCTGTGAAGAAAATGTAGCGGTACCTTCAAAGAACAGAAAATTCGGGTATTGTGAGGATTTATGTGGTTCTGTTGTTCTCTCCATTTCTATTCTAGCTTTGTTTTTGTTTTGTTTTTGAGACAGAGTCTCGCTCTGTTGCCTTGGCTAGAGTGCAGTGGTATCATCATAGTTCACTGTAACCTCAAACTCCTGGGCTCAAGTGATCCTCCTGCCTCAGCCTCCCAGGCTGAGACTGCAGGTGTATGCCACCATGCCCAGCTAAGTTTTCTATTTTTGTAGAGATGGGGTCTCACTCTTGCTCAAGCTGGTCTGAAACTCCTGACCTCAAGCCATCCTCCCACCTCAGCTTCCCAGAGTGGGAGGATTACAGGCTTGAGCCACCTTGCCTGGCCTAGCTTTGCTTTTTAAACTCTAATAGAATACCTAATTCCAACCCTTAAAGGCTGATAAAGTTTTTTATGGACTCACAGCTTTAAGTAGAAGGTACTCTCTGTGTATATAAATACAGCAGTGAACCCAAGCACTTGACATATCAGGCCAGTACTTGATGAGAAAAACATCAAAGAAACCCAAATTAAAGGTCATTCTACATAATACTTGGCCAGTACTCTTCGAAACTGTCAAAGTTTTGGAAAAACTAAGAAACTTACAGATGAGAAAGGAGTAAGGAGACATGAAAACTAAATGCAACCTGGTATCCAGGACTTGGATACTGGAGCAAAAGAAGAATAGCAGTGGAAAGAGTGGTCAAGTCTGAATGAAGTCTGCAGGTTAGTTAACAGTAATATAATAATGTTAGTTTGTTAGTTTTGACACAGGTGCCATTGTAATAGGAGATGATAACATTAGCAGAAATTGGGTAAGAAGTGTGTAGGAATTCTTTATTATCTTTGCAACATTTCTTGAAATTATTACAACAGTTTATTTGAAAAAATTCACAGGAAAAATGTGACAACTGATAGTATCAATGTATGAAAATACATGTATAAATTTATTTGTGTAAAAATATATATTTAAATATTTGTGTATAGATGGATATAGATGTGGGACTGTGTACATGTGGAGATATATACACAGTTGATTCTCATTATTCACTGTAGTTCTGTTCTATGAAGTCACTGTGAATACTGAATTAGTGAATACTGAACCACATTATGCCTGGGGGGAATACAGACTTTGGTTCCTGTGAGCCTCTGGTCACATTTTGTTTAAAGACACCTTATTTAATATATATTATTGATTTCTTAACATTGAACTCACGTCCAACAGCACTGTAACTCATATCTGAATGGAGCTTATCTGATATGTGTATTTTCTCCGTAAGGCACATCGTAGATTGTGCTCAGGAACATTAGACAGCACTTAGGCACTCTACTTTGAGATCATGTTCAACAGCAAAATCACCCAACAAAAGCACAATAATGTGAAAAACATGTCACTAAGTATACCACGAAAAGGACACTTGTTTATATGAGAGCTGAACCAAGAAAGCTGAACGTCACCTTTTTCAGTCTGAGTTGGGAATGTGTTAGGTGACCAGATATTTTGTCACTCTGTGTATCTGCAGATGACTGCAAAATCACCATGAGTGACATGAGGCTTACAAATAAATTTTAGCATGTGGGTGAATTCACAAATATTAAATCCATGAATACTAAGGATCTACCATGTGTGTGGATAAACATATATACACATATACTTCCATATACAGTCATGTATTTTTTAACAATAGAGACACATTCTGAGAAATGCATTGTTAGGTGTTTGCATCATTGTGTGAACATCATAGAGTGTACTTATGCAAACAAACCTAGATGGTATAGCCTACTACACATCCAGGCTATATAGTATGGCCTATTGTTCTTAGGCTAAAAACCTGTGCATTATGTTACTGTGCTGAATATTGTAGACAGTTGTAACATAATGGTAAACATTTGTGTATCCAAACATAGAAAAGGTATGGTAAAAAAAAATACAATATAAAAGATAAATAAAAAGATAAATGGAACACCCAATTAGGGCACTTACCATGAGTGGAGGTGAGTCATTGAGCAGTGAGTGAATGTGAAAGTGTAAGACGTTACTGTACACTACTGTAGACTTTATAAACACTGTACACGTAGGCTACACTAAATTTATTAAAAATGTTTTTCTTTCTTCAGTAATAAATTCACCTTAGCTTACTGTAACTTTTTTACTTATAAACTTTTTAATTTTTTTAATTGCTTTACTCTTTTGTAATAACTTACCTTAAAACACAAACACATTGTACAGCTGTACAAAAGTATTTTCTTTCTCTATATCCTTATTCTATGAGCATTTTGTCTATGTTTTAAATTTTTTATTTTTTACTTTTTAAACTTTTTTGTTAAAAACTAAGAAACACACACATTAGTCTAGGCCTACAAAGGGTCAGGATCATCAAAATGTCACTAGGAAATAGGAGTTTTTCCACTCCATTTTAATCTTACGCTACCCCCACTGTATATGCTATTTATTGTTGACCAAATAGTCATTGTGTGGCACATGCCTGTATATTTGGAAATGTACTGGAGTGTTAAGTTGTTAGATTGTTCTTGACAGTTTCTGTTTGTTTCAATGTTATAGACGAAAGCCGTCTTCAGAATAAAGTTAAGTATTAGGTCTTGAATATACTAGCATTGCTTCAATGCAGGTTGGAGAAATAAACTCATTCCTCCCCACATTTCCTACTAAAGAATATCCAATGTATCACCTCACCTATTTAATATATTACCACGTCTTTAATTTTCTTTTTCTATTTATATAGTACTAGATGTATATTTTCATATATTTGTTTGTCTAAAGAAAATGCTTTAATCACCTTTTAGTCCGTGAGGCTATTGTGAAATGTTATTCCTAAAATGAAAAGGAAACTATGTTGTGAGACTTCTATGTGACCAAATCCAGCAGGCTTCTAATCATGCGGTATTTTTGTTTCCTTTTTATCTCTTTCACACATCCAGTCCAATTCGAGAGAAAAGCCCTAAACAAGCATTTCCCTCTGACATGTATTCAGCATCCTTACTCCATCAGAACCAGCCTGCTGCAGGTGGTGTACTCACCCGTGAGGCAGAGCGAGGCCTTGAGGCTTGTAAGCTCACAGACACTGAGATTGCCATAGCGGAGGATCCACCAGATGCTGTTGCTGGGCTCCAAGCAGAACGGATGCAGACGGATTCACTTGGGAATGTCGATGCTCCAGGTATGAACAGATGTTTTGCCCTTGACTAAGGACAATAGCATGAGGAAAGCTGTTCTATGAAAGAGGCTCAAAGAATGGGGACTTGAATGTCTTGGAATAGAACAAATGTCGTTGAATTCAGACAAAACTTGCATATCTCCATCACAATGTAGTATAACAATAGCATATTTGAAGGGCAAATCAATTCATTTTAGAAGGTATCAAAATAACTACTATTGGAAGAGGGAGGTAGAATTTGAGAACCTACTATGTGCCAGGCATCTCATACTGTTATCCCTGTATTATAGAAAAGTAAACTGAATGAAGCTTGCTCAAAGGTAGAGACAACTTCCCATCCCCCACCCCCACCCTTCATGTTATAGTCTTGCATAGTGGTTAAGAAAGCACAATGCAGGAGAGAGACTACCTAGGTTCTGATTCTAGCTCCCCTACCTAAGTAGTCATGTGATCTTGGCCAAGATTATTTCACTTCTCTGTACCACTCTGTCCTTTTCTCTAGAGTAGCGCTGATGCGGGTACCTACCGTAGAGGCTTATTGTAAGAACTGAACAGGTTAATAAACCTAAAGTACTCACAACAGTGTACTGCACATGCTTAGCATTAACTAAATGTTAACTCTGTTGGATTAGTCTTTGCTAACTGCCACTAATAGAATTTTTTATAACATTCTAGATTGGAGAGAACCTTTTTCTTCCCTTTAGAAATTCTTTCCTTTTTGTGGACCCAGATTATATCTCATACATGCAGATTACACATAGGTAGTATAAGTGTTTTGTGTATATAAGTAGAAAAGCCATGAAAGAGAATGTGTCTATTTGAACACATTAGAAGTAACTAATGTCCAAGTCTGCCCTTAAGACACGCACCTCTGATTGGTTAAAGACAGAATCTAGCAGTTCCAGGGGAGTGGAACAGATGCACCTGGTATTGATTCCCTTTGTCACAACTGAATGTTGATCCAAATTTGTTGTAGATCTAAAATGGCAAATAATGAACTGTGCATAACTACCAATTTTGGCTTTTGAAAATATTAAATGGTTCTTTATTATTTGAATCAATGCTCTTTAAAGGATAAGGCTTTTGGAAGCTTATTTAATGAATGTTTCCACTTTACAATTTCTTTGGTAAAATTCTTGAGTGCTGAATTCATATTTCTTTTTTTGTTCCCATTCCTTTAAGACTTCAGTGTTGAGAACCCATGGGATGATAAACTGATTCTCAGACTTTTATCTGGGCTTCCTAAACCAGTGACTTCCTATACAAATACTTTTGAATGGCAATGTAAACTTCCAGCCATTAAGCCCAAGACTGAATTTCAATTGGGTAAGAATTATTTATGTAATATAACTTTAAATCCTTGTTTCTCTATGGCAAGTTGATGGCAACTTGTGTGTGTATGTGTGTGTGTGTGTGTGTGTATGTGTGTGTGTATGTGTGTGTATGGCTCTTCTGCCCACCGCTCCCACCTCCAATGAAGAGTTGTAACTATAGTATTAAGTGGAGAACATTTTGTTAAGCCATGACTGTAGGATTATGGATTATGATTACTGCTGTTTGGACTATAGTTTGTATAACTTATAGAAGGTAATTTGGCAATGTCTATCAAAATAAAAAATGCATATACTCTTAGACCCAGCCATCCACTTTTAAGAATTTCCTATATATACTATGGTACACTTCTATAGTAAAATACTATAGTAAAATTGTAACAGAACAAGGAAGCTCACTCTGTATTCATAGGGAATGATTTCTAAAACACACTATACTGTTAAATGAAAAGGGCAAAACAGTGTGTATTATATGCCACAACTAAAATGGTTAACTGTTAGTGAGAGTGGGAAACTGGGTGGATGTAGATAACAATGGGAGCAAGACTTCGAAATATGATTTTTAATTTTTTAATTAATAGACTTTATTTTTTAGAGCAGCTTTAAGTTTACAGAAGAATTCAGGATAAAATACAGAGTTCCCATATACCTGCCTCCCCATACACACACACACACACACAAACACACACAAATTTCCTTATTCTTAACACCTTGCATGAATATGGTACATTTGTTACAATTAATGAGCCAATATTGATACATTATTATTAATTAAAATCCATAGTTTACATTAGGATTCATTCTTTGTGTTGTACATTCTGTAGGGTTTGACAAATGTATGATGACACATATCTACCATTACAGTATCATATGGAATAGTTTCACTGCCCTAAAAATCCCCCATGCCTCACCTACTCATCCCTTCCTCGTCGTCCCCCAACCCTTGACAACCACTGATCCTTTTACTGTCAAAATAGTTTCTCCTTTTCCATAATAGCATATAGTTGTAGTTATACGATATGTAGTTCAGTTGGCTTCTTTTACTTGGCAAATATGTATTTAAGGTTCCTCTGTGTCTTTCTGTGATTTGATAGTTCTTTTTTTTAAAGCACTGAGCAATTTTTATTACATGAATGTACCACACGGTTTGTCTATCCATCACCTAATGAAGGACATCTTGGTCCAAGTTTTGGCAATCATGAATATAGTTGCCGTAAACATCTGTGTGCAGGTTTTTGTGTGAACATAAGTTTTCAACTCATTTGGGTAAATATCAAGGAGAGTAATTGCTCTATTATATGATGAGAATATGTTTATTTTTGTAAGAAACTTCCAAACTCTCTTCCAAAGTGGTGTATAATTTTGTATTCCCACCAACAATGAATGAGAGTTTCTCATTCTTGCCAGCAATTTGGTGGTATTAGTGTTTTGGGTTTTAGCCATTCTAATAGGTATATAGTGATATCTCAGGATTGTTATAAGTTGTAATTCACTGATGATATATGATAGTGAACATTTTTTCATATATTTATTTGCCATTGTATATCTTCTTTAGTGAGAAGTCTGTCCAGATGTTTTGCCCAGTTTTTAATTGATTGGTTAGTTTCTTATCGTTGAGTTTGAAGACTAACTTCTTTATGTATTTTGGCTAACAGTCCTTTCTTAGATATATATTTTGCAAAGATTTTCTCTCAGCCTCTAACTTGTCTTTTTATTTTTCTAACTTATGCCTTTTGCAGGGCAGAATTTTTTTTTTTTTTTTTTTTTTTTTTTTTGAGACAGAGTCTCACTCTGTTGCCGGGGCTAGAGTACCGTGGCATCAGCCTAGCTCACAGCAACCTCTAACTCCTAGGCTCAAGCGATCCACCTGCCTTAGCCTCCTGAGTAGCTGGGACTATAGGCATGTGCCACCATGCCCAGCTAATTTTTTCTATATATATTTTTAGTTGTCCAGCTAATTTCTTTCTATTTTTTTAGTAGAGAGAGGGTCTCGCTCTTGCTCAGGCTGGTCTCGAACTCCTGAGCTCAAACGATCCACCCACCGCGGCCTCCCAGAGTGCTAGGATTATAGGCTTGAGCCACCACGCCTGGCCAATTAACTGTATCTTATAGTAAGTCTTGAAGTGGGGTAGTGCCAGTCCTCTGATTTTGTTCTTCTTCAATGTTGGGTTGACTGGTCTGAGTCCTTAGCCTTTTCATATAAACTTTAGAATTGGTTTGTTGATAGCCACAAAATAACTTGCTGAGATTTTGATTGGGATTGCATTAAATCTATAGATCAAGATGGGAAAAACTGACAATATTAAGTCTTCCTGTTTATGTACGTGGAATAACTCTCCATTTATTTAAAACTTCTTGGATTTCTTTGGTCAGAGTTTTATATTTTTTCTCATATATAGATCTGGTACATATTTCATTAAATTTAAAACTATTTTATTCTTTTTGGTGTTTATTTAACAGTATTGTGTTTTTAATTTCAAATTTCAGTTGTTCATTTCTATTACATAGGAAAGCAGTTGGCATTTGTATATTTGCCTTATATCTGTAACCTTTTTATAATCATTTATTAGTTTCAGATTTTTTTGTTGTTGATTCCTTGGGATTTTTGACTTAGCCAATCCTGTCATCTGCAAACGAAGACAGTTTTATTTCTTTCTTTCCCAGTCTGTATACTTTTTATTTCCTTTTCTTGTCTTATTGCATTATCCAGGACTTTTAGTACAATGTTGAATAGAAATGGAAGAGGGGAGTCCTTCCCTTATTCTTGATCTTAGGAAGAAAGCATCTGTATAGTTTATCACCATGAAGTATGATGTTTAGCTATTGGCTTTTTGTACATGTTTTTTTAATCAAGTTGAGGAAGTATCTCTCTATTTTCTAGTTTGCTGAGAGTTTTTTTTTCCCCCATCATAAATGGGTGTTGGATTTTATCAATAAATCCATTGGATTTTGCCAATAAATCCATCTGAGCCTACTGCTTTCTGTTTTGGAAGGTTAATTATTGATTCAATTTCTTTAATAGATGTAGGACTGTTCAGATTATCTGTTTCTCCTTTGTGAGCTTTGGTAGATGTGTTTTTCAAGGAACTGATCCATTTCATCTGGGTTCTCATGTTTGTGGACATGGCATTCATTATATTCCTTTATTAACCTTTTAATATTCATGAGCTCAATAGGCATAGCTCATCTTTCATTTCTAATATCAGTTACTTATGTCTTTACTCTTTTTCTTAGTTAACTTGTTTAGAAGTGTGTTAATTTTATTAATTTTTCAAAGACCCAGCTTTGGGTTTTGTTGATTTTGTCTATTGATTTCTACTATAATACGTATTATTTCTTTTCTTCTGGTTATTTTAGATTTGCTCTTTTTTCTAGTTTCCTAAGGTCACAGCTTAAATTGTTGATTTAGATTTTTCTTCATTTCTAGTATATGTATTTAGTGCTATAAATTTCCCTCTGCTACATTCCACAAATTTTGGTAAATTGTATTTTCATTTTCCTTTGCTTCAAAATATTTTTTTTATTGTAGCCTCGGGTGGAACCTGGGGCCGCAAGTGTGTTTGAAGTGTTGATGATCAGTGTGTCCTGAAATTCACATTAATTCTCCAGCTAGCTGCGAACTGTATCGACGCACGAGCTACCAACCCGAGTGATCCATTGTTAAGAGTCGTACAATCAAAACATTTTTAAATTTCTCTTGAGACTTCTTTGACCCATGTGTTAATCAGAAGTGTGTTTAATCTCCAAGTATTTGGGGCACTTTTCAGCTATCTTTCTGTTACTGGTTTCTAATTTAATTCCATTGTGGTCTGAAAGCATACTAAGTATGGTTTTTATTCTTTTAAATTTGGTGAGCTGTGTTTTATGGTCTAGGATGTGGTCTATCATGGTGAAAGTTCCCTGTGTGCTTGAGAAGAATATATATTCTGTTATTGAGTGAAATATTCCAATAATGCCAATTAGATCCACTTGATTGATGGTGCTATTCAGTTCAATCATGTCTTTACCAATTTTCTGCCTGCTTGATCTGTCCATTTCTGATGGAAGGGTTTTGAAGTCTCCAATTATAATAGCAAATCCATCTACTTCTCCTTGTAGTTCTATCAGTTTTTGCCTTGTGTATTTTGACACTCTCTTGTTAGGCTTATACACATTATGTCTTCTTGGAGAGTTACCCCTTTATCATTATATAATGCCCCTTTTTATCCCTCATCTTTGTTTTGCTCTGAAGTCTGCTCTGTCTGAAATCAATATAGCTATTCCCACTTTCTTTTGATTAGTGTTAGCATGTATATCTTTCTCTATCCCTTTACTTTTAATATATCTGTCTTTTGTATTTAAAGTGTATGTCTCTGTTTTCATTGGTATATTTAGACCATTGATGTTTAAAGTGATTATTGATATAGTTGGATTAATGTTTACTCTATTTTTTACTGTTTTCTATTTATTGCCCTTGTTATTTGTTTCTTTTTTGTCTTCCATTCTCTTTCTCTGATTTTAATTATTTCATATGATTCTATTTTCTCTCCTTAGCATAGCAATTATATTTTTCTTATTTTTTTTGTTTTGTTTTTTAATGGTTGCCCTAGAGTTTGCAATATACATTCTCATCTAATCCCAGTTCATCTTCAAATAACATTATATCACTTCATGAGTAGTGCCAAATATATGATAACAGAGTATTCCTCACACAGAGTATTAACAATTCCTATCCCTGCCCCCTGTCCTTTATAACATTACTGTCATTCATTTAACTTATCCGTAAGTATACTCACTGAATACATTGTTGCTATTATTTGAACAAACTTATTTCTAATTAACAGTTTGTAAATTGAAAACTATTCTAAAGTAAAAGGTTTACTTAATTTTAAAGATTTTAATTGTCTATTATAAAGATTGGTACAGTTATGCTTTGCCCTTTTTATTCTGTTCTGAAATTCATTCCTCAAAGAACTTTGTTTAGCGCTATGCAGAGGATTTTTGTTGTTGTTGTTCTTTCTAACATCTCAACAGTCTTGCGAAGAAGGCAGCACAGGCATTACCCTCTTTAAAATATGGGAACACTGGTAAAGAAAATAACTGCCCAAGGTCACATAGCGAAGTGACAGTTCGGAGCTCAGCAGTGCTGCCTTGCTCCTTCACAGATCGTCTGGTGAGGGGCTTTTCTGTGGCAGATAATTTAACTTTCATCTAAGACTAGAAAAACATTTCCTAAGGGAGCTATATCCATTTTTATTTATTAAAAAAGCAATTTAAACACCAAGATAATTTTACAATTCTTCATTTTGATAAAGTCCTTAATGTTTTGAGCCTTTTTGTCATTTTAACATATGTTTCTTCTAAGGGTCTAAGCAGGTCTACGTCCATCACCTTCTTGGAGAAGGGGCTTTTGCCCAGGTCTATGAAGCTACCCAGGGAGATGTGAATGATACTAAAAGTAAACAGAAATTTGTTTTAAAGGTAAATGACTTGAACAGGTTTTTGTACAATGTAGAAATGAATTTTAGAACTTGAGTTTTTCTTTTTTAAGATAGTGGTGTTTTATGTCTGTAGTCAGCAATTCAAAAACAAAAACTACAAGGAATTTGAATTGCCTTTCCACTAAAATTATCTTGCAACAAGCCCTCTTCTGCAGCAACAATTTATCGCTTGTTGTCACTGTCAATCCCACATCTTTACTCGTGTAGAGGTTGCTTTCTTGCATTTTTCAGAATGTGAGAATGGATATGAATGTCACATACCTGATTTGCAGGTCCAGAAGCCTGCCAACCCCTGGGAATTCTACATTGGGACCCAGCTGATGGAGAGACTAAGGCCAGCTATGCAACACATGTTTATCAAATTCTATTCTGCCCACTTATTCCAGAATGGCAGTGTATTAGTAGGAGAACTCCACAGCTATGGAACATTATTAGTAAGTATATTCATTTTTATGATGGGGACATGAATTTAAAATGTGTTTTTGGCTTGTGCCTTACACATACCTTTTGTAGTTGGAGCTGTTATTGGAGTGATGGGCAGGGGAAAAACTTTTAACTGGAAATTTTATTAATTCTGTGCAGCTAACTCAGGATTCCACTTTCCATTGTTTCTAGAATGCCATTAACCTCTACAAAAGTACCCCTGAAAAAGTGATGCCTCAAGGGCTCGTCCTCTCTTTCGCTATGAGAATGCTTTACATGATGGAACAAGTGCATGACTGTGAAATCATTCATGGAGACATTAAGCCAGACAATTTCATACTTGGCAACAGGCAGGTGTTGTGGTTTTACAGGGTTCTTCTGTTACCATTTCCTTAACAGCTTTTCGTCATTTGTGCTCATGCAGCCTGGCCCTTGTTTGTGTTTAATATAGATTTTTGGAACAGGACAGCGAAGATGATGATTTGTCTGCTGGTTTGGCACTGATTGATCTGGGTCAGAGTATAGATATGAAACTTTTTCCAGAAGGAACTACATTCACAGCAAAGTGTGAAACATCTGGTTTTCAGTGTATTGAGATGCTCAGTAACAGACCATGGAACTACCAGGTATAAAACTAAAGAGAGAGATTTGGAAATATTTTCCTTTATTGTACTTACCAGATTTTCAAAGTGAATTTGGGGATCTAGTTAGTTTGAGCTGGTTTCTTGAGCAGCAGTTGAAGGAGAGACGAACTTAGGGTCTGGGGGATGGGGGCGTTTACCTGTGAGGCTCTCACAGGCAAGGTAGTGGATTTGACTGTGATAGATGGTGCAGGCAGATTTCTAACTGGATGCATGACCATATCCAAAAGGTGTTAGGAAAGGATCATTATTATCCTAAAGGAAGGTTTCAAAATTTTCAACTAACTAGAATATTAGATGACCAGGAAAGAGAATCTAGCTGGGATAAATGGAAACTTTTGAACCTGGGTTAACAAAACCAACTACCCAGTTCCCAGGTGAGAACTGTGTCTTTCCCAGAGCCCATGATATAGGGGGCAAAGGTGGGGGTCTTGTTTCTAGTATGTTTGTACTGCCAGTGAAGCCTTAGGAGATGGTTGTCTTCTGTCTTGTAGTTGTGGACAGTGCTAGAGTGTTCTTTTCAGCACACAGCAAGAGGCCTTGAAGTATAGTCAGAGAACTATGACCAGAGTCCCAGCGGAGGGAGTTGGGAGAACTTCCAGGTTGTCCATGTGGAAGAGAGAGTAGAGTGTAGTGCTTGCCCCGTGACAGAATGAAGGACCTGAGAAGGACCCAGTAGCTCGGGAAGACAGAGCTTTTCAAGGGGCAACCTCAGGAAGTAATGGGTGGTCTCCTGTCCATGGAAGCCTCCAGCAAAGCTTAGATGTTTGGTAGGACATATCAGTGAACAAATGGTTTCCAGAATTCTTTAAAATCTTGTGGAGTATTTAGTTTGCTGCCTAAGTTAGAATCTTAACATACTCATGTGTAAATGAGTAAATTTAAGTCATATATGTCTATATTTTCTTTATAGATTGATTACTTTGGGGTTGCTGCAACCATATACTGCATGCTCTTTGGCACTTACATGAAAGTGAAAAATGAAGGAGGAGTCTGGAAGCCTGAAGGTCTTTTTAGAAGGCGAGTATTAGCATTGACGCTACAGTGAAAAGAGAATAAATTTAGTAGAATGCTGAGTTCATCTGGCAGAGAAAAGATCTCTGCCACCACATGGAAAACCCATGCCTTGGTCAGTGTAGTGACAGAATACAATGCTGGGCACCTGGGCACAGTGGGGCAGTTCCATGGCTTCCCCACTTCTCTCTCCCCATTTGTGAAAATGGGGCAGCTGATGCCCTCGTGGAATCATTCAGAGCTCCTGGCCCAGTGGTTGGCATCCTGTCACCCTCAAATGTTTCTACCCTTTAGAAAAATCACCTGATGTCACTGAGACTTGGGTTTTTGCTTGTTTGTTTTTTGTCTATGTAAATAGGAGTAATACTGATCCTACTTTTCTCAGATGTTGTAAGAAGCAAAGGAAATAATATATGGGAAAGTGCTTTGTAAATTATAAAGTGCTATTACGAGGCAGCTGTTACAGGACAGGGTTTTAAGTCCCAGCTCTGTGGGACTTTAGTTTCTTAAAGACTGTTTTCTCATCCATAAAATCACAGTGAAAATTCATGAGTAGACAAGAGGTGTTCCTATCAACATGAGTGGCTTTCCTAACACGTGAACAAACTGTTGGTGATGTTTTGTTTAAGCTGAGTATTTGGTTCATGCACATTCTTTATATCACTTACACGTTAACATTTTTTGAGGTATAAAAACATACACAGAAAAGGATACTTACCTACGCAGCCTAATAGGATTGTATGTATATTTATACCCTTGTGAAAAAATTTTAAATGGGAGTTCTGTGGCCCTCATCCCCTTCCCTGCCCCGGAAAAAGGAAAGGAAAAGAGCCAGCAGCGATCCTGTGAAATGTGTGCCCTGCGTAATAAGGTCGGTTCAGGCCCTGGAGGAAAACTTGTATAACAGTATAACAACTATATATTGCTATGCTTTATTCTGAATAATGAGCAAATACTTTATTCTTTCTGTTGCTCATAATCGAAGGTCCAGAAAGTTTCATCTCTGACCAGCAGTGTAGAGAAAATCCTGCAGACAGCCCTCAGCAGGCCTGATCATCACGGGCTGCATTTCTTGTCTGGAATACAATTCAGTTACGCTCAGCCTTCTCTCCAGTGTCTTATCTCCACATTCTGCAGTTGTGCTGTTAACCATGACAATGAACTCTCGAGCTCTCTCTTGGGCAGTCCAGCCTGTCTACTTGGTCCTGGCACATGTGCAGTTGGGCTCCGCAGAACCATTTGGCCAGATTATCCGATTCTGGCAGGATGGTATATATACAGCTAGCCAAAAGCAGATAGATTTTCTTTAAGAGAAAGAAATTTTTTCTACTGAAGAGTTATTGCTAAAAGACTACTTATCTTAAATCTTTTTTTTTTTTGAACAAGATATATTTAATATATAGATATTTAATTGAACCTTTAATTTCTCTTATTTATAATACATTCAGCATTTCCTTTCTTGCTACACATCAAGCTGTTTAGATGAACATGGCTTGGACAGTTATATGAAACTGTCCAGGCCTGTGGCAGTCAGATGCGGGAGTGGGTTGCCCTCAGTGTTGAAGGCTATATTCTATCCATTATTTGTGCTTTGTCTCTTCAGGCTTCCTCATTTGGATATGTGGAATGAATTTTTTCACATCATGTTGAATATACCGGATTGTCATCATCTTCCATCTTTGGACTTGTTAAGGCAAAAGTTGAAGAAAATATTTCAACAACACTATGCTAACAAGATCAGGGCCCTACGTAAGAGGCTAATTGTACTGCTCTTAGAATATAAGCGTTCGCGAAAATAAAATTTGGATATAGACAATCCCTAGAAATCACTTTGTAAATGCTAACGTGCTCACTTTGAACCTTGATTTTTTTTCCCACATTTATTGTTTATGTAAATGTTTGTTTAAAAAATCACACAGAATATAAATATTTCAACAAAATACAGCATGGTAAGGTCTCCATGTAGCAGGCTGATTGGGCTGCCACTGGGATACAAACATTCATGAGAATAATTTGGATGTGAACATTCTCTAGAAATCACTTTTTAAACACTGACCTATTTACTTTAAGCTAAAAACAAAACAAAGCAAAAATTCCCTAGATATATCCAAGGGACTTCAATTTTTCATTAATAAAGTTTGCCTGTCCTTTATTTTACCTGTTCTTCATTGCTCTCTATGAAATACAAATCCTAAGCCTATTTTTTTAAAGTACCAAAGGAAAATCTCAGATCTTGAAAATAGTCTTTCTTATAAGCTGTATAGATCATTAATCAGTTCAAAAGTTTTAGCAGCCAACTTAGCATTTATTGACTTTTAAAGCTGCAAGGGCCTATAACCCTCCTCCCTCCCTCCCTCCCTTCTTCCTTTCGCGTGTTATGGTGAAAACAAATCCGAGGTGACACACAATTCAGGAGCACAGACCGAATTGCTTCCTCCTGCCCTTATTATCAGCCATCGTGTTCCTCATTCCAGAGGCAGCCATGCCCCACTTTTCATGAATCTTTCTAAAAATGATGGTTTGGTATTTCTGTATACTGTATTTTTAACATAACTAGCATAATTATGCTTTTTTTCACTTAATATGGGGCATCAGAGAATGTAACTACATATAGAATGGCCTCTTTCTTTTTAGTGGCCATGTAATATTTGGTTGTGTGGTGTTATCTGTAGTAGATTAGCCCCCGTGGGGGATGTGCCAGCATCTGTACAAGTCCGTGTTCCCCACCAAGGGGAACAGCCTTCACCAACAGGACAGGTCAGACTCTTTGACTTTTGCCAGTCTGACAGATGAAAAAATAGCCTCTCCTTACAGTCTTAATTTGCATTTCTCTTATGAGTTAGGCCAAATATATTGATATATTTAAGAGCTATGTATGTTTTCTTTCTCGGTGAACTCTATCCTTTGTCCATTTCTCATTTGGATTGTTCTTTTTATTGTTATTAATAATTTGTAGGACTCCGTTGTATATGAAGCACAAATATTTGTCCCAATTTGCCATCCCTTTCAACTAGTAAGATTTCTGTTGCCAAGAAGAATAGTAAGAAAAAGTGCCTGTAATAATTTTAAAGCTAGTGCTAATTTAAATATTTAGGACCATACTTTTTTGGTTACCATTTTTTTTAAGTTTATTTATTAATTTTAAGACAAGGTTTCGCTCTGTCACCCAAGCTAGTGTGCAGTGGTGCAATCATAGCTCACTGCAGCCTCGAACTCCTGGCCTCAAGCGATTCTCCCACCTCAGCCTCTCAAAGTGCTAGGACTCCAGGCATAAGCCACCATGCCCAGGCAGTTGCTATTTTAAGTCAGATTTTTTTTTTTTTCCTATTTCTTTCTAGCTGATAGTTTGAATATATGAAGCCAATTGATTTCTATAAAAAGCTTTTCAGTTTATTCTTTTGAAGTTTCCAAACAACTGTCATCATGAAAATAATGCTTATATCATTCCCAACTTTTTGCTTATGCTGCTTCTCTCGTCATTAACCTAGTACCTGAGAAAAGGATTAAATGATGGCAGTATTGGGCACCCTTGTCTTCTGCCGTAGTGGGAGCACTTCTAGCATTTATCCATTATGCCTAATGATACTGGTATGAGATAGACATTTTTAATCATTTTAGGTATCTGTTGATTTCTTTTTACAAGCAAATGTGAACTATAACATTATTTTACAGTTTTCTTGCTCATCTTTCCATCTGCATTGATCTAGCTGTATACCATTCTCCTGTAGGAATGTGCCATAATTTATTTAACCAACCCCCTATTTAGAGACAGTTTCACAGTTTTGCTACAAAACAGTGAGTGCAGGTGCAAATGTGTCTGTAGGATAAATTACTAGAATTGGGATCCCAAAACATGTCTTTATTTTGAAAATTAAAAATGTAACTTACGCAGCCAATTACACACATACTCAACATGGAAGGAAGTTGAAAATGATCCAGAGTCAAACCAACATTACATTTATTCTTTATCTAAACAACCGGTCATTGATAAGCAATGTCAGGTTTGTGGGATTTCTTTCTTTCCTTTTGAAAATGGCTACTTTCAAAGGAAACCAAGACCAAAGAAGATAAGGATGCTTTTGTATCAAACCAAGAACTTAAATGCACTCATCTGTGAAAGGCAGGTGCAGGTGCCTTCAGCCTTCCATGGGGAGGACAGTTGGCTTTGGTTTCCAGCCCCTGTTGACCTATCCTGTGTCATTGCCAGCCCGTTTGCTATTACTGGATCTTCAACTTGCATCACACCAACAGACATTCTCCATGGCATCCACACCTACAACTGGACCGTAGGGATGTCTCGATACTACTGTTGCCCATCTGGTCCATGAGCTATACCAAGGGCTTTACTTAAATAAAACTTCACAGTCTGATTTCCTAGCAACAGCGTGTCCCCACGGTGGGAGGCTCGATCTAAACAAAGTAAATTAGGTTAAGCACTTCAGCCAAGTAGCTTTGTTTTGTTTTTGGCTGTATACCTGATACAAACTATAGCCATCATCTTCATTTAATCATAAATTAGTAGTCTGGATTATACACACTCAGTTTATCGCACGAGGAAAAACAGTTCTGTGTCTAAAGGGCACCTGAAGTGGATGCAACAGAAGTTACTGTTGGGAGGACAAAGAAACCCAGCTCTCTCCACTAGTGAGACTGAAGTTTCCCGGAGGAGGACAGAGCCGGGTGTTGTTCATCTCTGTGTCTTAGGGGCGCAGCTCATCCATCCTAAGTGCTCAATCATTGGCTGGACTCAGTTCTAGATTCAGACTTCATATATCTGGGGCAGAGGCATTTCCCATTCGTTCTTGGCCACCTGCTCCACATTCTAAGTTCTAGCTAAGAATAAGGCTGGTTCCTCAGGAGAGGCAGAGACTCCTGCTACCAGTGCCTTTCCCCCCTGGATTATATCTGTAGTCTAAGGCAATGATTCTAAGATCTGCTTTCCCCTAAGACGTTCCTGATGGAAAAGCACAAGTGTGGCCTGTGCCTATCAGAATAGGAGCTAGACAGTCGGGCGTTTGTTACAATACCTAAGCACACCTGAAAAGCTCTCACGCCACACCCTTCTCTGCCTCTGACCCTAGGAGCCATCGCCCTTAGTCCTCCTTGTCCCTCATCCCTCAAGTCCATCTGTCCCATTGGTTCCATCCGAGAATGTTTCGGACAAATCCATTTCTGGATTGATTAGGCCGTAGCCGGCTACGCTGCTGTAACACAGAGAACCCACACGGGGGCTTGGAGAAGACAGGAGTGATTTCTTTTCTCCTGTTACAGTCTAGCGGGGAGCGATCTGCCATCCTCACAAGAGGCTTCCTCCGTGTTCTGTTCATAACTCCTGCCATCTCCTGCGGCTAGAAATGGAGGCAAAGCGGGGACGGCTCCCCGGGGCAAGACCTGCCAGGTGCAAACCCGAGTCGGGCTCACAGCCCTCGGGCCAGATACAGCCGTGTTGCCCTAGTCCCTCCCAGGGAGGCTGGGGGACGAAGGGCCTCGCTGGGAGTCCATGGGCCACAACCCGGGAGCGGGATGACTAGTTCCCTGGGAGGCAGGAGAAAGCCTGGAGAATTGGGCAGTCCGGCCGCCCCGCCCCGTTCCCCCCTCCCACCAAGGCCGTGCGCGATCGCTGGGGAGGCGGCGCCCCCTGGTGGCCGGGCTGAGCCGGCCGGAGCACAGCGGTTTGCGGGAACCGGATCCCGCAGGGCTGACGCTGAGCCGACTCCTACAGGGGCTCACGCACCCCAAAGGAATTTACACAACAAGGTCTACTCCGTTTCTGTTTAACAGAGAACACGTGGAACAACGTACAGGTCCATGAATAGGTGAATTCTTAAATCATGAAACATGGATGAAACAATTACTGGTAAGTGAAAAAAGCCGGTTGTTGAAAAATATATATGAAACACGTAATTACATCCCATTTAGGATAAAAAATGCAATTATATATTAATATATATGATATACACGATGGTAAGTGGATAGATTTCGTTCCACTGTTACCACTGTGAAGTGGGTGTCAGACTGGGGGGGAATAAGAGGGGAAGGGGACAGGAGAAGGAAGCATAAAGAACAACTTTCAGCTTTTTACTATATTTCTGGATTGAATCCTTTAAATGACTATAGATTATTAAGACAAGAAATTCCCAATATAATCAAACTAAAAAAATTAAATTGCAACTCAGTATATTTAAAATACTTTAAGCAACAACAGATGTTAGATATGCAACGAAATGAGAGTGTCTGGAAGGGTGGCAGCCAGGCCCCAGCTCCTGGGGATGCCGGTGGCGATGGGATTCCAGAGCACCCACACCCAACACCAGGCGTGGGTTTAAGACAGGAATAGCCACCTGTCAGAGCAGACTGCTGAGTCAGCGCTGCAGCTGTCCTCAGCCTCCTGGGGTCCCCACAGTCTAGGGAGGGAGGTACCATTTGTCCTGAGTTTGCAAATGAGGAAATGGGCCACAGAGAGGTTCGGTGGCATGGTTGGTGGGGAGCTGGGTGTGAACCAGACAGTCTGGCCCCAGAATTCGTGCCCCAAAGCCCTTGGCTTTGCTCCTGCACGACACAGCCCTGAGGTCACCTTCAGAACTGAAGAACAGAAGTCCTTCCCAAGCTAGCTTCTGTTGCCACCCTGACACATGACGTGACAGACGGCTCAGGTCTCACTGAGAACTCAGATTATGGGATGTGCTACCACTGATTCCCCTGCCCTGTGGTGGGGCTGTGACAAAGCCCAGAAGAAAGGGGCACGCTGTGGTGACTCTAAAGGATTACATGTGCTCAACATGCAGTTGGGATCGAGAGTCATCAAATCCATGGAGACAGAAAGTAGAAAGGGGAGATGAGTTGTTTACTGCGTACAGAGTTTCAGTTTTGCAAGATGAAGAGTTCTGAGGTGGATGGGGGTGATGGATACACAACAATGTGAGTATGCTTAACACTACTGCACTCCACTCTCAAAAACGGTCAAGATGGTACATTGCATGTGTATTTTACAATTAAAATTTGTAAAATTAAATTAAATTAAATTAGTCCATTTTAAGTTTCCAGAAGAAGCATGTTCTTGTGTTGGGAGATTTCTAGCTGGGGAAAGTGACCTCAGAGAACGACTTTACTCAAATCTTGCTATAATTATTTTTTTTTTTTTTTTTTTTTTTTTTTAGTTTAACCAAATCGAAGTTTACTTCTTTCTCTTTTAAATTGTAATATGTGATATGAGTGAGAGCAGCAGGATGTGGCTCTGCTCCGTAGAGTCATTCGGGGACTCGACCATGTCCCCTATGATCCAGACATCTTCTTCCACACATGACAAGAAGCTTTGAGAGCATCCTTGCCCATTCCCAAAGAAGTAATTGCAACAATTATATTTTCAGATTCATATTTCCTTCATTTTGAATAAGCACAGTTTAAAAGCTACTAAAACATATTCCTTTATCATATTTAAATATTCATCATTCATTCATGTGCTGTAACATTGTAGCACAGTATTACTTTACTAGGATAGGAAAGTACCGTATAAAAATAAACAAAAAGCTTTTCCATACCCACTGAAAAGACTACACATGTACACACATGTGGACTATACACACTCCTTATAATGTCTTCACTGGTGTTCCTTGCCTTACCTTCGTGATCAGATCTAAGAACAACCCAGGCGAGGTGCAGCAAGACAGCCTGTCCACACCGCTCAGCTGGCTGCTCAGTGCAGGAGAGGCCAATCCACAGGCTTACCAGAACACGGAAGGGAACCCAGGCTAGAAAAATTATCTCTGGATAGCATATGCAAAAGGAGATGATAGCTTATCTTGGTTTCCAATTGTGGACCCTTGCAAGGCCAGGATCATGCACTATTCTCGAAATTGGGATTCTTGGGATATATGTCACTGGGCGAGAAGTTCAGAATCTCATCCAAGGACGGGCCTTCATCCTCTGGAGCAATTTCAGACTCAAACATCCGCTGTAGCAAGGTGTCCACAGTCCTGTACTCTAGGAGGAAGGAGAAAGAGGCACATAGAACCTGGATATGTCAGGGTTCCAGAGAGCACGTGGCCTGGGGAGGCCGTGGCTTTCCCGAAGAACAGCCCCTGAGCGGAAGACAGTCCTGGGCATGTCAACCAAACACTCCTTGAAAGGAAGGAAGCGAAGGTCAGGAAGGGATCACTCATCCGTGCTGGTGTGGCCCCCCACGGAGCTCCCCAGACACGGAAGGCCCTGAAGACCAAGGGGAAGGTGCTTCTTGAAGGATGGAGGGGGACAGCCACCTCTTAGGGGCCGCCTGCTCACGCCGCCCCTCCTGTAATCTGTGTTTTGTTCCTCAGGCTGAGCTCATTGCAGGGCACCGCAGCCAGAGCTTAAACTGAGATTCAGACTGGTTTGGGTTCACTCAGCCAATCGTTAATTCATTGAGTCAATGAAGTAAGTAAACAAATAGTTGTTAAGAGCCCCTATGCCCAGGGGACACTGTTAGGCCCTGGGCATACCAGGAGAACCAAAAAGACACGCCCCTGCCACCATTGAACCTGCAAGGAAGACAGGTGGCGACCAACATTTCTCTGGGAGCTGAGAGTGAGTCCAGGAGAGAAAGCAGCACCTGCACTGGCCCGGGGCAGAACAGAGCCAGGCGCTGAGCAGCTGAGGGCCTGTAGGACTGAGCAGCGGGCCTGGCGGGAGGGAGTGAGGCTGCGATGCTGAGAGACTCCAGGTGCATGGGCGGCCAAGGCCATGGAGGGGCCATGTCTTTCTCCTTGAGCAATGGGAAGCCACCGAAGCTCAGATCCGTACTCTGGAAAGATCCCACTGGCTGCTGTGAGGACTGAAGGAAGATCAGTTCTAGTTTTGCGCTCGGTTAAACTTACTTTTTGATGCAATTCTGCAATACAGTCCTTCCAAGGCCTTCGTTTTGTTGTCTCCAGCGTCCTTGGCGTCCACGTGATCAGTGGGCTTCCCGTCTTGCACTTCTTCCCTTCAAGGAGGAAGAGACAACACATGGTCAGGTCCCTCAGCTGAGTCCTGCACGGGGCTTCCCGGGCAGGGTCCAGCCACATCCAGGGTGCTCATCTAGAGAGGCCCCGACGGTGGGCACACAGGACCAGGCTCGGTGCTGCAGGGCACTGGCAGACCACACACGGGCGGGGTCCGAGTCTGCGGGTGGTCCAGGGAAGCATGCTACTCACTCTTGGATTCCCACTCCGAGCTCTTGAATCTTCTTCTCAATAGCAGTTTCTACTTCACTTTTTTCTAAAGAATATGCCACAAAGAATGCCTCCAAGATAAATGCTATGAAAATGCTGAGAAAGAGTAAGACGTAGAGGATGGTTAGGATGATCAGCCATGGTCTATGCGGCAGGGAATCCCGGCTCCAAAGAGTGTTTGAGCCCGAATAAAAAGACAGCCTAGTGTTGCCAAGAAAACGCAAGACAGGAGAGAGAAGTGACAACTGTAAAGCTTCTCTCAGGGACTGGGCACAGCTTCCATTCATCTGCAAAATTATTCTTCCTCTACATCCTATTTAACCAGTGAATATTAAGAAGAAAATACACTTTATTTTAAGGGGAAGCTTAGGCAAAATAATTGTTGGAAGATAGTTCTCCACGAATATCTCAGGTGTCCGCACAGTCTGGGTCCTCTGCACAAAAGCTTTTAGAGCCAATTTAGGGATGTTTTCTAAGGTGGCATTCCAGGGTAGTGAAGTCTCCCTCCCCACGGACAGTCCAGGGTAGCAAAGCTAAAGACCTTCCCAGGAGCTTTCCTTACATTCCAGAGTAAAGAAGGTAAAGTCAGTCTCTCTCTCTCTCTCTCTCTGGGTCACTCTCACTCTCGCTCTCTCAGGGACCTGACGACACAAGGTGTCGCTCCGGCTACTGCTCTCCTCATGAATAATGAACTCTTTGTCTCTGGCCCAAGGTCTCACGTCTTCTGTTGGCATATGCATGGCAGACTAACCTGTCAGCTCGCAAGCAGAGTAAAATCTCAGACTTTTCACCATTTCTGACTTGACAGATGACGACATACCCCAGGGATGTCACAGCACTCAGAGCTTTTTAGAGGAGGGTAGACAAAATTCCTAGAGCCTTTTCACATTTTTGCGTGGGCCTATGCCCCCATCTGGGAACCTCTTTATGGGCCTCTTAGGGAGGCCTTTCTCCCTTCTGCCTGCTCCATAATCCATTCAGGCTGCATAGGACAAGCAGGCCAGCCCAGGGCCACCCACGGGGTCTCCTCTTCTCCCACCCTTTCCTAGGATACTCTCTTGAACCAGAGTCAGCTGGGTAGTGGGGTGGCCAAAGCAGCCTGATGTGACAAGTGCTGGGCTGTCACCCCAAGAATTCCAGGCCCAGCTTCTAAGGGGGTCCTGACACCCAGAAAGCACCTGTGGGAGAGAGTCACAGTGATCACAGGGACTCAAAGGCAGAACCAGGGAGCTAGAGTCGAAGGTTCTAACTGGAAAGAGAGCCCTTTTGAGCGGGGACATGTCATAGCAGCTTTCAAATATTTACTGAATTCTCCCATGGAACAGGGGTCAGGACAGAACTGGAGCCAATGAAGAGCGGTCACCAGGGGCACATTCCCATCCCACCGGTGCAAGCGCTAAGGCCCGGAGCCGGACAGCAAGGGCGCCGACTCTCGCAGGTTCTCAGGAGCCCCAGCAGTGGGACCAATCTGAGCAGAGACTGGACAGCAGCTCGGCAGGGGTGCTTCAGGGGTGACTCAGTCCCCCTAGGGAAGGGCAGGGAGACCTGCTAGGACCGCAGACTCCTTCTGACCTGAACTACTTGTGAGGCTCTGAGGTGCATAACATACCCCGATGTGCGAGAGGCTGGGGAACACTATGTGGAGCACAAATGTGACCAGTGAGGCCCCTCCCTTCCAGTGGCTTAGCATCTCTCGGGGATATGAGACCCATATACAACCTGTACCAGGTGGCACAAGAAGGGAGGTGCCAGCAGTCAGATATCGTGAAAAAGGAGATCTGAAATTTGCAGCACGGCAGGAGGAAACTCACTTAACAATGAGGATGACGACCACGATGTGGAACAGGATGAAGTACAGCTTTGCCGCCTGGTGAGTCACCAGGGCAAAGCCATCTGCGAGGAGTAGGACACTAAGGAACCAGACCTTTGAGAAATTCGGGAGGTCCCCTGAGCTCGGAGATGCCGAGACGTAATCCTCCTCTGAGAATTCACTTTCAGCATTTCCCGGCCTTGCCCCGGGGAGCAGACCGTCCCCCCCCCACCCCCCGGATCACGCGGCCTTCTCAGAAGGATATCGTGCCACTGGTTAACCACCGTGAGCTCCATCAGCACCACGAACGAAGAGGCGAGGTCATTGAAGTTGTTCTTGCAGTACCTGCCCCGGGAAAACGCTGAACCCTTTAAGGCCGGGTTCCCACAAACCAAGGCATCAGGAGTGGTGAAATTCGGGTCAAAGAACTGGACTTTGCCGTGGAACACTTCCATGCCAACAATAGCAAAGGCGTAGTAGACCACCTAGAATGGAGACAGCAGGTCACCAGCAGGCGCCCAAAGCTGCAGAATCATGGGGCAAGGGGCGGGCAGAAGAAGTGAGAAGAACCACATTCACTAGTCTGTCACTTTCCCAGCATCCCGCAGAAAGGGTGCTATTCCTGTTCCCAGGGATGGTCACTGGCCCCAGCCAAGAGTTCCAGGCAGCTTCAGGAGGAGGGTGGGCAGGGATCAGACACTTGGCCAGTCTGCCAGGGAAGCCTGAGCTATCCATGGAGAGACAGAAGACACAGCCAGCTGGACCACACCTTGATCCCCCCAGGCTTCATTTACAAAGTCAAAAATGTAGCTGAGGCCAGGCATGGTGGCTCATGCCTGTAATCCTAGCACTCTGGGAGGCAGAGATGGGCCAGGAGTTTGAGACCAGGAGTTTGAGAGCGATACCCCATCTCTTCCAACAATAGAAAAATTTGCCATTTGTGGAAGCACGTGCCTGTAGTCCCAGCTACTCCAGAGGCTGAGGTGGGAGGATCACTTGAGCCCAGGAGTTTGAGGCTACAGTGAGCTGTGATGACACCACTGCTCTCTAGCCCAGGCAATAGAGCAGGACCCCGTCTCAACAAAACAAAAACAAAAATCTAGCTGATAGCATGTTAGTGGGTTAAATACTCAATAAATAGTTGTCCTCTAGGGAAAAAAATAATAAGGTTGGATGTTTACCTTGTTCTCTATACCAAAGTAAATTCCAAAGAGTTAAATGTAAAAAATAAAACCATAAAGATACAAGGAAAAAACATTGAATAGAAAAAGGCCTTACTGAGCATGATATAAAACCTAGAAACTATAAAATAAAAGATTAACAAGTATAACTATGTAATGCATTTAAACTTTTATACACCCAAAACCAAAACAAAATAAAAAGTCTTTATGTCAAAAAAAAAGTAGCCGACAAGGAAAAATAATTGCTCGTACAGCTTACCAAGGGCCTATTTCCTTAACAGGCCAAAGATCCCTACAAATCATATCAAAAATAAAACTAATAGAAAGATGAACCAAGGATATGAACAGGCTGTTTACCAAAAAATAAGCATAAATGGCCAAAAGAACGTGGACAAGATGCTTGGCTTTATGATAACTAAACAAACACACATAGAAACAACACAGAGCTATTTTCTCACCTATAGATTGGAACAAATGGAAACATTTAGTAAACCCAGTTGTGAGGGCTGCAGAGAAACAAGCTGTCACACGGCACCGGAACGTACACGGGAGCATATCTTTTGGAAGGCAAGTCGCCACCATCGACCCAACGTTTGAACCCATTTACCTTTGATCTAGCAGCCCCGCTGCTAGGACTGTGTCCACCAGGTACACTCACATCAGCACACACAGATGCCTGCCCAGGAATGGGCTTCCCCTTATCATCTGTGATGGCAGAGGCGAGACTGCCAGGGGTCTGTCAGCAGTGGGGCTGGGCACACGTTCTGGACCCTTCCCTCAGTGGGACGCTTTTAACTGTGGCAGAGCTTTCCTGGAGGCACGTGCCTCCCAGATCACAGGACAAACATATTCAGTAGAAGAACGTTGTGTAACCACAATTCGAATGGATTATCCCATTTGACTAAACAATATCCTGGATAGCTACAGGCTTGCAGATGATGTACTAGAAATGTTTGGGAAGAGTGACAAGACACTCTTAATCATGGTCGCTTCCAGGAAAGAGGCAGGCAGGGGATGGGAATGGGTGACTGATAGTCACCCTTTCAGTCTCCTGTGCTAATGGAATTTTTGCCATTATAAATGAAAAGAAAAATAAGTGCCCTGTTGCAGTGTCCACCAATATTCGCGCTCCCTCGTTCACAGCGTGGAGCCACCCCTGAGCGGGAGTCCCCAGCCCCTGTGCGGCATTGTGTGGCCTCTTTCTCACCACTGGGAATCTCAGGCAGCGGCTGGGCTCTGTCCGTAGCAAGGCAGGAAGGATCTGTGGCCTGGGTGCACAGCGACGTCCTTGAGACTCATCTGCTAGCTGGGAATACCCCCTGCTCCGGGGGTGGGAAGGCCCACCGGAGAGTTGGTGTCCACTTCAGCACCAGTGTACCTTAACTAACATATGCCCAGTGTTTCTAGAAACTGGATATTTTATAACAATGGCTACTAGACACCAATGAATCTCGCTTACTTATCCTCCCTTCTTTCTCTCCCTTGAAATGAGTCTTACTGAGAGTTGCTGAGGATGAACATCTCACCACTTATGTTACATCAAATAGCAACAAGAGCAGCTACTTACAAAGACGAGTCCACCAAATGTCAGCATTGTGGGGCCAATGTTGATTAAAGTGGTCACTATAACCCGGAATCTAGAACACAAAGTTCCCCCATGAGGTGAAAGGGAAGATGGAAAGTAAAACCCACACCCCGCCAGCATGCTTCCCTTCACACCCCTCCCCAGTCCTGAATCTGTTCTTTAAACGTGGTCAGGAGTTTGCCTTTGTGATTGTGTCAGAATCTGTCCATCCGCCCAGCTGAGGGGGAGTTAACTAGTAGTTTCCCCCAAAGCAGAACAAGGCAGGCTTGGCCAACCTGAGGACGGTTATTACAGAGAACCTCCCTGGGAAGACGTGGGTGGGTGTTGAGGCAGGAAAAGTATTCAGCCTCATCTGCTTTTCTCCCACCTTCCTCTCTGTCCGAATTGAGCCTGTTTTAAGGCTATCCTGGAGGTTTATATTGGCAACTGAACACTCTCTGGAAGAGCAAGCCAGTCCTCGGATGGAGCCATCTCCTCCCCAGACCTCCCTGAAAGGCTGCTTGCCTATCAAAACCCGATGGTGACGTTTATCCAGGCTTTGGGGTCAGATTTTATCCTGCTCTATCTGCCTCTGTCTAGCTGTGCACCACGGGGATGGGGGCACTTAACCTCTTGGAGCTTCCGTGTCATCACCTGTGAACTAGGGGTCATGAAAGTCCCAGCTCAGGGGTTGCTGGCAGGATTTAATAAGACAATGCTTGGCACACTGGAGTTAGTGTCTGCTTCCGTCAGGACTACCCTCATTCAGTCACTGTGCACGAAGGCACAGTCCACATCCGTCATAGGGCTGGAAATGACTGAGAGAATCCCTGCGGGGTGGGGGGCTGCCATGTGAGTGATCTTCACCATCCTCCCCCCTCCCCTCCCACTGGAGAACCCCAGGTCCTCTTTACAAGTTGCATCCTGGATTCATAGCAGTAGTAGATCATGTTTACAGTATAAAAGAAATAAAAATCTCAGGACCAGTGATGCAGAAGGGAAGATCTAGCCTGGAGGCTGTCGTGCAACACACCCTTCCAAATGAACAGCTGCTACTAACGTTATTCATCAGCCAGATCCCACAAGCAAGGACATGCAAATATAACGTTAGGTCTGCAGGCTAAGTCTAGCTCCTAAAACTAGAGTCTGTTCAATTCCAGATCCCACACTAATAATGAATTGCAAGCTTATCTTCCCAGGTGCAGAACAGAGACAAGATAAGACCAAACATTCTTCCACCTACCCAGCGACATCTACATAATTGATGCTTCCTTCACTCCCTATTCCTCTTCTCACATTCACCTTGTTGTATGTAAAATGTAGATTTCCTGGGCCTCACAAGAATCTAACCATTTGCCACCTCCCCCAAGCCTTCCCTTAAACACTGAAGTTCCCAAATTCTCCTTCAGAAAAACAGTCACAGATCTGTCTGTGGTTTGTGTTTTTCCTGGGTGGCTCCTTGAACTTGACTTAATAAACCTCCGTTGATTGAGATCTTTGCCTCAGTCACTTATTTTGGGTTGTCAGTAGTCAGGTGGCAAGCGTGCCCCATATGGGAAGCCCCCAAGCTTAGCCTTTCATACCACTCCCCGGTACCTCTGCACGCTGATGATGACCCTCAGCAGCCGGAGTATTCTCAGTATCAAGACGATATCCAGTATCTGCTGGCTGTTGTATTTTCTTGCTGGAAAAGGAACACAGTCATTTAACGTTCCGTTTTCTCAGAGTCTCTGGCTTTCCCCTTTTATTCAAGGACGTCTGAGCCCCTGTGGGTACCGGGACCGATGCAGCTTCACTTCAAGAACAGGTGATGGCTCCGAGCAATGAGGAAGCAAGTGTTGCCCGAATCACTTGCTAACCCTGCAAGTCGAAGCCAAGGGCCAGTTTTGGATGGATGACCAGGTGAGTTTTCAGTGTGATGGGCACCTACAAACAAAATCTCTAAAATACAGCCAAACACAAACAACGCCACCATCCCTCTCAAGAACATGCACCATTTTAACTAATTCTCTTGCATCCCCTCTCCCCCGCCTTAAGCATCTCAGTGGTGCACAGTGAATGTTCAACAAAGACTACGAATGGAACCCATGATCCGGGAGGTGGTGAAGCTGGGAGCTGTGGCACTGACCTGACTGAATGGTGGCGTTGGCCACAGTGGCCACCAGGGCTGCAATGATGATCAGCGTGTCAAACCTAATGGTGAGAAAGCAAAGTTACAAATCAAGGGATAGGCCTGCAAAGTCAGAAATAATGGATTCCAAGCCCATCCCCAGCCCAGGGAAGAGACGAAGTCCCTTCATCCAGCGAGTTTTCTGACAATGAGACCAGGGAGTGGGCCAAGGGAGCTACACAAGGAGCTGCCTTGTAGGGTATGATGTTCTAAGACTGTGATAATAAGAAACATATGTATTTGGTCTTTATCTGTGGTTCCTGGCCAGAGCTCCTGGAATCCTTATAAATTCGTAAGTGAAAGAGGGATGAAGGTGAAAGGAGTGTCTTTTGTCATTCATAACAAGCCCCTTTCAACCTCACCAGAGTTTACGTGGATGAGGTGATCTTTGGAAAGCCCCTAAGGATGGGGGCTGGTTGCCAAGGAAACTAGCCACGTGATTAGAGGTTGGAACCTTCAGCCCCACCCCTAAACCCCAGTCCTCAACCTCCATGGAGGGGAGAAGGGCTAAAGGTTGAGTTGATCGCCAATGGCCAATGATGTAATCAATCATGCATACGTAATGCAGCCACCATAAAAGCCCCAAAGGATGGTGTTCAGAGAGCTCCCAGGTTGGTGAACCCACAGAGGTGCTGGGAAGGTTATGTGCCTTAGAGGGCATGGAAGCTCCATGTCCCTCCTGCCACGCCCTGCCCTACCAGTCTCTCCTATCTGGCTGTTCCTGAGCTGTGGCCTCTTACAATAAACCAGAAATCTACTAAGTAAACTGTGTTCCTGAGTTCTGTGAGCTGCTCTAGCAAATCACTGAACCCAAAGGAAGGTGTCGTAGGAACCTCTGATTATAGCTGGTCAGTTGGAAGCACAGGTGACAACCTAGACTTGCAACTGGTCCCTGAAGTGGGGGCAGTTGCGTGGGACTGAGCGCTGAGGCTGTGTGGTCTGTGCTAACCCCAAGTACACAGTGTCAGAATTGAACTGAATTGTAGGACACCCAGCTGGTGCCCAGAGAGCTGGACAATTGGTTGGTGTGAGGAAAAAACCCACCTTCGGTGTCACAATTTTGTGAGAGAGTAAAGAGAACAGTTTTGTTTTCCTTTTTTTTTTTGAGACAGAGTCTCACTCTGTTGCCCAGGCTAGAGTGAGTGCCATGGCGTCAGCCTAGCTCACAGCAACCTCAAACTCCTGGGCTCAAGCGATCCTCCTGCCTCAGCCTCCCGAGTAGCTGGGACTACAGGCATGCACCACCATGCCCGGCTAATTTTTCTATATATATATATATATTTAGTTGTCCATATAATTTCTTTCTATTTTTAGTAGAGACGGGGTCTCGCTCTTGCTCAGGCTGGTCTCGAACTCCTGACCTTGAGTGATCCACCCGCCTCAGCCTCCCAGAGTGCTAGGATTACAGGCGTGAGCCACCGCGCCCAGCCTGTTTTCCTTTTTTAAAGATTCTTTCCAAATAAATACAAGATGCCCTGGTCAGTGATTCTAATTTTCGCTAGAGCCAGTTCAAATTGACATCACAAATAACAGTTTTTACTGAACCAAATGTTTCCCCGGCCCCTGGATCTCATTATAAGATGCCTCAAAACTAGGCAGATGGAGCTCGGAGAACTGTGGCCATATTCCCCAAATTATGACAGGGAGTCCCCACTGGCTCCCCAGGATACACACACTCACCAGTTCCAGAACTGCTTCCTTCCGAAATAGGCTCTGGGCTCGTATGTGTACAGCTTCAGGAGAATCTCGATGACATAGAGAGAAAGGAAAAGCCACTCTGCGTAGGAAATGAAGGGGTTTTTCTCATCCAGAGCAATGAATATGGCGTTTACTAGAATGATGACATCAAAAACCCAAACAAAAATCCTGGCATGGGGAAAAAGAAAAACAGAGAAATCCTGGTATCTGCATTTCAGGGAGAGGAACATGAGCCTGTTTAGGACTCTGCCCCCCAATACACACGCACTCGTCATCTACAGAAGGTTCCAGTGTGGCTGGGCTCTGAAGTTCACCTGCCTCCCGCTGCCCGGTGCAGCCCCCCTGAACAAGGAGAAAGCGAAGACTGAGGAGAGAGAAGAGAGCCATGGCCTTCCCAGGTTCCCCCTGGGCGCACAGCACCTGAGTCAGATGAATGCTTAGGCAGAATCAAGGGGCAGGGAGGTTTAGGGTCCATCACAGGATCGTCACACCCCTGCCACTCTTCCCTAGAAAATTAACATCCTTAACTAAGAAAGCTCCTGGAAACGTCTTCACCCCTAACGCACGTAGGTCTTCCAGGAGCCTGGCATATCCGTTGAGTGAAATGGGTGGAAGAAACATGTTAGCCGGGCTCTGGCTCAACTTTTCAGTTCCAGAGCAGGCTGCCCCAGGTAGCCCAGGTGCCAGCCCCCTGTGCCCCAGGGAATCCTACCTCTACCATGGCCATGGCTCCGGGAAGACAGAGGAGGGACTACCCCAGTGTTCCCTGTGTCGCCTAGACGCTAGGGCTGGGCGCTTGATGCTATGTGCAGACATGCTAACACCCACCACGTGAAGCACATCAGGAGTTCAATGTTGGAATTAACCGAAGAAAGCCTTGCCATAAATTAGGGCTTTGATAAATATTAGATATAGGCAGCTAAAAGGAATATTTGCCAATATCATAGGCTGAGCTACTTTCAAGGACTTCTGTACCATTCACTTTCATGAAACATTCAATTCAAAGAATGCAAGAGGCCACCAAGGCTAAGAACGAGCCTTTAATGATGGTGGTATTCCAGGCCACACATATTAAAAATAAGATCTCAAACCAAGATAAATGGCTATTTCTGGAGGTCATTTACTTGAAAATAAAAGAATGAATTGGTCTCGTTAACAATCATTCAAGCAACTCTAAGTCATGGGTTCTTACCATATAAGTCAAAGAAGCAAAGTGCCGTGTTTGCTTCAACTTCATATTTACTCTGATGGGGCTGGAATCTCCTGAATTCAGAGAGTGGTCATAGAGCATATTTATTCTGCATCCCTTGATTGTCTTAGGAAACATAATCCAGAAAGAAGCATCATCTAGAAGCCTGTCCTTTTGGCTAAGGTCAAACATAGTGTGTCCAGAGCCCTTTGCCTGCCTCCCTGAGACACCAAAAGCTGAGAGCAAGGGGTTGATTTGTAGCTTCACTGATGAAACACATTCCATCCAGTTGGCATTAGCAGGATTCCTCTATTTTTAAAGCAACTGGAGAGAAACTGGCCCCATCTCACTTGCCTGTGCCGAACCACCTTCTGGACCAAGAGGCTTGCAGACGACTGGTATAGCCGTGGCACCCAGGCTTCCAACGGGTGTCTCTTGATGTTGATGGTGACCACCTGGATGTTGAGGAGGTCAGCTAAGCGTAGAAAGTTCATTTTATCTGCAATGGAAAAACGACCCCCAAATCCATGGCCACTGTCACACTAAGGTACCAAGGGTAAAGTGAATTCAACACAGACTCTTGACTCTGCATTTCACAGGTGAGGATCTGAAGCCTCAGAGGGTGAAGGCCCAAGGCCAAGGGGCCAGCACACAGCAGAGCCAGCCTGTGACCCAGGCCTCCTGCCTGTCCTTACTCAGACCCCTCAGCCAACCCAAGGTAGCAGGATGTGGTTGTGCTCATTGGCAGATGCCACCGCCTCACTCTGCGCCCCCTGCTTTCAAGGTGTGCCCTGACCTGCCTTTCTAACTTCAACCCAATTTTCCCTTCCTCTCCTCGAAGTTTCCAAGGTGTGTGCAATCCTTACCCTTCTACTTGAGGCCCTGCCTTCTGCTCTGCTCCCTCCCCACCAACCCCATCCTTTCCTCAGGGAGTCACTCAAATCCACGGCTCCCATGATGAGCTTGCCCATCCTGCCAGGCCAAAGCACAATGGGTGCTTTCTTAACCAACCTGGACACACCCGACTGACCAGCTGACGGTCTCCAGACCTGCTGAGATCCCAGGGCCAACAGGCCACCCACCGCCCGGTGCACCTTTCTCCCTCCAGGCGGGTCACTGGGCTGGTTCCCAAATCTGTTTATGCATGAACTTCCAGTAATTATGTGTAACTTACAGAAATATCACATCAGTGGATGAAATCAGATACGCAGCGTGCTGCTGCTGCTTTGAAAACTACATTGAATGCTTTGGACACTCCAGAGAAAGTTGCTGAAATAAATTGCAGGTGCAAAGACTAGGGCAGGAGTTTTAAAAAACCCGGAAAGCTTCCCATTCATGGTGCCCAGCACACACCCAGGTCTCCACTTGAGTATTCAGAAGTAAGCATGAAACCCTCGTTCCACAGGGGGCACATATCACATTCTCATGTTGCCATTTTCTCTCTATGCCTTATGGCCCCAAGAACATGAAACAACATGAGTTCATTGAGTTAAATAAAAAAACACACTTAGATTCTTAGGATATTTCAAGTTTCCAGGTCTTTAGAGCTGGAAGGAAAATACACATATACATCTTAATGGCCAAAAACACGTAAAACCCATGCAGAGAGACGTGCAGCCTCATGGAATTAGATGACGTGCATGACTTGGATCCAGGGACCTGGGCTGCGTGAGCCCCACCATGGGAGGTTATGGAGACACTGAGAATCCAGCCAAAATCCCTGGCCATTCAATCACCTCGATCAACAGAGGGGAATCCGTCAATTTCACTGGAGTCACATCTTTTAAACCAGAGGATTCAGTAGAACAAGAAAGACCAAAGAAAATAAAAACCATAGTAATTTTGTGTTAAAAAGCAATCTGCACCCATCTGCTATTTCATGCTGTGGTTTAGAGGTCAGCAAACTCTATAAAGGGGCTGAGACCATATATGTTAGGCTTTGCAGTCCCTGTCACAACTACTCAATTCTGCCATTAAAGCACAAAAGCTCTGTTCCAGTGAAAACTATTTACAAAAACAAGCAGTAGGCCATATTGGACCTGTGGGCCACATTCTGCCAACCATTGTTGGCAGAATACATTATTTGCCTCATAATTCTCTTCAATAATAATTCTTTTCAGCCCTTATAAGTTTTGTGTTTCTCAGGTTAACACTAGATTTAAGTTTTAACACTTTCGTTACTAACAGACTTCCAGTGTTTAGCCTTGGAAACCACAAATCCCTACAACTGCTGACCAAGGGAAAAGTGAGAATGTTCACAGAAGGGCTGCTATGCCTTGCCTCTGCAGGGCTGAGACCGTCGTGAAGCATGCAATCCTGTTGGGCTTTCCGTTATTAAAGCTGTCTTTGAAAGTGTTACTTAAACAAAGAAGTCTCTTGGGACACCCAGACAGCAGACACTACTGCTATGTCCTGTGAAACATAACCTATGATTCCCCCAAAGCCAACAAATCTGATTAGCTATCTTCCTTAAAAACATGTTTGCCCCGGAAATAATATTTAAATTGACACTGCCGTTTTCTAAAAGGCAACATGCTTGGGGAGTGTGTTAAACCACACGCTCATTGGCACTGTCCTTTGCCACATCTATGGAGCTTTAAATAAAAGCTAGGACTGATGGATTTCTTTCTTCAAACTTAGATGAGTCTTGGTCTCATTTAATTTACAAATAGGACCACAACTCAGGTGACAAAACTTAGAAGGGCTAAGGACTGAGGACCTGGCCATCTTGGTGACCACAATCATGAGCCAGCGACTAAAGGCCAGGGCACCTGCGGGCGTCTGTCTCAGGAGGCACCTGCCCTCTCCTCGGACGCACCGGGGCAAATGCTCCCCAGAGTGTGTCCCTGGAGTGGCGCCAGCCAGTCCTCTCCTTCCCCACTCTGACAAGCCCTGTTTCGGAGTCACAGGGAAGAGGAAGGTCAGAGGCGAAGGCTTCTCACCCACATGGCCGGTCTGTCCCTCGTCGGAGATCCTTAAAAGGAGCTCCAGGTGGCCGTGACTCATGTCTGGTGCCACGGTGCGCACCAGCCGTCTCCACCGGGCCTCCCCGACCACGAACTCTGGGCCCACCTTGACTTTCAGAATATTGAACGCCTCTATCATTTTGCGACGCTTGAGGTACGCCAGCTTGCGAATCTCATTCTTAAAAAAGCAGAATTGTTTATGTTAAGAACAAGAGTCCAGAAAGTGTCACTTCCCTATGCCAACATGGCAAGGTATCAAAAGAGCCAGAGAGAAGTCACTGTGGGTTGGCACCCAGGCCCTCACCGCCCCTGTCTGCATGGACAGAACTTGTCTTACCAAGTTTAAATGAGGGAGCCCGTGAAGGAAAATCTGTGTGGTGAGAGACAGAGCGACAGGAGGCAGACAGCTCCAAACTCCACACTGCCCAGGAGCAGGGGAGATTCCAGAAAGAAAGGAAATCGGGTGTGCTGCTGAGGAGAGAGAGAGACCCAGGGAGGGGAAGAGAGATCTACCGCTCAGTTAGTCGAGGAGGAGAGGACGGGGAGAGAAAAGCCAGGGAAGTGAAACTAGGGGAGAAGTTGTCCAGGGAGGGAAGGACAGCTGGAGCCCGCCTGGAGCTGCCATCTGGCCTGACCACATGGAATGTTCCGGAAGCGGGGAGGCTCAACATCCATCCTCAGATTATAATCGACCGTCCAGCTGCCATGCCCATCTCTACTGCTCCTGTAGGTCTGCCACCAATATCATCATCATCACTTAATTGATTCCACAGCTAGACTGTGAGTTCTTAAAGGGCAAGGGCTGTGTCTTGATCATCGTTGACACCCCAGAACCTTGTATGGTGCCGGGCACATACAGCACGTCTGAGATATGTTTACTGGCTGAGGATTGCGGTTTAATTTCCAAGGTTGGAAATCTGGTTGCGGATTAATTTCCAAGAGGCACAGCAACAGTTCTGTCCAGCAGTGAAGTAGGGGAGAGGTCACCAGACCCTCTGCAGTGTCCTCTTTGGCCAGAGGGAGGAAGTGGCCAGGGAGGCCTGGCCTCGGAGTCAGGAGGGGCAGAGACTCCTCAGGACCTGGACAGGGCCAGACACCTTCAAAGGCCACACGGGCCAGATCTGGACCTGGCCCCAGCATCCCCTTCTCCTGAGCTGCCAACATTAAAGTTCTCCTGACTTCCTACTTGCTCCCAGTGGGAACATCCCTAAGCAAGGAAAAATTCAAAACAGAACCAAAAGGTCAAAAGCCAGGGATTGTGTCTTTCCAAACAGAAAATCGTCCTTTGAAGAAAGGCTTCTCTGTGCGCGTCTTACAATAAAAGAAACGGCCCGCAAAGGGGAGTCAAGGTGGGGGACAGTGGAGGGAGGGTGGATGAGATGGCGGAGGCATCCCCAGGGATTCCCAGGTACAAATTAATCCTCCTTCCACCCCAAGCACTCAGAAGCCTCTGCCCACCCAGCATCTCCAGGAATTCTGCAGACATAAATCAAGCAGGCAGGAACCAGGGCAGAAACTGTTGGCTTTAAGAAGTTTCTGCGTCTGTTTGAGGGGAGAAAGAAACTTGGAGAATGTTCCCAATCCCCAATCACACTCAGAACATTTCAAGGAACTACAGGCTATGTGAGCAAGAGACAAAGCAGCACTGGCCACTGCCCACGAGAGGACCGGTGCCCTGGCCACACCCTCTGTCCTCCCATCTCCTCAGACGCACTGTCAGACCCATCACAAAGACCGTGAAGAACCGGCCTGCTTAGCAGAAGGGAGCAAGACACCAAATAAGCCTTCAGATCCACCAAAGCAAACAGATCAAGGGCATTTCCCGATATCTAGCAAATGCGCTGCCTGCCCAGGCGCCTGCCCCCCACCCCACCCCGGCTCACGCATGCGTGTTACCTTTAGGTGCTTCCTGTAATTGTTGTAGACAACGGCCAGAAAGACGGACATGAAGATGTAGGTATTGATGATGATGTAGGTTATAAAGTACAAAGAATACCACCAATTGAAGTCATAGGCAGGCATCCTAGGAGAAAACAACATGTTTCACAATTTTTCATAGCCAAGTTCCACAATGCATACCAGCCGGACCTTAGGCGACATCCCACGTGCACAGTCCCTGTGCACGAGGCACCAGAAACCTCCTGCAAAGCTCACTCTCGCCATATGGTGCGATGGGGCCTCAAAGCCGGCACCATCCCTAAAGCTAAACTGCCCCCTCTAACCCCGCCTTTCCGAAATTCTTAGCACCTTCCAGAGGTGCCAACTTCCAAAGCGCATAGGACCTTGGAAATCTCCCAACACAATTCTCCCCCTCCAAAACGAGGAAATCGAGGCCTAGAAAGGAGAGAGACTTGCCCAGAATTACAGTGTGGCTTTTGGAAGTGGGCTCTGCAGGACACCAGACTGCCTTGGCTGGGGGCAGATCCATCCTGGGATGATGAGAAGGAAAGGAACCCTGTTAATAATCACAGCCAGACAAGAGGCCTAAATTGGGACATGTGCTCACTCCACTTTTAATGGGAACTGGATTTCCCACAGGGGAGCTGGCACGGCTGGCAGCCGGGGTCTGAGGGGAGGACCCAGGAGAACACCGGCAGGGCCAGGGCCAGGCCCAAGAGTGAGCAACAACCAAGAACGAGTTGACCTGATGGTCCTACACGTCGTGAGATGACAGGAAACCTGCCTCCTCCCCCAAGTGCCCTGTTGGAGGAGTGCGGACTGGCGTTTGCAGTTAGGCTCTGCCCCCAGCTCTGGAGCTGAAGAGCTATCTGCTCGGTGTAGCGCCGTTTGATAACTTTACCCCTATGCACAAGGTAAATCCGTAACGAGTAGACATTAGGAAAAAACCGCATGAGGATTTTCCTCCTGAGTAATATCCGCATGTGTGGAGAACTGGCATTCTGGGGGGAAGGCGGCAGCTATTGATGTTTACATTTCTTTCCCGTTTCGTGTAGCCAAAAACCCATCAATGCTTAGGAGAACCAGCCGCGATTCCTTTACGAAGATGGCTTAGGACTCTAAATTCAACACTCAAGGAAGATCCCAGAATAGAAAGTGGGCTCGAATATTAAGTGTCACATCTCAAGAGATGTCTCCTGTTGCTTTCAATTGTAAAAGAATTCACTGAAATTTAGTTTTAAATAGAGAAGACAGGCTATCAGTAGTGTAAAATTTTATATTCTTCAAATTTTTTTACAATGAATAGGACTAAATAGAAAATCACTCGTTTTCCTCTCTCAGCCTTGCTCGTGTCAGGAGACAGCTGCTTTTAATAATTCTGTTATGGTAACATGTCCATGAACATGGATCAGGATGCACATACATGACGTCAGGGCTGTTTGCTGTAGTGACCAGCACGTAGAGCTCAAACGCGACTTCCAGAATGTTTTCGAAGTAAGGCGATCCCTCCGCTGTTTTCAGACCCCTAAAGAGGAACCAAAAACACCAAGTGAAAACCACACACATAAATTAAGCTGTGGTTTCTGAGATGTTTTTCCCCTTTCAAGACCACTCTTAGAGTGTTTGAACGAGGAAGACAGTGTCTGGTGACAGACTCTGCCATGAACAGGCTTAACCCAAATATGGGAGAATTCACGGGCAGAAATTCCAAGAAGTGTACTCGCCTATCTCCAAACAGCTTCAAGGCCATGAGCGAGAAGACCAGCATGCTGAACGTGAACAAGAGGAAGACATAGAGGATGTCAGGCAGAGTGTTCCGGATGCTTCGGAAAGCCCTTCGGATCTAAGAACACAAAATTTAGTTTCATTTACAAGAAATCGGCTGAGTTTCTGCAAAAACAAAAAAACAGATCATCACATATCCTAAATCGTATCCTTACCTGACGACTTTCGGGGAAGTTAATTAGGAAGACTGGCCTCAAGGCCCGCGACCACCTAACGCTGCGGATGTTAACAGCTCCCAGGGACCCATAGAGAATCAGGTCAACCAAGGTCAGCTGTGAGACACATGGGACAGAGATGTCAGTTCTACCCCGTCAAAGGACAGAGAAAGTAACAGTGTGGAGGTGTGTTTACCGACCCAGAAGGAAAGTCACAATGTTATGTGAAAAAGCAAGTTTCATAAACAGCACAATTTTAATTTTGTGATATAACATTAACAGTACCTAATGTTTGAGGTTTTACTACATGTTATGTAGCATAAAAAGCACCTTTTGTAGATTATTTGATTTTAGCCACACCACAGCAATTAGGTGGGCACTATTCCTGGATGGAAGGGCTTGAGGCACAGAGAGGGTAGGCACGTGGCCCCAGTCACACAGCCAGTGAGGCGCAGAACTAGGACTCGAACCTGCACTGTCTGATGTCCCAGCCCTTGCTATTAACCCCACTGCCACGTGCTTCCACACTACAGCCTGGTGACATTTTCTTCTATCTGATGTGTAAAAGAAAGGCTGTCTAGCCTACCAACAGGTGAGAAGATCTAGAATACGGAAAATCCTTGTTTATCCTTATTGTCAGGTTTGTGGGCAAAAGATCAATGTGAGGATGGGGCAAAAAAAGAACCTAGAGTATTTTAGAAAAATATAAGTAAAAAAAGAAGGAGGGGAGGAAACAGCCCCAGAAACATCTTGAGGGGACTTGGGGAGGCCGGTGTGAGAGAGAAGGGAGGGAACCATGACGATGAGGACTGTGGAACTGGGCGATGGGAGACAGAGCCACCAAGCAAAGGGAAAGCAGCCAGGGAGTCGCTGGGAAGAAGAGGCGGGTTTGGTCCCACTGCACAGGAGCTGAAACACCGCTGCGGGAAGGACCAGCAAGCAGTCCGCCACAGAGTAAGGAAGCTCGGAGGGGAAACCAGTATCAGAGACAGCATGGGGACCTTGGCCTACCGGAAGTGTTCATAGAAGCTCTGAGAACAGATGACTCTCAGGGTAGAGTGCCAAATAGGAAGGGCAGGGGCGTGTAGACAGAGCTTCAGGTTAATTGCAAAGAGCTATGGCTCCAGCATGCTGGTCACCGTACTGATATGCTAATTGTAATAGAAAGTACCCTCATCATCACTAAAGTAGTCTCTGCCCAATACAGGGGTATTTCAGAATGTATTGCCCTGCTTGGCATATATCCTTCCAGATTTTTCTATGAATATATATAACATTCTTTCCCTTTATTCTTTTTAACCAAGATGTGATCCAACTGTATTTGTTGACTTGCTCTTTTGACTTAATAGATGGTAAGCTCTCTCCTTGGTAGTAGACACAGATCTGCCTTTAACACTATTTTAAAAGGCTGTATCATATTTTGTTTAACACATATCAGTTGTATCTATTGTCAGGAAATTAAATTGTTGCCAATTTTTCAATATTATGAACAAGTCAGCCAGCACCAATTTTGTGGCTAAATCTTTGAATGCATCTTGCTTTCTTATAGATTAATTCCCAGGAACGAAAGTCCAGGATTTGAGTGTATTCACTGTTAAGGATTTTGAAAGGAACTGCCAAACAGCCCATTCCAGAAAGATAGCTTCATTCCTCTCTCCAGTAGGGTATAAGATTTGTTTTCTCTCTATCTTGCTGACATTGTTTTATAGGCAACACATGGTATTTTATTATTGTTTTAGTCTATATTTTTTAGTTAGTGAAGTTAAACATCTTTCCTATCAGCCATTTTGTATATTTCTTCTTTATGAGTTGCCTTCACCTGTTTTCAGCACAATTATCTATTGGGGTATCTGTCTTTTTCCCACTTTCATTTGGAAGTGCCCTTGTCACGTTAAAATATTAACACTGTCACATTTGTCCTTGGGTTTGTAGTTTGCTTGCAGCTGTGCTCATGGTGTTTGCTATGGTGAAGCGTTGCTGTTTTTCCTTCTTGGCTTCTGCCTTTAGTCACAAACTCTCATAGGTGCTACCCTGAACACTCACCACTATGGTTACCATGATGCAGATGTTTTTCGTATCCTTCCAGAAAACCATTTGAGGAGTGACTTTTGCAAAATGCACCAGTCTCCCAAAGAACGCAGTCAGGCAGAGCACTTCTGCTATCGAGGTGGCCTGCAAGGACGAAACAGAGACTGAGCGCAGTGGCCTGCCATTGGGAGGCGCAGCTTTAGGGCTCCCGTTCCCTCCTCCGCCTGCACCCTACCTGTCCCGCCTGGCACACTCTGAGAATTAGCCACGTCCCTTAATTTTACGGCAAATTGTGGCAAAATTCTCTGCTGGTTAGAATGGTTTCTATCTCTCAAAAGGAAACCTGCCCCTGAATCACAAATGCCACAACCCATACTGGAGGGACTTCTTGGGAGGGGCTACATAAGCAGGCTGAGGACCAAGAATGCATTCCCCACAAAAGGGGGAGGTCAGAGGCAGGCATCTTCTATGCTCTCAAACTTCCCACGTTCAGATTCAGAATAGACATCAAGAAGTCCCATTTCTCTAACATAATGTTAAGGAAAATCCCCAAAGATGTGTTTGGAAATAGTGGGTCATTCCTTAAGCATCACTGCCACTGCAGCCCTGTGTGTATTAGGTTGGTTACAGGCAGGGATGGAGCCCTCTGAGATCCAGAGCAAAGTCCTGACCCGCCTCCCTCCATAGGCTGCGGGGCACCAACTCCTAACTCTCTAGAGCCAATTTGCAGCCCAGAATTTGCCCAAGATTGCTGTGATGCAGTAACACCTCCCTAACAAGGACACGTTCCTCCATCAATAGGGAGAAGAGGGTGGCAACATGGGAAGAGATGGGGAAAGAAGCAACTGGCTTAGGCTAGGAAGAGGCAAAGATCATGAGGGCTGGAGGGAAGGGACTCTCAAAGGGACAGGGGAAGGGCCTGAAAGCAGCTGATGACACAATCATCTCTCCCTTCCTGCAGCTGTTCACCCTTGAAGAGCTATAGAGACCCACTGCCAAGGCCAGGCTTCCAAAAGGGCCTGGGGCAATTCCAGGACATCCTTGCTGAAAACAAGGCTTGCTTGGTAATGCTGGAGCAGGGCCAAAGCCCCTCTACCACGGTCGACTTCAGAGACTTACAGTACAAATGCTGGCTGAGGGAACACTCTGAAACCCAGGCAGCCAGCCCCAAGCTGTAAGTGACCAATAACACACAGAGGGGTGAGGACTCGAGAAACGAGGCAAGTGGCTGAGAAGACAACTCTGTGGGATTCCCGTCTTGGCCAGGGGGGCCAGTGTTGGGGAGGGACAGACAGCACTCTGTCCAGGACTGTGAAAGCACAGCTCTGCTTCTTCAGACTTTGTTTTGACAGTCACTGGGCTAAAAGTCTTCTGTCCAGAGGATTCATTCATTGCAGGATCTTTATCGTGGGGAAGGTGGTGGACGTCACTGTGGCAGCCCCCAACAAACCATACTTCCGGTTTTCATCCCCGGTGTGGTGTCCTCCCATGTTGACTCAGGGCGTGGGCATGTGATTGGCTTTGGCCAACAGGGCATCAGCAAGGGTGATGCAAGCAGAGGTTTGATGGTGCCTACACGCCGGGATGCTCCTTTCTGGACCCAGCCACTCACCGGGAGAAGCCTAAGCCACATGGAGCAGCTGTGTACAAGAGAGCTGGCACGCTCCGGCCCACAGCTGCAGCCAGCAGCGCCTGCCAGCCACATGAGAGAGCCATCCTGGGTGTTCCCGGCTCCAGAGATCTACAAAGCTCCCAGATATCTACCACCCCAGCCAACACCACCTAAGCAGAAAATCTGCCCAGACGTAAACCTTACAGTAACCCCATAAAATGTGCACTGCTGTTATCAACCCCTTTTTAACAGATGAGGAGGCCGAGCCTTAGAAAGTGGTGTCACTTGTTCAAGGTCACTCCGCAACAAGGGTAGAACTAAGCCTCAAGCCCAAGTCTGTCTGATGTCAAAGCTATTGCTTTTTCATGACCACACAGACCCTTCCTTATTCTTCCATGTTTCAGTCACCTATTACTATGTAACAAACACTTAAAACAGCCTCCCACAGAATCATGGCAGATAACAAAGGGCTGTTGTTGTTTAAAGTTAGGGGTTAACAATAGACTTTTTCCATTAAAAGGCCAAAGAGTAAATATGTTAGACCTTGCAAATCATATGGTCTCTGTCACAACTATTCATCTCTGTCATTGTAGCTTACAAGCAGCCCGAGACAACACGTAAATGAGTAAGTATGGCTGTTTCAATAAAACACTCTTTGCAGACACCAAAATTTGAATTTTATACAATTTTCATGTGTCACAAAATATTGATATTCTTTGAGTTTTTTCTAGCCATTTAACACATTGACTGCCAAGTGAGTTGTATTTAACTCAGGCTTGTTTTGAGCCCGGGGCCACCTGCAGCAAAACCCTGCAGCTGGTTCGTGAAAATCTTACTGGTTGCTGTTCTTATTGTTACAATTAGCATTGTCAATTTAATTCTAAAAACGTGGATCGCATTGCATATAACTGACACACTGAAAACAATAAAAAATAACAAATTAGAAAGGATTGGGTTTTTTTACTAAAACACCATGGCCCCAGGGGAAAAGAATGTTTTTCTAGAGTGGCAGTCAAGATGTTAAAAAATGTAAAAACCATTTATCTTAGTTCATTTAAGCTGCTATAACAGCATACCACAGACTGGGTGGCTTATCAAACAACAGAAATTTATTTCGTACAGTTCTGGAGGCAGGAAGTCCAAAATCAAGGCACTGGCCAATTTGGTGTCTGGTGAGGCCCCGCTTTCAGGCTCGCAGACAGCCACCTTTGTGCTGTGTCCGCACACGGCAAAAGGGACCAGGGAGCTCCCCGAGGCATCTTCTATAAAGGGACTGATCATATTCATGAAGGCTCTGCCCTATGGCTTGGTCACTGCCCAACGGCCCCGTCTCCAAATACCACCACATTGTGGGTTAGGTTTTAACATTTGCATTTTGGGAAGATATAAACATTCAGTTTTATAACACGATTCTTAGCTCATGGGCTATACAAAAATAAGCAGCAGCTGAATTTGGCCCACAGGCCATAGTTTACTGACCCCTGTTTTAAATGTTTGGGTTTTGGGGTAGTTTGTTACATAACAATAGGTGACTGAAACACGGAAGAATAAGGAAGGGTCTGTGTGGTCACTAAAAAGCAATAGCTTTGACATCAGACATACTTGGGCTTGAGTTTTACTTCTACCCTTGCTGCCAAGTGATCTTGGACAAGTTACCCAACCTTTCTAAGGCTCAGCATCCTCATCTGTCAAAAAGGGGGATGATAGCAGGAGTGCACATTTCGTGGGGTTACCGTGACGCGTAAGGAGCATTCAGAGCCAGTGCTTGGAGCACCCAGCAGACAGTAAGCAGGGAGCAAATGACAGCCATTAAGACAGGGGCAAGAGCAGTGATGAATGGGAAACTCACATGAGCAGGACGGAAGTTTATTATTTAGATCCCTTGGGATTAGTGGTTAATTTGATATATTATTCAAAACACCTATGATCAGCTACTAAGCACCAATAATGATTTATGACTATGAAAACTGAAAATGTGGCACGTACAAGTCGAATGTTACACTCTATGGGAACGTCATGTGCTTGGCGTTAAGTAAATATGCTTTTCAAACATCGTTTGTACCATCTCTATCTGATTCTTCCTTGTGTGCACAGAAGACCAAAAACTTCCATTCTACTTAAAATGCCTTATGATTGAAGCATCACCTCGGTGAGTAGACAGAATTTTTCCAACCCCTGACAAGAAAAATAAAATCTAATTCATATTTGTTGAAATTTGAGAAGCAAAAGGAAGAGGCATGGGGCCCAATTCATCTATGACAAAATCTTATTTGCCATCTTAATTTTAATACTTACCACGAAAGGTAGAGGAAACAATGCAGGTTCTTCAAACATGGCAAGAGAAAGGTCTACACAAATAAAGAAGTATGTGGCTGCTTGCATTGTCCAGTGGTTATAAAAATAGTAAAGTCTGGAGAGAAAAAAAAAAACAAAGGTGGTTATAGACAAGGAGTAGCACTCGAACTTCCCTTTAAAAAGATTAATGGTAGCTAAAATAAGGAAATTAAGGCTAATCATGTTTCCTTCAAATTCTAGGGAACCAGGGGCAGTATTTAATGATCATATAGTACAAAACACTAACAGGAAAAAAAAACAAGAATATCATCATATCTCAAAGCACATTTCTCAACAGTCTCAAGCCAGGATTAGCACCTTCCTCACGAGGTTGATGTGACAGCAATAAGAGAACATTTTCAGAGGACTTTGAACAGTGACTGATGCAGAGTAAGCCCTCAGTTAAAGTGAGCTACTATGATGTGGCATGGTGGCCTAATCCTTTTTTTTTCTTTTTTAAGAGAGAATATCTCACTCTATCACCCAGGCTGGAGTGCAATGGCATAGTCATAGCTCACTGCCACCCTGAACTCTTGGGCTGAAGGTTCTGCCTGCCTCAGCCTCCCAAGTAGCTGAGACCCAGGCACACGCCACCATTCCCAGCTAATTTTTTAATTTTTTTTAAAGATGGGGTCTCACTGTGTTCCCCAGGTTGGTCTCAAACTCCTGGGTCCAAGTGATCCTCATACCTCAGCCTCCCAAGTAGATGGGATTATAGGCACATATCACCACTTGAGGCTTACCTAACTGGATTTACAAATGTACATCATCCCATCTTAACATGGTAGACTAAGAAGAGATCTGGTGGTCATGCAGGTCTCTCCCAAGATGGAGATAGTCCCCCCAAACCTGCTGTCAACAGCATCCAGGGATGAGGCATCGGCTGCTTTGGGAGGCCCTGATGCCCAGCCCTGGTAATAAGTGTTTTCTCTTTACCCTGGTCCAAATACGTGGTCTTAGTAAACCCTTAGAGGATAACAGGGAAAATGCCCAATTCCCATGAGAAGAAAAAACTTATGGATTTCACCAAAAGACAACAGAAAGTAAAAAGAAAAAGCCTTCTTTTCACTTGAGGTGGCTCTAAAAAGAGAACTATAGTTAGAAGGAAAAGACAGTGGCATGTTCTTACCTTGAATGTCCTAGCTCCCATCCTGGGTGTTATTCATTGACTCATTTATCTGTTCTTAATGCATTTATTGAATGCTTCCCTCTATGTAAGGCACCATGATCTTATAACTTAAAAAAAAAGTTTGGGATTTTATCCAAATCTATGTGGCATGCCCTATACACTTCTCAAAATACTTGTGTAAATAATGCCTTCAAGAGTCTTAAGTCCTGGAGGATAGGTGGTTTTATGTGACAGTGTAACATGTTAATTACCTGATGGCCTGAGGTGATGTTTCAAACGGAACATTCCTGTTGTACTGGGCATCCGACACATAGGCAGCTGCCAGCAAGAGGTCCTGGTCCCCAGAAAGTAAGAGAGAGTGACAGTCAGAGTAGGAAAGGACACTTCGCTTTTTCCTTTTAGATACGTGTCAAGTGTAAAACGAAACTCCCCTTCACCTCTCCCCACACCCCACCCTCCCCAGAGGTCACCGACATTAACAGCGTAGCATGCACACCTGGGTTGTCTCCCTGGGCACAGAGGACCCTACAGTAGGGCTGAGCCACAGGCATTCTCCACGTTCTGGAATTCAGGCTCTCAGAGGATGAAAAGAAAATAAGCACTGAGCAGAACCTGTACTTGTACTTAAGTGGTATATTTATGCATACACATCTATTGTTATGTACACACACATATATATATAAATACATATACAGTCAAGAGCCACATAATATTTCAGTCGGTGATGGACTGCACATATGACCCGGCCCCATGAGATTATAATGGAGCTGAACATTCCTATTGCCTAGTGACATCATGACATCGTGTGATGCTCTAACATCACAGAGCAACAAAATACTGACGGGTTTGTGGTGGTGCTGGTGTAAACAAACCTGTGCTTACCTAAGTTGTATAAAAGTCTAGCCCACCAGCCTGAACAAGAGCGAGACCCTGTCTCTACCAAAAATAGAAAGAAATTATCTGGCCAACTAAAAATATATATAGAAAAAATTAGCCGGGCATGGTGGCGCATGCCTGTAGTCCCAGCTACTCAGGAGGCTGAGGCAGGAGGATTGCTTGGGCCCAGGAGTCTGAGGTTGCTGTGAGCTAGGCTGACGCCATGGCACTCACTCTAGCCCAGGCAACAAAGCAAGACTCTGTCTCAAAAAAAAAAAAAGTCTAGCCCGTACAATTATGCACAGTACATAATACTTGATGGTGATAATAAATAACTATGTTACTGGCTTATGTATTTACTACATGTTTTATCATTTTAGGGCATACCCCTTTTACTTGTTAAAAAAAGAAGTTGACTGTAAAACAGCCTCAGGCAGGTCCTTCAGGAGGTGTTTCAGAAGAAGGCATTGTTGTCATAGGAGACAACAGCTCCATGCGTGTTATTGCCCCTGGAGGCCTTCCAGTGGGACCAGAAGTGGAGCCGTGTTCCACCTCCACATCTGATATTGATGATCCTGACCCTGGGTAGGCCTAGGCTAATGTGTGTGTTTGTATCTTAGTTTTTAACAAGAGGTTTAAAAAGTTAAAAAAAAAAATTAAGCTTAAAAATAGAAAAACTTACAGAGTAATGATATAAAGAAAGAAAATATTTTGTACAGCTGTAAAATGTGTGTGTGTTTTAAGCTAAGTGTTATTATAAAGGAGTCAAAAAGTTAAGAAAAAAGGGCAAAGTTTATAAAGTAAATAAATTTATAGTAATCCAAGATTCATTTATTATCGAAGAAGGAAACTTTTGAAAAATAAATTTAGTGTAGCGTTGAAAAATAAATTCAGTGTAGCGTAAGTGTGCAGTGTTTCTAAAGTCTACAGTAGTGCACGGGAATGTCCTGGGGCTCCACATTCACTCCCCACTCACTCACTGGCTCACCCAGAGCAACTGCCCGTCCTGCCAGCTCCATTCATGGTAAGTGCCTTAGACAAGTGTACCATTTTTTATCTTTTACACCTTAATTTTACTGTACCTCTTCTATGTTTAGATACACAGATCCTTACCATTGTGTTACGATTGCCTACAGTATTCAGTACAGTAACAGGCTGTACAGGTTTGTAGCCTAGGAGCAGTCGGCTTTACCATACAGCCTAGGTGTGTAGTAGGCTCTACCACCCAGGTTTGTGTAAGTACACTCTGTGATGATCACATAATGACACAATTGCCTAATAATGCATTTCTTAGAAGGTATCCCTGTCGTTACACAATGCATGACTGTGTATACGCATATATACACAAATGCATAACACGAAATTACATGCTATCTATATCACAAAAATTCCTTTCATACTTACAAGTTTTGACACAGATGTGGAGCAGCTGGAACTCTCATAGAGATTGGTAGGAATGAAAAATGGTACATTGACTTTGGAAACCAGTTTGGTAGTTTCTTAAAAAGCTAAAACGTATGATCCAGCCATTCTACTCCTGAGTGTTTACCCAAAGGAAAGACAGCATATGTCCACACACACAAAGACTTGTATAACCCCCCCTAAGAAAATGGCTTGTGTTAGACACTCCATCCCAAAGCTGCACTTGTACACAGATGTTCATCACAACTTAACAGGCAAAAACTAGAAACCACCAAAATGTCCACCAGACAGGCAAGTGTATAAATAAAATGTAATATATCTACACAATGGAATACTACTCAGCAATAAAAAGGAACGAATCCCTCATAGATGCAACAAAATGGATGAATTTTAAACATAATTACGCTGAGGGAAAGAAGCCAACCCTCTCCCCCAAAAGAGTATGATTGCATCCATTTAAAACTCTAAAAAGTGCAGCTAACCTACAGAAACCAGATCAGTGATTGTGGAGGGACAGGAGGAGAAGGGGATGGAGATAGAGATAGATGACCAATAAGTAAAAGGAAACTTTTAGGTGTGATGGATATATTCATTATCCTGATGGTGGTGTTACCGTGACAAGTGTATTCACATCCCCAAACACATCAAGCTGTATAATTCAAATAAATGTAGTACAATGCATATCTATTATAGTTCAATAAAGCTATTAAAATGCCTGAAAATAAAGATAAATGCTTGGATTAAAAATTGATGTGGAAAAATAATCTCATAGACAATTAACTGCTGTAAGAACCTATCACTTTTTTTTTATTTCAGCATATTATGGGGGTACAAATGTTTAGGTTACATATATTGCCTTTGCCTCCCCCTCCCCCCCGAGTCAGAGCTTCTAGCATGTCCATCCCCCAGATGGTGTACATCGCACTCATTTTGTATGTATACACCCATCCCCTCCTCCCCGCTCCCATCTGCCTGACGCCCGATAAATGTTATTCTTATATGTGCACTTATGTGTTGATCAGTGAAACCAATTTGATGGTGAGCACATATGGTGCTTATTTTTCCATTCTTGGGATACTTCACTTAGTAGAATGGGTTCCAGCTCTATCCAGGAAAATACAAGAGGTGCTAGATCACCATTGTTTCTTATAGCTGAATAGTACTCCATGGTATACGTACACCACATTTTATTAATCCACTCATGTATTGATGGGCACTTGGGTTGTTTCCACATCTTTGCAATTGTGAATTGTGTTGCTATACACATTCAGGTGCAGATGTCTTTTATACAATGTCTTTTGTTCTTTTAGGTAGATGCCCAGTAATGGGATTGCTGGACCAAATGGTAGATCTACTTGTATCTCTTTAAGGTATCTCCATATTGCTTTCCACAGGGGTTGCACTATTTGCAGTCCCAAGAACCTATCACTTTGAGTCACATGCATTCTCGGGGCTGGTATGGCAGTTCTTAAAGGGAGGTCATTAAAATCTAAGAAGCACCATATGAATGTGCTTAATGCTTATTATGCATTTTTCTTCTATATAGTTATAAAATCTTTTAGTAGAAAAACTATTATTGTCAACTATTTTTTCACTGGACATCTTTAACATTAAGGAACAGTATAGTTTCCCAGGATATGCTTAGAAATCCATTTTGGATAGAAAATGCCTAACATCAACAGGAGTGGTTTGTTCTTTTGGATGAACACACACCAACTTTAAGAAGGTTCCATTAAGCCTCAGAATGATCATACTGTGACAGCAAAGAATTCTGATACTAAGGCCTTTTTAAAAAAAGCAGTTAAAGCAAAATCTTTTAAGGCCATTGTTGTTTCCTATTTAAAAAGATGATGCTATTAACATTTTTGCAGTCCCAGTGAAACAGTTTGTCCACAAAAATAAGGAGTTTGACACTCATGGATTTGAGGTGCATCTTTCCTATGCCCTCAGGTGGGGAATGGAAAAAACACTAGCAATCCCTCAGCCAGCCAGGCCCCGGGGGTTATCTCCATGAGACGTCACTCAGACTCCAGACATTGAATGGTATAAGCTCCACTTCCCGTTCTCTAATAGCTAGTTTACACTAACGTTTCAAAGTTTTCCCATTCTCAACAGGTATTGCATTTCTGACACCTGTCTCACTTTAACATCTCATCTGCTGTATCCTCTGGTTCTACTTGTATTCCCTCCCTCCCTCCCATTTGGGTGCAACTTCTAAGTCTCCCACACATTTCACTTGGGCAGCAGTACCCTTAGCAAGCAGATTCACTGTAATGAGCATGCTTATTTGTACTAAGGCCTTGAACCTTCCCATAAAACAAATTGTTTTCATTCAACCAAGAATTTGGCTTATAATAGACCCCCCATTCCAAAACTGCGCGTACTTTTCAAGTTTATGTGGGAACCACTGCCAGTCTCTACTATGAAAACAGCAAAGACCAAAGAGCAGATGTTTCCCCAGATGCTGCAAATCTCAAAACTGCAGCCCCCATTATGGGAGGCACTGGTGATAGTGGGGATTGTGGTTCTCAACCCCTACAGCATATGACAAGCATCCCAGGAGCTTTTAAAGACCCCACCATGCCCAGGTCACACCCGGACCAATTGCATCAGAATCTCTGGCAGGTGGGACCCGGATTAATCTTTTAAAGTTTGCAAGTGATTTGAACATGCAGTCAAGATTGACAGCCACTGGTTTAAATGTGGCCATTTTCCTACTGCTTCTCATGTTTTCTATTTTTACTGCGCTATGACAAAAATGGACTTCTCTTCACTTTCTCCTCTTCTCATAGCTCTACATTTCTCTTCCTCTCCCCAAGACTTAAAAATGTATTTAAGATTTTTGTGTTTTCTCTCCTCTTCCCCAACCCCAACTTCGTAAGCCTTCATTCCAGGGAAGATGAATCCCTTTGAATCCCCCAGAGGGAGAAGAGAATGTGGGAGGGAGGAAAGATTGATTCCAGGAGCTCTCAGTAGAGAGCAAGGAAATTCCTTCTCTGAGCACCCACCAAACACCTTCTTCAGTCTTAACTGCAATAGGAATAAACCACTGTGAGCCCCAATACCTTTAATTCAGTCAGTCAACAAGAATGTAGGCAAACTCAAAGTTGTTGATAGAAGTTCCTTGCAAACATAGCCAATATGTCTTGTTTATATAGATAAGAATATTAACATAATTAACCATAACTTAAGGTAAAGAGAAGTTCCCACAAATGTGAAGTTAAATTCTTCTCCATCTCCATTTTTCTTTCGGATTCCAATGCTCCTTCCATCACTACAAACACTACCCAGTCCCTCCCTTACCCAAGGGGGTACTTTCCAAGGATACCTGAACCTGAGGATAGTAATTATAGTGACCTATAATACTGGTTTTTCAATCTGATAACCCAAACAGCTACTAAGTGACTAATGGTGGGCTGGGGTGGGGGGGAGGTTGTGTCCACAACATGGATATGAGGGACAAAGGGATGATTCAGGACAGAGCAGGATGTCTGTAGATTTCATCACGCTACTCAGAACAGTGCACAATTTAAAACTCATGAATTGTTTATTTCTAGAATTTTCCATGGAATGTGCTTGGACTATGGTTGACCTTGGGTAACTGAAACCACAGAAAGCAAAACCACAGATAAAGAAGACTTACCGTACCCTCTGTCTGTCTCCCTCTGCCTCCCCCTGTCTTCCCGCAGGTTCCTTCTGCCCACTGCCAGAATAGATGGGATCACTGCTTTTCCCATGGCCCCCACGCAAAAGCATCCAGTGACTTCTCTTTACCTAGAATGACTCCCCTTTCCTAGACAATCAAGTGCAAAACCCCTGGCTTAGCATTTAGTGGCTCCACAATCTCCCCTCTACTCCTCTCTCCATCTTTATCTCCCCCACTTTCCCTACAGGGACACTCTTCTCTGGCCTAAACTGGTGGACTCATCGTCTGCTGTCCTACCGTGGGCCACGTCTCCACGCCTGATTTCACGCTCACTAAAACCAGGAGCATCCTTCCCACTTTCCTTCACTGGAGGCCCATCTCAAATTCACTGTCTCTATGAAGACTGGCAATCCCAGAAGCCTCTATTTCCATATGGAAAGACTGCCTGGAGAAGCTGGGGCGTATATTGTGGGAATTCCATGCAAAGAAACAGTTGCTAAGGATAAGATGGGGCACAGCAATTGATGTGGCAATGAGGTGTTCCTATAAATACCTCATCTCACTCTATGTAGAAAGTTGCACATCAACAACGGGCAGGCCAAGTGCTGTCTAAAGATGTGTTTTGGCAGGGCGCGGTGGCTCACGCCTGTAATCCTAGCACTCTGGGAGGCCGAGGCGGGTGGATCGCTCGAGGTCAGGAGTTCGAGACCAGCCTGAGCAAGAGCGAGACCCCGTCTCTACTAAAAATAGAAAGACATTATATGGACAACTAAAAATCTATATAGAAAAAATTAGCCGGGCATAGTGGCGCATGCCTGTAGTCCCAGCTACTCGGGAGGCTGAGACAGTAGGATCGCTTAAGCCCAGGAGTCTGAGGTTGCTGTGAGCTAGGCTAACGCCACGGCACTCACTCTAGCCCGGGCAACAAAGTGAGACTCTGTCTCAAAAAAAAAAAAATAAAATAAATAAAATAAAATAAAATAAAGATGTGTTTTGTTTGGCCTAGAGAATGCTTCTTGGATGCTGGCTACTCATTCAAATATTTTAAAAACTGGAACTTACACAAAAATTTGAACTTCTGGCTTCTCTTTAAAAGACCATAACATCTGGTAATGTTGGGATGTATTTTAGTAAGTTTTTGCTACCCACCCTGATTCTTAGTCACCTGAATAAACACTTATTATTTTCCCAAATTCTGTGGGTCAGCCGGGCAGTCCTGGTCTGGGCCAACCTAGCTGATCTCTATGGTCATCGTGGTCTTGGATAGCCTCACTCATGTGTCTTGGCCATGTGCATCGCACCCTGCCACAGGCTAGCCAGGGATCTCCCACAAGGTGGTGGTCAGGGGGTTCCTGAGAACATCAGGAGAGAACGCACCAGTGCTCAATTGCTCTCACACCTCTGCTTGTGTCACATCTGCTAAGGGCCCATGGCCAAGTCCACACACAAGGGCTGGAGAAGCAGACTCCACCTTTTGAGGAGCTGCACAGGCACATTGCAGCGATGGCATGTATTTAGCGATAGGAAGACTTTTTGGCTATTTTTGCAATCTATGATAGCCCATGTGGCCACAGTCAGCTGGAGGTAGGTAGCTGTGGTCTTCTTTGGGAAGGGGACATGCCCTCCAGGTAATCTCAAGGCCCACTCCACTCCTTCACTGAATCATTCCTGCCTACCCCACTGGCTTTATGTTGCTCCTTGGGCCACCTAAGTTAACCAATGTTCTCCCAAGCCCTCCTGGTTACTGCCACGTGCCCCCTGCAAAGAACTGCTCTGCAAATCACCGTAAGGTAACGCCAAGGGATGGAGAGCCCAAAGCAGGGTAATCCAAGATCTGCATGAACAGGTTTAAAAATAAGAACATTTTTAAAAAGCCCATAAAGTATCAAGAGGTGACCACATAGAACTGTCACAAAGAAATGGCACAGGACACTATGCTCTCAGCCCTGGCTGTACTTTTGAATCACTTAGTAGCCTTAAAGTTACTATTGCCTAAGCTCAGGCGGAGGGGTTGGCCAGATACCTTCATAAAAGCTCCCCAGCTAATTCTAACCAGTGGTAAGATTGTGAATCACTAGCACTGGGTTATTTCTGTTTCAAAGCTGAAAGTGTTGGTAAATTCATCAAAGAAGTAGATTGTCATCTTAGTAGCTGCCAAAAAACTCCAAGCAAGAAAGAGTCCTTGAAACTTCTTTAAGGCAGAGAGTGTTATGCATTTCAGGTGACCAGGCAGTTTCTAGTTAAGTGACCCCAAACTAACTTTTAAATAAGGTTAACCCAGTCATTTTGGCCACTCCAAGCAAAAAAACAGTCTTAAAAAACTACTTGAAAGGAGAGAGTATTAATGCATTTCAGGTGACTTAGGCAGTTTCTAGTTACATGACCCAAAAGTGACTTTTAAATAAGGTTAACCCAGTCATACTGCCCACAGAATGCCTGAGGTCAGACCTGGAGAAGGAAGAAGATCTAGATACTATCTCTGGTTTAATAACTCCATCAACGCTGTTATCTCAGATGGTGGAGCAAGGTCTGGCTTGGGTCAGAGCTGGGGACCAAGAAACCTTCCCTTCCTCCTTCTCCTTTACCTGCTCCCTTCAGGGGTCAGGGACATGGTAGTATTCACCTGTAGGAAGTGGCCAAGCCCCTTCTCGAGGCCAGTGGGCCAGAGGGAAGCCAATGCATCAGGAGAGCTTTTAAACCCCACACAGAAGCCTGCCCTGTGGACCCTCTGGAGCAGGCTACAGGAGCCCGCTGGGAAGCACAGGGCTGATATGCAGCAGCCAGAGCTGAAGGGGGCCAGTTCCAGACGGAGAGAAAGACAGGACTAACACACTCTCCCCCTACCGCACACTTGCACAACTCGAAGGCAATGCAGCATGCAGGAATCCACCCTGACAGGCCTGGAGACAGGCTGTCATTGCTGAGTGCCAGGCAGTATGCCTGCACCTGATCGACATTGTCACCCACGGGCTCTTCCGAGGTGACTGTGATTTATCATCTCCACCTTACAGAGGTGGAAATCAGAGGCATGCCGAGATGAGGCCCATCATACTGTAATTCAGGGCTCTGATTTTCTGAATCTAAGCAGGGGGCTCTTGTCACTGGAGTCCTGCCTCCCTCTCCACCCTCTGAGCTCTCGTCCAGTGCAAGGGCCGCTTGGAAGCTCCAAGTCTTCCAAAGAAGCTGAGGCTGTAGCAGAGAAACAGACCCGGAGCGACTGTGGAACCCATCTGCTCTGTCCTGCAGGCATCAGCATTCCCAGGCCACATCCTGCAGCCTTCCTCCTGGGCGTTCCCTGCAGTGGGGCCCTCAGTTGTTCTCCTACAGCCCTAGAGCGCAGTGCGGAGCGCACGGGCCGCCAAGACGGGTGGTGAGGGCTGCCCCTCAGTGGGCTGGGGGCTCGGTCCCCAACACTAAGCCTGGGCGCCCATTCGAGGGTGGGAGCTTCTCAGGCGTCACAGGCTTGACAGATCCCCAAATGACTCCAACGCTGGAGCTGCGCTCCAGCTGGCGGTTTCGCCCCCCCACGGAGCAGCCCGAGTGCAGCTCCTGGCGCAGACAACGAAGGAAGCCCCCAGGGCAGGGCCGTCCTCGCCCCGCTGAGCCCCGTGGGGCCCTCGTTCCCCACAGCCGGCGCTGGCTTTCAGCGGGTTCGCTTTCTCCCGGGAGCCCCGGAGGCGTCCGGCGCTGCCGTCGGGGCGCCTCCGAGCGCCGCCCGCGTCCAGTCCTTACCTCCTGGGCCAGCGGCTCCCCTGGGGGCTGCGGGCGCGGGCCGTGCACCCCAGCGGCTCGGCCGGCTCCGGGCATCGCGGGGAGAGGATGGCGAGCGTCGGGCCGCAGCGGCGGACTCTGCCCTCCTCGCGCCGAGGGAGGCCTGGCCTCGGCCCTTCGCGTGACCGCGGCGGGTCGCCCCGGGGCGGCCACGAGGGCGGAGGACAGGCGGCGGCCGGCGCGGCGGGCTCCCTGGCTCCTGCCCCTTCCCGGGCGGCGCGCAGGGCCGGGGACGGGGAAGTGGATCCGCCGGGGAAGTGGATCCGCCGGGGCGGGGAGCGGGACGCGCTGGGGGAAGCAGGGGGAAGAGCTCAGGGGGCGGTGGCGTGGGTTAGAGGCCACCCTGGCAAATGGCACCAGTTATGGGCCCCTGGACGTGGGACTGTGCCTAGCTTTCTAATCAGCGGACTGGGAAGAAATACCTTCGTCCCAGGCGTGTTTGGAAAATTAAATGAGCCAATGAATGCAGTGTCTGCCGCTGGCCCAGTAAATGTTAGTTCCCTCCCGTCACTCAAAAGACTGTGGGCCCCTCGAGGGGGATCCTGGGGGTAGATACCTCCTGAGGGGGCTGTGGGCCCTCCTGTCTTCCCATACGGAGGCCCCAATTCCACCAATTCCAGCCTGACTGGAGCTCAGGGTTGCCAGAACCGCTAAATTTTCAAGAGAAAGGAGAAATCTGGCTTTTCATGAAACTGTTCCTGATGGTTGGTTGATTGTTTGTTTGTTTGTTTTGGAGGCAGAGTCTCGCTCTGTTGCCCAGGCTAGAGTGCCGTGGGGTCAGCCTAGCTCACAGCAACCTCAAACTCCTGGGTTCAAGTGATCCTCCTCCCTCAGCCTCCCAGGTGGCGGGGACTACAGGCACCTGCCACCACGCCTGGCTAATTTTTTCTATTTTTTAAGTTGTCCGGATAATTTCTTTCTATTTTTAATAGAGACCTGGTCTTGCTCTTGTTAAGGCTGGTCTCGAACTCCTGACCTCAAGCGATCCTCTAGCCTCGGCCTCCTAGAGTGCTAGGATTACAGGCGTGAGCCACCACAACCAATCCTGATTTTTTTTAAATGTTGGTCATTTAATGTTGGCTTGATTTTTTAAATGATTATAAATCCTTGCAGGCCAACTATCAGGTGAGTGTTGGTCGGCAGGGCAAGGGGTCCTGGGCTCCTCTGCCAACCAACTTTACCGACCACCCCCAGAGGAGAGAGAGCCCTGGAGGGGCTGTGATTGGTGGTGTCACCTGGTAGGGGGCATGGTGTCGCTCTGGGTGGTTCAAGACTTGCTGCTAGATACTGATGGCTGGCAAGTTCTATGGCAGACAGAATTACAGCCTACCAAAGGATTCCACACCCTAATCCCTGGGAGTGTGAATCTGTTATAACATTTTACACGGCAAAAGAGACTTTGCAGATGTAATTCATGTTTCTAATCAGGTGACCTTACAACGGAGAGGTTATCCTGGATTATCTAAATTGGTCCTTAAAAGCTGAAGAGGAAGGCAGAGGGGAAGGGAAGGAGATTGAAGCCCTGAAGGACTGTGTGCCCGGACAGGGTGGTGCTGCCTTGAAGATGAAGGGAACTGCAAGAACTAAATTCTGCTGATGTCCTGAAAGCTTGACAGTGACTCCAGAAAGGAACACAGTCCTGCTGACACCCTTATTTCAGCCATGTGAGACCCTGAGCAGAGAATCCAGCCACACCTTGCCAGACTTCTGACATGCAGACTGTGAGTTAGCTCCTAAATTCGTGGTGATTTGTTATGCAGCATAGAAAACTAATACAGGATACTGGCCTGCATTTCAACACCAGAATGGTGTTCTAGCCAGGAGGTTGACCTGCAGTGAGAACTGCACATGGTCACAGTTCCTCATCAGGCAAGCCAGGCTCTGCATTTCCACCCTCTCCTCTGATGGGTCCCACTCAATTCTGACATCACGTCCTCTGCGAGCCGTCCTCCCCTTCTCCAGGCCAATGGACGCTTCCTCTCTGTGGTTGCCATAGTCTTCATGGAAACAACCTCATTGTGCTTCAGTTCTTCTCTGTGCATATGTTGTCCCACCCCATAAGGCCACAAGCACCTGTTGGAGGAAGGGGACAGGGAAGCTTCATCTTTGAGTCCTCAGCTCCTAGCACAGAGCAGGCATATGGTAGCTGAAATAGTAAAGCAAAATTCATGCTGGTCCTTGTCTACAAGGGCTCTAAAATGATTACTTTTTATAACTGTTTATTATGTGGATTACCATAAAAATCTCTGCATGCTCTCGAGAAAGGACAAATATTTTATCTTAAGTGGTGATTTATGGCATAGTTGTGTTATGGCATTTCTATTTTTTTGTACAATGTAAATGTGTTCATTATAAAGAGTGGAAATAACTAATCAAAGACAACCACTGTTAGCACATTTTGATAAACAGCCTTCTCCACAGCTCTCTTTACCTGCACACCCTTAAACATGCATGCATGCAGCTCTGTGCAAATGTGATTACATCCCACACTGCAGACACTGTGACCTCTGACCTGCTATCCACCCTGTCCCCCACAGGAGCCCAGACTTTGGTCAAACATTTATCCTGTTTCTGTCTAGAGGAAGCTCCTGCTTGGTCTAGGCCAATCCACACAGGGCATTTCCTGGCAATGGTTATCTGTCTAAGGGAAGTACACGACTTAAGTTGGCTCAGCCTGATGAAAAAGAAGCCATGAGCTTATGGGGAGGGGTTTCCTTCTCTCTTTTCCCTCCCCTTCTCCAACAAATGTAAATTTTAAACACTCATATTCCTAACAGCCATTGCAAACATTTTGCAGCCACCTCGAGCTAAGATGACACTGTGGGTGGCAGAGCAGAGAGGTGCCAACAGCCCCATCTCTGATGGCCTTGAGGAGAGACTGCTTTTGGTACCTCCTTCCCTGGAATCATTTGGACTGCCCTCTGGGCTTAGAACTCTGTGAGCCCAGGAGACAGAATGAGGCAATCTGTATGGCCAATAGGAAAATATCTGCAAAATATTTAATATCAAACGGGGGTGGGAGGTAGTACCCTGCAAAGAGTTTGATTTCTTTGTGTGTGTGTGTGTGTGTGTAAATTTCTTAAAGGATGCATATAATTATATTTTCTGATAAATGCATAGAATATTTTCCTGGAAAGATCTATAAATAAACTGTAATCAGTGCTTACCTTTGAGCACACCACAGGAAGTAGAGGCATGAAAGGAGAGGGACTCTTTCCTCTTATTTTGTACCTGTCTATAAAGTGTCATTCTTATTTAATAACTAATATGCCTATATTGCTTTTATATGTTTTTATATGGTAAAATCAATAGGGATGTGGTGATAGAATTTAACAGCAATTTTGCCTTTTTTATTAACAAATATTTTATGCAATGGAAAAAATAAAAACTGTGGGAATAATGCCTGAGAATGCCTGGCTGCATGTGTGCTTTGGGGGAGAATGGGGGAGAAGGAGTCGGCCTTAGCAAGCAGAGCTGTTAGGAACCAGTCACCACAAAGCACACCCCCAGCGGCCCTTTGAGGTACTGTATTAGTCACTCAGGCTGCCATAACAAAGTACCACAAACGGGGTGGCTTAAACAGTAGAAATTTATTTTTCCACAGTTCTGGGGCCAAAAGTCTGAGGTCAAGATGCTGGTTTCTGGTAAGGTCTGTCTCCTTGGCTCGTGGGTGGCCGTCACCTCTCCGTGTCCACACATGGTCTTCCCTTTGTGTGCATCTGGGTCCAAATTTTCTCTCCTTATAAGCACAGTCATATTGGATTAGGGCCCAGCCTAAGACCATCATTTTACCTTAATTACCTCTTCTAAAGACCCTAACACACTCTGGGATACTGGGGGTTAGGATTTCGATATATGAATTTGGGAGGAGGGGACATAATCTAGCACTTAACAGGCACGTAGTACCAGTGCCACTTTAGAGCTAAGGAAATAGAGGCTCAGAAAGGAGAATCAACCTGCCCCAGGTCACACAGCTTGAACATGGTGGCACTGGGATTGCAAACCCAGACCTACTGAAACTGAGCCATTTCCACTCTGCTCTGCTCTGTATCTACTAGGTAGTTTCAGTTAAGAAAATGAAGAAAGTCCGTATTTAACCTGAGAATTCTGCCTAATTCTATTTGCCAATTATTCTTTGGATTCTATGGGGTTTTGTGGAATCATTTTTTAAGCACTGCAGTGCAACAGTCGGGCTGTATGGGCAAAGACAACAGTCGTGGTTGACAACAGAGGGCAAACCTTGCCAAGCTCGTTCCCAAGGCAGGGCACCCGCAAGCCCTGTTAAGCCATTGACCCCATCTCCTTCCGCTGCCCCTCACTTGCTCCACTCCAGTCTCAGCGGATTCCTTTCTGCTGCTCAAACATTCCCCAGGGCCTTCGCTCCAGCCATTCTCCTGGCCTGAATGACTCATTCCCAGGCACACAAGTGTCTGCACAGATCCCACCTTCTCAGGGCGGAGGGCCCTGCTCACCCTACTGAATGCTTCAACCCACCCTGCCCTCCAGACCCTGCTTCCCTGATCTTTTATTTCCTTATGTCGCCCTTATCACCTCCTACCACAATCTATAATTTTCCATCTTTTCTGTTTCTTGTTTACCATCTATCTATGCCTGATAAAACGTAGTCTTCACTAGGGTGGAAATCTTAATTTTGTCCACAGGTATTTCCCAAGTGCCTAAAACAGTGTCCAGAAAATAGAAGGCTTTCAAGAAATATTAGTCAAGTGAGACTTTCTAGAAGTTGTGTGGAACAGTTTACATCAAAACCTTGCAATTAACCCCAGAAAAGAGGATGTGTGAGGCCACTCTGCGCTTCAGGCTGTAAGAGGACACCATTTTCTCTCAAAGCTCCCTGCCCTGCCCCTCCCCCATGCCCTGTGGGGGAACCCAGGGCCCAGTTTTTCATCTTTCCTGTACCCAGATGGGGAGATGGTCACTGGTTTATCCCCGCTCTGAGCAGAAGGGCTGTTGCCATAATTGTAGACTTATCTAACTACATGTGGAGATTTATTTGTAAGTCATATGAGGTTCCAAAAACAAAGTGTGCAGTCTAAAATGCTGGTCTGTTACAAGTTGACAATTGTATAGACAAAATTGAGGCCCGGTACTAAAACAATAAGTAAAATAAAGCGTTACTGTGGCTTTTCTCTTGTTAACAAGCTGTTTAAAGTTCTGTCTATATTATGGTGACACAAGAGTTTATTATACCATTCTTTCTACTTTGGTATATATTCTAAATTATTCACAATAATTTTTTAAAAAAATTTTCAACTCTTTCTGATTTGACTCATCAAATATAGGAGCATTGATATTGAGAGTTACTTGAGACATTCCCTTAAAAAGTCTTCTTCCTGACACTTGGGATTTTCATGGTCACACATCAGGTATCCGGTTCATACATGCTCCTGTCTCTAAAACATAGTGAAAAAAGTCTGACCCACATCACTCATCACCCACCTATTTGGAGATAAATTTTTACAGAGCAGTGATCTCCCTGAGTGATTCAGGTCAGACTTTTTTCACTGGCAAGCATATTCTAGGGACAGAAAGAAAAAATGAGAGGAAAAGACATTTTTGAGACAGGTCTTTTTGTTCAGGAAATGCCTAAAATACTACACCACAGAGAGGGACACTCCAGGTACAGCTATTTTCCTCACAATCAGGCATATTATTTGTCAAATTAGAGGGTGTTTCCTTTAAGTTTGCTCCTTGTGTAGAGTTATCCTGCATCAAGTCTTTCTCAGGAGAAACAAGAATTTTATATTATTCACAAATTTCAACAAATCTCTGATTTAATTCATTTGTCATGAGTTTTAATTTATTTCCCCACTTAGCCTTACTTGATCCACAGTTGCTCATATTTTGCATACAAGGAAGTCTGAATATACAGATATATCCTCTCTACAATCCTTATTTATGTCTAGTTGTCGTATATGTTTTCCAGATGCAAATGTGGAAGATTAATGTGCTTGTTTGGTTACTCAGTTGTGTTTTCTGTCGTAGTCCCTGTTTTCACAATAATTTTATCCTTATTAATCAAGTATGGGCAAAGAAAATTAAAACATAATTAAAATTTAACTGTTACATTTCTTAAATCTATATTTATCTACTGCCAAATAACTGGATTGTGAAGAACAGGAACTGATAGTAGGAAAATATGTGCTCTCTTTGATTCTAACTGATGCTATTCGCTTCTGTGACTATGCTTGCTTTTAGTTGTTTGATAAATATAGTTAATCAGAATGAAAAACAGGGATAAGAGCAAAGGTAACTCCATGATAGGCTAGGCTTCCTGGATGTGAGAAGCCTAGTTCTGCTTCTGTATATATGGCTTGCTGGCTTGGTGCTTAGCGTAAGTGGAGCCATGGCAGGCTTCACTAAAATTAAGGAAAACAAAGCCCGGGGGAGGTAACCGCAAGTTACTTCCTGATAAAGGGCTGGAGAGTCCAGGGGCCTCCAACCAACTAAGTAGATAAGAAGAGCAAGACATGATCAGCGCATGAACGGCTTGTGCAGGGCGTGTGTTCCCAGTATCGCTTGTAACCAAAAACTAGAAGGTATGCAACAACAGCCCCTCTCCCCCGTCGGAGACCCTCCTCTTCCCCTGGATGATGTTAACTACAACTGGCGCCAGCGCGAAAAGCCCGAAGCTTAAAGTCAACAAACCAGGAGCCAAGCGATCAGCCACTTCTAAAAAAAAAGGACAAATAAACTAAAGGGGGGATGAAGTGCAGACTAGTGTGTCGCGTACAGACTAGTATGTCGTGTGCAGACTAACGTGTCGTGTGCAGACTAACGTGTCGTGTGAAAACTAGCATATAGAAAAGTATAAAAGCTTAACCTTTACCCCAGGGTGGGGTCCTAGTTCGTGGAGAGGGCACTGCGTTGGTGCTCTGGAATTTGGACCCTAGCTCGAACTAGCCAATAAACTCCTTTGCCTTTTTGCAGCCTCGGTGACTCTGCCTCTCTGTTCCTGGGGCCGAGGGGAACCGGATCTAACAATTGTACCCAAGAAGTGAAAAATAATTTTCCTCAGCCTATGGTAGGAACTAGCAAACTTAATTTTTCACTCTTTTTTTGAAATTAAGTTAATTTATTATCTTTAAATTTTACCAAAAAGGAATTTCTAGATGATTTGTAGTATTACAAATCCTTCCTCACTTAAAAAGATTTTACCTCACCACTGCATTTCAGTACTGTTTCTAAAGGGCAAAATCAGGAGAGTAGGCAAACTTTACATTCTTAGGAGACAAACTCAATGCAACAGAAATAAAAGCCAATTCTTAAGATTCAATTCAAATTATACAAAAAATAGGACAGTGTTCTGTACCTACACAGACTAGCTGCTTAGGTCCAGGTCTACTATAGTCTAATGTCCACCAATGACAATGGATAAAATAATTTTGCTACCATTTACGAATTTCCTGCATGTAAATACAGTAGAAACTTACTGTTGTACCATAATACCAAAGGCCGCATTCGGCAAGGTATGATTCTCTTCATGGGCACACTCATTATAACCCCATTCTCTCATTAAATGTATGGCATTAGACACCACAAGGCAGAAGAAATATTTCACCTAGGCAGTACTGACTGGTGATATCAAACTGTGCATTTTGAAACACTGGGAATGATTACTCTTTTAACATGAATCAACTCAGTGGCCATCGCTATGAAATTGTTCATAATTTCTATTGCTTAGTAATATGACTCAGTATTTGATGTTTCCTTCCTTATCATATAATGAGGTTATAAAAATTAAAGAGCAAGCAAAATTCCTTAAATCCTTTCCTTTATTCTAAGGGCAAGTTTACCTATAAGTTATAATTCATTTTAAAAATGTTTTAAGCTTTATAACTTATTAAAATATTTTGTAAATTAAATATCAAATTATAACGTATCTATGCTGAAATGCTAGCCCAAATCTTTTCTTTTTTTTTTTTTTTTTTTTTTTGAGACAGAGTCTCCCTTTGTTACCTGGGCTAGAGTGCCGTGGCGTCAGCCTAGCTCACAGCAACCTCAAACTCCTGGGCTCAAGCAATCCTTCTACAGCAGCCTCCCGAGTAGCTGGGACTACAGGCATGCACCACCATGCCCGGCTAATTTATTTATTTATATATATATATATATATATATATATATATATATTTAGCTGTCCAAATCATTTCTTTCTATTTTTAGCAGAGACGGGGTCTCACTCTTGCTCAGGCTCCCAAATCTTCATTTCGTTTTGACTATTCTATGTTACTAATGCAAAAACAACAATATTTAACCCAGAAATTTAAATTTTAAATTTTTTATCCCTGTGGCTGGTTATTTTCACTTCCTTCACGATTTTCTTGCTTTTCCTCTGATGTCACTATAAAGTTTTGTTCTGCTGACAAATCCATATATGTAGTTAAAATGAGCTACTTTAAATGATTCAATAAACGCTATAGTCTTTATAAAAGAAAACAGAAAGTTAAATTTCTTTTCATTTCATAAATTGAGAGTTTAAATGAACCTTAATATTTAGCAGATATTTATTTCTTCAAAATATACTTCTCATTATACAAAACTTCAAAAAACCACTAAGGGAGGCACTAGATGTCACCAGTTTCAAGGCGTACAAACATCTCAAAGATTCACTCTCAAATGTGTCCACCCAGCATAAATAAACAAAACCATCAGAAGAAAAAAGCAGAATTTCAAAGTACAGTAAAACATATAAAGTAACACTGTATACTCTTGTCTACTTCATAACAGGACTGTTTAAACCACATGCTATGCATGTTGTTCTTATTACTGACTCACACAGTTACTCTTACTTTTTATACCTTTATCAGTGCACACACTGTTTCTTATGTCTGAAAAGCTTTCCTCTATTACTCTGAAAAATTTCTTTCTATTTTTTAAAGCTCAGTCTGCTGCATGAAGCCCTCCTGGATTCTGGCTCTTTCCTAAGCAGGCATCTCCTTCCTTAGGGCTGCCTTGCTACTTTATTGATTACTGTGACTTTCCCCTCTGAACTGTAAGTTCTTTCTTTCCATTTCTAACCCCTTTGCTCCTGGCCTGTACAGGACAATCTTCCAAAATATTTTTGGACAAACAGTCTTTCTCTATTTTACTCAATAATTACTGGCACTGGAGTTAAAGGAAGGTAAATAAAAATGTGTCAAGGATGGCCTGTCGAGTGGATTATACCTGAGCTGAGACTTCAAGAGACTTAAGAGGTGCAGAGGCCAGGAAAAAGTGAGAGCAGGCCAGGGTGCAGCAGGTGTGCAGAGCACAGCGGTCCTGTATGCCCAAGGGGTATGGGGCACAGGGGGCTGCTGGTGCTGAGTGGGCTAGTGGGTCACAGCTCACGTGTGGGGTTGAATTGGACCCCCCATAGCGGACTGCAGAGCAGGGCACCTACAAGTGATCAGCAGGTCCGTGGGGCCCAGTGTTCCTGTGTGAGGCAGCAGGGCAGGGTCTGTGGGCAGAGCAGGGCACACACAGGGTGCAGGCTGGCATGGGTCCATGAAGTGCAGTCTACCCAGATCCAAAGGCTGTGGCTGCACTGGCTCTTGTCCTAGTCAGGGCCTTTTAAGTAGTGGTGATAGCAGCAGTCTAGCTGCCTAAGCAGTGGGCAGTGGGCACTGAGGACTATGGACACGTGCTCTGCCTGAGTCCCATGGGAAGTGTTGTTAAGCGGCATCATCCAGGCCATAGCAGTGGGCACCATGCCCATGGTCTCCTGCTCCTCCCAGAGCTCCTGGAGGGGTTGTGGCAGGGGTGCACATCACCTGCCCACAGGGCACATGAAATGCTGGGATTCCTCACTCCCTCCCCGCCTGGCAGGGGCAACGGGGAGGCAGCAGTCAGTGAGCTGACCCCTGGGCAAAAGTAGTGTTCTGGGGTTGGGATGTTACAGTGGTGCTAGCCTCAGCACCCAGGATTCTCAAGGCAGCCATCCCTTCGCTCTGGAGCAACACAGCTGTACAGCCTGCAGTCAGGTCCCTGTATCAGTCCAGAGGCCTGCTGCAGTGCGGGGGGCCTCCTGCCACTCCAGCTGCAGTACCCTCAGGGGAAGCATGGAGCCTGGGATTCTCTCCTCTGTCCCTTTCCCACACGTGACAGCCTTTCCTAAATACCTCTGGTCCTGCTGAGCAGGACCTCCCACTTCTATCTGCTACACTTCACTCCTGCCTCGCTCTGTGGATCCCCAGAGCTCTTGCTCAGTAAAGGTGCATTTCTATTGGCCACTTTTGATCCTCTCTGTGGAAGCAGCATCGTGCAGGCGCTTCTAGTCTGCCATCATGGAAGATCTGTGGGGAAGGCATTGCATTGGTTTTTTCCAAACCTGTAAATTAATGTCAACTTTATTTCTGTTCAAGAAACTTAATTTGAGTATGTTTCTCCTTTGGTGCTTTGTTTGCTGAATGAGTAAGAGGAATATTTTACCCCCAATTACTTTACCCAAGAGAAAGGTCACATATCAGAGCTCCTCTCTGATAGCTTACCCTCCTTGAGTTGGTGCTCTGACCACCATCAATTCCGCTTTTGTCTCTCCATACAAACACCTCTCCCCATCGGTCCCCTTCATCACCACTCACAACTGTCACTCCTTCCTGTCTTCACTTTGTGTTATACCCAGCCCAGACCTCGTCATTCATCACTGTGACTAATCTTGCTGAAGCCTTCAGTACCCTTGCTTCCTTGCCTTCCATTTCACTCTGAGCCTGGATCGATATTAATTTATGTTCTCTACTTCCACAGGAAGGTTGTCTCATGGCTTTACTTCCCAGCCAAGGCTGGTGATGTTTACCTACTTCTCCAGTCTAGTCTTGGGAGCACTAGCTCCACTAACATTCCACAGTCACCTCCCAGTCCCCCAAAGAGAAGCCACCACTATCCCAGAGACTCAAGACAGGGGCCTTGGTTACATCCACTGCACCCCATATTATACAGTTCCCAAGTCCTTATTAACTGTTGACGGTAACCTTTTCTCCATTCTGCCACACCTTCTCTGAGTCTGGCCCATACCACTTTCAGCCTGGGGTTTGGCCATCACCACCACTGATGCAGGCTCTGGCTTTCCTTGCCAGTCTCCAGCCGTCCCCCTACTGCTGCCTGAGTGCCCTTTCTGAATTGAAGATCTGACTTTGTCATCATTGGGTAAAATTCCTCAGTGATACTCTACTGCCCTTATTAAAAGGCCCAAGCTGGAGTCTGCCACAGCTCTGTGCCACAAAGCCCACACATCTGGCCTCAGGCCAAAGAGCCAATCACCATCCAATAGCTGGCTTCACGCTGTTATTCTGCAATTTCTGCTGCCATTCAGTCATGCTGAACTTGCAGCTTCCTATAGAGACCATGATACAACATGCACATGCCTGACATACGCTTTTCTGGCCACTCCCCTGTGCCAGTCACTCATGTTGTCCATGGAGACCCAGCTCAGGCATCACCTCCTTGGACACCATCTGACTCCTTCAAGGCTGTGTCAGGTGTCCCCTTGGCACCTGACACCCTGCCCCTGTCTCTGTCACAACAGTCATCAACTATGACCCAGTAGACAGTGATGTCTAACCTGGCTCTGCATTCTCAGATATCAGGATGGTGGAGACCTTGTTGCAACTCAGTGAACATGTAGGAATGAGTTTGTTTTGTGATCTGCAACTGTAGTCTCTACACTTTTCAGGTTAGTTGTTTGGATTTCATTTTTATGGATGAGTCTACTCTTGGACTCAGAGCAAAGACTAACATTCTTATCTTTGAGAAGTACAAAGGAAATAGCTACCAGTGTAAATCAAGAGATAGCAGCAGGGACTTGTTTTTAATGGTCACCTTTGTACCCTTGAGAAATATATCTTGGTGTCAGTACAAGGAGATGCCAGATAATTCTGATATCTCTCATAAATGTAAACTGGAAAAGTAAACCCAAACATCAGAGGAAAAAATCTATCAGAAGGACATTGAAATCTTGCCTTCTACTGTGCCTTATCACAGAGACCATTTCTGGAGGCACATTTCTTGCCTCCAAACACTGGTTCTTAAACTTGAGCATGTATCAGAATTGCCCAGGGGCTTGTTAAAAACAGATTGCTGGGCCTTACTCCCAGGGTTTCTGATTCAGTAGGGCTTGCACGGGGTTTGAGAGTTTGCCTTTCTGACAAGATCCCAGGTGATGCTTATGTTATGGGCCTGGAGCCCAAACTTTGAGAACCACTGGCTCAGGAACTCAGAAAAACTGTAGGGATTTAACACTCCTGGCAATGAGTTCAACTTTAGAAACTGTTACCCAAGCAGCCAAGTTTTGCATTGGAAACATGTAACCAATTTGTTAACCTGTTGAATTTGCTCTGTCTACAGCCAAAAAAGCTCAGTCTCAACCCATTGAGTTTTAGCTCTGTGCCACTGTTCATACTTAGTGTCAAACTATCACAATATTCTGAAAAGACAAGAGCATCCTCTTAGGGCAAAAAATCTGTGTTTAAAACCCCACATATTGCTACAATTGTCTTTTTTCACCTTTTGATCATGTAGGAAAAAAAGCCAGGCAATCTTTTTATTTGTTTATTCATTGTTATTTTTTAAGGGACAGCGTCTCACTCTGTCACCTAGGCTGGAGTACAGTGGTGCAATCATGGCTCACTGTAGCCTTGAAGTCCTGGGCTCAAGTAATCCTCCTGCCTCAGCCTCCAGAGTAGCTGAGACTACAGATGTGTGCCACCACACCCAGCTAATTAAAAAAAATTTTTTTTTTTGTAGAGATGGGGTCTCAGTACGTTGCCCAGGCTGGTTTCGAACTCCTGGCCTCAAATGATCCTACTGCTTCCACCTCCCAAAGTGCTGGGATTATAGGCATGAGTCCCTGTGTCTGGCCCAGGCAATCTTATTGTTAATTTTTTTTTCTCTGGAATTTATTCCCTGTGAATTTCTCGTGGTTGGGCGTGTCTGACCAGGGACCCCTGCACCCTCTGGGGTTGGGATATTAAGAGTGTCACTTACAGCTACTCACCAGAGTGGCCTTCCGGAGTCACCCAATCGAAAAGAGTGTTTACTGTATACAGGTTCTCGCTTGCATTTATCAACATCCCCATCATGGAATATCACATCCACAGTCTCCTCTGTCCACACTGTCCCTGGCTGGCCACACAGAGGAGACAGTGGGATGACAATGTTTAATTAATTGCTTCTCAGTAAGCATTTCAATTTAATCCCTCACATTTCATGGTATAATTATAGGTCTGTAAATGCAAATCAAAACCACAATGAGATATCACTTAACTCCAGTGAGAATGGCCTTTATCAAAAAGTCCCAAAACAACACATGTTGGCGTGGATGTGGAGAGACAGGAACACTCATACACTGCTGTTGGGACTGCAAACTAGTGCAACCCCTGTGGAAAGCATTATGGAGATATCTTAAACAGATTCAAGTAGACCTACCATTAGATCCAGCAATCCCATTATTGGGCATCTACCCAAAGGAGCAAAGATCATTCTATAACAAAGACACATGTACCCGAATGTTTATAGCAGCACAATTCACAATTGCAAAGATGTGGAAACAACCCAAATGCCCATCAATTCATGAATGGATTAATAAACTGTGGTACGTGTATACCATGGAGTATTACTCAGCTATAAGAAATAATGGAGATATGACATCTCTGTGGTTCTCCTGGAGAGAGTTGGAACCCATTATATTAAGTGAAGTATCCCAAGAATGGAAAAACAAGCGTCATATGTACTCACCAGAAAATTGGTTTCCCTGATATCACCTAAATTCACATCTGGGAATGATACTAATCGGATATCAGACTGAGGTAGGGGGTGGGGGGAAGGGATGGGTGTATGCCCACATGATGAGTGTGTTGCGCACCGTCTGGGGAATGGTCACGCTTGAAGGTGCTGACTCGGGGAGGCGGGGGGGGGGATGCGAGGAGGGGATGGGTATATACCTACATGATGAGTGCAATGCACACTGTCTGGGGAATGGACACGCCTGGAGCTTTGACTTGGGGGGACAGGTGGTACATGGGCAACGTATGTAACCTGAACTTCTGTATCCCCCATCATAAGCTGAAATAAAGAAAAAAAAATTATAGGTCTGTAAATTCGTCCCCACCTGTGCTGGATGTGACAGAAACCGACAGTGAACAAGTAGCCCTGTTACTAGGTTGAGCAGCCCTTCCCAGAGCCCTTCGCGTGTGTCTGCTCTCCACACTCCTCGTGGTTTCCGTCAGTCATTTTCTGTGCATGTGTTCAGGAGTTTGTTGAGACCTTACTGAGTTCATGCTGAGCACTGTCTGCTGCCGGCTGGGGAGGCACCTCTGCAGGAGACACAGCTCCACCTTCACGGAATTAGACTTCAGTGGGCTGGGCAGGGAGGAGGCCGGCAGGCCACCAAGCAAGGGCTGCGCAGCTGGCTGGCGCGGGGGTGGGTGTGAGCAGGGGGTGCTGTGAGAACTCATGGAAGCCTCCTAGAGTAAACTGGAGGGTCAGGGCCAGTTACATCTCAGGTCAGAGCTCAGGGGTGAGGGGGCACTAGCTCGGCGAAGGTGGAGTGGGGGACAGGGAGATTTCAGGGAGGAAACAGCAAGTGGGCAAGCTGAAGGCGAGACAGGTTGGAACACTAGGCAGCTCTTATGCCCCACGGTGCCCTCAACAGACCTCTGTCCTAGGCTTTTGTCGGGGAGCAGAGGCTGAGGGTGGGGGGCTCGGGCACCAGCTCACGGCTGGTCTGAGCTGTGCCCCAGATGGCTGCTTTTCCTTCTCCGTTTCATTCTGACTATCACAAAACTGTCCAGTGGACATCACTCTCATTTCCCTGATGAGGAAATGGGCCCAGAGAGGCTAATTACCTTCTCCAAGATCACACACAAGGGCACAGTGTGAGGCTGGAGGACTTTCCACTGACCCGCACCACCACCTCCTTCATCTTTAGGACTTAGGGCTGGTTTTTTAACTTGTCTTCAGGTCATAACACAGTGCCTAATACACTGTAAAAGTCAGCAAATTTTTATTAAAATAAAGGACTCGAACATCTTAGAATATTCTCTTCTAATATTCCGACATGGGCACGAGTGGGGAACAGACTTTCTTATTGCTTTCTACAGTGCCAACCAACTAGGAATCCGACTCATTTCTGTATCTTCCAAAATCAAGAGCTAATAGAAGAGAACTGAGATGTGAGGAGAACATCTAAAATAAAATATTATAAGGAAATGGAGTGTCTCTGTCAGGGATCACTCAGGGCCAGGAGGAAACATGTGCGTGTAAGTTTGCACGTGCCCGGGGGCGGGGGGCAGGGGGGGGGGATGCAGACATGCCAGTGCTTCAGCGTGTTGGTGAAATTTTGCTTAGGACTGTTCAAGCCACTGCTCCCCCTGCCACTGGGAACGTCCAGGAGGATGGAGGTGACACCAACCCTAGCTGTGTGGTGGCGCATGGGAAGGTTTAGCAGCAGGACGTTTTCTTTGGCTCCCTACCACAGGCCTCCCAGTCTCCCCAAGCAGTCACACACCTGCTTCGGGATGTCGTGCAATGAAGGGCTCGTCACGTTTAGCCTGGAAGTGCCAGATTTTATCCCAGAAGGCACACATGGCTATGGCCAACAAAATCCCCTCCATGTAATCCATTTCAGGATGCTGAATTTGACTTTTCTTCTCCAGGGCCACTGGAAAATGGTATTCTAAAATAAAACAAACAAAAGAATATCAAAGTGAGGGAAAATATTTTATTTCAGTTGATGCAGATTGTTTCAGTGGATATTTTCAGAAACAGCTGTGAAGGAATGTGGATGCTTGTTGGATTTGGGGAAGGTTCTGGCTGCCGGGGGCCAGAGAGGAAATGGCTCACTGGAGGGTGTGGTAGGGTTCTGATTTCACTTGCAGTGCTTCCAGTTGTAGGCAGGGCACTACATTTCCATTTTATCACGTGGCCAATCACAGTGAGAGATATCATGAGCGTGTTTATCCTTGGCACACTCTAAATGGTTCACCAGGCGACCTGAGAACGTATCCCGCTGTGCTGTGGTGGGCTTGGAATCTGTCTTTCTCTCTAACTGGATTGGTCGTGTGAGCTTAGGTATGTTTTTTCTTTTCTTCCTCTCCTTGCCTCCTACCTCCCTTCCTCCCCCCTCCCAGCCCCATTCCTCTACTTCTTCTGCTCCCCTTCCCTTCTCTTTTCTTTTCTTTTCTTTTCTATTCTTTGAGTAAATTAGTCTTCAGTAGTACCTAGTTTTACTGTGGTATACTCTCTTGGGGGGCGTGGAGGGGTCAGGTGACCTGCCTTTCCTCTGTGTCTTTAGTATTGTCATTTCAAAATGATCAGCCAGCTTGTACTTTGACGACTGGGAGAGGTGGAAAGAAGGAGCCGGAAAGACGTGGCCAGCAAAAATGTGGTGGGAGAGGGCAAGGTTGAATGGCCCCCAGGCCAGCCTCTACTCTGTCCCCCAGCTGTGCCGCTGACTAGGCAGAGCAGGGCAGACCACCCAGGTCTCTCACTGCAAACACCTGACGGCCTGGCCAGCATCCTCCCGATCCTAGGTCTTCGGCTCGCAGCAACCTGCTTGGCCAAGTCTAGTCCCCCATCTGGGATTGAGACGTTGACTATGTTTTATCCCTTGGGTCACAAATTAATAGACTGCTGTTTATGGAAAACAGAGGGAGAGCTGTCCCTCAGGCCCCAGTAACATTTGATCTGCTGTGTGCTCCCGAAGACTGCAACCGTTCCTCGGGCACTCTCCTCGATGACCGTGCGTCATGCCTTAACTGATGTCTGTCTCACACACTAGACTATAAAGTTGTGAGAGAAGGGCTTTGTTTACCACGGTATTCACGCAGTGCCTGCCACATAGCTGGTGTTCAACTGAGAATAAATGAATGAATGAAGGATGGTTACAACTCTTTCTAGGGAACAAGAAACATCTAAAATCATTCCTTTTCGGTTGTTAACACATGCAGGCATGTGAGGGGAGAGGGCATGCTCAGGCCCTCCCCATCTTAGCTTGTTGCATAAACACTGAATCCACTGGGGGTGGCTCTTTTCCTTGTGTCTCTGCTCCTGTGTGTGACCCTCCCTGCTTAAGCTGGGAAAGCTGGTCAGGGTGCGCTGTGCTTGACCATCGCGGGGACTCTTCATCCTCTACCCTGATGACAATGCGTTCCAGTTGGCACGTAGTTCCCATTGGTTGTTGGAAGCCTGACCATAGATGTGATTTGTGGGTGTCTTAAAAACACACAGTCTCATGTAGTCTCACAGAGTTAAACTTCAAATCCCTTTGAAATACTAAACCTCAAAGTTGGCATGTTTAGTTCCTAGCTAGTGAAGGAAAAGGAGAGAGAAAGGGTTTAAACCAAATGACAAAGATTCTTTGCTTGATCAAACTTTAGTCAGGCTCCTGAAATGTCTCCTAAGCCCACCTGTATACTTGTAAAATCCAGTTTTTGCAAGAATCTTGCTAAGGCTGTTTAGCAAGAACTCCCTACCTTCGACATCTCATCAGGGTCCTCATCCCCCGCTATTGCCCAGGTGATGTCTGGTCACCCTGACCTGTCTTCAGCAGGAATACCGTTAGGTGCATTTAGCCAGAATCCCCACCACCCCCTTAACCTTGACGTTTCCTCCTAGTAATTTGCTGTCTCCCCATCCCCTCCCCACTACATGGCATGAATTCCTATTTGCCCATGCTATACGGAGAGCCCAATCTTCCTCCTCCACTGCAAGACCCACTGCTGTGGTGCCTACACCTACCAAGATAGTCCTTACACTACCAAGATAGTCCTGAATAAAGTCTGCCTTACTGTGCTTTAACAAGTGTCATTGAATAATTTTTTCTTTAACAAAACCAGCCAACCAACCAACCAGCAAATCAGAATGCAGTTTGTGAGCTGGGACCATAGCTGGCCCTGGGGAGAACAATTTTTTACCACCTTCCTTCCCTAGACAACAAAATTATTTTCAGTATTAACCATTAGTAGAGACAACAAATAACAACATTGGTTACTAAAGAAATGAAGTCAGTGAAATTTTCCTTTTATCCAACTTAGTATATAGACTGCCGTCAGTTAAAAAATCAGAATGAGTCAATTGTAATAAAACTAAAATATCTATAAGAAGTACAAGTCACATAATTACTAAATCATATCACTCATGTAAATGTTTTATTTTCTTGATTCATTCTTGAGTTTTAAAACAAATAATTAACACTTAGAACAGAGAGTAAATTTCAATTTTAAAGTTATTATTCAAAATCAGTCGACTATTTCCTGTATGAACACAACTTTATACTTACTAAACAAAAATACTATACCTTGCAGTTCATACTCTTTTAAATTTTACTGTTTTAAGTTCTGAATAGAAATGAAAATTGCAAATAGTCACAGAGAATGATTGAATTGAGGAAACTCAAGTTTTGCTTCTTTGACCACTGTGCTATCATCAATTTATGCTGAATCTACTGTTGAAACACAGAAGCATTCAAATACTACACGGTTGGAGACACAGGTTGTACCTGAAGTGAGCTTGAATGATTCTGAATTGTAATGAACTTAACCCTGGAGGGAAGCAAATATAGCTACATCTGCTTGTTTGGGAATTATAGAGTTGGACTCTATGCCTGGGTTCTCTGAATTAACTTCCACACAAAGGTCAATAAGACATGGAACTAAGCAACAATGATTTACGATCTAGTGGGGATACAGGCCACTTTTTAAAAACATAAAAAGGTGCTTATTTGAAGCGTATATACATATGGTTAAAACTCAGTACTAACCAAGCAATTGTTCAGAGCTTGGCACAATAGTAGTTTGGGATAGTTTCATTTTCTTTTCTTTTTCTCTCCTCTCCCCTCTTTTCTTTGCTTTGCTAGGAAACGGTATTTTATCACTAACATTGTTTAGGACTGCCAGTACATGGTGATAATAAGAAGCAGGCAGTATTTTAGTTGGCTTAATGTGCTCTCTGATTACCTGCTCCCAGGGTGAACTGCTCCAAAACTGCCCTCAGCTTTAGAATGTCACTACTTGAGACTAAAAGAAAGGGGTCGAAGTTGGGAATGTCGTGATTTCCCGTATTCACTCATCCATGCATTCGTTCACTCACACAACACGTTCTTACTGGGCAAGTGCTGTGTGCCAGGCATTGCATTAGGTACCAGGAATAAACAAGAAATGGGACTGAACCCCAAGGAGTTGGCAATCCAGTGGGAGGTATAGATAAGAAATGAACAAGTTAATAAGAGCAACAGGGCTACAACTGGGATAGATATGGGAAGCTGGAGAAAAGGACATCTAGCTTGGTTATTAGGGTCTCCCCAGAAGGGATGGCATTGAAGCTGAGACCCAATTATCTGCACACCTGAGTGCCATGCCCAGGCTGACATTGTTGACACTGGTTCCATCCTCCTACTTTCTGCTTTCACCAGGATACAGCTTGGGCTTCCAAAAGGCCACACTCATGCTTTCAGTTTCCTATCCAACCTAGCACTAGGACTCTTTTAATTAGGTTTTGATCTTCTGACATCCATGCCTTCCCTTTCATTCTCCACCCACCAGCGAGGGCACTCAGACCACATTGCTTCAGGACCGACTGCGCCAGGGCTGCCCTCAAAGATTGCCTTCTGCTAGTGACCAGGCAGAACTCCAGGATCCAGCCCAGACCAGAGTTCCCTGAATGGCCAGGACAGATGTCAGAAATTTTGTGTTAATAATATAAGTATAAGCTATTTGTATAATATTTGTACTTATCCTCAAGGTATTATGATATCATAGACTAGGAAACAGGGGTACACTTGCCAAAATAATGGAAATTTAAAAAATCCTTTTGGGATTCAAATCTTATATTCTACTTAGTTTATTAAACTATCTTATTTCTTAGTTTGGAAAGAATAGGTGAGAAAATAGGCATTAGGCACAATCCTTTTTTAGAAATGAAGTTGTGACATATAATTAATAATCACAAAGATAGTTTGTGGCACATCATACACATTTACAATATGCCTTCAGAGATTCTTTTGGCGGGGGCTGAAGCATTGCCGATAGCTTCTGTGTTCTTGCTGTTCACCTTTTTATTTACGTCCTGCTCAAAGTTCCATGCAGAAGTTTATGGAAGTTCCTTCCATCTTTTTCCTGTAGATTTCATCAAACCTCTCATTCTGGGCCACAGTGAAGTGGTTTTTCCAATCCCCCACAGTTCCTAGAAGAGGGAAGTGCCGACAGGAGTGTCACTTTCTTATCGAAAGACTTGGTGACCCTGAGTAAAGCAGTGGATTGTCCGTACTGGGCCTGGCCTGACTCCTGACTCACCAACTTCCTCTGCAGTGGTCACCTGTCCACCTGCAGCTCTCTGCTCTGAGACACGCCCCCTGGGAGCTCTGTGCAGGGGGAAACTAAATCAGTGGGACAACTGACCCGAGGGAGCTGGCGGTCTGCCATGACCTGGCCCCACCTGTGGTATATTCACACGATGGGTTACTACACAGACATAAAAAAGAATGAACTACAGACACAGCCCATGGAGGAATCTCAAAACATTATGTTGGGCAAAAGACATCAGACACAGGAAAGTACATACTATGAGATTCCATTTATGTGAAGTCCAAGAACAGGGAAAATCAATCTATAGTGACAGAAATTAGAACAGTGTTGTCTCTGGGAGTAGAGATTGACTGAAAGGGGTCATGACAGGGAACCTTCTGGGGTGATGACAATGTTTGCTATCTTGATTGGAGTGCTGGTAACATGGGTATATACATTTATCAAAACTTGTTGAACTGTACACCTAAGATCTGTGCATTTTGGGTATGTAGATTATATCTCAGTAAAAATGAATTTGGAAAAAATGTTAATGAGCTACTATTTTTCACCAAGCAGTAACTTAAAATGAAATATCCTTTGTCCCACCAATGCCTCTTCTGGGAAATTATGCAACAGAAATATAAGCATCAGGAAATAATAACTTATGCACAAAGTTATTCATGAAGACAAAAACTGAAAACAACAATAACTGTCATATCTATCAGTAGGGGTATAGTTGGATGAATTATGATGCATCCACACTTTGGCATAACATGGGACCACAACAGCGAGGGACGTGAATCTACATGCCTTGTGCTGGAGCGTTGTCTCATAGTCTGGTAAGTGAAGCTGTAAAATATGACCACATTTTGTGTTTTAGGAAGCAAGCTTTCATCATGAGATATATGTATCTGTATCTATCTTTGTGTTTGTATTAGCCTGAAGAAGGAGTTTGTGTAGAAAGGTGCGTATGTATGGATCCAAAGAAGGGCGATTTGCCAAATCTTCATCATTGATTATCTGAAGAGAAAAGAGGCAGAATCATTTGTTTTGTTTTATTAGCACGGAAAGCTGTTGTAGATTGTAAAATGCAATGAAATAAATCCAATCACATGCAAAAAAAGAAAAAAAGGAAGAATAAAAGATGTTACAAAGCGATATGTATACCATAGTTCCACTGTTGTGAAAAAGAAAAGTGTATGTTTATAAAACAGAGAGGGAAGAGATGTTGATACTGCTGGTAGCTACTTCTTGGGAGTGGAGTTGGCAAAGAGAACTTTTTAAAAAGTATAATATTATGTATATTTAATTTTTAACAATGATATGTATTGCTTTTAAAATTAAAAATGATAAAAGTTTTTTTTCCTTAAAAATATTAGCTGGGCCTATTAGAATTCATATTTTGGGAATTGGAAGTAAGAAATACTAAGAGGATGAGGCAGTTCTCAGCAAGTCATTGTAGCTGAAAATCATGATGCAGAGCAGGCTTGGGCCATGGTCAGGATGAAGTGATTGGCAGAAGCTATAAAGTAGGAGAAAAATATGCTGGGTGGAGGCAGCTGGTCAGCAGAGGGAGGCACACACATAACAGATATGTGGAAAGCAGCTGAGTCTTGTAAGAGGTGGAGCCCTAGGGCGAAGAGCCATAACATCCTCATGCTGAAGTCCTGGACCCTCCACCCAGGAGCTCCCGCGAGCTCCTAGTTATCCATGAGATTGCATTTCCTTTGCAGGCCCTTGCCCTGGGGCTAGCGTGAGGGACTCTCTGTTCCTTGAAACCAAATACCAGAGCAATACCCTGGAGAGCTCTCCACTACAACAGGATCAAATCCCTAGCCTTACTAGAAACAGATATTAGAAATAGTCGAAATGTGTTGTCTTGCAATTAATAAAACCAAATGTCATCTTGATAAGGGGCAGGCAGAATGTTATGAGACATGCTGAGTATTTGATAAAGAGGCTCCACAAACCTTTTCTCATGAAGGAGGAAATGGATTGGTCCAGGATAGATTTGGGGATTGTAGAACGATTCGTCATGGGATTTTCTTTCATTTTCTCAAATGATGTCTCCTGGACAATTTTATCTAGAACTGTTTCATCCAAGTTCTTTTCCATGAACTGCATCACCTTCTGAATTTCATGCTTTGGGTCCTGTGGTGAGGGTGACATTGGATTAGAATGGATGAAGGTACCAGAAAGACATACTTCAGTTCTTTGGGACATCCCTCCCGGGAGTACAGCCTTGAAACAACTTTGGGTTTCTCTGCACCTGGGTCTGGCACGGTTCTTCTGAAGGGCCTTTACTCACTCTCTTTATGTCCTCGTAGAAGAGGAAGAGAATCCGGTATTTGTCCTTCATCTCCCACCATCCTTTCACGTGGTCAAACCAGGAGCCCCAACCCACTGTAACAGACAGAGGAGACAAAACAGTCTACATAGAGCTCGTACGAAACCTTCTGAGAGTCGGGGATTTTATTTCCCTGAGTGCCATGGAGAGAGAGAAAACAAATTCTGGATCAGATATGTCCCAGGGGTCCTGTGGATCGGGACAGCCTTGTGGTTATTGGCTTCATGTTTATTATGCCGTCATATTGGGGCAGGGATACTCTTTGGAATGAGGGCCACTGTATGGGTCAGGTGACCCAGAATCAAGGCTTTTGAATCAGATGGACGATGTCTGCTGAGGGCAGTGGGTACACACTATGAGAGCAGCAGTGTACCCCACCCAGTCCCAGCCTGTGGTAGGACACACCTAACGCGCGCGGCCCATGGCATTCTAGGGAATCACAATGTTATGTCTGTTCCCTAGATTTAGCCTTACTGGAGTGAGGACGCAGGGCTGTGAAGGACTCTCTTTTACCTTTTCCACTGATGAAGGTTTCAAAATAGTCATCCCAGGTACCAGGATCGGGAAGCATTTGATTCATCCTTTGGAAATGGTAGTAGGAAACCATACAGTCTTTGGCATTTCGAGCTACATAAAGGAACTTTGGGGTAAGAAGAGAAGTGGGTGAGAGACGGTACCAAACATGCATTTTCACAGAGGCCACGTACACTGGTGCATCTCTGCAGTGCTGGCCATGCGTCTTGGCCTTGTGACCTCTCTCTCTTCTGCTTGTCCCTGCTGCTTTGCCGAGTCTGCTCTCTATTTTGAACTTGGTCCTATTGATTACTTAATCAGTTAGCCTTACTCCTGATTGCCCCTTTGGTAGCAGGAGTAAAATCTTTCTCTAGAAGCTATGACCTGCCATCCAACTAAAAAATTTCCACCAGCATGCTGATCACCTTCTAATACCCTCTTTTTAGGTTCCCAGAGAAGCCGGAGAGCTTCATGGTTAAGCGTTTAGGCTCTGGAGCAAGAAAATTGCTACTGGTTTTCTCCCAGCCTCCTCAACTCTAATGATTTCCCTCTCTGATCACGTCAGCTCTGCCCCTACAGACATCCCTTTAGGTTCCACTTTGACACAACCTCACATCCTTCCACCCTCCCAACCTTTCACTTTGACCAAGCTGTGACTTCTAGTACTCAGTTCACACTTTCTCCCCTGCTCCCATCTTTGGAAAACTTTGGAAAACAGGAAAGGGCCTGGCTCCCCGATCAGTCCAGGTCAGTGCTCAGGGCTCCTTGGATTCCGCATCAGCACTCACTGCCTCCCCATGTCTCTAGTTCCTGCCAAAAATTCAGTGTGGCTTCTATCCTCATGTCTTATTTGAAACTGCTCCTGTGAGTTCCCTGTGGAACTAGATTTTTACACTTTCTATTGTTGCTGATAAGCTCCAGAGATAGTGGAGAGGTGGATACGACAGTGGATGTTCTGAGTCGGGGTCTGGAGGACTCGCTCTCGGTGGGCTTCCTCTCCCTCCTGTCACCAGGGAAGCCGTTGCTGTCTTACCTTGCAGTTGCTTTCCCAGAAAGATGGTGGCAACAGGTGAGTGGGAAGGTGAGTCCTTAGTATCCGTGGAGAGGGCATCGCGTTGGCTTTTTCCACACCTTTAGAATGATTCAAGAGGAAACATCTACATAGTACAAGTGCTGCATAGAAATCTTATGGTCCAGGCTCTGTCTAGAATAGCCCATCACCCACCCAACTTTCTGCTAGTCTCCTGACTTTCTTTGGGATTTCCCAATGAGATTATTGGGATGATCTTCACTTTTGTAGCACCACACAGCTCAAGAGCTGGAAAGGAACTTAGAGTCAATCTACTCTGTCACTTTAAGGATGAGGAGATGGAAGCCGAGAATGGACAAGTGACGTCTTGTTGAAGCAGTGAGTGCCAGCAGGACCAGAGAGCAGGCCTCCCTTGCCTCCCTGCCAGCCAGAGCCAACCCCCATGTGCCTGCAGCAAGCTGCCCCATGTACCTTGCCTATTCACAACCACCTGTTTCATTTCTAAAAACACTTTCACTTGCTGGCCTGTGACTCCTGATTTCTACTCTCATTTAAAAACCTTATTGGGCACTCGCTCTGTGCAATCACTGTGTTGAACTGAGGTTAGGGGGGAAGGCTACAAAAATAAAAGAGACACAAAACTTCTCTCTAAGGAGCTTCCACTCTAGGGGTATCAGAGGCTTATGCAAATAATGTAAGGGGGGAGCTGGGTCGAGTTAGTGCTCAGAACCAAAAGTGCCCCAAGGATCTGGAGTGAATTGATGCTATTAGGTGGCACTCTTGAGTTTGGACCCTGACACGTAGCAGGTGATTAAAAATCCCTCTTCAAGAATGGTCAGGAAGACTAGATGAATGGAGGAGGGTATTTCTAAAAACTGGAAGTAAGAACTGATAATAGCATCTTATTTTAAATGTACAGCAGTAAGGTATGCTCTGAAGTGACCTTCCACTTCACTGGTGTGGTGCGAGGTCTGCAGAGACCAGGTCTCTTGTCCTAAGGGCAGAATCCAAGGAGTCCTGATCACTGACCTGGACTGGTTGAGGAGTCAGGCCCTTTCCTGTTTTCCAAAGTTTCCCAAAGATGGGAGCAAGGGAGAAAGGAATCTGCGGCAAAGACGGCCCTGTGTACCAGTCACTGAAGGAGGACCATGGCCATGTCTTGACTTTTAAAAAACTCAATGCCGGGAATGTTACTCTGAGTGCAAACTCTCTTCCCGCTACTATAAATTGGGTTCTTGTAGGATCGCTGAGCATTGTGGTGTTGGCTTAAGGAATAGGGACACTTTCTGCCAGATGCCAGTAAAGAGAGTAAAGACTGGGCCCTTCACCTGGCAGGGACCAGGTCTGGAGCTGAAGCTGTGGTCACCAAAACCTTGAAATGTTAGTGGCCCCAGTGCCTGCCTTCACTGCTTTTGAGCAGCTTTGATTGTGCAAGTCTTCTGCTTAGAAACCTTGGATGGTCTCTTACACTCACAGTTGTTCACACTTGCTCCCCAAGCTGTGTGTGTGTGTGTGTGTCTGTGTGTGTAGGGGTGGGGGGTGGTAGTGAGGGGATATATTTTATTCTGATCCTCTTTGATATTATTTATTTTATATGTTGGGAATCCCCAATAATTTTTTTAATTGTGGTAAAATACATATAACCTAAAATTTACTATCTTAACCATTTTTAAGTATGCAGTTCAGTGGTATTAAGTAAATTCACATTGTTGTGCAACCATCCGCCTCCATTTATCTCCAGAACTTTATAGTCTGCCCAAATGAATACTCTGAACCCATTAAACGATAACTCTACCTTCTCCTCCCCTGGCCACAACCATTCTACTTTCTGTCTCTATGAATCTGACTACCGTGAAAGAAGTGGAATCACACAGCATTTGTCTTTTTGTATCTGGCCTATTTCACTTAGCATAATGTTTGCCGTGTTCGTCCACACTGCAGCGTGTGTCAGGATTTCCCTCGTTGCTGGGGCTGAGTAACACTGCACCATGTGTGTACCGCATCTTGCTTATCAATCATCAATCGGTGGACACCTGGGCTCTTTCCACTTTTTGGCTATTTCGGATAATGCTGTTCCATAAAATACTTGGAGCAGCTGCTAGTTACCTGGAATAGCTTCTTTTGCCTTCTGGTTATCTTTTTGAGCTTCCTTTTATGGTGTGAAGAGAAAAACTTTGAGGTTGAGCATTACCTGAAATAGGTTTCTCTACTAAACAGAAATAATTGGCTCCAAATACAGTGTGTGTGTGTGTGTGTGTGTGTGTGTGTGTGCGTGCGTGTATTATCAGGTATTCCCCTGCCTGCCCTGGGCTTTTGTGGAGGTGGGGTATGGAGAGAAGGGCTGTGAGTTGCTTCCAGAAGTTTTCCACCTTCTCTGTGCGTTCCACAGTTGCACGTGACCAGGGGGAGGGTTTAAGAAGAAAATAAGGCAGGATCTGACCTATCATATAACCTTCTTACTCGGTGATTTGCTTTTGGCAAATAATCTTAGATAATATGTAGACAGAGGAAGAGAGGAAGGTAAAAGGAGACAACACATGGCAATAGAAGTGAGAGGGAGGCAGAGCGAGAAAGAGAGGAGGGGAGAGATGGAGAAACAGAAGAGAGGGAAGGAGAGAATGGAGACGGGCAGCGAGGGAGACGCTCTCACCGGAGGGCTGGGGTGGCCGCGCCCACTCGATGAAGGGGTGGCGGTGCTGGATGAGGGCCCGCTGGCACTTCTCCACGTCCCCATTCTGTTCAATCATGTCCACAATTTCCTGAATCCATGTTGTCCCTGAGGTTCAGAAGGGAAGGATGAGAGGCAGAAACCTGTTAGTCTTCCCCAAGTGTCCTGAGTAAGGGGACGTGGAGCCTGGTGTTGGTTGGGCAGGATCTTGTTAGCCATGAGTGACGGGCGGGACAGACCTGGGGTCTCTGAGGGACAAGCACAGGCGAGGCTCAGCCCACCCAAGGGCGGTGCACGGCAGAGTGCGTCGGGCGGGGCCTCAAGCCGTTACGCAAGTCCCGGGAAGCCCTGGAACACCAGGCACCCTGAGCACCAGCCCCACCGTGGAACAATAAGAAGGAGCAGGTTTCCTATCGGGAATTCCAACTTATGTGAGAGTCCATGCTGGCTCCGCAGGCTGGGGTCTGTGCTGTGCCGCCTACCCCACACTCGCCTGATTTAGGGTAGGTACAGATGAGGAGATCATCCGGCTTGGCCTCGAAGTTCTGGATCTGGCTCCAGTTGCCCGCAGTCGCAGTCTGCAGGAGGATCCCCGCCACCTCTGTCAGCTGTGTCTGTTTCCCCAGCTCTGTGGTCGCGGCCATAGTGTCTTGGGGGTGAGGAGTTCCTATAGGAAGAGAATAGAGGAGACTTTTAAAAAATTGCGGTAAATTGCACACGACATAAAATTGACCATTTTAATCCTTTTTAAGTATATAGTTCACAGGCATTAAGTACCTTCACATTGTTGTGCAATCATTACCACCATCTGTTGAGCCTAAGAATACTGAATTATAGAAATGCCCCCTGTATTTCTGGAGACAAGATTTGATTTCAGAAGTCAAATAAGGCTTTGCCTTAAGGAAAAAATAAATGTGTTAGTTCAAAAGCTGCCTCGTCGCAGGAGGGCGTCTTGCTGGTCAGTAGAAGCTGCATCTCAAGGAGACAGCTGTAAACTGGGCCTTTGGTTCTCACCTGTTTTGAAAGACAAGGCAGGCCTCCCTTAGGACCAAAGGTTGCCGGTGCTGCTGACAGGTGGACGCCCGGAGATGAGAGCTAATCAGATAGATATGCTAATGCCCAAGCCGGGCCCAGATGGAACCATTCGGTTAAAGTAATTAACACAAAGCACAGCACATGTTGACTTCTGGGATCATCTCTGTCTCCAAGAACACAATCACCAGAGCCAAGATGTCTCTGTTTGTTGCTAAAGTAATAGCCTTATCATAAAACTTAGAAGTTTGCCCCAAGATGATTTTATAACTCATTGTTCCCCTAGTTAGAGTTAGTCAAAGGACCTGTAGTAGCCTTTTAGGAGACTTTGACCCTAAAGCAAACTGCCTGTTAGTATGCAAATCCGGATACCCTCCTTTATCTATTTTCATAAACTTTCACTTTATAAACTATATCTTTGGCTCTGTGTATTATTATGGCCATTACTTTATCTTTTATTTCTGTTTCCTACTATATTTTTCATCCTTTGCAATGACCCCTGCCTGAGAGACCTGATTGGAAGAAAAACCTCTTTGCAGGGAGCGTAGCTAACTCCCTGCAAACTGGCGTAGTCAACTTAGAGACCATGACCGGAACAAAGAGAAAAGGACCTCTTTGCGGGGAGCGTAGCTAACTCCCCGCAACCATCCCTTTCCAGAACTTTTCATCTTCCCAAACTGAAACTCTGTACCCATTAAACACCAGCTCTCCTTTCCCCCCTCCCCAGCCCTTGGCAACCACCATTCTACTTTCTGTCTCTATGGACTCTATATACTCAGCATAAGTGGAATCATATAATATTTGTCCTTTTGTGAATGGCTTATTTTCCTGGTTTAATATCTTCAGCATTCACTGCATTATACCATGTGACAAGGTTTCCTTCCTTTTGAAGACTGACTAATAGTCCGTTGTATGTATATACTACATTTTGTTTATTCATTCATGGGTAGAACCTTTTGCCTGTTGTGAACAATGCTGCTATGAACATGGGTATACAAATATGCCTTTGAGTTACTGCTTTCAATTCTTTTGGGTATATATCCAGAGGTGAAATTGCTAGATCATCTGGTAATTCTTTGTTTAATTTTTTGAGGAACTACCATACCATTTTCCACAGTGGCTGTACCATTTTACATTCCCACCAGCAGTGCACCTGGGTTCCAGTTTTTCTAAATTGTCGCCAACACATGTTGTTTTTGTTTGTTTGTTTGTTTGTTTGTTTGTTTTTGCCAGTAGCCATCCTAATGGGTGGAGGTGATATCTCATGGTGGTTTTGATTTGTATTTCCCTAATGATTAATGATGTTGAGCATCTTCTCTGTGTGCTTATTGGCCACTTTTTGGAGAAATATCTATTCAAGTCCTTTGTCCATTTTTGCATTTTTTTGTTGTTGTATTGAGAGAAGACTTTTAAAATGCACAAAAAGAGAAAGGCAGGAGAAGTGGACCACTGTTACTCAAGAATACTTGGTTATTGAGGACCAGAAGACATTTATTACTACTGCTAATAATAAAATAATGGTTAATATTTGTTGAACACTTCAGTCTGCCATGGCTGGGCTAAGTGCCTTATATACATTAACTCATTTTAACTCTCACATAATATGAGGGGTAGAACTTCAGAGCTGAAAGTGTCCTTATAGAAAATGTAACAGTAAATGCTTGCTGGAGATTGAATTAAAGAATCTGACACCCAGGTGCTCCATGTAATGGGTGAGGAACTGGGTGCCCAGCTTAGTGAGGCCAGTTTTAAGGGTGGCTTCTGCTCCCAGAATGAGTCACGCCCTGTAGGATGGAGACTGTATTTTCAGAAAATGAAAGAAAAATTATTTCTGAAAAAATTTCAGATAGAAGAAACAGCAGTATTTGTAATATGTCAAAGAAGGTAGAGTTTGAATGATACTGTTGAAAGTATGGTGTGATCAACTCTAGAAGAGGAGGGAAGAAAGACAGGGTCTTTAGAGAGGTGATTAAGTTAAAATAAAAATGTTTGGGCTGGGCCCTAATCCAATCTCACTGGTGTCTTCATAAGAAGAGATTAGGGCACACAAAGAGACACCAGGTGTGTGTGCGCACAGGAAGGAAAGACCACCTGAGGATGCAGTTAGAAAGCAGGTGTCTACAAGCCAAGGCAAGCGGTCTCAGGAGAAAGCAACCCTGCCGACACCTTGATCTCACACTTACAGTCTCTAGAACTGTGAAAAATAAATTTCGGTTGTTTAAGCCCTCCAGTCTGTGGTGGTGTACGACAGCCCTAGCAGGCTAATGCAGATACCTTTGGCTAAAGCTCAGAAACCAATGGCTTCTTTTGAAAACAGGTAAATAAAGTGAAAGAATTAATCATTTGTCTTGACTTTCCTGTATTAGTTGTACCTCTCCATATCCAAATAGTAGATGAAGAGACATTTTTCTTTATAGAATCATTCCAACAAATACATGAACAATAAATTATAGAATTGAAATGTTCTTTTGCAGTCCTTAATGAATTAAAGAATCTAGGCATTTAACATTCATGGCTCCTAACATCACAGAAAGCAAGACAAGTTGACATTTTGTGCCTCTTGATGAAGAACACATTACCCTTGAAGTGGTCTTGCCAAAAACAATGAATCCAAATCTGTATCCAAATACCAATTTACATGGTCTGGGATAGAGCCTGAGCGCTGCTAATCTTTTTTCCAGAAAACTCTCTGGAATTTTTGTTGAGATCACAATTAATTTATAAATTTATCTGGGGAGTACTATCTAACAATGTTTCATTGGTAGCACCATACATTGTATCTTTCCATATATAAAAATTTTTACAGCTTTATTGAGGTATAATTGATATTTAATAAAAACTGCACATATTTGGTGTATACACACACACACAAAATAACATGGACATAGAATTTGGGGAGCCACCATTTAGCCCAGTAGAGATGACTTCAAAGTTTCTAAGTCTCAGATTCTATTACTCTGTGATTTGGTAAATGATTTAAGTTTTGAATACATACTAGAGGAAGAAGCAAGTACTAAAGGAAACTCCAAGGAGAATTAGCAATTTATTGGATCAATGCTCCCAGTTAATGTCCCCAGTTTAGAAAAATGATATATATCCACATATGTGTAAATGTACATGCATATAGAGAGATGTGTATAAAAGTGTATACGTCTGAACATCTATATACAGACAAATGCATATATACATGTGTTTTTGTATACATCTATGTGTGTTTATCTATACACACACATATATTTCTATGTGAATATCTATGTGTATTGGTGTGTGGGATATCAGAAGCTCAGTCTGCACCAGATATACGACACTAAAGTAGCATATATAGCAATTCTCCATTAGCCAACAGTAGACAGGAAATATTTTCTCCTCTGTCCAACAGAATTTCCGTTAGGATCCTTGCATTTTGCCCATTTTATAATCTAATTTTCTGCCTTTTATTTTAAAATGGTAACAGTTTCATCAAAGTGGTTTCTTTTTTGTGTTTTCTTTGTAGTGTCAAGGTTAACTGACTATGGCAGAATATTCAATATATGTAAATATGTGTTCATTTAAATGGCATTGTAAACAACCGCAAATCATTACATAAAGATATTTGTTTGAAACACAGAAAAAAGAATAAGGTATACTAAGAGTAGGTCAGGTATATCAGTAAATGAGTACAACCTGACTGCCCTGCCCACCCCATCTTGCTATCAATTTTGGATTTTTATATAGGTCTTTTAGTAATAAAGTTTTCAGCATATGAAAAAAATACCAATTTACAGAAAATACAGAGAACAGAGGAATATGTTAAACTACACCACAGTGAGGAGAAAGTTTATAGGACAACAATATACTTCCTTCAAATAAAATGCAAAGGAATTTTTTTAAAATGAAGGGGTTTTGCCTTGTAATCATGCATTAAGCTGTATGTTTACTTTGTTTGGTTTCTGTATTCATGGTATTTTTAGCAGTAAAAACCTGGATTCCGAAGATGAAATCTAGAGGGCCCAGTGGGACGGGGCTAGGCCGTAGAGACAGAGGGAAGCGCAGGGGAAGGGCCGGCAGCACCACGAGGGAGCGGGGTGTGGTCCTGGTGGACGGTGCCCAGAGCTTGGAGATGCAAGGGCCGTGTGCAGTATCTAGAAGTGGGGATGGAGAAATAGGTAGGAAGGCATTTTCAGCGCCTTTAGGGAGTATGCATTTTATCCTAAGGGCAACAGGAAGCCTCCAAAGAGGTTTAAGCTGGAAAGAGCCTAAGCCAACTTATTTGCACTCTGGGTGGAGGGTGAGGAAGGGCTGGAGCACAGCCCAACCCAAGAGTGTTGCAGTAATTCATATGGGCAAGGCCAGGTGGCCGTGGCTTTGCGTAGGAGTGAGCCAGTGGGGCAGAGAGAAGCAAGTAGATTTAAGAGAACTTTGGGAGGTAGAATCGAGTGCCTAATGGCTAATCTGCTGTGAGGTAGGGGAGGCAAAAGAAAGTCAAAGCTCGAGTCCAGATTTCTGGCATGGATAACTGGGTAGATGGAGGTGTTGTTTGCTGAGGACAGGGGCGCAGGAGGTGAGCAGTTCCCACTCAGGGTGGGGGCGAAGGGATGGTGAGTCCACTTTGGGGGATTGAGTCTGAGGTACCTGTGGCAGGTGTGCATGTGAGTTTAGAGCTCCAGCCTGGAGATAATGGTCTGAGACTCATTCACTGAACTCCTGGGCCAACTCTGTGGGAGGTCGTGTGCTCTAGCAGGGAGGTGGTGACTGGGGCCTGGGCGTGGCTGTGAAAATGTACGAGCTGAGGATGTGTGGAAGGGCAGCCACTGCTGCCGAGGACCAGGGAGGTAAAGGGCTTGGATGTCTAGTGTGCTGTGGTTCTCATTGGATTCCTCTGTGCTGGGGGCCTGCACAGGGCGTGGTGGGCTCTGGCGAAGCTCAGGAAGGAGGTGCAGTGGGAGAGGCGAGGCAGTGGGATAGTGCGGTGGGAGCACTGACCGTTCCCATGGGAGAAATTTCAAGCCCTTTTCACCCTCCTGAGGCCCCTGATTGCTGGACCACGTCAGCACATGGTCCCTGCCCTTAGAGAGTTGGGCACATAGACACACCGAGCGTCCCCTGAGCAGCCAGCTGGAAGCTTTTTCATCCAAGATCACATATGGCCTCCTTTGTGAAGCCGTTCCTGACTCCATGGACAGAAATAATCACTCCTTCCCATGGGATCCTATAGTATTTTGTGTGCAAACTTTATAGTTCTTACTCCATTGTTCTACAATTATTTGCTTGTATGTCTGGCCCCCCTGGAACACAGGGACCTGGTCCAGTCCCCTTTGCAGGCCCAGCCTGTGTCTCAGCTGCTGGACGGCTGGAATGAAGGGAGGGCTCTCGCAGGCAGAAGAAATACTCAAGGCTAGAGAAGTGGAGCTGGCCCTTGGGAAGGGTCGGGGAGGAGGGCGCTTGGGGAAAAGATCAGGGTGGAAGAGAGAGATGATATTATGGAGCAGGGAGCTTTTGGAGGTGATTGCCTGGGGTCCTGGATTTCTAGGTCTAGCATTGTTAGGCTGGTATCTATCGGTAGGGACGGAAACCAAAATATTTCTCTCTAAAATACTGAGGATTGTTAAGTTAAAGACACTGAAAACACAGGGAAACACTCTGCCTCAGCCTCTGTCCGCCTGGTGGCAGTACGTAAATACTTCCTCACTGAACATGGTGCCTGCTTATCAGCCCAGAGGAGACACCAGCAGGCACCAGAGAAGTGTGGAAACAGATTTTCTCATCTTCCTGCATTTCCCTGCCTTTTAAAAGACTGGAACTGCTCTCTGCTTTGTCTTGTCACTATATAGGATTTACGGCTTTACTACTTAAGCAAAGTCCGGAAGCCAGCAATGGGCAGCGCACACCTTAATAAACTTCTGCTTGTTTTTCTTGTGCTAATCTGACTTGCGTTTTCAGGAGAGCGTCTCAGCTAAGAGCCTAAAAGGAAAAGAAAACAAATTATGTTTTCTCTCCTTCATTTCCAATGGTCTTTTATATTACTCGTTCAGGTTTCTTAGGATCTTTTCTGGCATGAGTAAATCTGTCTATGCAGTAACACCTATATGGGTAGAATACAGATTTTACAAAACTGAATGAGTTAAGAACGGAATTTCTTTTAAGCCGCATTCTTACCTTTAAGTTCCAGCTGAAAGTCGACAGCAAAAAGGCCCGACCAAGGGTCACTGGGCACGGAAAGGACATTCCAAGGAAACAGGGTGGAGTTCCCTGGGTATGGCAATTGCAAAGGCTCAAATTACCATTGTGTCGAAGGTTCGTGGACACTCAGTAGGCAGCAGGTGCTTTTGGAGGCTCTCAGCATCAGTGTGGGAAGCTGGAGCCCTTACTGGAAGGATGACCACCAAACAGAAACAAGCCCCTGACCTGGCCCGGGGGTGGGGTTGGGGGGATCTCCTGTTCTCCTGCGGCTCCTTCAACATGTTTCAGTGGGGATAATGTCCCTCTAGTGTCAGGTGGGATCTTGGACAATTCCCATGTCCCTTTTAGCTAATTGACAGTACTACTGTTACTTTACATGAGAATGGTGGTGATTCTGTATTAGATTTTAATCTTGGATCACTGCTTGAATTTTCATCAGAAGTGAGACTTCTCCTGCCCCTTCCCACTCTAAGGCCTAGACTTGGAGAACAGAATAGAATTGGGTCTGCTCTTTGTGTGCACCCCCACTCCGCCCTCACTCACTGCCTGCAGGTTTCGGCCCTCATCTGTGGCGACAGATGAGAAAGGGAGAAGAAGAAGGGGATAGGAAATTGCTAAAATGTGACCCTGACCTGCCAGATATCTGAAGCTGAGTCATTCTCTCGTGGGACACTTGGGTGTCCTCTTTAGAGATTCCCAGATCTGTGCCTGCTCACTGGCCATTCTTGTGCCTTGGGTACACGTGTCCCGGCCAGAGGCTCTCCCTGCAGCTCTGGGCTCACTGTCAGGCAGCCCTACTGGGGCCTCTCCCGTGTGGCCCACAGAGATCTATGGGAAGCACCCCATCACGCAGGGCAACGAAAACTCTGCAGTCCTTTCTGATTTCCTGGATTTCCCCAATAAGACTGAGAGCCTGGAGTCCACAGGGCTCCCATGGTGCAAAGCACCCCAATCCTCTCCCCACAATGCCCACACTCTGTGAGCTGGAGATAAGGGAGACAGCATCTCACCCATCCCTCCATCTGCTGGCACAGGGACGCAGCACACGCACACTCCCTCACCAGAGGTCTCTTCCCAAATCCTCTCTCTTCCATACTCCAACACCTTTTTCATATTTTTTGACCTGAATGAGAGTCCCAAGAAGAAATGAGCAATTTCTTGAAGACTTTTTCTTAAATTCTTGGTATGGAAATTCTATCTCATACTCATTTTGGTAGTTAATATTTATTATATTGACTCCTAAATCCTAACCAAGGCAAGAAGAGTCCTATTTTTAACTCTGTAAATTACAAAGTGGCAAACACACACGAGATGTGCAAATAAGGGTACAGCTTCAAGAATTTTCATAAAACGAACAAGACTGCACAGGAGCACCCAAATAAGAGATAGGACCCCAGAAGTCCGTCACGCATTCTCTTAGTCAGTTCCTCCCTTCAGAAGTCACCCTGATCCTGACTACTGGTTGGTGTTGCCTGCCTTTTTTTTTTTTCTTTTTTGATATTATCTGTTTTTGAACATTATATTCTATTGAACCAGATGAAATTGCTGGTATTCAACTATATTTTGCACTTCAAAATGTCAATTTCATCTGATTCAATCTAATATAAATAAGATGAAATTACACTGTGCCTGTATCTGCCTTTTGCTCAATATTGTGTGTATGCAAGTCATTCGTTGTTGTTACATGTAATGACTTTTTGTTTTATTTTTCCACTGTATTGAAAAAGGGTAAAAAATGAGCCCAGGGGATCTGGGTGGAACACTAAGTTTGTCTGCTACAGTATGAGTGCAGACATTCAGCTTTAGCAGGTACTGACAATTTTCCAAAGTGGTTGTCCCTATTTACTCACCTATGGTATTGTATATACCATCATCAATACAGAATGAAAATTTTAAAATGATACTACTTATATAATATAATCACAAAGAATCAGATAACTAGGAATAAATCTAACATAGGATGTGGAAGATTGCTATACAAAAAGCTACAAAACCTAAGTGAGAGAATGTTGAAAATATCCAGATAAATGGAGGGATATACTATGTTCATACACTGTAAAACTCAATAATATAAAGATGTCCGTTCTTTCCAAATTGATCTATAGATTCAATATAATCCTTATCAGAATCCTAGCAGAATTTTTTTTCTAGAATAGAATTGACAAGCTGATTCTAAAATTTATATGGATATGCGAAGAGCCAAAAATAATCAAGATGGCCGTGAAGAACAACAAAGCTGGAGAATTTATATTAATACTAGGATAATATCAAGATTTATTATAAAAGTACATTAGTTAAGACAATGTGGTATTTGTGCAAGCATAGACAAATAGACCAATGAAACAGAGTGGAGAGTCCAGAAACAGACTCACAAGTAAACAGCCTCTTGATTTACGGTGACAGTGGCAATGCAATGGAGGGGGAAAAGGGCGGCCTTTCTAATAAACAATGCTGGGTCAATTGGATGTCCAGTTGGAAAAAACTGAGTCCTCACCCCACTGTGTGCCATACATGAAAATCACTCCTAGATGGATTGTAGATCTAAATGTGAGAAGTAAAACAATAAGGCTTTTAGATTTTAGAGGGAAATATAAGAGAATATTTTTATGACACTTGAGAAGGCCAAGATTTATTAAACAGGTTAAAATAAGCACCTACTATAGAGGAAAACAATCATAAAATTGGATTAAATGAAAATGAAGAACACTGTTCATCAAAAACACCATTAATAGAATAAAAAGGGAAGCCACAAAATGAGAGAAGATATTTGTGACACACAAGTTAACCAAAAATTCCTATCTAGATTATATAAAGAACTCCTACAAATCCATGAGAAAAAGACTGACAACACAACAGAAGAGTGGGCAAAAGACTTGCACAGGTACTTTGCGGATGATGATATGACCAGTAAATACATGGAGATGCTAACACTAGTAATTACCAGAGAAATAGTTAAATCAATTAATTGAGTTGATCAATTTAAATAAATTTGATTCAAAATTAAATTCCAATCCAATCCTACTACCTAACCACCAGAATGTCTAAGATCAAAGTCAAGATATATCAAATTTTGGTGAGGATGAGAAGCTGGGATCCAATTATAGCTGTTTTTTCTTTTCTTTCTGCTTTTCTTTATTTTCCACATTTCCTACTGAATTTATGTTTCTTTGTAATCATAATACAAGATATTTTTCTCCAGAGCAGATGTGTGTTTTCTCAATGCTTTTCAGCTCAGCATCCAAAACCAAAGGACAGGCAGAACTGAAGGATATATCCGAATGTATCTGGCGGGTTGTAGATGATTGCTCAGAGGGCACAGGGCGATTCCATAGACCAGATTGTGGGGGGTCATTTAAGGGGCCAAATCACTTCTGCAGGAAGAGCTTCAGCAGGACAGACTCTGGGTTGGTGCTTCTCACCAGAGTGTGGTGACTTAGACATCAAGTGGCCCATTGTCCCACTGAGCTGTGACAGTTTGATGGGCCAATGAGAGGGTCTTGGTGGCTGCTGTTTCTTCTGCCTCAGTTCTGCCAGGGCTTCCTACTCTAATATAGTTCTCTCCAGAAACTGTCACAGTTCTGGACCACCCAGATACACAGCAGGCTCATTTAGTCTGGGATTTTATCCCTAGACACGTCTCCCCGACGTGAATGTCAGCCAACCCAAGAGGGGTTTTTTGACACTATAGTTGTTGTTCTTCAAGGTATCCACTTTCCAGTAAGTAAATTACCTTAGTTTGTTGTTTAGTAGCTTCCTTTCTTTAAGTTATTAATAAAAAATCTCTCTTTCTAGGATGCAAATGATGATATAATAATGTGTCTCACTATATGACTGGCACTTCTAGGAATTTCACATTTTCACTATTCCATTTAGACCTTTAGCAGCCCTGTGGGGTGGCAGCTATAGTGGCTCCCTGTTATGATGACACAGGTATCTGGGGGGGAAATACCTTGCTCCAGATCACAGCAGCAGAACTAGGATTTGAACTCCAGCCAGCTGCTTCCCTAGTTGAGGCTTTTGAACACCACAGCACTCTCCACTTTAAGCCCATCTTCTATAGCTCCATTTTCCGGTGAAAGCAGAGTAGCAGGATTGGCACCAACATGAGAACTATGCCTTGCTGGGTCACTTCTCTTGGCCAGACTTCCAGGCTGGATTTCTGGAGGCAAAAGTCCTCAGCACAGCCTACTCCGGAAGCCCCTCCCCACATGCCTGAAGGAGCTCTGGGCCACATCTTTAAAGCAGCTATAACTCATCTTATCCTCTATGGAAATTATTCGCTCATCCTTGGAGTCTCACCTGTTAGGTTTTAAGATGTGGAGCAGTAGCAGTTTTTAAAAAAAATTTTTTTTTGTAGTCAAGGTCATCTGAAATTTATTCCTGTCTTTTAAGTGGCTAACAATCCCACACACCTTTCAAAATTAATAGCATGTTTTATGTTTACTATTTTAATCCATTTTCATTTAAAAGATTAACTAAAGGAAAAGTTGTAAATACATTTTCTGTCTCTGTAATTACTTACAATTGGCGTTGAAAGGCAAGCGATGTATCACCAGGCAAAGAAGTTGGGGTCCAGGTCCCCGTTTTGCTGAAAGGGCCTTTAACCAGCACCCGCCTTCAGGCTATTCGAGTACCCGACCCAGGGTTCACTGGCAGAGTAGATTGTCCCTACCCTCCAAGTGTGGGGCCACATCTGAGCAAAGGAGCAGCTCCTACATTGCCATAGCTTTCTTCTCCAATCAATAACTCATTTTCTGATAATACCCTATCAGGGCTCTGATTAATGAGTTTACTTTTGATAGAATTGACCACACCTAGGTACAGAGTCAGGGTTGGATTTCTGCCCTCTGGGGACAAGTGCACGGAGGGTGAGTTCCTTCCCCAAAGTGACTGGCTGAGCACCCTTCCATGAAAATCAAGCCACAGTGAGAGGACCACATGCTGTCTTCCATTCCTGTGAATTTGAAGGGGTCCCCTTGAGGATGGTTACTAGTTTAAATATTTGCCTCTGGCATCATGGCACAGTTACAGAAGCCAACAAGTGCTGCGGGCAGATTGCGGGGGGAGGTGCTGGGAATTCTATAAAAAGATGGAGAAGGGCCCACAGGAATTTCCCGTCAGAAATAAGAGAGGGAAGAAAGAGATACTGAGATTTCCATAGTAGACTTGTGAGTGCTATCATTCTATCAACATTTATTGATCACCAGGCACCGAGAAAACACAGAAATAAGATCTTTGTAAGATCTTTATATGGTTTATGGAATTTAGCACTTGTGTATTTTGCTACTTCCCACTTTATTTACTTATAAAGTAAATTAAAATGGTGAAATACAAGAGTCCTAAAACAAAAATGCTTGTAACCCCAGTCTCGGGGGCCTATTAGCTCATTAAAAAAAAAACCAGATTGTTAAGTTATATAATTACATGTATGTTTAAATCACAGCATTTAACATGGAAGAATTTTAAACTCTTATAGCAAGCAAAATCGTACCACACAGTATATAAGTAGGAAGAATGTATGGCTACACATTCAAATAAGTCGAGTATTTAAAACCACTGAAATAATTTTTATAAATTCAACATTCCTTTAAGAGAGTTCAACACTAAATGCAAAATGTACTTTTTGAGTGATTCATATAATCAAGGCAGTTTCTTCTTTTAAAATATCAGGAAGTGAACTAGGGCTTATTAATAGACACAGGTGCCCTCAAGATTTCAATCTTAGTAGCTTTCTTTAAATTAAAATTCACAAAGTGCACAATTAGGATCGGTCAAAAACACTAAATATGCTGCTCTAACAGGTGTTCATGCTTAAAACTTCATGGTTTATTTGGCCAAACTTGGTCTTTTCAGGCAAAAAATATATACATACCATTTTAATGCATTTAGTTTGAAGTATATGCTAATATTTTTCTTAGAAATAAAAATTGTGGAGGAAGAGAGTTATTTATCATAAGGAAAATAAAGCAAAACACTAGAATGACCAAATATTGTCAAAGGATCACTATAAAGGACACTTGCACTGGGTTTGTAATATTTATCAATCCATTTTTCTTCCTCCAACAAGTCTGCTTCATCAAATTCTGAAACATCTTCTAAATCACTGTATTCCATGGCAACATGGTGAGACAGGATGGTGGTGACATCACTTTCAATATGCTCTCCTGCTTTGTGTAGATGAACAGCCTTTGCATTGCTTCCAGAAGTGTGCTCCTGGGCCCCTGGGTACAGGTTGGCTGGGTAGATGACACTTTGGCTCTGAGCAGGCCTAACCTGTGTTGGAAGAGATGGAGGCATTCATGGAACCTGGGGACTTGGGGCAGTAGTAGGTGGAATTGGACGTAGCCAGGGTGAGGATGAGCAAGACCTGCCACTGTGACAGGTGATGATGTTGGAATGCCAGGTGGAGGCAGCCCTGGACTTCACCTTGTGCAGTGGATGAACAGGCGCAGTCTCACATACTGGGGCAGCGCTAGCTACTGGTGGAGAGGGCTGTGTAGGGGAGGAGCAGTTGGAGGAGTTGCTGGGTGAAGAAGGCAGAGCCAATGTGAAGAGGAGCTGGAAGTGCTGGTACTGCTGGAGCTTACAAAATAGCCAGTGGAGGTAGAGATGGGCAGGGTCTTGGTCAGAGAGGAGTAAAGTCTTGAAAACTCTTAATGAGGACAAGGCAGTTGGAAGAGGTGATGGAGGAGGTGTGGGGGTAGGGGTTGCAAAGACAGGTGTACTGCCCTTTGCTGGTGACCGAAGGAAATTGTTTGTTTGTTTTTTGAGACAGGGTCTGGAGTGCAGTGGCATGATCATAGCTCACTGCAGCCTTGAGCTCCTGGGTTCAGCCTTGTGAGAAGCTGGGACTACAGGTGCAAGCCACCAGGACCAGCTGACTTTTTAATATTTTTGTAGAGATGGGGTCTTGCTATGTTACCTAGGCTAGACTCAAACTCCTGGCCTTAAGGGATCCTCCCACCTCAGTCTCCCAAAGTTCTGTAATTACAGGTGTGAGCCACTGCAGCCTGGCCCTGAGGGCAATTTTCTATCATACCAGTAGCAGAACTTACATAGATGTGTACGGGTTTTGCATCCCTGTTCCACGCATTGGTGGAGGTGGAGATGGCTCAAGGTGAGGTGGGCTGCCTTCCTCAGGCAGGGTAGAAGGAAGACTGGACACAATTTTTATTTGTCTGAACTCGAGCCATGCTCAGACTGGACTTTCCTCACTTTCTCTCCCTAGTTAAGGCACCAATGAGTCAATTCAATGAGGGGCACCCAAGGCAGATGATTTACAGAAAGTGATTTGTAGGGTTTGGGAGAATGTGGTGTGGACACCCTTCCGTGGGTTTTGCAAGAACCAGCTGCCAGTGTAAGGCAATGCCAGGACCTGGCCACATGTTCCCAAGAAGATGTGGTAGCCCAGGACACAGGCTGAGAGACTGCCTGGGAGGAAGGAGGTTTCCCAGAGGGCTGCCAAGAGTCTCATGAAAGGCAGGGGCTCTCTTTATTGCTGCACTTGTGGTGAAGACGGAGCATGGAATGGTCGATGGTTCCCATGAAGAGACTGCAGAGTTAGCAAAGTGGAAGGTAAGGTGTGTTTGGGAGTCACTGAAAGCCAGAGACTGATGGTGGGGTACGGGGAGAGGCATGGGACCACTGATGAGGGACAGCACTCATGTCACATCCACTCTCCTGATTTGCACCCTGAGATAGAAGGTGCCAGCAGGCATCACCTCTCAGCCTGTGGTGCCCAGAGACCGAGGGAGCCCCTGGCCCTGAGAAAGAAGATGACTCTGCCAGAAACCAGTCCATATTGCCAACAAAGACTCAGTCCTCGAAGGGGGGCCTGTAAACCAGAGATAGCTGAGGACCCCCGGTCATCTTAGACCCAGTGGAGGTCCCCCCATGTCTGCTGCCCCCAGGCAATGCTGGGCCCTCCATGAAGAAAAGAGCTCTCTCAGGAGCGTTGCCTCTTCTTCCCAAGGAGGGATTCTGAAACCAAGTGAGAGGTGAGACATTATGATGTGCTGAGAGAGCCCAGAAGATGTAGAAATCGGCGAAGGCCCTGCTGGCAAGCACAGGGCAAGAGGGGGAGAGAGGATTCTAAGGGCTGTGACATCTGTACCAGCCATGCACGGTGGTCTCAGGGAATGCTCTGTCCTAGCCACAGCTGGGCTTGGGGTGTTTGTCGGCTTTCATTTGGAAAGCCAAATTTGGCTTAACATTTGCTTGACTTTTGTTCCCTTCTTTCTTCCCTTTGCCCTCCCTCCATGGAGCAGGGTGGGATAGCGGTGGTTCTGGCACAGCGCCATAGTGCCTAAATCAGGCCTGGGTTGATGGGCGACTTCAGGGGCTCTGCCCACAGGACATACCTGGCTGGAGGCTTCTCCTAAACCAGGGGTCAGCAAACAGTTTCTGTAAAAGAGCAGGTAGTAAATATTTTGGACTTTGTGGGTCATATATCCTTCTTTGTCATTGCTGTTGTATGTATCACAATCATTTAAAAATATAAAATAGTTCATCGTAGCTCCCAGTCATACCAAATGGCTGGATTTGGCCCATGAGCCACAGTGCCCGATCTCTGTGAGCCCAGACCAACAGCCCAAGAGTGGAGAGGGGGCACCATGATACAGAAGGGCTGGGAGGGTCTTCTCCTTAGAGTGAACCTGTTTGGAGAAGAAAGCTGGTCATCAAATTCCTCTAATATAAACTCTAATTCCACCAAGCTGAAAAAAAAAATGGAGTGGGAACTGTTAAAAGCTAAACTTTGGCATGTTAAAATTTTAATGCATTTATTTGAGCAGACACAGAGATTGGGTGCTCCTCCACAGGATCACAAGGGCAGACAGTGTGAGCGGGCAAGGGCAGGGCAAAGGGAATGTTTGATTTGCTAACGTGGAGCAGGAAGTGGAAAGTCCCTAGGTTAGAGGTCAGCTGGTGGTTTATGATTTTGGTTAAGACCATTTACACCAGGTTGGGTTTCGGTTTGCTTCCATAGGAACCCAGGGTACTGAGGCACCTCAGTCTAATGGCCTCCCAGGTACTTATTTTAATAGTACCTAAAAAGGTTTAAGAGGTTTTTTATCCTGTGCCTAACCTTTCTGTCGTTTTTTATTAGCATTCTCCATACTTCAGTTCAGGATATTCAAGTTTATATGGACTGCAGTTTGCCTCAGATAGATGTTTTGAAGGTCCGTTAACAGCAAAACTCACACTAGTTTATTAGGGGTAAAACAGGGACGGAGGCACAGGGACAGAGACTTTGGTGCTGAGTAGGGAGCTCGGTCCACTAAGAGGAGGGTGGCCTATGGGAGGTGCAGAGGGGTCTGGAAAGATGGAGGGGGAATCTGTGGGATGCCTAGGAGCCAGAGAAAGGCCCAAGAGGCCCATAACAGGGTGGAGGGCAGAGCTGAGCTTCCCTCAACTTTGGGGAGGGGCAGTTTCTGTCCAGGGCTCCCTCCTGCTCACAGGCATCTCTATGACAAAGATACTCTGATACTCTCAGGGAAGAGCTGCCTTTCTAAGTGGGTGCCCACCCAGGCTTTGTTGTTTTGCTTTTTCTAAGCAGATTGTTAGAAGAGTTTTGGAATTGGTTACATAATCGGAAAGGATCCATAGCACACTCCAATTGTTCCATGTGCTAAGAGGAGTTAAATAACTGCACGATGCAGTCTGAAGAGGAGGCACTTGTATCTACGTGATTCCGACAGTGGGTTAGGGGACGGTGCACTAGCACACAGGGGCTGGGGGATCCCAGTTTAACTGTGTCCACCTTCACCTGTCTGCGGGGGCCACTCCTCTCTCCCTGGTTCTTGTCTTCCTGTCCAAAACGTGAGATCGTTGAATGGTGTGACCTTTTGATTCCTCTGATTTAAAAATTCTAGAATCATTCTAAAATGATTCTAACTTCCCAGTGCTGTTTTTATAGACAGAGTCTAACTCTTTTGCCTGGGCTAGAGTGCCGTGGTGCCATCATAGCTCACTGCAACCTCAAACTTCTGGGCTCAAGAGATACTCTTGCCTCAGCCTCCAGGAGTAGCTGGGGCCACAGGTGCCCACTATCAGGTGCCCACTACCACACCTGACCAATTTTTTAAAATTCTTTTTGTAGAGACATGTTCTCATTATGTTACCCAGGCTGGTCTGGGAACTGCTGGCCTCAAGTGATCCTCCCGTCTCAGCCTTCCTGAGTGCAAGGATTACAGGCATGAGCCACCATGCTGGAGCCCATTGCTGCTTTTTATCTTCTTCTAAGTGAATGCTTCCAAAGTAAGTTACCCGGGAACATTTACAATTTGATCTTCTACGACTGTGATATATTCAGGAGTGTGTGTGTGTGTGTGTGTGTGTGTGTAAATATGTAATATATGGTTAGAACAAATTTCTTTTGTATGTGTCCATGACCATTAAGAATTAACATTAAGAATATTAGCTTATGTAGGATACATGGATGGTCATCTTCTGCAGCATCTTTATTTTATAGGATGGGGCCAAAGATATTTTAAAATTCAATTAAACCATTCATTCTTCATAGTACTTCAAGTATTGTTTAAAACGGCCATAACAGAGCTTTATAAGAGAGAAGTACAGAAATACTTTCTGTGACTGAAATTTGTGAAGAATATAAGAATGGAATTAATTTTACAATTAAAGTAAAAAAAAATTACAGTTTATAAAGGAAGAAAGGCAAGTTTTGCCTGGTTGTAAACTCTAGACCCATTGCCTATATTCTTATCCATACCTCCTATATGCTCAGACCCTATTGTATTCAGAAAGGGAGTTACTATGTGTTTGCTGTCTAAAGTTTTAGGTAGCTCTTGGACTGTGAACCTAAGACACTTGGTGTGGGTGTTCACTGATAAAAATTTATTTGCTGTTGAATCACACTGGTTCAGTTCACCATATCTTTCTACAGTGCAGCTCAGCACTCTGCATAAATGCTACACTAGAATATTGACATCATTATTTGCATGCTTATCTTAGAAAGTGGAAAGATGAAAGAATGCAAAAAGGGCTTACTTTGTTACTGGGTGGAGTAGATAATTTTCTGTAGGGTATGGTTTAGTGATATGGAAATCACCCCTCCCATAAAATGTACAATCCTGCCGTTTAAAAATAATGCACTTGGCCGGGCGCGGTGGCTCACGCCTGTAATCCTAGCACTCTGGGAGGCCGAGGCGGGTGGATCGCTCGAGGTCAGGAGTTCGAGACCAGCCTGAGCAAGAGTGAGACCCCGTCTCTACTAAAAATAGAAAGAAATTATATGGACAACTAAAATATATATATATACAAAAAATTAGCCGGGCATGGTGGCGCATGCCTGTAGTCCCAGCTACTCGGGAGGCTGAGGCAGTAGGATTGCTTAAGCCCAGGAGTTTGAGGTTGCTGTGAGCTAGACTGACGCCACGGCACTCACTCTCTAGCCCGGGCAACAGAGTGAGACTCTGTCTCAGAAAAAAAAAAATAAATAAATAAATAAAAAAATAAAAAAAAAATAAAAATAATGCACTGATCTTTGTATAACTTGTGTAAATGATGGCAAATAACTTTCTTCACACAGGTTTTTTAAAAAAGAAGAAACAGAACACAACTATATGTGTAGCTGAACACCCTGGCAATGCTGACAATTTTGCTAGGATCCCTTTTACAAAGAAATACAAAAAATTATTTTTCCCAGAGTTAGATTCAAATTTTTCTTAAAATGCAGACGGTACTAGATATTTTATTTTATTTTCCCTTCAGTTAATTTAAGACTTTTACTCTCTGTCTGAGAAGTCCATCTGAAAGAAAAAAATCTTTCTCTGCATTCCAGCCTTGTTTTGGCTGCAGACGTGGGCTTAGTTCCTTGTTCATCTGGGTTCCTCATCACTCACTCCATTGCCCGGCTGTGGCCTTTCTTTTTGGTCTTGGGGCCATGTCAGCGTGAGGCCTCCTGAGTGAGACCCAGAAAACCGGGTGCCATTCTTCATGTTCTCCTCTGCATCTCATGATCTAATGTCCAACTGAGTTGGACCATCCTCTGTCTCTCATTCTTGAGCGTTAAGAATAAAAACGAATTCCCCTTTCACATTCTCCCTCGCACTCACTTCTCATCCTCTTTGTTTCTCGTGTTCACTTTCTCTTGTATTGAAATTCTACTCTTATTTATTTCTTTCTTTTCGTGAATTTTGCCTCTGGGAAGCCAGACTATTATAAACTAGTGGTGGAATTAAGTTACTTTTATTTTGCCTTAGGACAGGTGAGTACATTTTCATGTGATATGTGTCTACACGAATGATCATATAACTTAATTAAAAATTTTCTGCCCAGATTGTGATTATATTTTGATGAAGCACTATCATCGTGGCATAGGATCTGCAGTATGGAACAGCTCCAGATTGGAGGAAGGGGGTCTTTGGTTTAAGTGTCCAGGATCAGGAGGCTCAAATGGTTAAAATCTAGTACAAAAGTCCACGACAGACTCCCAAATTGCTCTCAGATCTCTGTGCAGAAGGTCAGGGTGCTTCCTGCCACCTTCTGGTAGTCCTTGTCAAATTCTTCATTTTGGGCGATAGTAAAATAGTTCTTCCAGTTCCCAGGCATCCCTGAAACAAGGAAAAATCTCGGTGATTGCTGCAGGAGTACAGGGAGAAGTAAGCACGTACTCTTAGGACCCCAACAAGAGTGGGGAGAAACAGGAAGTTTGCCTCTCAAGAATTGCACGGTGGTGTTGCTGGCAAGAATGAATAACAGAGCATGAAACATTTCTGGGAAATCTAAGCAGACCATGGGGATCAGAGAGTCATATTTGGCATCTTAGAATATAAAGTTCATCTACCTTTCTTCATAAAAGGGGAGATGGAGTGGTCCATGATGCTGGTGGGCAAAGCGGTATAGTTGGCCATTGGGTTTTGCTTCATTACATCAAAGGAGGTGTGATAGATGCATCCTGCATCTCCTGCCACAAAAAAGAAAGGGGAGCACCTGCATGTGTATCTGGGGTTTTGGTGGTAACACATTGCATTCCACACCTGGTAATGGAACATGGCCAGCTGTGAGTGTGTCCTGGGGCAGGAAAGTGCTCTACAGCAGGTTCATGCTGTGGTGGACACTGCTCTGTCACTTTCTGTAAAACCTACAGACCCCATGGTGTTGGGAGCATTACTGGTGGGCACAGATGCAGTGGGAGAATCACAACCCAGGCTCTGGGGGTCTAAGCACATCCATGCCCCCTGCACTGGGGATTTTCCCCCCTTGGAATAGTTCCTGGCATGCTGCTGTGCTTGGTAGTAGGACCACCCGGCCACAGACATCTGGAATGGGGCACTCTGGGTTGGGTCTGTCCCACTCACCCAGTCTCAGTGCACGGGCCCCACAGCATCCCTTTCTACCTTTGAAGTGGTACATTCAAGTTCAGGGCCGTGCAGAACCACGGGGCACTATTCAGTTAGAATAAATCCAAGCTTAGATAAGGAGAGCCTGACTCAAACATGTTCCAGGAAGAAGGGGAGGAGGACTGTTGCACAGGGAAAACCTGGCAGTAACGAGATGCAGACACAGGTCTAAGACCCAGGTCTTTTTGTTCAGCAAATGTCTGAAATACTACAGGGATGGACACTCCAGTTGTACCCTCATCATCTTGATCTGGTATATTATTTGTCAAATTATAATGTTTTTAATTATGTTTTAAGCTTGATCTTCCTTTAGTGTTATCGTGCACTAACTCTGCCTCAGTGGAAGCAGGAATTCGATATTCACAAACTGCACCAAACCTCCGGTTCAACCCATCTGTCATGAATTTTAACTTATTTCTCCACTTTACTCTGTCTTGTTTGATCCACACTTGCTCCTACTTTTGCACACTAGGAAGTCCTGAACATACAGATCTATTCACTCTACCACAATCCTTATTTCTGTCTAGTGCTTGAGACGCGTTTGGCAGATGCAAACGTGGAAGACTAATGCGCCTGTTTGGTTTCTCAGTTGTGTGTCCCGTCAGGGTGCATGTTTGCACAGTAATTTTATCTTGACTAATCAAGTATGGGCAAAGAAAATTAGGAAATAATTAAAATTTAACTGTTAAGCTTCTTACATCGCTCTTTAGCCACTCCCAAATCACTGGATTGTAACTACAAAGTGAAAACTAATTTTGCCTAGCCCACAGTAGGAGAAAAACATCAACTAGCAAACTTAACTTTTTCACTATTTGTCCGGAATTAACTTAATTTGTTATCTTAGAGACCTGCCAGAAGTGAATGTGTAGTATTGCAAGGCCTTTCTCACTTAAAAAGATTTTACCTCACTATACCTTCAACAGTGAACCCCTACGCTGCATTTCAGTACTGTTTCTGATGGTGTATAGCTGGAGACTGGGCAAACTTGACATTGTTAGGAGACAAAATCAACATCAAACAGAAAGGAAAGCCAAGTCTTAAATTTTAATTCAAATTATATATCATAATATGACAGTGCTATGTTCCTACACTAGCTGTCTGCTTAAGTCCAGGTCTCCTATATTCTTATGTCTACTAATGACAGTGGATAAAATAATTTTGAGACCATTTACTGATTTCCTGTGTGTAAATAAGTTTCAAACTTACTGTTGTACCCTAACACTGAGGGCCCTGTTCTGCAAGGTAGGGTTCCCTTCACAGGCACAGTCTTTTTTTTTTTTTTTTTTTCATCTTATTATGGGGGATACAGAATTTCAGGTTACATACGTTGCCCATGTACCGCCTGTCCCCCCAAGTCAAAGCTCCCCCATTCTCTCCCTGAATATACACACTGCAGTTAATTAGAAACCACAAGGCAGAAGAAATATTTTACCTCGGCATTACTGACTGGTGATATCAAACTGTACATTTTGAAACATTGGGAATGATTACTCTGTTAACATGAGTCCAACTCAGTGGCCGTCACTGGGAAATTGTTCATAATTTCTGTTGCTTTGTAATAGGATTGAGTATTGGATATTACCTTTCTTATCACGTAAAGAGATTATAAATACTGGAGAACTAAAAAATTCCAAAAGTCCTTTGCATCCATACCAAGGGCCGAGATTAGCTATAAGTTACTCTTCATTTTAAGAATGTTTTAAGTTTTATAACTAGTTAAGAGATTTTTTAAAATTAAATATTAAATTATGACCTATTGATTACAAAATGCTATTATAATAGAAATTACTCTTGGACTATGTCCTATTATTAATGCAAACAAACTATATTAAACCTGAAACTTTTGTATACCTGTGGCTGGATGTTTTCACTTCTTTACACCTTGTCTTGCTGTTCCTTGGATGTTGCCACAAAGTGTTGTGCTGTCAAATCCATATATGTAGTTAAAATGAGCTATTTAGAATGGTGTAGTAAAAGCCATACTCCTTATAAAAATAGATAGAAAACTACATTTCTTTTTATTTACTATATTGAGAGTCTAAATGAAGTTTAATCATTAGCAGATTACTTACTTCTTTAACAAATGCACCCAATTATCTAAAACTTCTGAAAAGCGCTAGAGGCACTAGATGTCACCAGGTACAAGGCATACAAACATCTCAGAGATCCAATCACAAATTCATCCACCCAATATAAATTAACAATGCCACCAGAAACAAAACAAAATTTCAAAATGCAGTAAAACATGTAAAGTAACACTATATACTCTTGCCTACTTCATAGTAGTACCTTTTTAACTACATTCCATACACCTTGCTCTTCTTAATGATTTACACATTTACAGTTGCTGTTTACACCTTTACCAGTGCACACTCCGTTCCTTATATCTGAAATTCTTTCCTCTACTATTCTGACAAATTTCTTTCCATTTGTTTTAAACTCAGACTGCAACGTGAAGTCTTCCTTGATTCTGGCTCTTTCCCCAGATAAACAGGCACTTCCTTTCTTAGGGGTGCCTTAGTGCTTTATTGATTTCTCTACTGTAACTTTCCCCCCTTAACTATAAGTTATTTCTTTTCATTTCTATTCCCTTTGCACCTAGGCTGTAGGGGACAATCTCCCAAAACATCCTTGGAAAAACAGTCTTTATCTATTTTACTCAATATTTTTTGGCACAGGGGTAGAATAAAATAAAAATGTGCCAAGGATGGCTTGTCCAGAGATTATGCCTGAGCTGAGACTTAATGAGTGAGGTAAGCCAGATGAAAAGGGGTAGAGGCCAGGAAAAAAAGTGAGAGCAGGCCAGGAAGCAGCAATAAAGGGAGAGAAGCCTGATAGAGCATATGTGTTTGTCTAAAATTGAGGGACTGGCAAAAAAGGCATTCTCAGCAGTCCGGGAAAGCCAGAGGAAAAGGCAGACAGGGAAAGGGCTAAAGATGTAGAGTTGGGCAGAGGCCAGATCATGAAAGCCTTATATGAAATTCTAAGGTACTTGAATATTAATAATTTAAGGAGTGGTTCTCATCATCCTATTGGCACTGGAGAGAGATTACTCTCAATGCTACAGGGAGGATGAATTCCAGGGGCCTGTAAATAAATGGAAGGGGATGAATTACAAGGTAGTATTGCAAAATAAAGGCAATGCAGGCCTGAAACGAATGAATGTTTCCAGAAGTATTTCAGCTATAAAGTATCAGTGCCCAGTGTAATGTGGATTTCTATTGAATAAATAAATGTATAAATCTGGGTTTTGTGTTTTAAATTTTTCTATTTTAATGTGCAATAGAGTAAATATCAATGGATACAACCCACTGAATACAAAAGCTCTCAGGAATATCCAGTCATTTTTACTTATATTTGTTCCTTTTTTAATCCAGATTCAGGGATTTTATTTAAATGTGGTACATTCATGTGATGGAATATTATAAAGAACTTAAAATAAATTATACCAGGGATACTTGTGTCAATATGGATAGGTCTCAAAAGAATAATGTTCAGCAAATAAGAACTGTTGCACAATGCATATACAGTGTATACTGTTTTACTAAAATTTTATGACATGAAAACATTCTATATAATATTTATATGACCATACACCTATGTAGTAAAATATTTCCATGGTGCATGGGAATGATGCACAGCTAATTGCCAGTGCTGATTACTTCTACACAATATTTTTTTATACTACAAAAGAATATTGATGCGAAAAAGTTTCAGGATCACTGTTTTTAAAGACTGTGTCTACCAGATAGTCATGAAGGAATGATAATTACTTTCCTCATTTTCCATAATGTAAAATACCACCCTACACACACCCACACATACAGTCTGCTAATCAGAACATCTGACTGCCTTAGTATCATCAGTGTAACAACAATAAGATGAAATAATTAAAGTTAAAACATGAATGACATGTTAACATAATACGTTCTTCTAAGTAAAGATCAGAATTCCAAAAGCATCTGAAACACTGGAGAAATTGTGGAGTCTCATAATTCACCTCTGTCAATTCCCTAACAGGGACAGGGATTCCAAACTGGGAACTTAATGGGGGCAGAAAGACCCCCTCAGTCCAATAATTTGAAGTTGCAGTGAGCTATGATCTAGCCATATACTTCAGCCTGGGTGACAGAGCAAAACTTTGTCTCTAAACAGCAGCAACAACAACCACAAATTTACCTGGTCCGGATGCTTGCGCCTTCTTCCTTTGTTCTGCTTTTTGTGCTTTCATTATAATGGAACATTGAGTGGCCTTTGAAAACAAGTGTATCATAAGTATGTATATTGCATACAATGTGTGGTGAATAATTCCAGATGACAAAATAAATGTTATTACCTTCAACTGATGATGTTTCTCAGGAGACACTAAAAAACAAAAGGTACATATAAGTAATGTAAAAGATTATGTAAACGTAAACATGACAAAGCCAAACCTACAGTCATGGAGAGTTAGTATTGAGCTAAATCCTCAAGCTTGGCTTTGAAATAATTACTTTAAGTTTGGGGATGTTTTTCCTTTCTAATTATTTATTTATATTTTGGTGCAGACAGCAATGTGACAGAAATAAGCTGAAGGAAAATAGGAATACAGGTTTAATGCAATATGCAGTTAAAATTTCCAAAGTGAGATTATGTTTCAGATGAAAAGAACTCAAACAGAAAAGTGCACATATACCAATGTGAAGAGTGATCTGTAATCAGAGGAACAAATCATCACTCCAAGAAGATAAATGACAAGGCTGATGGTAGAAGCCTACAGCATATCTTTAATGCAACACACAAGGATCATTTATACCTGCGGTCCCCAACGCCAGGACCTCGGACTGGTACTGGTCTGTGGCCTCTTAGGAACAGGGCGGCACAGCAGTAGGTGGGTTTCAGGTGAGGAAGGGAAGCTTCACCTGTACTTACAGTCACTCCCATTCTCTCACACCACAGCCTGAGCTCCGCTTCCTGTCAGGGCAGTGGTGGCATTAGATTCTCACAGGGTGGGAGCCCTGCTGTAAACTGCCCATGCGAGGGATCGAATCTAATGCCTGATGCTCTGAGGTGGAGCTGAGGAGCTGGTGAAACATTTATCCACAAGGAAAGAACTGAATCACCACAGAATTATTAGATGTTAATAACATTTTATGTTTCCAAAGCACTGCAGTATTCACTGAAAATGACAGTAAAGTTCATGAAATCAGCCATATAATTTTATCATCTCTAAAATTAGTGTCTTTGTGCATATCACATTAATCTATTGAGGGATTTTAAGTAACAGCTGGAAAAATGTTAGCTCTCTTAACAAAACACTCATCTATGTTCAAATTAGTCTCATTTGATTAACTAATATCAATGCAACAAACATCTTTGATGCCTGACAGTTATGGGGAGGAGAAATGAATCACTGTGGTTTACTCCAATTCTCACACTCCGTTCTGCTTCCAGTAATCTCTGTGGCAGCAATAATCTCCTCTTACGTGTGAGTGCAAATTTCCTGAATCCGTCTGAAGTGAGTTCTCTCAAGTTTCTTCATCAGAAACTGCAAAATTACCTAGCTAACTTCTTTCTTTCCTGCCCCTATGCCCACTCACAATTATTCTTCCTTTACAAAAGGAATCTCCAGCTGGGAGGTCTCCATTGTTTGGACTGATTAGTTCCACCCCTCCTTTCCTCTATATTTAGCAATGTCTTGGATCTATTATTTTGATTTCTTCATCTTTTTGCTCCTTTCCCTCCAGCTATAAGCATGCTCTGAGATAAGACCAAAATATTACTTCTCTCATATGTTAGTACTGTTCTCCAATGGCTCTTCCTACAGATTTCCCTACAGGGATGTCTATACCCTTGCTATTCAGGGTGGTCCAAGGACAAGCAGCATTGGCATCACCTCAGGACACATAGAAACTGAGAATCCTAGATTTGATGAATTAAAATATATTTTTTAGGAAAATACAGTTCTTACCTTCTTCTTGTGCATTTATTGTGTTTCTTCCTTTTTGATCAGCAGGCTCAAATGAATGCCTAAGATCATTCTGTGAAAGACTCTCTGAGATACTCTGTTAAAATTAACATCAATATGAGTTTCGGTTAAAAATAATAATAAGTTACATTAAAATTTTCTAATCACTTTCTTCAAAAATATTTGGATTTCCTTTTGTAAAATTAATTACACATAAAACTAAGAGAAGCATGTATTGAAAACCAAAACCTTTCAATAGAGAGCTTCAAATATGCTGTCTAGATCAAGCTCATCTTTTATCTGTGTATGGGTCTGTAAATAGAGCATGGAAGGCCATTGGAAACAGACATAAACAAAACATTAACTTATGTGCATATTTCAACAAGGAACTAACCTCAAAATAACTGACTGTATGCTGCATTTCCCACCAAAAAAGTGAACATTTTTTAAAAATACAATATACTTGTTATAAAATTTACAGCATTAGGTATTTTAAATATTTATTATAGGAATTTTAGTGTTAAAATTTATACTTAGCATTGTAAGAAACTTTGGAGTATGTCTTGTTGAGTACAAACTGAACATTCTTGAAGCTGCTTTATTTAGGTAAACAAAGCTTGGAAAAATCTAAATATTTTTTCATAAAATTTTTACTTATAGGAAAAATGATTGAATAAAAGAACACCACAGTATAAAACTTTCCTTTTTCATGTTTAAATAAAAGCAAACAAATATTAGACATGGTATGCAACTCTTTCCCAATTAAAAAATAACCTCAAGAACTACAGTGATGCTTAATATAAGGGGAAGAATAAGAGCATTTATTTTTGAAGCATGTAAGTAAGGTATACCAGGCCTGTATTTGCACATTTTATTTCCTACACATTAGAATAATAAAAATAAAATTGATGATTGTGATGGTTACTCCTTTTCCTGCTTCCTGGTCTTTCCAGGATGTTCAGAGTAAAGTAATGAACACATGTGATCCATTGTTCTCTCTGCCCAAAATATCCTCCTCCTACACTTTCTCATGGCTGGCTCCTTCTCATCCTTTAGTTGGCAGCTTGAACATCACCCTCAGAAAGATCTTCTCTGACAGCAGATTTTCCACTCCTAGTCCCACACTCATCTTAACTACAATCTTCCTCAATATTCTCTAATCTAATATTCTGGGTTTTTTTATATGAAGCACATACAATAAGTTAAAATTGTTGGTTATTTACTTGTTTTTCTGTTCCTACTACTACAGCATAAGTCCTCACCTTGTATTTTCAGTGTCTATTTAGCACATAGGTGGTACCCAATATCAAAATTTTGTTTAAGATCAAAATATGTAAAAATCTCATCAGGAAGATCTCAAACACCAAATCATGGTATTTTTATAGGGTATCTCCAATAATAGCCTGCTGAAACCTAACATACTCCAAAGTAGAAATCCACATGCCCATTCTAACTTGCCTAACTTTCCCATTCTTTCCTTGACACTACTGCCTTCAGGTTTAAGAAAGCTACTTCCAACATTTGTTAAGTTATTAAATAAAACTGGGATCATTTTATTTTACATTTGTATACATACTTTCCAAATTACAAAATGTTTACATGTTTCTTACTATATTTGTTCATTACACATACCTGAGAGGTAGATGTTAGTACCATATTTATGAATCAGGTCACAGGCATTCATAATTAAATAATTAAATATTTTTTCCTAAGTTTCCATAGAAAGTGAAACAACCAGGATGACATGTCTTTTGACTTTCACTTGGTGCTGGTACCACTATGCAGCCACTGCTTTTAAGAGGTCAGGCCTTTCTCATATCTTTCTACAGTTTTCACTTTAGAATACATCATCATTATTTTATGCTATGTTATTATGAGCATGGCTGCCACAAAAGCACTGTTCTGTTTTGGAAAACTATTTATACTTATTAAAACACCACTAAACAAAATCATTGCTATCATAGCCCCACATATTCACCATTCCCCATGACTTTCCTTCTCCAAAAATGTGTCTTGCAGATCTATACTGGACAATTCAATTATATTAGTACTTTTGAGTTCCAGGTAGTATTCTTTTCAAGTTCCACGTTATAAAAAACTACAGTCCAAACTGCTTCTCTCTGCATATTATTAGGACTTTTAAACATCCATGTTTACCATAGAATCATACATTTGGCCATAGGTTGATCTGAAATAATTCTTTAACTTTTAACTAAACTTAACTTCAAAAGCCAAACTGATTTCTTATGACTTCCAAGCCTTTTTATTCTGTAATACACTGCACTGGCTTGTTAAATAGATCCTTCAAATGACCAGAATTGTACTATGTAGCAGTAACATCCTTAGCACATAATTACTTTATTTATTATGGGCTGAAATGTAAGAAAATACTTCCTTATGGGCATATGCACCAGTGACAAAGTTAAGTGAAAGCATCTCCTTTTATGTTTTAACAACACTCAATGCTTATGTTTGAAAATGATGAAAACAAGAGACAGTACCTCCAAACGCCAACTTGATTCTGTATCTTCCTGTTGTCCTGATCCTAATGTAAACATTACATTTATAAAATGTTATTCACAGATACATCAATGACAAATTTTTTTACTGAATTTTAAAGACATATACAAGTCTATCTCCATTCATGACTATTTCAATAAAACAAAAGTCATAGCCAAAAAGAATTTCAGAAGGCTGAAGAAGTTTCAGGAAGAAGTTTGTAGTATGAAGAAAGATAGCGAAAGAGAAATATTTAAAAAGAATGAACATTATATTTGGTCTACCCATCAATTGTTTTTTTCATAATAGCATTTAATCATTGAAGAATTTTCAGAGATTTTCCCTAACTTACCACCTCTATTATTTTTGTACACACAAAAACAAAACTATCATTGCTTGTATGCTCTCATGGAGCACTTTCAATAATATCCATACCAGTTTCCTTTTTTCCAATTGCTGGTCTTCTTGCTCCCTCCTAGTGAGAAAAAAAAAACACACTTCAGAAAACATATGTATTTACTCACAAACCCACTCTGTCAGTGAGACAACAAACATTTACTGTGTTTATCAGATCATACACACTATCCTGGAAGAATCTGAAAATATAAATAGAAGACAGATTCTGTCCTATATTCAAGTCGGGGTAGAGATATATGAAAACAAATAAGAAATGTATAATTCATGAGTTTTCTACAATTAAAGTAGATAAAGTACAGTAAAGTCACAAAGGAGAGAACTGACCAGTTCTACCTGGTAAGTTTAGGAAATGCTACAAAGAAAGGGCCATATTTTGAAAGACAATGTGCAGAGTGAATGTGTGAAGGGTTTCTAGATAGGGAAGTGCGCGCAAAAGGATAAAGCATGAAACCACATGGCAAATGAGGGCTATAAAAGTAATATGGTGAAACTGCAACATAGCTGTAAGGAAAAGGATTGAGAGACAAACTGGGAGAATCAGGCCAAACCATGAAAGACATATGTCATGATAGGTATCAATTTCCCCTTTCATGTAATGGGACCTACTCAACAAGCAGATGAGTTACATCATCACAAATATATTTTAGAAAGGTCACCTTGGTTGTAATGTAAAGACAAATGAACACAGGGGAGCAAAACAAGAAAAGAGCTTTTCAAAATCATAGGTCAGAAAGTGAATTATAGTAATAAGGTGTGCACAGTGATAAGCAGGGAGAAAATATGAACTTGCTGAGGGACTAGATTGGTGATTTGAGGGAGGGCTGGAGTGCAGGATTTGTACTAATTCAAAGTTTCAATGCTATTTACTAGGTGTTTTTTACTAGGTTGGGGAAACCAGATGACAAAGTAGGTCACAAAGAGTCAAGGAAGAGTCAGGAAAGGGTCAAGTACGATGTCTTCAGTTGCAACATATCGAATATGAGGCACCCAGGGGACATAGGAGACAGATCTGGATAAATACTTTTAGAATAGGAGGAGATGATCTTATTCAGGAAAAGCATATGGTGTTAAGAACCTAAGTATTTGTAAGATATACTAAACTGGTAAAATTACATAATGCAAACCTATACAAAACTCTGAAATCTGGAAAATAAAAACAAAAGCAGGGACAAAACCATGGGATACAATTTTTCAATTTTATATTTTAACATTTTTTCAAGGATATAACATATACCTTTATTAATATATGCAGATATTTATTCTGGTTATAATGGTAAGGTGGGTTTTTAAATGGAATGAAAACATTTAATTCAAAAACACCAATTCAAGATGCTGCAAGAAAATTCCCTTTTAATAATTAATCTTAAAAGTTTTAACTTGTGGAAGAGAAATGCTTATATGATTAGAGAATTATGAGGTAATTTTAAGTACTATTATGATATAAGAAAGAAAGGTAAAACCCTAGTTTGAAATTCACATGGTTTTCTTATTCCCCTGTCAACAACATACTAATAACTGATTGCCTATTTATGCCTTATAGAATGGGAGTTTAAAATTGGAGAAAGGAACTAGTATAAAAAAATGCTATGATTATCCAAGTTGAAGATTTAAAACTCTTCCAGAGAATCTATGATTGTCAGCAGGACCCAATATTCACATGAGGAAAGAAGAAAGGGACTAAAAATATCAAGCCAACAGGATCCCTGAGTTTTAGAGATGAAAGAATTTATGTGCAAGGTTTGACACCTATGAATACTAAACTTAATAAAGCTTCTTGAGAAAAGTAAAATGTCCCCATCACTGGAGATGTTTTTAAAATTAAGCAATTATCTCCCAGAGATAATGTATACTCTGTTGGCAATCTTTCCTTCATTAAGATTCTATGATATCAAGTAGTTTATTTCAAAAAAACAATCATCAATTTTGATTGCATTCATTGGACGTGTACATGTCTGTGTCCATTATAGAGATATTATGAGCATAAGATGAATCAGAATATCTCCAAAATAAATAATTCATTCATTTATTTAAGAGAGGTGTAGCTTAAAATCTATTTGCTCATTTAATGGATATAGATTAAGAACCTCATTTACATAAGTGTACAGAAATCTTAATTTTAGTTAAAGCAAAGATACATATAATGCTTATTTATTTATTTTCCCTTTTTATTCTCAAAAAGTTCTGAACAGCTACCAAGATAATATCAAATTGTAAGATAAATTAGTTAAGTAAATTATACTATACTGTTAGAAACCCTAAAAAACAAAGGAGTCAAATATTAATAATTCATAATTAACCTGATATGGCCTAAAATAGACTTCACTTTGAAATATCTGTGAATATAGGCTTACTAGATTAAATATAAGATGTTACTTTATTAAATTTAAAAGAAATAAGGACTCAAATTTCTTTTTTTATATTTTTTAATTGAGACATAATGGGGTACATAGTTTGGGAGTACATGTGATAATGTCATACATTCATATCATCAAATCAGGGTCCGTGGGCTATCCATCACCTTAAGTATTTCTTTCCTTTATGCTAGGAACATTTGAATTATCTACTAGTCATTTTTAAGTGTATAACAGATTAATGTTACTACTGTCACCATTAAATTTTCTTTCAGCTCCTTATTAATATCAGTCAGACAAATCTGAGCATTTTTTCATTACCTGGCTTTCTTTTCCTAAGTTGTATTTAAAATAATTTCTACCATATATTATAATATATAGAGATCATGCCTTCATTTAACCCCACTACTTCTTGTGTGTTTTTATAAAAATCTCTCTCATCTTGACTCTCTTATTCAATGTTTATATTGATCTTGCCCTTCCTCAGTGAATTCTTCCCCATCATCCCCCTCCTCCTCTCCATATCTCTTGAGCTGTTCTTTTTGGTTGCTTTCTAATTCTCTCCTCCCATAACGCCAAGCTTAAGCATTATTTGTTCCCACTAACTTTCATAATTCTCAATGCTGAGCATATTTCTGTCTTGTCACTACACATGTTTTCTCTCATGATCCTGAGGACTTCCATTTTTTGTTTTCTGATCCTTCTCATCATTATGAGGATCCGGGGGATGGTATGTGAAAAAAAGAATAGGAAAAAAGGTTTTATAAAAACAACTTACCTCTGTAAGACAAAGACTGGCTAAAGATGTGATGCAATGTTTAGTAGAGTCAGGTGTTGGAAAGGCAATTTGAGGCATTGGAGGAAAGGCCTGGAATTTGTTGGATCTGAAAGGAAGGCCTTCAACCACATCTTCCTTTGGACTGTCAAAATTCCTGTTCTTAAAAATGGTTTCATTTTCTGTCCTCACAGTGTCACACTGTTCTACTATCATAAAAACAAGGTAAAGAATACATAAATATATTTGTAATTCAGAATCAATATATAACACAAGAATAAGTAGTCTTCAAATAGCTTACAGTTTTTCTTGGCTCTCAGTAAGGCTCTCTGTAAGGCTCTCAGTCAACAACAGGCTATTAACGAAATTTGTAGGGAGCCAAAAGATATACACAGACTGAGCATGGCGGCTCATGCCTATAATCCCAGCACCTTGGGAGGGTGAGAGGATCACTTGAGACCAGAAGTTCAAGACCCCAACTCTACAACAAATTTTAAAATTAGCCAGTCATGGTGGCACATGCCTGTAGTCCCAGCTACTCAGGAGGCTGAGGCAGGAGGATCACTTGAGCCCAGGAGTTTGAGATTGCAGTGAGCTCCAATGATGCACTCACTGCACTCAAGCCTGGTCAATACAGCAAGATCCTGTCTATGAAAGGAAAAAGTTATATGTAGATTTTCAACTGCAAGGAAGATCAGTGCGCCCCTTAACCCCCATATCGTTCGAGAGTCAACAGTAATTAATATTCCTTTAATGAATCCAAATCACTTATAAAAATTAAGTAAAAGATTCATTTTTATAAAATTCAATTAATTAAAATGTGACTATAGAGAAAATTTTCAAAATACTAACTTAAACATCTTTTTTCTTATTTATACAAAAATATCATATAAGATTTTAGGGACCATAATTAATTAAGTGAATTGTTTTCAGACAAGTATTTTTTTGGGTTATAAATTACCTACAACTAAGTTTGTAAATAATTTTGAATTCTAGGCTTCTAAGAAAGAAATAAAGGAAAAAAAAACATGAAATTTGTACATTGTTTTTTGTAACTGCTTTTTGTAGTCAAAACCTCCTATTCTCGCTATGGTAGCACCACCAAGAGTAATTCACTATCAAAAGTCTTACCTGGCTTACTATTTTCTGGAAGGTCTTTAGGATTCATTTGTTCTTTATATTTCAAAATTTGCTGGTATAGGCTATGTATAAAAATAAATAAAATTACTATTTTATACTGATATGAAATACATTTACCAAATATATTAAATTTGTAGAGCATTTCAGAAAATATCAGAGCTGATGTCAGAATGTTATCCCATACACATCAAATTTTTAAGCTCTACAAACCTCTCATACAGTTTCTACATAATGAAGAAAAAGAGTACGGTGAAGTACTCATGAATTGAGGGCAGTACAGCTCATTACATTAACTAGAGTCAGCTTGACAAAATGGAAAATATCCTGAACTCAGAATAAGTTCTAGCTCTGCAACTAACAGGTAATTGTTCATGGCCAAGTTGCTGCTCACTATTTTTGTCTGAAAATAAGGATTTTACTTCCTTCTTTAACTAGGTTGTTATGAAGATTTACTGAGACATTTGTTCAAATGCTCAGAGAAATAGTGATGCAATGGAATAATTTCTTACTGAACTTTATTGCTGAAGCTACTATAGAATCCCAAATAAAACCCAATCTGTATTTTTTCTTAAGTTCTAATATTCAAATGTAACATTTTCCAGAACATGTTACTAAGTCCTAATTTTGGTTATTAGTTGTTCTATTCTTTGTGGCCAGTAATCCAGGTCATCTCAGCTATTTCATAATTTTTAACAAAATTTATTTGTAAGTATATTATCTTATTAAATTAGATAACACAAGTGCTCCCCATTACTGAGCCAATCAACCATACCAAAGGCAGAACTAATAGATGTCAAGACCTGGCTTGGACTATTACAATTCCCTCTCTACCGGGAATTGTACTCGGACTCTGAACGGGCAGATCTTTGTTAGAATGACAATTAATCTCCATGTTCATCTCCAACTGATGTGGAAGACAAAATCCTACTTTTTTAAGTTCCATGAAAGAGATCCAAGTTGACATTTTCTCAGTTCTGATATATGTACCAACAGCATATTTTGCACACAACATCCCATGTGTTATTCAGCTCTGTTCTCATTTCTTAGATCACCTTACACAGAAGTTTTTTAGAGAAAAATACAGATCACAGTTTCAATATTGGGAGCTGCCCATTTTGCTTTGACTCACACTGTTTCATTGGAACTTGTCAGCAAACAGTCAAATGACCTTCCAGGGACTGTGAAAAACATGGAATGTTTCAAGAATTTGCATGTTATCTCTGTACATGGGCCATGCTAATCTTCTGCATTGCTTTAATTTTATTATATGTGCTGCCAAAGTGAGAACAAAACCCTACTTTTATATATGCATATTGATTAGTCGTGGATGAGGCTTAGCTCTGTTAAATCCAATTAACCTAGTTGGAATTCAGAGGTTTATGTCAAGTGGCTCCTTTGTGATGTAGAATTTTAAAATGTTTTTAAAACCTGACGTAGAGAAGCAAGTAGCTTAGGATATATATTTGCATTATCATGAAGAACAGATCACTTGAGGACCAAGGGCAAGTTGGTGCCCACTACTAAAGAAGGATAATATGGGACCTTTCACTATCTAAGACAAGTTGCTGCACAGGATATAAACAGGCCTCAGGGTACAGATCTGGTAACAAAAAGAAAGGAAACTCTGATCTTTTCCTGCAACGTTATTTGAACCTCTCTGACAGTTTAGAACACTCTTAACTAATATTTGCTAGAGAAAAAGGCTTAAAAGGATAACTTACCATGAAGGTTTAGGCTAAGTCTAAGCTAAAATGTGGGCTCTACAAAAGGTTTCAAGTGTGGGGTAAGGTCACTTTGCTCACCATATGTGTGGCTAAAGCTAGAGTCCCAGCGGCCAGAGCAGGGTGCTGGTGCTCTGGCAACAGTGACTGAGCATATAAGTATACATATGTGAGCTAAAAAAGTGTTACTTTGCAGTCTAAGTATAGATGACCATGGAGACCAAGGGACCTGAACCAACAAAGACATCCTGGTAGCAAAGGTCCATCATTACCAGACTGTAGGACCAGTTTCCAAGGCAATAATAATGCAGCAATAGAATCAAGGGAAATGAATGAATGATTAGAATGTCTTTTTTTCCCTCCTTCTCCCTCGTAAAAGAGGATTTTCTTCCATATACTTCAGAACCCCTTAAGTTCTTGGAAAATTCAGGGAGGAGGGTCTAGGAGACAGCCCCCAGGATGGTACAAGAGTTTCTGCTAACTGGACATTTCAGGACCCAAATAACTAATTAGAAAAATGAAAGCTGTGATATTATTTTGATTCTATGCATAGAGGTTATACTTGGAATACATTGACAACGTTGAGATCCCTAAGGATAAATGTCTTAAAAGTCCTACACTCATTGCTACGTCTAACTAGTCCAGCCTTTTGCTTGATTTCTGGCTGATGAAGTGGACTATCCCACTGCCAATGCAAAAACTACCTGAACCAAACTATGAAATCTCACCTGATGTACAAGTTCCAATAGTTATAATTATTTTAAAGGCTTTACTATAAGCACTTACATATCAGAACCACTAGCAACAGCAAAATCTTCTGCAGTCCTTCCAAAGAAATCTTTAGCAAAGATGTCAACACTTTGCTGGAGAAGAAGACTGACTATGCTCGATGATCCACAATGTAGAGCAAGCATGAGGGCTGTTCTAAAATAACAGAGAGATGACTTCATGCTTCGTAACTTTAATAAAGTTATTGAAACAACTAATTTTATATACTTTACCAATTCAATATCTTGCCTGTCTGTGTAGAATTAACCATTTACATGTACTTACAGGTATAAGCATCTTGGATGCTCATGTGTTCCTTTTTGTAAATTACTACTGAGGCTAAAAGGAAGCCTCCTGTCCCACTGGGGTATGCCATAGTATAAGTTTCTAATTTACGGTGCTTTTATGGGCAAGAAACTATGCTGAGATCACTTATCTTAAATGGGCCAAGATTTAAATGAAGAATTCTCCATTTCTCCCCTAGTCTAAATAGAATATATTTTAATTTGAAGTCAGATAGGGGTCAGATAAGTAAAAGCTACCTGCAGGCATAAAACAACAATATTAGTAAGAATGGTAATAATTTTACTCACAGTAGTTTCAGGTGTTGATACTGATAAGCATGTGCTAGGCACTGAATTAAATGCCATATATAAATATGGCACACACACATATAATCCCACACACAATAACCCTTGGTAGATATATTCTTACCCTCCTTTTCATATCAGAAAACATATTTGGTGGTAAATAATGCTCCCCAAGTCACATATACCTAGCAATTGGGAAATCCAGGAATTCAACCCAGGCTTTTGCGAATCTAAAGCCTATCTCTTTTCTCATTATCAGGCACCTATGGCTTGTCTTCATTCAAGGAAAAGTTTATCCAATTAAAGCTGTCTTTCTTTCCTCTGTCCATACCAATTAAAAATAAAAACATCAAAATGCCCTAGGAATGAAAATGGAAAAAGCTAAGGAAGTCACGGTATCTGGTAATAGCAATTAATTGTCATTTAAGGATAACCTAACATCAATATTCTTCAAAGAAAACAACTTGAAGCAAAGATTCATTGAGTCGTCCAAAAGGCAAAATGAATTTCAGCTACTATTTATGTGAAATATAGCAATTTTTAAGGAAAACTATATAAGCAGAGGTTAGAAAAATACTATGAAAGGGTAAAGAAGTTCATATTGAGTCATAAAGTAAACTAAAAGTTAAAGTCCACACTTTATATAACTAATAAAACTAATATAAAACCTCTTTAGCTAATATAAAATTATATGACCCAAAACCATAGATTACAACCAACAAACATCAGTCAATATTATAAGAGAAGATGAATCTTTCTGCACATTGTCCTTTATATTGCCCAGTCCAAATAACTGCTTTTGTACCTAACTGAAGATGTGTGTTGATATTTTTCACTAAACTCTAATAATTATAAGATAATCTTCTTATTCATTTAATATTTCTGACTAGAGTGACTGCTACCACTCTAGAACAACACTCAGTTGTTTTTTTATTTCAGCATATTATGGGAGTACAAATGTTTAGGTTACATATATTGCCTTTGCCCCACCCGAGTCAGAGCTTCAAGCGTGTCCATCCCCCAGACGGTGCGCACCACACCCTTTGGGTATGAATATACCCATCCCCTCCTCCCCCCTCCCATCTGCCTGACACCTGCTGAATGTTATTCCTATATGTGCACTTAGGTGTTGATCAGTGAAACCAATTTGATGGTGAGTACATGTGGTGCTTATTTTTCCATTCTTGGGATACTTCACTTAGTAGAATGGGTTCCAACTCTTTCCAGGAAAATACAAGAGGTGCTAGATCACCATTGTTTCTTATAGCTGAATAGTATTCCATGGTATACATATACCACATTTTACTAATCCACTCATGCATTGATGGGCACTTGGGTTGTTTCCACATCTTTGCAATTGTGAATTGTGCTGCTATAAACATTCAAGTGCAGATGTCCTTCTTATAGAATGTCTTTTGAACTTTTGGGTAGATGCCTAGTAATGGGATTGCTGGATCAAATGGTAGATCTACTTGTATCTCTTTAAGGTATCTCCATATTGCTTTCCACAGAGGTTGCACTAGTTTGCAGTCCCACCAGCAGTGTGTGAGTGTTTCTATCTCCCCACATCCATACCAACATTTATTGTTTTGGGACTTTCTGATAAAGGCCATTCTCATTGGGGATAAGTGATATCTCATTGTGGTTTTGATTTGCGTTTCCCTGATGATTAGAGATGTTGAGCATTTTTTCATATGTTTGTTGGCCATTATTCTTTCTTCTTTTGAAAAGTTTCTGTTCATGTCCTTTGCCCACTTTTTCATAGGGTTGTTTGATTTTTTTCTTGCTGATTTTCCTGAACACTCAGTTTTTTTTGTTTTTTTTTTTTTTTGTTTTGTTTTTTTTTTTTGAGACAGAGTCTCACTCTGTTGCCCAGGCTAGAGTGAGTGCCGTGGCTTCAGCCTAGCTCACAGCAACCTCAAACTCCTGAGCTGAAGCGATCCTCCTGTCTCAGCCTCCCGAGTAGCTGGGACTACAGTCATGCGCCACCATGCCCGGCTAATTTTTTCTATATATATTTTTAGCTGTCCATATAATTTCTTTCTATTTTTAGTAGAGATGGGGTCTCGCTCTTGCTCAGGCTGGTCTCGAACTCCTGAGCTCAAACGATCCGCCCACCTCGGCCTCCCAGAGTGCTAGGATTACAGGCGTGAGCCACCGCGCCCAGCCAGTTTTTTTTTTTTTAAAGAACTAATTACTGTACCTTTTCAATTCATCAACTGCATGTATATTTGCTTTTTCCTTTACTAAAAATTCTGCCACGTTTGGATGTTTTTCTCTTAAAGCAAGGAGAAGTGGTGTGATGCCTTCCTGCAATACATCAAAAAAATAATTGACAAAATTACTTATTTCTCAAGTGAAGTGAAAACCTTATATAAGATCCTAAGAATTCACATATAATATAGAAAGTAAATAAAAAGTAGCCCCATCCTTCTCACCCCTCTGTGCTTTCCCATGTGCTGCTCCTTCTCTGGGAAACACCCATCTTCTGCCTCACCATATTAACTCTGGTCATCTTCAAAACTCCATTCAGACATTTACTGCTTCCAAGAATCTTTGCTTCTGTCACAGCATGGATCTTGGTATACTATAATGATTTTCTTGTTTCTCATCTAAACCAAGAGCTTCTTGTAGGCAAGGGCAGGATCTATTATTAATATCTCTATATCCTCAAACCCTAAAGTATTGTAGTAAACATTTGCAGTATTTTTATTGAGTTAATAATCGCAATTATTACCTCTAGAGCAGTGTTTCCTAAACTATATTTCACAGAATATTTATCTTACAAGAAGTACTGTACCCCAACACAAAGTCTCCATGATCGTCTATTTGTGAGAAATATTACAAAACTGCATTACATTATACATCCAGTATTACAGCAATCTCTTGAATTTGCCTAATACCTCTTTGACAATACACTTTTGTGGCAAACATTAACATTTGAGAAATTAGAGTTTCAGAGATACAGGTTTGAAAGCTTCCCAACAAAGGTGACGATTTCTCCAAGGAATGCCAACTCACTTGACTCACTTCTATCAATGGTGACAAGATCTTAGATGACAATGTCTGCCACTCCTGCTTCAAATGGGCCACTAAGAAAAAGGACTCTGAGTGAAAAGAGATAGGCTTCAAATAAACTCCGATTGCTTATTATTAAATGGTCCATGGGATTTTTCCTGTTACAAGACCATAGATTTTAATCTCGGCTATTAGAAAACTCGCTATGAAATGTTACTCTCAATGATAATGGTAATCCCAGACCCTAATGAACATCTACCTCTTTAATCCATTTTTATTCTAGTTTCCCCTTAAATTGTTACTTAAAATTGTTTATTTTAGGAAAAATATGTCAGAAATAGAAATATAATGGTTTCTCAATAAAAGTTCTAATACTGACCTACATAAATTGTTTATAGCATAAGTAAAGGCATTAAATCACTTGCATTTTTAAGGGATGATGCTGAGGAGGAACATACAATGTCATCTGCAACATGCATAACCTATACAACTACAACCATGATTAGCCTAAAAAGGCTTATAGGCATTCCAATGGGAAGATGATTATTTATGCTACATATAAAGAAAAAGAGTTTTCAAAAGCCATCTTCTAAGTTCTAAGATCTGACTCCATTACTAAGGGATTAATATAAAATATAGGCTACATATTGTAAAAAATATACGCTATCTGGAAAACCTTGAAAGCTTTATCAACATTTACTATAAAAAGGAGTCATAACCTCAAATACTTATGGAGGCAAGGTAGGTGACCTGAGTAAGTAAAGTACCTAGGTGGGCATAACAGCAAACTGGACAACCTATGCCTCATATAAAGGGGCAACCTCTGCACGGCATACCAAACAGTAAGATGGGCTCAAGGGACACCTAGAGGAGCCTGAAAAGAAGCCTGACACCAGATTTGATTCTTTAAGAGAAGTCTGAAATCCAGATTTCTAGATGTCTCCTAAATTCCACACATTGCTTCAACGTATGAAAGCCTACTAAACCTATCTATGGGTCATACTTAGACTATATACCTTGTGTTTCTATATTTGCTATACATGTGTTTCCAAATGGTTGTGAGTAAAGCAAGTATTGCATGTAAAATCTTTCCTTTCTTTAGTATCATATGTTTTACCAAAAAAAAAAAAATCAGGCCCCAACCTGGAATAAAAATTGCTATTAAGACTGATAATGCGACACCAATTGCATATCAGACTGAGGTGGGGGGTGGGGGAGGGGATGGGGGTATGCCTACACAATGAGTGCATTGCGCACCGTTTGGGGAGCGGTAACACTTGAAGGTGCTGACTCAGGAAGGGGGCGTGGGGAAGGGAGGGATATATACCTCATGATGGGTGCAATGTGCACGACCTGGGGAACAGACACGCCTGGAGCTCTGACTTGGGGGGAAAGGCGGTACAGGAGCAACATATGTAACCTGCAATTCTGTATCCCTCATAACAAGATGAAATAAAAAAAAAAAAAAAAGCTTCTGCACAGCCAAAGAAACAGTCACGAGAACAAACAGACAACCTACAGAATGGGAAAAAATTTTCGCATACTAACCCTATGTATTCTTATGCTATATATATATATATATATTTAAACAAATAAACAAACATAATAGTTTTCATTTTTATCTATTCTGAAATTGTTGATTTTTTGCTGGAGCTTTTAGATCATTTACATTTAATGTAATTCTTGGCATATTTGTATTTAAAGCTACCCTTTTATTTTGTGCTTATAATTTATCTCAGCCATTCTTTAATTATATTCCTCTCCTCCCTTCTTTTGGATTAATTGCTTCTTAGCTTCCATTTGTTTTCTATTATATATTCAGTTCTTATTCTTTTAATGGTTACTCTGTAAATTGCAACATGCATATTAGCTTATCAAAATTTGAAAATTTAAGAAAATCTTTACTTTTAGTTAATACAAAGTCCTTAAATGCTCTGCTACCCCACTTATCTTTTACTGGTTTTATGTGTTTTAATTCTATATTTTAATAACTCATAACATTTTTTTTCTATTTTTTGTTGATACATAATAATTGTACATATTCATGGAGTACATGTTATATTTTGATACAAGCATATAACATATAATGATCAAGTCAGGGTAATTGGGACATGATTCACCTGAAACATTTATCATTCCTTTATGTTTGGAGAATTTGAAAACTTCTAGCTATTCTGAAATATAATAAATTATTGTTAACTATAAAAAAAAAGACTGATAATGTCCACTTCAAAAGTTTCCAATGTTTTTTCAATTACAGTCTATTTGTATTTAATTTTCCCAGATTGTTAACAAAATGGTTAACTAGTTCATAGGATTGCTGAAATTGAATTATTAAAAGAATTCCTATTTGTACTCTTACTAACTTCATGGCTTTCAGTGTTTAAAACTGCCATTGTGACTATGCTGAAGCTCTATGAATTTAACAGACATAATGAGATAGTTCATACTACAGCTTCAACTAAAAAAAGGGTTTACGATTTGCTATTATTCTAATTGAGAAAACCCTACTTTAATAAACATTTGTTGACCTAATCACCTAAATGATAACAAAGGGATAGGAAATTCTGCAAGTGTCAGCCTCTAGTTATTGAAAGACTACCCATAAATAGTCTAAAGACCCTCTCAATAACAGTGAATAATTGATGGTTGAAAGGGAAAAGATGTTATTCTGTGAGCTGATAGATATTGTCAATAATATTCCTTTTAACTTTTCAACCACAGAGACAGAGAAAGATAAAAGTCAGGCTAGTATTGATGGACAGGAGAAATCTGAAGAAAGTAGCACCTATTAAACTCCAACTACTCTAGAGATTTCTTAAGTTTTTGATATATAATCATTCATATGTTACATTTAACTGTTCAGTGGTTCTTAGCCAGGAGTGTATCAGAATTCTGAGGAAATTGGGTTGTTGTTTTTTTGTTAGAGACAAGGTCTTGCTATGTTGCCCAGGCTGGACTTGGGAAGTTCTAGGCTCAAGTGATCCTCCCATTTCAGCCTCCCAGGACTCCCTTGGACTATAGGCACATGCCATGGTGCCTGGCTTCAAAGAAATATTTTTAAATATACATGCCCAGGCCTTATTAGACTTAGTCAAAATCTTCAGGAGAGATGCTAGACTTGTAAACTATCTTTTTAAATTTCCCCAGTACACTGTGCTGCGTAATTCTAGCTGAGAACTAATGCAGTAGACAATCACTTTAGTCTCACCTCTCACCCACCTGGCTAATTCCTGTTATCACATGGGGATTTGGCTAAAAAGAGGAAAGAGTAAGAGGTGGAGTCATTTACTAAAAGTTCCATTTAATGTTCCTGGGTAGGGGGACAACAGGGACTAGTGAACTCAAAATGCAATTTGATTTTGCAACTTGTAAGTTCCTTCTCTCCCACTTCCCCATCAAGACATTCTAGCTTTGAGAGCACAGTGTAGACTCTTACCTAAGTGGCTGCTTTTGCCAGAATAGAATAATCAGTCAGTTAATTAATTATTTGTTCCTCCTTCTTATTGCCCGCTTCATCAGCACCTACTCACTGTCCATCTGGTTTCCTCAGAGGCCTCCTAAAATTGATGCCTCGGCAAGTTTACCACTCATTAACTCTCTCAAACTGAGAATTATCACCCACATGGAAGAGCTCCTGGTCTAAACATAAAAAAAACTGGGGAAAAATGTGCAAAAAACCTCTTTTTGATCTTTTCCTTTAATTACATAATTTTCAAGTTGGCCTGCGTATTTCTGATTGCTCTCCTTTTCCCTTCCCATTTTTTCCTCTGTAGCCTTCCCACTGAGAGGTAATCATGTCCCTAGAAATTACATTTTTAAGGAAATTGTCAACAACAATGAGATTTCCATTTCTTATAAAATACATTTCTTTTGTTGGAGTTTTAAGATAAAGCCTATTTCCAGGGTAAATTTGCTTTGCTGTGTTGTTTTACACTAATTAGGGGGAAAAAAACTTGCTGGGGAAAAATATTTTGACCTTCAACAAATTCAGTGTTATCACAAATATTTACCATAAATGCATAGGAAGAGCTGTACCCTCTAATGCCTCTTTGAAAGTATCAATATTTAAACAAAAACCTTAGGCAGCTAAGCTATTTCAAAATATTTTAATGCAGGGAATGCGTGAGTTTCCAAATATGGGAAATTGACCCTTACATATGTCAATGTTAAAACAAATGCATTTCTAATATTTTGAAAATAAAGTTGGTTGGTCTATACCTTGTTTATTGTTTCCATGGTGGCACCATGTGAGCGTAGTTTTGCTGCTATTGTTAAGTTGTCATTAAAGGCTGCGTAGTGGAGAGCAGTGTTACCATAGGCATCCGTAAGATTTGGATCGGCGCCACGTTCTAGGAGAATATTTACACATTTCTCTCTCTGGCATTGCACTGCCTGTCAGTATTAGACCGAGAAACAGCTTGTCAATTCTGGGAACTCAATACAAACATTTCACAGGTTTCACTTATTAGTTATATTGAAATGATATAAATTCATGTTTATTCTAGGGGTCTAAATCAAATCCATCTCATGCTGAAATAGTTGGCTACTATATACCTTCATCAGAGGTGTCCTGTTTTCACCATCACGGATGTTAAGCTCACAATTTTTGTCTACCAGAAGAGTTACCACCTTGGCATGGCCGTTGGCACAGGCCAAATGTAGAGCAGCCCTACGAAATTGAGAGGACTTTTTAGAAAATTGTAGTGCACTATCCCAAAACATATAATTATTAATGCAATTGTAAACATTAAGTTGTATGTTATTACTGTTTTAAAAACAAATCTTTAATTTTCTTGTGAAGATAGGGCAATATTTATTAGCTCTTAGTAGTCACTACACTGATGAAAGAACAGCCTATGGAAATACAAAGACATTGGCCTATGAGTTCAGTTCAACTTGGGTTTGAATCCTCCTTTAAGGTCTGTCACTTACTAGCTGTGGCTTAGCTTTTTCATGCCTCAATTTCCTCTTCACTAAAATGGAAATGAAAATAGCGGGGACACCTCACAGGATATCACTGTGATGCTTACATGAGAATCTCTGCTAAGCATTTTGAAGAGTCCCCAGCAAAAATAACAGCTCAATAATTGTTAGATATTATAATTATTGCTATGACTACTACCTAACAAAGATGATATTCTGATTAAGTAAAATGATACAATTATAACTATTTTGTGGTATTAGAGATACAACTGCATTTTGATGGTTCTAAGATGATCACTTTTCACATTTGAATACCTGTGACATTGGAATGTCACTTGTAATTCATGATTTATTATAACTATAATTGGCAGCCATTTAAAAATTCTCTTATTGATACACAAGGTAATGGGGCATCACACAATCCATGGGGACTTACATTAAATGAAATTTGGTATATACAACAGGTCTCTGGCAGTTCTTTTCATATCATTGACATTTAAAGAAATTTTAGTACTATGAAAAAAGAGGGCTGAAATAATGACAAAAATGCATTTTTGAAACAAAGTTAACTCTTACTTTGATTTTCAAAAAGCTTTAAACCAAAGGAAATGCAGGATTCAAATGAAGAGGTATGGCTCATTTTATTCAGTATTTACATTTATCAAATGTATATAAATCAGATATTTCCAATGATTCATATTAGTATTTAAGACTGTTATAAAATTTCAAAATATCACTTAAATGTTTTCTTTTACAATTTTCTCACTTCAGAATCCTTTTGTTTGAAAGGAGGGAGGAAAAGTTCACTTGAGATCAAGTCCTAATACAACAATTTTAAATCTCTCCATTTCCTTAGGCTGGGCAGGTAAACGTGAAGTTTAAGGATGGAATGGTCCTGAGAGATAGTGCTGTATGTCTGCTACATAATAGCTTTTCAGGGTATGTTTGATGAATAAATGGACTGAAAGAATAGATAAATACAGTTGGGGAGTTCAATTTAAAAAAACTCATAAAGTAAAGCAATAGTTTTCTATATTAATAATCATTTATATTTGCTATATTTAATTTCTTAAGGACACAACTAAAATAAAATGATTAATCAATAATTATTTGCATATATAATATAATGAAAATCTATGTACATAATAAAATGTATAAATAACAACATACACAAGCACAGATAAAAAAGATTCCTTTACTTTGGAAGGGATTAAAAATTAGTAGAAGATACCAATCGAAATAAATTAATTAACATAAAGTGGGAAATTATTCTTCCTGTGCGAGATTCACATCCCTGCCCTTCCCAATGATTATTTCATTAATAACAAACTTTTACTAAAGCTTTTATACATGCTTATTGCAGAAATCACAGAAAAGAAAAAGGAAAAACTTACACTTATAATACAAATTTCTAACAACAGATTTTATGACACTTTTTACATATTTTCAGCTAGCACATTACCATAGTCTGTGTGTATGTATAATCAAACTGATTTTTTTTTCCTCACTGGATATCTTAAAGTTCACTCCCACACGGCAACAAACACCTGTATCTAGGCTGCCTTCAATAGTCACATATTATTCCATCCTATGGATGCCTTGAAATTTATTTATAAATCCATTATTTGGGATCTGCTTAATACATTGCAACCTTAATCAGTGCTGAGAAAAACAAATTGCATGGACCTCTAATTATTTCCTAAAGATATTTTAGTATAGTGGACTTGATGGGTAAAGTGCATATGCATTTTTTAAAATGTGCTACTTACTATGTGATAGTCTATTTGAAAGGTCATAAGCAACTAAAACTTTAATCACCATCATAAGTACCACTGCCCTGCACCATCAGAAACTTTCTGGAACAAAAACAATATTTCATTCCTCTTTTAACTTAAATTCCTTTTCTTACCAGGAACATTAAATATTTTTCCTAGGCCCATAGGTCAATTGCAGATCTATAAAAAAAAAATGTACTTTGCCCAATTTTAGAGTTATTTTCTAGTTAATTTACAATAATTCTCTGTAAAATGATATATTTTCATTTCGTATGACTATATATGTTCTAGATATTTTGCAAACATGTTTTATTTTGTTAATTTTTTATGATATACAGGGGGTTTTAACTTTTATTTTGCTAAATTGATTTTGGGGAAGCTTGCTTGTGAGGTGATTCTTAGGAAGGACTTTGTTAATATAAAAAATGTATCAATATAAATAGGTATTTATGTGGGGTTTTTTTCCTAGTACGTTTCTCATTTGGTATATTTAACATTTTTAATCTATATTTCATTATGACTTATATTTGTGCTGTAAAAATCTAGACAGTTTTTTTCCAGTTAACAGGCACTTCATTTATGAAAAATTCATCTTTTGCTAATAATGTGAAATGTCACCATCATCAAGTCCTAAATTCTTACATATATTTGAGTATTTCTAGATTTTCTATTCTGTTCCATTCACTTCTCCGTCTTTTCAGATGTTAATAAACAATTAATTTATGGAAATTAATAGCACATTTTGATATCTAGATGGCAAGTCTTTGTTCACACCATTACAGAAAGTTTCTTAATATCATCACAAGAATAAAAGACAGACACCATACGCAACTCAAAAATTTTAAAACTTGGTATTTTTATTTGGTTGATGTAAAATTAATAAGCATAGAAAGAGCTCACATTTTCGGGAAAATGAGTCTTCCTATTCAAGAACACAAAATCATCTTCCCATTGTAAAGTTGCCTTCTAAGATCCCTCAGTAAAGAACACATATAGGTAGGTGTACATTGATATAAAATGGATATCGGATTTTATCCAACGAAATTTTAGGCCAGATGTTGATATGTTATAGGAATTATTTCTCTCATTGTGTTCTTTTCTATAATGTATATAATATGTGTTAAATTGTGTACATTAAAAATAAAATGCTGCATATACTTAATTTTGTTAGTTAAATCACTTTAAAATGGTCAATACAGTGCTCTGTAAGGGCAATCAGAAGTGGATCAGAAACCAGATGAAGTTTGGCTTTTGTTTCGCTGCTCAAAAAGATGGCCTGGGCGCTGGACGCCTCTCAGGTTCCCTCATCCCAGGTGCTGAGGAGCCCACGGAGGGGAGAAAGCCGAGCACCCTCGGTGACAGGGGAGCCGGGAGAGGGGCTTCTCCCACACACACCCCTGCCCGCCCCCAGCCGCGGGCTCACGGTTCCTACTACCTGTTCTTTTTGTCTTTCCGATTCAAGTGGTTTCTCTTCAGGTAAATGAGCTCCCTCATTCTCACTGCTCGACCCCGGCTGGCCGCTTTGTGGAGCTTGTGCAGGTGTTTCTCTCGGATGTCATATCCCGGCGGTGAGTACATGGTGTTCAGGTGCTCACTGTTGGCATCCAGCAGAGGGGACCCGCTAATCGCGGGCGTCAAGGATGCGTTACCCATCTTCGCCCTGAAGCCAAAAGCTTCTTTGCGATGGAGCCTAGCGGTGCCCTAGGTCCCTCGGCTCCCTCTCAGTTTTCTCCGCCTCCGTTGCCCAAGGCTGGTGAGCCAACCCGGTCTGGCCACAACACTGTGGCGCAAACTCCGAGGTTCCCACCGGTCAGACCGGTAAGGGCGAAGCAGAGCCGTTAGACGCAGCGCGCGGGCACAGCTCAGACAGCAACGTCCCTGCCGTGCGCACAGACCCACGCGCCGCTGCTGAGACAGTCTCCCGAGCCTGTCTGTGGCGCGGCCTGCGGGAGGCCGCTGTGTCGGGGAAGGGGGGGCTCTCCGCTGGCTGTCGCAGGGTCCCGGCACGCGCTGCAAGGCAGGCCTGACACACCAGCCGGAGAGCATGTGCAAAGGAGGGCTGCAGGGCGTCCTTCTCCACCCATGGCTGGGGCAGGTACTTCCCCTCCATGCTTGCTGCTGTCCGGACAGGGGCTGGACAGGGGCAGGGACTCCACGGGAGGAACCTATGCAGCCCCGGTCCCACCCACACCCCCAGCAGCACGACCCCCGGGTGACAGACGCCTCGGCAGCCAAGCAGGACCATCGGCCTGGCGGCAGCGCGCACAGTACCACAAGCCGGCCACTCAGCCCCATGCCGGGTGGCTGCCAAGTGTCCAGCACTACAGACCCCCCACTCCAGGTGCGGGCCAAGGAGGAGCGGGCCAGTGCAGAGGGGCGGGAGGCCACTGCCGGACACCACCTGCTCCTCCTCCGCACGCACACAGAACGGGAGGTCCATGCTCCCTGAGCACTCTGGCTATCCTCAGGATCCAGGCTGAGCAGCCAGTCCCCGCCCCTGTGTGCCGCCGCCACCGTCTCGTCGACCGCCCAGCTTGGCAGAAGTCAAGGCCCCTAGCCCAGGGGTCCTGCTGCTGCGGGCACGGTGAGATTGGGGTTTCGGGCCACCACTGCTAGTGCCACGCATGAGGATCACGGCTGCAGCTGTGGTGCCAGTGCGGACTACTGGGGCTTGTTCCTGTCCTCAGGGTCACCCAACATCCCGTCCGCCTGGCCTATGGGCCCACCTGACTGCCCTGACCAGCACCTGCTCCTCCTTGGCCTGCAGCTGGAGTGTGGGTGCCGCGGCACTGGACACGCAGTGGCCACCGGGCATCGGAACTGAGCGGCTGCTTCCTGGCACTGTGCCTCCTGTCACCAGCCCAATGTCCTTGCTTGATTGCCCCTGAGGCATCTGGTGCCTGGGTCTGTGCTGCTGGGGGCTTGGGCGGGATCGGGGCTGTAGAGGTTGCTCGCCTAGAGTCCGTGCCCCTGTCCAGACAGCAGCCAGCATGGAGAAGTACCTGCCTGAGCCCAGGGTGGGGAAGGACTCCCTGGAGCCCTCCTTCACACATGTTCTGCAGCTGGTGTCAAAAAGGAAAAGGCAAGTATGAAGACAAGTACATTGATATAGTGATTTAATAAGCACATGAAGCTGGGACACAAAGTGTTAATTCCTGTTAAACATATCCCTAAGTTCAACTTTGTGGGGAAATTTCCAGGTCCACATGGCAATTGTGTTTACAATAATGTCCATCCTTGAAAAATGTTCCATGGGAGACAAGGCAAAGGAAGAAGAGTTGAGGAAAAGTGGAGAAGCAAAGTACTTCCACCTCAGTGGAGATCTTCATATTCTCACTGAGGTGTTTCCCCATCTGCAATGGGAATGCTTTGGAAGAAATCACAAAGTTCCTCAGACCTGATTATAATGATGAGAACAGGCAAGCACAGCTCTAGGTATTCATATCTTTGAATGGTGGTTCAGAAAATGCAGATGTTCCAGTGTTTCGAGAGAAACGCTACTTGCTTACAACAGGTGTACCAACCTCAGCAATAGCCAGGGGTTGGGGAGGAGTCACAGCCTGGCAGGTTGGAGTGGGTGTACCAGAGTGATGCCAACTCCCATAGGAGTCCTTTCCACTCCTGGGCCAGTGAGTTGGGGAAGAGGACTTCTTACTCCAGGAGCAAGAGGAGTTCCCCCAACTGGGAACAGACCTCTGCTGCCCCAAAACAAGAAACCTCTGGACAATATGACTATGATGATGGCTATGGCACTGCTCATGAAGAACAGAGTTAGGATTCCTATGATAGTAGCTATGGCACCCAGCCCAAAGTGGTGCTGATTACTGTAATTATGGACACGGGCTCAGTGAGGAGAGTCATGATTCCTACCAGCCAGAGAGTGGACCAACTCCAGACACAAGGCACATTCAGGGGAGGACAGCAAAGGTTGTCTCTACAGAAACCAGCCATATGGCAAATACTGACTGTACTGTCTGATGTGACATAGCCAATCTCCACCAGTTCTGTATACTGTTAAAAGTAATTTTTTCTATGAACAATCCCTTTTTAAATAAGTCAACATGCTTAAAATCTGAATGGGTAGAACATAAAACTGTCCCAGCTAAGAACACAATTTCTGCTTCCCAACTCTATGAGTTCATCCCCAACAAATCAGAAGACCCAATTCTCTAGCTCTTTATTTGCCAAACCACCTTTAAAAATCTTCAAACATCAGCTCCCATGTCTCCTCATTTTTACCCATGCTTACCCATTGCAACATGTACATACCAAAGACCAAGAATCCTCATGTCCATCTGACATTTTACAATATCTATTGATCAAGACCCCAATTTCAGATGACTGAAAACATCGCCCTTTTCCATGGCTGTATCTGTCATTACACAGATATGTGCTATGTCAAAGTCACCCTTCGACTTAGTATTATCACCAGTAATCTCCCTGTTGATAAACCTTGATAATATCACAATTATTGCCATATAATTAAATCCAACAAGTGTTTCTCAGTCTTTTACTTGGAACTAAAGCAGAATTGGAACATGATTTCCTTTTGGAAATTTTCTTTTTCCCAGTATACTCTGACATCTTCAGTCTCTGTCTTAAAACTATTCTAGTCACTCTAGACAAACAGATAAGTGGAACAGAAGAGACAGATAAAAATGAGACCTATGTAAATGCAGTCAATTGATCTTTGTCAAAGGAGAAAATGTAATTCAATGGACTCTTTTTTTTTTTTTTTTTTTTTTTTTTTGAGACAGAGTCTCACTCTGTTGCCCAGGCTAGAGTGAGTGCCGTGGCGTTAGCCTAGCTCACAGCAACCTCAAACTCCTGGGCTCAAGCGATCCTCCTGCCTCAGCCTCCCGAGTAGCTGGGACTACAGGCATGTGCCACCATGCCCGGCTAATTTTTTCTATATATATTTAGCTGTCTATATAATTTCTTTCTATTTGTAGTAGAGATGGGGTCTCGCTCTTGCTCAGGCTGGTCTCGAACTCCTGAGCTCAAATGATCCACCCACCTCGGCCTCCCAGAGTGCTAGGATTACAGGCGTGAGCCACCGCGCCCGGCCTCAATGGACTCTTGATAAAAATATCTTTTTACCAAATGGTAAATGAACAGTTTGGTGACCATATAGGAAAAAAACGGATGTAAACACAAACTTTACAACTACAAAAAGCTCACCAAAAAATAGTTCATGGACATAAATGTAAAACTGAAAAAATTTAGGAGAAAATCTATGTGGTCTTGGGTTTTGTAAGAATCTTTATTTGCAACACCAAAAGCATGATCCACGAAAGACAAAAATTGATAAAGTGAACTTCATTAAAGATAAAATTTTCAACAATGTGACAGATGCTGTTAAGAGAATGAAAAGATAAGGCCAGACTGGGAGAAAATTTTCGGAAAAGACATATCTAAAAAAGGACTTGTACCTAAAAGACCTTGTAAAAATTAGCAACAGGAAAACAAGCAACCCAATTAAAAATGGGTAAATATCTGAATGGAACTCACCAAAGAAAATATACAGGTAAACACAGGAAATAAGCATAGAAGAGATGCACAACATCACTTAGCATTAGGGGAAAGAACATTAAAATAACTATGAGATAGCCCTAAGCACCTATTAGAATGGTTAAAATCTTAAAAGAAAAGAGACAATTCTAATAACCATCAAGGCAATATAAACAGCAAAAGCTGTTCAACAGGGGAAAGATAATCTTTTTCACAAATGGTGATGCAACAACTGGACAACCACATGGAATAAAGTGAATGTAGAAACTTTACATCTTATACAAAAACACATTTAAAATTGTTCATAGACTTAGAATGTAAAATGGAAAACTGTAAAAATTCTAGAAGAAAACATAGAAGAAAATCTATCTGACTTTATGTTTGGTAATTAGAATTTATATCTAACATCAAAAGCCAATCCACAAAAAAGAAAAAATTTATAAGGCTGACTTCATTAAAACGTTAAATGTCTACTCTGTAAAAGATTCTATTATAAGAAAATGAAAAGACAAGGCACATATTGGGGTAAAATATTTGGAAAACATATATCTGAAAAAGAAGTTGTCCAAAAGATACAAAGAAACTAAAACTCAAGAAGATAACAAACAAACAATCCAATAAAAATGGGCAGCAATCTGGACAGACACCTCACCAAAGAATATATACAGATGGCAAACAAGTATAACAAAAAGCTCAGTAGTGTATGTCATTAGGGGATTGCAGATGAAAACAACAGTAAGGTAGCTCCTAATGGTTAACTTGACTGAGCTAAGGGATGCCCAGATAGCTGTTAAAACATTATTTCTGGGTGTGTCTGTGAGGTTCTGTCTGGACGAGATTAGCATTTGAGTCACCACAATGAGGAAAGATCATCCTCACCAATGTAAGGTATCATCCAACCCACTGTGGGCCCAAATAGAATAAGAACACAAAGGAAGAATGAATTCTCTCTCTCCTTAAGTTTCAACTTCCATCTTTTGCTGTCCTTCCTCATTCTTGGGCCTTTGGCCTCTGAGACTTACACCCATGGCTCCCTCTTTGCTCTTCTCAGGCCTTCGGACTTGGACTGAATTATGCCACCAACTTTTCTGGTTCTCCAGCTCGCAGGTGGGAGAGCATGGACTTCTCAGCCTCCAGAATTACAGGAGTAAATTCCCACAGTAAATCTCCATATATATATTTACACCTATACACATGCACAATTCCTATTGGTTCTCTTTCTTTGGAGAACCCTGACTAATACAGGTAACACTACACATCTATTAGAACAACTCAAATCTAAAAACAATGACGATAGCAATTGCTGTGGAGGAGCTGGAACAGCAGGAGCTCATTCACTGCTGGTGGAAGGCATAACGGCACAGACACTGGCAGTACCCCTGGCAGGTTTGTTTCAGAGCTAAACTTAGTCTCACCATTCAGTCCAATAATTGTACTCCTAAATATTTAGACAACTTCTTTGAAAACTTGTAAAAAACCAGCATGCAATTAAGTGCAGCAGCTCTATTCAGATACTTTAAGTATCCAGACACTTTAAGGAATCAGGATGTCCTTCAATAGGTGAATAAAGTGAATAAATAACCAGGATGGGGTGCATTCACACAATGGAATACTATTCATCAACAAAAAAGAACAAGCTATCAAGTCACTCAAAGGCGTGGTTGGATCTTCAATGCTGATTGCAAGTGAAAAAGCCAGCTGAGGCGGCTGCATACTGTGTGCTTCTATTTACATCTCATTCCAGAAAAGGCAAAACTGCATAGACGGTGAGCAGATCCGTGCTCACTGGTGGTTTGTTTGTAGGGGGGTGAATAGGGGACTAGGGTGATGGCAGGAGGTTGAAGGGCCAGGGGGGAGTGGGTCTCCTGGGGCTGGCCAGCTCCTGCTGAGCATTTGTGGACACGCTAGGCTGTGCCACACCTGTGTGAACAAGGCCACTGCTCTGTAAGAGGATCTTCTCCCATCACGGGAGTAACTCTTTCAGGACCAGTTCTCAGGATAGTTTATGACACTTTGTGTGATTCCTTAGGATCATGTAGCGGCCCACCCTTGGGCATAGGCCCAGTTCTTCCTATCAGAACAGGGAAGATTCACAGATTGGGACAACTTCATTCTCTGGTGTTAACTTTTTCCTCTGCAGAGACAGCAAGCTCCTTTATTTCTTTCTCTGTTTTCAATTCAACTCCTTTTATCTCTGTTTCCTGCTATTCAGTGGGTCTTAGGAAATGTTTTCCAGAAGCTCAAGGCTGGTCCACAGGACACCTTCTTGCACTGAAAGTTCTTGTAGGTGGCATGCTGGATCCCTGGCCACTCCTCAGGGCAGCTGTCCCCACCAAGGCCTCGGGATCTCCAGTTGTCCAGGGGCACAGAGTAGGGGCATCACGTGAGTGAGGGGAGAGCGGGCTGGGTGGAATGACATGGCCAGGGTGTGCAGCAAGCCAGAGCCTGACACCCAGGGGAAGGGGTGCCGGCTGGGGCTCCCCCAGAGGGTCAGCACCAAGGGTGTCAGGCAGGAAGGGCTCAGCAGAGGCAGGAGCAGGAGATCTCCCATCTGTGCCAGCTGTGCCACCCAGCACCTCCAGGCAGGCTTTCCAGCCAATCCCTGCCAAGGCTCAGGTGTGTCGCAATAGGATGTTGGTGGCATCAAGCTGATCCCCAACCCACTCCCTCTACTAGGGGAATTCCTCCTGGGGCAACCTTGCCTGTGAGTCCTCCCTCCTCCAGGACACAGACTATCTGCCCTGGAGCCCCGATTTATTGGTGAACTTGTTAGGGCACAGAGACGGTGACCTGTCCAGGGTCACACCACCAGGCAGAAGGGGACAGGCCTGAACCCCTGCACCCAGTGTGCCCAGCCCAGGGTGCAGAGAGCGACAGGGTGGCAGGAGCCCAGCGGCGGCTGCTCACCTCTGGTGGTCCTCAGGCTCCTCCTCCCCGCGGTGAAGGTAAACAAGCCAGTTCATTGGCCTGTTTATCTTCCATACAGACGGCAAATTAATTTCTCCCGTTTGTCCCTTGGCCTTAGTCACAGTGAGTTTTCCCGTCGAGTTCCTATTCTTTTTGAGCTTTATTTTAGCAGCAGATAACTAGTCACATTTGGGGTGATGTTTCTTGGCTGCACAGTAGCAGGTGACAATACCATCACAGAGGTCCTAGTGCTCCCCACAGAAGTTCCAGCTCTGCTGCTGTGTCAAAGCAACTTAAAGAGTGACAGGGAGGACACTTCCTGGAATCATTCCCTTTCATGCTTGATTCATCAGAGATAAACCAACTTAGGGAAAAGGCAGAGAAAGAATCTAAGAATTCAGGAGATGAGGCACCATAGCTCAGGCTTTATTTCCGGGGTGTGTGGAATCTTGTGGATTCCATTCTGGTGAATGACTCATGTCAGTTCCTACTACCACATATGAACACAGTCCCCAGAGATGAACAAGTAACAAATTATCGAGAATTGCAAAGCATATTGTCCCCTGAGGTCCTGGCCCTTCTCTTGTTCCCTAGGGCTTTCCATAGGGGATCTATGTGCTAGGCAAGAGGCCGAATCAATTGAAAAGCAGTAACAGAAATGCTTACAGTTTTCTTCCAGCAAGTGTCACTCACCATAATTAGCCCACCCAAGACTTACCCAGTACCCTCCGTTCTGTGAACTGAAGTCACCCGGAAAGAGTGAGCCAGAGGACATCATGTCCACACCCACAGGGTGCCACCAAGCTGCTCTGGAGCTGGGCTGTCTGGCTTTTGGTCCCCACCTGTCACTGGACCTCAGAGGGGTTCTAGGGCATGTTTAAACTCTACCTCTCTCTCTCACTATCTAAAGAGGAGGAAAAGAACCTGATTCATGGGGCTACTGCAACATTAGTGTGTTAGTGCGCTCTGTGCTAGCTCTTTCACTCCAGTTTTTAAGACAACCCTGGGGTTACAGCTTAGAGTCACAATGTGCCAAATCAGAGCACCTGCCCTCAATTCATTCTGCTACACTTCTCACTTTGAAGATGCTGTTTGTGGGATTCCTTCATGTTTGTCCATCCTTCCTTGAGTGCTGATGAGGCAGATGGACCCCTTGCCCAGGCTTTCCTGTGAGTGTGTGACCTCAGACTGAGCCTCTCTGCAGTGGCAGGAGCAGGGAGGAGCAGGCGCATTGTCAGTGGTGCGGGAAGGTTGTTGGGCCCATCCTGAGGCGACATGTGTGCACGTGCTCATTTCCCTGAAAGGACACCCAGACGTCCTACGACGTGAACGCTGGTGACAGTTTTCATTTATATTTTTAGAAGTACTCATCCAAGTGATAATACTTCATCGCCTTCCCATGTTCTAGCATGTTGCCTTCAATCTCTTTGGGCAGGTTGTGCCTTTTATGGGATGATATGAAATGCTTTATCAGTTGATGCACCAGCTTTGACCTCACAGCAACTGACCAGACAGTGCAGGAGGAGATAGTGCCATCAATGTACTTTGGATGGGAAATGTCCCTAGGTGACCTGTGGGCCTGACCCGAGGTGATGGGTGGGAGAGGGAGATGGAGAAGGGTGAGGGGCTGGGTGGGCCAGGTGGGGAGATGGTGTGCCTGAGGGGAACTGGCAAGAGGACACCAGCCCTGCTGCTCAGGGGAGACCTGAGCCCAGTGTTGGTGTGAGGAGAGAGTGGAGGTGACAGGATAGTCCTGGTACTGAGGGTCTGGGCACAGGAGGCCATTCATCGTGAGATGCGAGCTCAGCTCCAAGGCAGTGAGGCTGGCAGCACAGAGTAGAAGAGGCCAGGAGATGAGAGGGGAGCTGGGGCCAGTGGGGCAGAGAGACCCGCAGGGGATTGAGGCCCAGCAGGGTCTGGGGATGAGGAAGTGGGAATTGGGGGTATGAGGGAGGAAAGGGCGGCACCTCCACCAGCTCAGACACACTGAGGGCACAGCTGGGGAGGGCAAGGGGCTGAGGGGTGAAGTGATGGGGCAGGTGGAGCCCACATAGGTGAATTGGGGTTGTGGGCACTGGTTTGTGTGTGAACAGGTGGGCAAGTCCTTTAGAGTCCTGTAAATTAATATAAAAATGAAAAAAACAAAAACGGATAAAATCTCACATTTTTGTCTAGGGATTATTGCCTTGAAGTGCCTTTGGTGTGTCTCTAGGTACAGAATATGTGGCTCAAGTCACTGGTGCCCTGGAAGCCATCCCCTTCTTGCAATAGTATCACTTCTTACCACTACTTCACACCCTGCACACATAGGTTAATTTAAATGCAGATACGTGCTGTAAGGGTGCAAGCTGAGCTCCTCCCAGCAGGGAGAGCATGCTGCGGCCTGGGGAACCTCAGCACTAGGAAGGCCCCTCCTGCAGACTCCAGGACATGCCCCTTACCTCCTGGACACGCAGGAGAGCAGAGAGAGCAATTCCTAGTTTGGCTGCCAGGGGGCGCTCTAGGATGGCTTTTGCCCTGTGCTTACAGCTAAAGTCAATTACAGTGTGAGGAAAAATAAACTGTCTTAAGCAGAATAAACCCTTAATAAATGATGTGACCTGAGAATATTCCCTAAAAAGATTAGGAAATATTTCAACATAAAAACTAGATAAGGCAGAATGGTATATCCAACACTCAATTAATTCAGAAAATACTACAGAGCTTATTTTTGAGCACTTATGAAATGCTCACTAACTTCAACAAGTGGTATATACAGTGTAAGTTCATTAACTTTCGAGTCTCACAGGTTGTGTCCTGGGGGATTAGGACTCTGTCCCAGGGTCTGGGCTGGTGGCCCCTGGCTTGTTCCTGGTTGAGGATGCTGACAGTCCCATGTGCCCCGTTAGTAGCAGCATTATCCACAACAGCCAAAAGGTGGAAACCACCCAAGTGTCCATCAGCAGATGCATGGATGAGCAAATGTGCTATTTACATACAGCGGAACTCCATTCAGCCATAGAAAGGAATGAATTTTTGACATATGCTCCAACATGGATGAGTTTTGAAAACAGCATGCTTAGTGAAATAAGCCAGACACAGAAGGACAAGCGCTGCACAATTTCTCTTATATAAGGTACCTAGAATAGACAAACCCATAAAGACACAGAGTAGAAAAGAGGTCACCGGTGGCTGGGAAGAGGGCAGAAGGGGGGATTTATTGATTCTCCCCCAGGAATGGTGGCGCATGGGGGAGTCAACGTTGGTGTCTCTGCTGGCAGACTGGACACACAGCAGTGGGTGTAGCCAGGTTGGCCTTGATGAGTGGAAGTCCATGCTGGGAGCCCAGGCATCACCTCCCTCTCTGCACCACGGCCACTTTGTTCGTGAGCCCCTTGGCCACCGTCATGGGTGGCTGGGAAAGGAGGCTGACTGCTCTATACCGAATGGGGCTATTCTGTCCACTTGATCATTGAAATCCTCCTCTGCAGAGATCACCCTTCGGAGAGAATTCACATGGCACACAATGCAGTAGTCTTTCTGGTTTACTTTTTTTCCTGGGTAGAACCAGTTCTAGTGCTTACAATTGGCCTTTCCTGCCATAATTGTCCTCAGTCCACAGGTCAGAGAGCCAAGGTGGGGATGCTGAAAGTTGCTGAGTACGTGTCTATTCCAACCATACAGCAAGTTCAAGAGCACACTGGCCCCACTGTGACACAGACCTGAGTTAAAATGCCATCAGCCACCTGACCTCCAGGAGCCCCCACTCTGCTGGGCCACAGTGATGTTTTGGGTCTCTAGGAATCAGTGTCAGATCAGAGCCAGTGGCCAGTAATTCCCCAAATGTTTAAAAATTTCCCTTTCCCCAAGTCACAGTCACCTTGGTAAAAGTCTCTAGTTCCCTTTGGGAAAGACTGGGAGAACAACTAACAATACGAATTTTTGGCAAAGTAGCAGCACTCAGCATACTTCCTCGATGTGACCCATTTTCATCATGGCAAAGTTGCACCTTTTATAGGGGGCTTTCAGGTATAAAGTGACTGCTTTGTTGCTTAGTGTCTGAAGTTGCAGAGGGAACCAATTCCATGTATACACTTTAACTTACAGCCAATAAAGGTCTAATATTGTAAATGGTAAAATCTTTTCCCTTGGCAAGCACTTCAAACAGCAAACTCAACAGTGGCAGTTAACGTGTCATTCAAAAGACACTCTGGTAATCAGTTAATTTATCATACTTGACTATGCAGCCTGTTAATCCAAACCTTGAAGCTGGTATACCATTATCAAGTCCACTAAAATGTCCCATGGAAACAATTCACCCAAGGGAAAAATATAAAGTTTTGAGCTGCGGACACCCTGGCTCTTTAAAGGGGATTTTAAAGTTTACATCCCTGCCTCCTCCTTGGCAGCGCTATTCTCCCCAACGTCCAGAGTTCCTCCTGCCAAAATAAGGGATTATCCATGGTCTCTGCCAGGGTGTGTCTAGGGTTTTCCCATAGTCAAGGCTCCAGTGTACATGATCTGGCTTATTTTTAGCTGAAAGGCATCTTAGGGATGAGGACAGAAATCTGAGTGAGGTTCTAATTTGCAGTCACAACAGTGGCCCAAGTATACAACTTCAGACTGCCAAAATGGCTCTTTAAAATATCTTAGAGCTATGAGTCATACCAAACTCCTTATTTTACAAATAAGAAAACTGAGATCCAGAGAAACGTAGTTTCTTCTTCTGATCATCCTACTTATCTTTCAAGATTAAGTTCAGCCATCCACTGAGAACCTCTCCCTGACCACTCCCCACAGTCATCAATTCCAAATGTTTACCTATTGTCTTTTATAAGTCAACCCCTGTTCTAGGTACTTTGGGATTCACCAGTATACAATGGAGACAAAAATCCCTGCAGCTTATATTCTAGCACGAGGAACAGGCAATGAACAATAAGTGTAAATAATAAGTAAATCACACTGTATTTGGAAGGCAGCAAGTTCTGGAGGAGAATAGAACAGGATCCTGGGGACCAGAAAAGCCTGAGAGTGGGGGCTGAGTGGATTTGTAATTTTTAAATAGTCAGGTAGGCCCCATTGAGAAGGTGACAGTTGACAAAAACTTAAAGGAGATGAGGAAGTTGGCCATGAGGTATCTGGGAGAGGAGTTTGCCAGGCAGGGGACCACATGTGCAAGTGCCCTAAGGCAGCACCATGCCTAGTGAGCCCCAGAGACAGTGAGCAAACCTGTGAGAGGTGACCAGCGGAGGGAACTGTCACACAGAGCACTCGGGACCACTGTAGGGGATTTGGCCACTGAAGAGCTTGAGCAGAAAAGTGTGTCGAAGGCAAATAAAATATAGAGACAAATCTCTGAAATTAAAACATTTTATTTGGCAAGAAAGAATTGCGATTCAGGGCATACACGCAGACTGGGTGGCCTTCGGTATGTCTGAAGAACAAAGAACAAAGTTGGTTAGAGGCTTTATTAAAAGAAGAGAAATGGGCCGGGCACGGTGGCTCACACCTGTAATCCTAGCATTCTGGGAGGCCAAGGCGGGAGGATCATTTAAGCTCAGGAGTTCAAGACCAGCCTGAGCAAGAGCAAGACTCTGTCTCTACTAAAAAAATAGAAATAAATTAGCTGAACAACTAAAAATATATAGAAAAAATTAGCCGGGCATGGTGGTGCACGCCTGTAGTCCCAGCTACTAGGGAGGCTGAGGCAGGAGGATTGCTTGAGCCCAGGAGTTTGAGGTTGCTGTGAGCTAGGCTGGCCCCACGGCACTCTAGCCAGGGCAACAGAGTGAGACTCTGTCTCAAAAAAAAAAAAAAAAAAAGAGAGAGAGAGTGAGAGAAGAGAAATGTTACATACTGCTCCTTGAGACAAAGTTCACAGGCACCCGTAAGTTTTCAGGGAGCCAAGTTTTGATTGGTAAGTGATGGCAGTAGGTAAAGCTATTCTTAGACTTGCAGGAGATGGTTTCAGCATCTATAGATAAAAATGGTTTCAGGTTACAGCAGGCAGTTTCAGGGCCAGGCTTGCAGAGAATTACATTCTGGAGCCATGTTTTGTGTCCTGAGTGCTTTTCCCCTCTGCCCTCTCGACTCTGTTTTAGTTGGGTATGACGAGAATGACCTAATTTGTATGATCAGCTTTCACAAGTGACATGATCTGACTTCTGATTTCCAAGGCCCACTCTGGCTGCTGTGCTGAGAAGAGAATGTGGTGGACAGATATAGAAGCACTGACACCCGATCAGGGCTATTGTGTAACTCAGATGAGAGGTACTAGCAACTTGGACCACAGTGGTAGCAGTACAGTGGTGAGAAGTGGTTTCATTCTGGCTACATTTTAAAAACAGCACCAATAGGATTGGCTGAGAGGTTGGATGAGTTTTAAGAGAAAGAATGTTTCTGAGGGGTTTTTTTCCTCTTTTTTAAAGCCTAAGCTACATATTTATATATATATTCCAATTGATCACACTGCATCATAATTCTTTTTTTCCCCATCTCTTTTACTTTGCATTAGGCTGTCTGAGCACATATGTTGGTCTGTATGCATCTTTAAATTCCCAATGCCTACTACAGCATTCAAAAAATACTTGTTGAATAAATAAAAATTAAGTGTGGCAGATGTAAATTCACATTGGACTCAACACTGTCTTTTTCATATCCCGGCTAAGATACCTTTTACCTCAAGTATGAGAGTCTATTTGCTAATCTCTGCACAGAGGCTAGGTCAGGCCTGTTCCTAGTCTAAGAGATCAGGTTCTACTTTTTGACCTTCCTTCAGGCTGTGTTAGTTTTCTATTACTATGTGTGATACTGTGAAATATATATTTGGTCTTCATCTCTGTTTCCCCGGCATATAGCTCCTGAAATCCTTCTCCAGAGTGAAAAGAGTGCCTTTTGTATGCTAATGAAATGACTGGCGGCTGGGGGCCCCTAGATATCTTCAGGATAGGGCTGGTCACAGGAGAGACCAAGACATGATTAGGGTTAGGACTTCCAGCCCTGCTGGCCAACTTCCAGGGAGGAGAAAGGGGCTGAAGGTTGAGCCGATCACCAGTGGCCAATGATTTAATCAATCATGCCTATGTAATGATGCTTCCTTTAAAACCCAAAAGGATTGGGTTTGGATGCACTTCTGAATAGGTGAACATATGGAGGTTCCTGGAGGGTGGTGGTCCCAAACAGGACAGGGAAGCTCCACGCCCCTTCCCACAAGCCTTACCATATCCATCTGGCTGTTCATCTGTATCCTTTGTAATATCCTTTACAATAAATGGGTAAAAGTAAGTGAAGTATTTCCCTGAGTTCTGTGAGCCTCTCTAGAAAATTAACTGATCCCAAGGAGGGGGGTGTGGGAATCCCTGATTTATAGTAAATTCATCAGAAATTGCAACTTACTGCTTGCGATGAGCATCAGAAGTAGGAGGCAGTCTTGTGGGACTGAGCCCTCAGCCTGTGGAATCTGACATTATATTTAGGAAGATAAGGGTCAGAATTGAATCGAATCAGAGAACACCCAGCTGGTGTCCTCTGCAGAATTGGTTGGTGTGTAGGAACCCTCTACATGCACACACAAACGCACACACTCACAGACATCTAGTGTCAGAGTATTGAGCGTATTGTGTGGTGACCAGAGATGATCTATATTGAGAGAGTGGGGAAAACACTCTGGTTTTTCCCATATCTTATACTGTGTAACACATTACCACAAACTTAGTCACTTAAAATGACATACTTTTTTAAATTTCCCACTTTCCATGGGTCAGGAGTCCAGGCACAATTAAGCTGAGTCCTCTGTTAGGATCTCATAAGGCTGCAATCAAGTTGCCAGTCTGTGTTCTCATCTCGGGGCTCAAATGGGGAAGAGATTGCTTCCAAGCTCATTCAGGTCTGGCAGAGTTCATTTCCTTATGGTTGTAGGACTGACGGCTCCAGTTTTTTGCTGACTGTTGGCTGGAGGCATCCTGCCCTTCCTAGAGGCCTTCCTGCAGTTCTTTGCTCTGTGAGCTTCTCCACCACATCCACTTCAGCAAGCCACAAGGAGAGTCTTCAGTCTGCTAAGAATTTGTGTATAACTTAATCACAGGAGTGACATCCCATTACCTTTGCTTTATTCTCTTAGAAGCAAGTCACAGGTCCTGCGCACACCCAAGGGGAGGGCATTACCCAAAGGCCTTAACACCAGGAGGTAGCAATCGCTGGGGGAGGGAGGGTGAAACATAATGACTTTTATCATTAGAAACATATGTGTTTGTTTCCTCTCCCAACAATTCTGACTTTGTTTTAATTCTGCCACAGCATGGCCCCCTAGACCTGTGCTGTCCAGTATGGTAGCTTCTAGTCCCCTATGTGGCTAGAGTAACCAAAGAATCAGACTTTTAATTATTAAAAAATTTAAATGAATTTAAATTTAATTTAAAAATTGACACCCAACTCAGTTATTGCAAAAATGTGTGTTTGCAACAACTTGGGTATATGAATCTAATGTTTCAACTGTAACTTTTATGAAATCTAGACACTGTTACGTATCTCCATTGAAAATTCAGTGTTCAAATTGATGTTAGTTGTAAAATATACACCAGATTTCAAGGTCTTATTATTGAAAGAAATAAAATATCTCAATAATTTTAAAACTTATTACATGTTGAAATGAAAACATCCTGAATATATTGGGATAAGTAAAATATATTATTATAAACAATTACGTTTCTTATTTATTTTTTTACAAAGATGGTTTACCAGAAAATTTAAAGTTCCACAAACAGCTTGCATTCTATTGCTGAGAGAAAATATTACCAATGGAAAAGAACTCTGTAACATAATTTTAAAAGGTTTATTCTGAGCCAAAGATGTGTGACCATGGCCCAAAGAGCCATGCCCAAGAAGCCTTGAGCAAGTGGTCCCACTATGGTTGCGTTACAGTTTGGTTTTATACATTTTGGGGAGACAGGATTTACGCATAAAATCATAAATCAATACATAGAAGTTGTACATTGGTTTGGCCAGAAAAGGCAGGCCATCTCTAAGGAGATGGGGGCTTACAGGTTATAGATGGGTTTAAAGATTCTTTGATTTGTAATTGGTTAAAGAAATGAAGGTTTTGAAACGTTTTGAGTTAAGATAAGGATGCCTGTTCATCACAGGCAAGCCACCAGACATTTACCCAAACTCAAGTGATCTGTTAAGTACATTGATGACCTCCAGGTGTGGTTTACCCTTTACCTTGCATGGCCTTCGTCCTGGCAATGATTTTGTATCCGATTATTACAAAGAATAACTCCAAAAGGGACAGGGCGTAAGTAGGAGTCTCTGACCTCCCTTCTCCTCATGGCCGGCAACTCAGCTTTAAGGTTTTCCTGGGGCTCCCTTGGCCAAGAGGGGGTCTATTCAGGCTGGGGGAGCTTAAAATTTTATGTTAGTTCACAATACAAAGAGGTGTTGAGTTTACAGCTGGGTGAGACACGCCCCCAATGTTAGCTAAAAATGCAAGACAATATCTGATTAATGTCAAACAATAAATGTTGCAGAGGCTCAGAGATAGGGAAGATGGGGCCATCCAAGGGCTGGGAAAGTCTTCAGGAGAAGGCTACAGAGACATGACAATAAGTTTGGAAACCACACACGCGCCAGAGGCGGCGCTGGGCGTGCCCCGCCGTCTTTGCGTCCTCTGCGCCCCGCGCCCGCGCCCCTCCCGGTGAACGCTCTGCGCCATTTGACCCGGCCGCCGCGCCGTAGATCGTGCTGTGCTGCAAGCCTGGTGGCCACAATGGTGGATGTGACCGAGAGGACACTGCAGCTGTCGGTGCTGGTAGCCTTCGCCTCCGGGGTGCTAGTGGGATGGCAGGCGAACCGGCTGCGGAGGCGGTACCTGGACTGGAGGAAGCGGAGACTACAGGACAAGCTGTCAGCGACGCAGAAGAAACTGGACCTGGCCTGAGACTCCCCGTCCTCGGCCCCCGCCGACCTCCGCGTGGCCACCTTGCCATCCCTGCACGGGAGCTCCAGCCTGAGCCAGGCTCGCCACACACTCCTCGCCTGTCGCGATGGGTTATTCCCCAAGTGTCGGTGAGCAGTACATAGCCAGTGGCACTCCAAGGGTAGGCTTTGGGGTCTAGCGGATATCTTGGGGGGCAGCCTTTGGATAGCTTGCAGGAGACTTGTTCCCACAGACACCAGAACAGGGAGAAAGTTTTGTTTTCCCGAATACCTTGCTCCTTGGTATCCTAGTTTAGTTCACTGCGGGTGCTTAATGGGAATGCCTTACCACGTGCAATGCCTTTGTGCCCTGAAAACATTAAACTTCACACTGAAAAATACCGGAAAGAACAGGCGGAGGAGGTGTTCCTGCCACCTTTTTCCCCCGCACTTAGCATTCTTTTCGGTAATATTCTCAGTAACACCATAGAACATCTTTGCATTGACGTTTGGTAAACTGCAATCTGAATTCTCCAGTCTGTTGCTGGGAGCCTGATAAGTGGAAAGAGCAGTGGTCTGGAAGTCCGGGGCTCTTGCGTCTAGTCCTGGCTTTTTCATCAGAGCTGTGCACCATAAATTTTCAAGGCTTCAATTTTCTTGTTTGTAACATCAGGATCTTATAGTTCATGGTTTAGCATCACAATAAAATTTGAGGTTAAAGATTATGTATTCTAATTTTTTTTTTTTCTCTTTTCTGTTTCCAGCAGCTTGTTGAAGATGGATATGGAGCACAGGAAAGAAATAATTTCTTCTTGCACTTTATGAATCAATTTTATTTTTAAAATAAAAAACTTCTAAATATCTTTGAATGTTTTTGTTTCAAAAGGGAAAGGAAGTATTTTGTCTGCCATGCAGTTTACTGCATGAAGAGATCTGGATTCTCTAAACTGATACATTAGTGTTTTTGAGCAGAGGAACCTCTGCAGGTTCCTTGGTACAGCGACAGGGAGAGTTGCCTGAGGGACCATCCTGGGTCCTTTTACTGGACCTGTTGGAAAGCAAGGGGCTGTGCAAACATAACAGAGGTAAGGGTGATGTGTGTGAAACCTTTGCTCTTCCAAGAGTGGCAACATACTCCGAGTCAGAGTTTAAGTTTTTACTGGCAAAAATTTTCTTTATGTTTTATTATGGGATATACATGTGAAGTAGAAACCCTCTTGAGTAGAGCTTAGTGATAAATCTCAACTATATCTAATTGAGTGAACAAGTCCCTGGTTATTTTTGATTTGCAAGAGATGTTTTCTAGAACACTGCCCTTGCTCATTCACACCTATTAAGATTAATTTCCTGTCACCTGTAATCTCAGCACTTTGGGAGGCAGAGCCAGGAGGATTACTTGAGGCCGGAAGTTTGAGACCAGCCTGGTCAACATAGTGAGACCGTTTGTCTACAAATAAAAAAATCAGCTGGGTGTGGTGGTGTGCACTTGTAGTTCCTAGCTACTCAGGAGACTGAGGTGGGAGGATCACTTGAGTCCAGGAGTTCGAACCTGCAGTGAGCTATGATCATGCCACTGCACTCCAGCCTGGGTGACAGATTAAGACCCTATCTATATAAAAAAAAAATTTAAAAATTAAAAGTAAAAAATGAATTGTTTATGATTAGATACATTGAGTTTGAGTTCTACAGTGAGGTCACCCATTGAATATATCCACTAGGGAATTGAAACCATGAGGCTGGAATTGAAGAAAAGGTTCAAGTAGGCTAGAAAGATCTTGGAGGGGATCTGCTTGGATGTGCTAGTTAAGCCAGGAGAATGGCTGGGTAGTCACAGGAGAGGTCAGAGCAGGGAACCAAGGGCTGAAAAGTTGGAGAAACTTGAGAAAGGCAGCAATAGTAAAAGTTTGGAAACTTGGTAAATTTTGTATTAGAGAAGCAAGGGAAGGAGAATTTCAAGGGAGAAACTGGCATCATCAACTACTCTGGAGGTAAAATCTGAGAATTCAGAAAAGGCTGTAGACATCAATGGCTCTGGAGGATGCAGAGGGCAGGTGGTAGAAAGTTAATGGGCAAAAATACTTAGAAAGTGATGGTGGACCACCTGTAATTGGCAAATGATGGCGTCAACTAAAAGTTTCCCCCTTCCTTTATGCTGGGAACATTATGTAACCCTATTACTTCCAACTTTGTTTTCCTCTCTGAATGCAGTAATTAAGGATTTAAACGTTGGTTCTTAGAGCTCCATGCTGTTTGCCTACTCACCAGGCCTCACTGAAGCTCAAAGAGTTGAGGCTTTTTGAGATAAGGTAGGTTTCTTGAGGCATGTGTTGCCCCCACAGTGTTAGAATGTGCCTGGTTAAGCAGCTGGGTTATGACTACCCATATGGAGCAGAAAAGGAGGCAGAATAGAGAAGAAGTGGGCCAAGACAGGTAGATGCTGTGATAAAACAGCAGTGACAGATTGGGGTGGGGGAATATATTTCAACAAGTTAACAGTGTGTCATTTCCAGGGCATATGACGCATTGTGATTGCTGGCTCCCAGCCTTCCATTTCCAATGCTGGCTCACAGAGAAAAAGTATGTACTATCTCCTTGTGAGATAGTATTTTCAGGGGAAAAACCCAACTACATTTAAGTAGGGCAAAAGTAGAAGAACGAAGAGGACAGAGGTACTGTCAAGGGGAAATGCCCACCACAGGCACAGTGCGAAGAGGTAGTAGGCAGAAAAAGAGATTAAGAATGGCATAGAGTGGCTGAAGATCCCAAAAGGAATCAGAAGGTCCTGGAGGGAGATGCAGAATTCAGCCCAGGCCAGAGAGGAGTCAGCCTTGGAAGCGGCCGTGTGTCTTCTCTCCTGATAAAGAAAAGCTAATGAAACAGAGGTTTCAAAACAGTGGTTTTCAATTTTAGCTGAACACCACACTTGCTCCATTCCACATTGCTTCAACCATATCCCGACCTTGTCATTAACAGGCTTGGAACTCATCGTCACATTGTACTTGGCCTCTTTAGTCTCAGCAGTTAAACCCACCTCTGTAGGACAGCTTACATCCTCCGCATCTCCAATAGAACTGCCCACTCTGGAGATCACTGGTTGTCCCACCCTCCCGATCTACCTCATCAGCATCCTGGGCTCCCTGGTCATATGAGATTCCATCCCTCCTTGTACATTGACCCTCACCACTGCTTTTGCTCTCCTTTTGGGCCACCAAACTTACCAAAGACAGATACTTCACCTTTCTCACTTGGCCCATTACAAATGGGTTCTATTGTGACTGCGCTCTTTTGGTTTCTAGTAACTAAGACTTCCTTGAACCCAGTTTATGTTTCTCATTCTATTAGATGGCTCTCAATCATGTGAGAAGATAAAGGCCATGAGGCGGGAAATTCCTCCTCTCTCAATAGCTCTGTCTAGAGCATTGGTTTTCAACAGGGCTGCACATTGTAATCATCTAGGAGCTTTAACAATACTAATCCTTGCATGCCACTCCCCAGAGATTTTGGTCCATGCAGTTTGGGATATGGCCTGGGCATTAGGGTTTTTAAAGTTCCCCAGGTGATTGTGGTGCTCAGCTCACAGTTCATTTGGCAGGGCATTCTGTCACCAAGTAACATTTCTGTGGTAGTTGGTATCATTTTGTGTTTCTGGTGTTACCATAGTGTGTAAGCTCTTTGAGAGCAGTGTGAAACATCTTGTACCACAGGTCTAAGCCTTGCACCAATGTGCTCATAAATATTTGCCATTTGTATTTGAAGTGGATTGTTTTAAGACCCTGAAACTGCAAACTTTATTCTTTGCTGTAATCTTTTTGTTCTGAATCACCTTGTTCCACTAGTTCTTTGTAAATTGTGAGTTTGTTCTATAAAAGAGTCATATATGCAAAGTGACCCCCAAATGCTGAGAAAGCTCAGAAACCAAATAAAGAGGCAGACAAATCCAGTTTGTCAGTATGGGATGATTTATTAGGGGGATTTAAGGACCGAAGCAGTCTTGGGCAGTGGCAAAACAGGTAGATCTTCACACCTCAACCCTCCAGACCCAGGGCTTATATCTGTGGGGAAAAAATACACGTGCTCTGGAGGGAATGTGTAGGTGGCTGAGAAATTGCTGCTGATGTTACAGTGCACCAGCATCAAGGGTTGGTTTGGAGGAAAGCTGAAACTTACAGTGAATGGTTTTTCCTACGTAAAGAGTAATGCATCAACTAGACATTTTAGAGGCATTATTGGACTTGGGGTTAGTAAGGTGGATTAGTATTTAAAGTAAAGTCACCCTTGTCCCTACAGAGTCTCTCAAAAGCCCTTAAATTCTGTTTCAGTGAGGAAGCAATACAAAATATCTGATACTCAGTTTAATACACTGATGGAAAGAAATCCTGATGAGTTTTATGAAATAGCTTGTTCTCAGGAGAAACATTGGCCACGGTTTGCTTTGGTTTCTTTTGGCTACCTCACTGCATATCCTTATTGTTTTAGGTTACATCAGTTTCTATAATGCCATCAAGGGATAAGTACAGATAACCATGACTTAGTGTTAAGGTGACTGTCCTGAGCATTAAAAGAAGTCAATAGAAATGCAAATTAATGAAAAAGGAGGTAGTTAGCTGAATAATCCCATTTCCTAGAACAGTAAATAAATACTTCTCAAACTTGAATTTGCACACTAGGAATTGTTAAAATATAGATTGTGACTCTTTAAGTCTATGGTGGGGCCTGAGAATATGCATTTCTGACAAGCTCCCAGGTGATGTTGATGATGCTAATCCAGAAATCACAAGTAATAAATGCTTGTAACTGAAACAATATGGTACAAAAAAATGTGTTAATATAAGGTCAAAGGCATCTTCCCAACTCAGGTGAATGACAGTAATAAATTATTAATATTTTGCACCCTTCCTCAGTGTTCATACAGACACATACTGAGGGTTTATTAGTTTATTTTTACCAACATAGTATCCATGACCCTATAACTTTTCCACTTAAAATATGAAAATCTTTATAAATCAGTAGATACAGAATAATTTTTTCCCAATTTATTTATACACATGGAAATTTTAAATGAATGAGAATTTCATAACTGATGGCTTGTTTTTAGCACAATCTTTTTCTTTTTTGCTTACCACTTATCTCTAAATTCTGATTTATTAATCCATTAAAAATATAGCATTTATTATTTTCTCATTTATTGTTACAAACATTTTTAATGGAAATACTATTTCTGGCTATTTAAGTGAACTTTTAAGTATCATGAGCTTTAATGGAGAATTAATTCAAAATGTCAGGTTTTAGTCTGAAACTGTCGGTTCTTGGCAAACTCATGGCCAAAGAATGACCAGACATGCCAAAGTTAGGCAAGCACAAAAATGAGGTTTATTGAGGAGAGAAAGATAGGATTATAGAGCAAGATACAGGTTTACAGAGCATGATACATACGCCACAGATGATGACCGGATGATTGTTGCAGCAGGGCAGGCAAAGGGAAGGGCAAAGAGAGCGAGCTTGGCCATGGTCTGCGTCCTATTTTATAGTGCCCAGATAGGGACCTTCCTTGTGGTTCAGAGTCACATGACCTGAGCCTTAACTATGCATGTGGCTTCTAGGTCACTTTTCAGACTTTATGATGCCCATGTGGCTTGGCCTGTGGGCTAGAGAGTCCTCTGCATTCTTTTGCAGCTGGCACACCAAGTTCTGATTGGCAGATTTGTAGGGTATTCCCTCCTCCCCAGGTATGGAGAATCAGGGTTGGGCAGGACCAAGATAGGGCAACAGCACCCACTTTTGTCCCTAAGAGACCCAGAATCCCTCACTATCTACCTAACAAAAATAAAGACACAAACTACAACAAAACAGACAATACCAATGCTGTCAAGTATGTGAAAAACAAAACTCATACACTGCTGATAAGAGTGTTAATTAGTATAACCACTTTGGGAAACCAGGCAGTATCTACTAAAGCTGAATATAAAACGCCCATGACCCATCATTGTGTACATGTGTTTGCCAAAAGACATGTACCAAAGTGTTCTTAGCAGCACTATTTATACTAGCCCTAAACTAGAAACTGCCCAGCAACAGTAGAATGAATGAGTATATTAAAGTATATCATACATGAACTCAGAGAGCAATGAGAACGAACAACTACACATGAGAATGCATCCCACAAACACGGTGTTGAAAGGACACAAGAAGTCAGTAAACACTGCATGTTTCCATTATATAGTCCAAAAAGAGGCAAAACAAGTTTGCACTGTTACAAGTTAGGATAGTGTTTACCTTTGGTGTGGGGGTGGGGTGGGTAGGGGATAGGAGGGGAAGATTGTTAGAGGGGAGGTAATATTCTGTTTCTAACATGGGGGGGCGGTATGTTCAGTGTGAAAATTCAGTGAGCTACACACTTAATGGTTGTCTACTTTTCTTTATATATCATACTTGAAGAAAAAAATACATATATAAATAAGCAAGTGACAATTTAGCCTGGCCTGTGGAATCAACTTTATGTATTGTACTGAAGAATACACATTTATTTAATGCGGTCCATCATTTGGAAGACAAGCTTGGATCATCATCATTCTTATTCAAGTCCAATTTTGGTGTAGTGGAGCTTGGGAATTGGATTTATAGGACGCAGTCCCACATGGGGAAATATTACGACCTCCCTGAGAGTCGATGTTAACTGGCAATCATAATGAGAACTCATTAGGTGCTCACAGACTTGCTGTAGAACAGACAGAATCACCATCCTCACGGAATTCAGAATTGGTCAGGATGGCCAATGTGCAAAATTAGAATGAAATGAAACTTCAGCAATACCCCAAATGGCAAAGAATTAAAAACTGCCTTTCGAAGTGAGAGTATGCCACAGAATCATACATCTCATGAAGGCGATATAGGAAAGCTATCCTTGCAATCAACAGAAGAGTTTGAGATGCTCACATTGCGTCTTAAGATTAACTTAGCAAAGCTGGCATAAGAAAACAAATGCCATAAAGAGTACCCCACCAAGAACATCGTGGTAATACTGGTGCATTATGGGACATATAGTTTCGGGCGCAGCGGGGCGTTCCCCAATCCTTAGGAATTGGCCAGGAAAAATGACTCCCTGGGAAGTGAGCCTGAGCTCAGAGCTCAGAACCTGCAGGGTGCCGGCAGGTGATGACTCGAGATCAGCCCCACACTCTCCTCGCGACCAGCCTCCGGGGCCGTTAGGGCTGGTAAGGAGGCGCGCCGCGATGGCGTCACTGTCCCGCGCCGCCGCCTTGGTTTCCCTGGCGACCGGCGTGAGCTGGACGCCCCTGGGAGGGAGATGCTGCCCAGGCTGCCGCGCCATCCCCTCCAGGCCCTGAAGCGCCGCAGTCAGGAACTGAAGCAACAGGTATGGTCAGGCTGTGCAGCAAGGGGCCTGGGCACAGCGAGGTGGCCTGGGCTCTGGGGCGAGAGAGAGGTGAAGCGTGGCTGCGCGCGCGGCGTGTTCCTCACCGCGACTCCACCCTAATCCTGGGAGCCTGCCCCCGACCGACTTATCTTCCCGAGTTGTAACGCTCCCCTACCCCGCAACATCCCAATACTAACCCCTCCTGATCCCAGCCCAACCCCCAGTCCCGGGCGAAACCTCCCAAAGGTCGGAAAGATCCTCTAAACGGCTCCTCCCGCACCGCCCTAACACCAACCTCCTGCTCCAACAGCTCGCTTAACTCACGTCATTGCTCAATCTAAACTTTTCTCAGTAACTATTTCCAGCCCAGCTCTTCGCCCAGCTCCACTCTTCCACTCTCCAAACCTCTTTCCTTTGAGCCTTCTTCCAGTGGAGACTGCTATTGCTTCCATGAACTCAAGTGAAATAGTTTTAATATGTAAGAAGAAAATTAAGATCCGACAAATGAGCAGAGGACGTGAACTAAAGAGTAAACATATAAGAAAAGTTAACTCCCAAGATAATCAAGTAATTGCAGAGTAGATAAACAATCATGACACTCAGTCCTGGAGAAGGTCTGATGAAACAAGCACTTAAATTCACTGCTCCAGTGTGTAAGGTATACCTTACGGCATTTCTGGAAAGCACCTTGACAAGATGTAGCAACTATGCATGCTCCTAGATTGGGTAATTCCATTTATAGGAGTCTGCTGTAGGTAATAATTAGAAATTGGGACAGAGATTGAACTTTAAAAGTATTCATCACGTTATTACTTAGAATAGAATAAACTGGATACAACTTGGTAAATAATGGGGAACGGATAACTTATGATGGGATATAATACTGTGATAAAAATTTTGTTAAAGAGATTTTAATGTGTTAGAGAAAATATTTGTGATAAAAATGTCAAGTTAGAAAAGGGATATAAAATGGAATATACAGTATTTCCATAAGCTTTAAAATATATAATATACATAGAAAAATATAGAAGGCAACATGCTAAAATAGTATCTCTGTGTGGTAGAATGTTGATTATTATGTTTTTCTTCATTTTTTATATTAAAATTTTTTTAATTCACTAAATGTATACTACTTTTAAAAATAAGAAATAAAAGGAGGCCAGGCGTGGTGGCTTACACCTGGAATCCTAGCACTCTGGGAGGCTGAGGTGGGAGGATAGCTCGAGGTCAGGAGTTCGAGACCAGCCTGAGCAAGAGCAAGACCCCATCTCTACTAAAAATAGAAAGAAATTAGCTGGACAGCTAAAAATATATAGAAAAAATTAGCCGGGCATGGTGACACATGCCTGTATTCCCAGCTACTCGGGAGGCTGAGGCAGAAGGATTGCTGAAGCCCAGGAGTTTGAGGTTGCTGTGAGCTAGGCTGATGCCACAGCACTCTAGCCTAGGCAACAGAGTGAGACTCTGTCTCTAAAAAAATAAAATAAAATAAGAAAAAAGGGCCATGTGCTGTGGCTCACAATTGTAATCCCAGCACTTTGGGAGGCCAAGTGGAGGATTGCTTGAGGTCAGGAGTTTGAGACCAGCCTGGGCAACATAGTGATATCCCATCTTTATAGAAAATAATAAAATTAGCTGGGCCTGGTGGTTGCGCCTGTAGTCCCAGCTGCTAGGGAGGCTGAGGCAGGAAAATAGCTTGAGCCCAAGAGTTCGAGGCAATGATTGTGAGGAGATAGAGCGAGACCTTGTCTCAAAAAAGGAAAAAAAGAAAAGAAAAAAGTAAATAGCAAATAATAGGTCATTCATCTATTTTATTTCACTTTATTAATTTTAACTTTTTAATGTGATCTATTACCAAATATTTTTCCACAAAATAAAATTATTTTATGATCTTTGGCAGATAAGAGATTTACTGATGCTCATATTCTGTCCAGCTTTAGACCCTTGTTTTAAAAGTAAGAAGGGTTTGGCAGATAAATATTTAAGTGACTCTGTATTGAAATCATAGTGATATAAAGAAAGTAAAATACTCTTCTGGTAGAAATGAAAATAAAATTTGATGGGGCAATGACTTATGCTGAGCTTTGGTAGACTCTTAATAAGATTCTTTATCTAATTTTAAATTTAGTGAGACATTAGGAGAACAGGAAAAGTCTTAGAAGTAAACTATAAAAATGATTATTAAAACAAACCACTACAAGGATTATCCAACCTGGAGAAAAATTAGCTCAGGAGCCTTTTGATACCTTGAGTACCTAGAATGGGCATTTTGATGGTATTAGCCCATTCTGCCCTGTCTCCACAGAGGACACCTGAAGCAAAAAATGGAACAGGTTTTCAATTTGATGTCCACGTAACAAGTAATCAGCAGCCCCTCTGGGTTATGCCTGTGACTGGCTCTGTCACTGGGTATGTGACTTTTGTAAATAATATTCAGATGGATGCCAAAAAGCAAGGGTAGAGAAGAAGCTAGTGAAATTTTATTTCTCTTTTTCCATCCACTTTATCTTCTCCACATAAACTGCAAAGAATAGATCAAAGAAGTGTGTCAAAGTTACCCATGGTGTTTGTAAAATGTTAATACTAAGTCAATGATCATTACACAGTCTCTTCATGTAACCAGATATCACACGTACCCCATAAATATATACAAAAATTATGTATCAATTTAAAAAAATTTTAAAAACTAAGTTAGTATAAAATTGTACATTCACTATAGTAGATACTACTCAATAATAAGAAGGAATAAACCAATGATACACACAACAATATGGAAGTATCTCCAAAATATGCTGTGTGGAAAGGTTACATAAGAGTACATATTCAGTGTACAACTATGATATATTAATATCAATTAAAAATACAAAAAAGCTATCCAAACTTTTAAAAGGAAAAAAGAGTACATACTTTATGAATCCATTTATATAAAAGTTCAAGAGCAAGAAAACCTAATTTGTGGTAGAAAAAAATCAAAACAGATTTGTCTCTGGAGGAATGGGGTAGGGATTTATTGGAAAGGGCATGAGGGAACATTCTAGGGTGATGGCAATTTTCTATATGTTGATAGGGATCTGGGTTACTCAGGTGTATGCTTTTGTGAAAACTCAACAAATGTACACTTCAGGTTTGGGCATTTTACTGTACATAAATTTTACAACAAATATTGAACTCTAGTTAGCAACACCCATAGTACATTGGGGGAAATGTGTATTGATGACTGCAATTTACTTTGAAATGCATAAAAAATAAGATGGATTGATGGATAGTTCAAATAAGTATAGTAAAATGTTAATGGTGGAATCTAGATAATGGGTATATGAGTATTCACTGTAAAAATCTTTCATCTTTGATGTTTGTTTAAAAGTGTTCATTAGAAAATATTTGAAAAAGAAGTAAAATTTTCTTTCCTAAGCCAATGTGGTATTTAACAATGTAATATTTTAAACTGTCTCCATTTGTTGTAGGTTGATAGTTTGCTTTCTGAAAGCCAACTGAAAGGAGCTCTAGAACCCAATAAAAGGCGAGATATTTACCAAAGGTAAAATATCCTAAGTTGTATAAGCTTTCCAGGAACTGCACTTATATTTCAATGAATATCATTTAAGGCATAGAAGTTGTTTGAGGCTGGCATTCTTTCCTTTCTTTCCTTTCTTCCTTCCTTTTTCTTTTTATTAATACTATTTCCAAGAAGACAATGTAATACTGGAATGGGAGATAGTATTGAGGTTAACAGTGGATTACATTTTCTAAAATGTACTTAGAAATATTTCTTACAGTTATCCATATCTATCAGGCCTAAATATTGTAATGATAAGATTAAATAAGGAATTGTAAATGTTAAGAGGGAAGACAACTTACATTCATTTTGTATTCTCTATGTGCCAAGCATTGTGCTCTGTACTCTATAAACTTTTACTTAATCTTCACAATAACACTGTGAAACACTTATTAACACAGATGAGAAAATTAAGTTACACAGTGATTAGTTAATGTCTAACATTACTTTGCCATAAGACAAAGCAGGAAGACAATAAAAGTGTTTTAAGTCAGCTGAAAAATGCAGAATTCAGTCAAGCAAGGGGAGGCACTTAAAAGCAATCTCAGAGGAGGCACAGGCTTTGGACCTTTAGAATCAGATGGAAGAATTACTTAGTGATGTGACTTGAATCTAGAAAGACCCAATCTAAACACTCTAAACCTGATAGTTGAGGGCTTGTTGCTGTTGTGACAGCAGCTATAAAAACTGCTTAGTGTGAACATCATAATGTAGGCAGAATAACCCTAGGCCCTTGCCTCAGATCCTGTACCTGGTCAGAAATCTGTCTAGAAGCAATTGGTCCTTGCTTGGAATGATGACTTTAAGTTCCTTGAGATAACAAAACTGTTCTCTAGGTGGGTGTTTTTTGTTTTGTTTTTCCTTTTTTTTTTTTTTTTTTGGATCCCTGGGAGAGTTTAAAATTAAATAGACATGATGAACTAAATTGAATTAAGCTAGTAATACATTTTAGGACATCATTAAGAATCTATGTGTTTGAGATATTTAAAGAGTTTATAACATTCAAAAGAACATGAGATTCATTCCATTAGTTTAAACAATTCATTAGAATTGTTTGGAAAAATTTTACTTAAGTCAACTATTCAAAATGCTTAAAAACAAAATAAAATATAAATGACTTTTAAAATGTCAAATGGAATTTAATTTACAATTATTAGTAGGATGGGTTGTTTAAGGAATTTAGTTCAAGTTGAATTAATCAACAATAATGAAAGAAAAGTGAAACTGATTGTACTTGCTTTACTAGATTTAAAAACAGAATAAGATTTATAGGATAAATTTGATGTTCCAGGGAAAACTAGGTTGTTATGTTTTATTTTAATAGACTAATAATTATTTTTAAGTCCAAGTAACCATAAATAGTCTTCTCTGTGCATAAAAAGATCCCTTCACTGTCATTTAACAACTCATGTTGATATTTGCATGTCTGAAAATATCATTTTGCCCTGATTAATAGTTAGCTGGGTATAGAATTTAAAATAATTTCTACTTAAACCTTTTAAGACAGTGTTCTGTTTTCTTTGTATGCAGTGATGCTGATAAGTCTGATTATCAATTCTGGACTTTTCAGCCTTAGTGTTTTAAAACGTCATCACAGTATATTTAGGTGTCATTTTTATCTGTTTAATACTCAGTGGGTCTTTTCAGTTTGAAAAATCCTGTCTCTCATGAGCTCTGGGAGGTTTTATTCTACAAAAAGATAATTTCTGTATTTCCATTTGTCTGTTTCTTCCTGAAACACCTTATAGTTGCTCTACTATTGGCTAGTTATGTGAACTTGGACACTTTTTAGAACTTTACTTTCAACTGGAGTGAGGGTTGTTAGGAGGCTTAAAATGAAGTGATGCTTGTAAACTGCTTAACATTATGGTTGGCACACAATAATTTTAGCTGTTATTATCATTAGTTGGGTCTCTGTGGCTAGTTCCTAGGTTTATGGAATTTTAGAGCTGGAGAAGCATTTTAAAGGCCAGTGTTCTTCCTTATTTTAGAGATAGGAAACATGCCCAGAGTCACTGAAGGTTTCTGAGCCTTGGTTATCATGTCTGTGTACCTGCCAGCTTGGCTGTGAAGATCATCTGAGCTAAGGGGTGGGGAAGCATTTACATGTGAATTTTTTTAACATTGCTCACTCAATAGCTAATTGCCTTGCCTACTCAAAAACTGTGAATGATTTTCCAAAATAGCTTTCTGGTTCTGACGATGGAAAAATCAATATATTTTCTTTCTTTTTGAAAAAATTTAGATGTATCCAGTTAAAACAGGCAATAGATGAAAATAAAAACGCTCTTCAAAAATTAAACAAAGTAAGTATTATGGTTAATCATATTATTTAAAAAAATCTTTTTATACAAGTATTTTCATTAAGTGGAAATTAATTCAAGTTGGTAAGTTCCTGGGTTTGCATTAGTGATAAAGTCTATTCACAGTCAGTGCTGACTTGCCCAACAGGCTTGCTAAATTTGTGCTTCAGAGCAAAAATGCCAGGGCTCTAAATACTGAGAAAGTTCAGTTTTGATGAACTCATCCACTATTGAGGACTCAAACAATCCTGGAAGGAGCTAGTTTTACTTTTACACTTTGTAAGTTTTATGTTTTACAGTTTAGAATTGTTTTAAAATTCATTGTGGGGAAGAATACATAATCTGACCCTGAGGGTAAGTGGTAAAGAAGCCTCCTGTATCATACACAGGACAGCTTTGATATCAGTGACTCTGCAGAAATAGGAGGAAAGACAATGTACCCTCGACAATCCCTTCAGGTTCTTTTTTTTTTCCCCCTCATGATCCTGGCCTTCACCTAGGTGTCCAGGGCCCAAGAGCCATGGAGCATTTAAAGTGGAAGACACTTGAAAGTCAGCTCCCTGCCCATGTATTAATCCTCTTTACTGCATCTGAGACACATGGTCATTAAGCATCTCTTCTGAATTTCTCCAGTGACACAAGACTTTTCAACTTAGTGGGCAGACCGACCCTACGTTTGAAAACCTGATTATTCCTGTTTTACTAATGAAACTGAGGTTCTCAGTGATGAACAACCATATCTCTCTTGTCAATAAGTGGCAAAAGGTGGGATTGGCACCTGTCTTCTTGTCTCTAAAGCCAATATCCTGTTAGAAACTATCCCTTACTGTCTATGGAAGGTCTCCAATACTTAACAAGAAAACAAAACAACTAGTATAATTTTATTTTTTACTTGGTTTGCATTCTAATTCAGTAGTCTATATTTCCTTTAAATCTTATTTCCCTATGGTAAGTATAATCTCACAATGACATTTACTTGGTCTTTTAGCACTTATTAGAATTTTTGTTGTTATTCTTTTAAAATAAATATAATAGGAAACTGAAATTAATTTTTCAGTGAAATAGATCTATATTCTGTCATAGGCTGATGAACTTGCACCTGTTGGGAACTATAATGAGAGAAAAAAAGAGGAACATAATCTTTTGGAAAAGCTTACCCACCAGCTACAGGAACTTGCTGTCACCATAAGTAAAGAGGATACAACTGAGTATGCTTCCTTTCTTCCTTTCTTTTTTTCTTTTTTAAAAGATACTATGTCACCAATGGTTTTAATGTTTTGCCTCAAAATAAGGACATATAACAGCATAGATATAAACAAATGACACTAATAGTATAATCTGTCAACATTTATTTATTGTGTCTAATACAATGTGTTCAACCCCATGAAAGATGTAAAGAAGTGTAAGCGGTAGTTTCTGCCCGCAGGTAATTTATAATTTAGTTGGGAAAACAAAACAGAGATCTGAAAAGCTAAATAAACAAATGTTAGAAAATAGGGATGATTCCTTTAATGTCAGTGTTGATAGGTAAAAGGACAATGATTTGGATTACCTACTTGTATAGTTCCCCCTTTGATAAATATTCTTTAAAGATTTGAAGCAGAAACATGCATTGTTTTTTCTGTTGGAGTGAATGCTAATAATAGCTTCTGAAAATTACAAAGAAGACTTGCCGATACAGATTGAGTATCCTTTATCCAAAATGCTTGGAACCAGAATGTTTTGGATTTTGGATTTTTTCACATTTTGGAATATTTGCATTATATTCACTGGTTGAGCATCCCAAATCCAAAAACCTGAAATTCAAAATGCTCCAATGAGCATTTCCTTTAACCATCATGTGGTGCTCAAAAGTTTTGCATTTTTGGAGCACTACGGAGCATTTCAGGTTTTTGATTTTTGGATTAGGTATACTCACCTTGTATGAACAAATCCAATTTATGGAAAGCAAAAGAAAAAAGTTAATTATTCAGAGTCTTAAAATATTCTTCCCCAAATTTTATACTGTAAAAGAACGCTTAAAGGATGTAGATGCAAGGATTCTGAAATGTCTACTGATTTCCAGTATTGAGAATGACAGAGTAGCTGGTATTGGACTTACTGTGCCATCATAAGTAACTATAAAGTCTGGACAAAATATACAAAACAGCTGTTGAACAACACTGCATATCAACCAAGCAGGGCTGATATTCTTGATAAAGGGAGACACATGAAGCGAGTCCTACATTCACACAGACTTTCTCCCTGGGGATAAATTATGGGCTATGATATAGGAAAGTGGATCCTAAGCAGGGAACAGCAGTCTTCCTGGACTGAAGAGTCAGAGATCACACTTTGAAGCTGCTAGGTCCACTGGGACTTGTGGAGCAAGGCGCCATAGAGAGAAGGAAGTTGCAGAGAGATAACTCCAGAAATTTGAAGGGTCTCCGAAAATATATAGGGCGTGATTCTGGAAGGCATGGCTGAAAGTGCTTGCTGGGAGACTGAGAGCCTCACAGATTCTGGATGTCACACAGTCCTGGAAAAACACTGGAGTTTGTACCTAGCTAGAATAAGGAGACCTTGGGGAGTGCTTCAGGCATTTAGTGGAAATCATAGAAGGCCCATGCCCTAGGATTAAAGAAAACACCCGAGAGTAATGACAATGATCTAGGAATAAAGACAAAACTGAAGTAGAACTTTTCCAACAAAGCCTGAAAGCAGACCTAAACAGGAACAAGATAATTTAACTGTGTAACATAAAAAAATTCAAAACTTTTTAGAGGAAAGTAACATAATCCAAAGTCTCTAAATCTGTAGAATGATGTGTCCATCACAATATCCTGTAATTTAAAAAATTATTAGAAATGGAAAAAAGGCCCCAATGTACTTGGCCACCGAGGCAAGATGGTGGATTACAACATGTAGGACCACATAAAGGTGTCTGACAATGAGGATAAGATGCACTCCAACACTGACACTGCCAGCCTCTTCTGCTGCCAGCACCAGGCCCAGGTGGAGCATATGGAGCAGTTCCACAAGGAGAAGGAGGAACTGGACAGGGGCTGCCGCGAGTGCAAGCATAAGGTGGCCGAGCACCAGCAGAAGACAAGGCCACAAGGCAGAGCTGGAATGGCAACAGGCCGAGGCGCAGCAGCAACGGCAGAAGGAGGAGCAGAGCTGCGAGCAGAAGCTGGAGGACATGGACAAGGAGCAGATCATGCCCTGGAATGTGGACACGCTCAGCAAAGATGGCTGCAGCAAGAGCATGATCAATACAAACCAAAGCCTGAGAAGGCAGAGGAGGCCTCAGAGGAGGTGAGGGAGCAGAAATACAAGACGTTTGTGAAAAAGTACGAGAAACAGATGAAACACTTTGACATGCTCTGCCACTGGGACAACAGCCAAAAGTACCTGTCAGACAATGGCCACCTAGCATATGAGATAGCCAATTCCCTGGACATCTGGTGCACTGGCCTAGAGGTGGAGTAGAAATGTGTGTGCACTCATGGAGCAGGTGGCCCACCAGACTGTGGGCACGCAGTTCATCCTGGAGCTGGCCAAGAGCCTGAAGGTGGCCCCCCCATGCCTGCTTCCCGCAGTTCTTCCCTAAGATCCAGCTGGCTGACTGCCGGTACATAGAGGGCTTCAATGATGAAGTGGATGCCTTCATGGAGCGAGTGCGGGGCCACGCCGGGCTGCGAATGGAGAAGGCCATGAAGGAGTACAAAGAGGAAGAGAGCAAGAAGCTGCTGGACTCCGGCAGCCTGGGCCCAGTCGAGGTCAACGTGTCCCTCCCTGAGGAACTCCAGAAGTGCTCCAATGTGAAGGACGTACAGATGCTCCAAGATGCCATCAGCTAGATGGGCCCCACCGATGCGAAGTACCACATGCAGTGCTGCATCGACTCCGACCTCTGGGTCCCCAGCTGCAAGTCCAGCAAGGCCAAGGAGGAGGAGGAGGTGGTACCGGAAACCCGCTTCTGGAAGCCATCCCCACACCAGGTGAAGGATATCAGTGCGTAAACCGTCTTAGCTGCCACCGCCACCTGCCTGAGGCCCTTGTGCTCCCCTTTTCAGAAAACAAAAATAAACACCATCTCCCCAGCTCCTGGCTTCCTCCACTTTTGCTGCTCCCCCTAGCCCAGGGGGCCTGCTCAGTCCCTCTTCCTCTGCCCCTGCTCCCCAGCATTCATCCAAGTCTCTTATTTTGAGTGAAGGGGCTTCACTGCCTGCAGCCCCCGCCTCTGCCCCCCATCAGCATTATGCCAACGCCAGGGGTCAAGGGAGGGGCAGAAGTCACCAGGCTGGTCCATGAGGTGGGGGGTGGAGGGTGAGGGTAGGGTCCCCAGCCGAGGGGCCTACTCTGGTCACTGTGGGCTCTGTTTTCACTGTTCATCTGCTGTCTGAGTCTTCTATTTGGTGAGCAGCAATGATCTTCCAATAAAGGATTTCAGATGTAAAAAAATAACTAAAAAATTTAAAAAAAAAAAAAAGCCAGAAATGTGAAAAAGCAGGGGAAATACATGATTGATAAGCCATAAGACAGTCAATAAAAGAGCCAGATCTGATCCAGATAGTGGAGTTAGCTGACAAGGACTTCTGAATAATATGACTAATATGTTAAGGAAAATAGGAGAAAAGATGGATGAAATGGGGAAAAAAAGGTGAAATATTTTAAGAGAATTCAAATGTAGAAAAATAATCAAATAAAGATTCTTTAACTGAAAAATATATTTGATGAAATAATGGCTGAGAACTTCCAAAATCTGATTGAATCTATAGATTTGAAAAGCTGGCAAATGTCTTATAATCAAGAGAAAAAAATAATCAGAACCTCAGAAATATGAGAATTAGGAAATAAATATAAAATAACAATTTTTAATGTTAAAGAATTTACAGGAAAAGATGGACAGATTGGATGAATAGAGAGGAATCTTAGAGAAATGGAAACTAATAAAGAGAAAAATGAAACTTCTGGGACTAAAAAATAAAATATGTGAAATTTTAAAAATTATTGGATGGTTTAACAGAAGACTGGATATAACAGAAGAAGGTATCAGTGAACCCAAAGACAGACTGAAAATTTTTCAAATGGATATACAAAAAGGAAAAAAGAATGCAAAGAACACAACAGAATGTAAGAGAGATGTGGGACATGGCTAAAAGTTACCACATACCTGTAACTGAAGTCTTAGAAGGAGAGGAAAGAAAGAATAGAACCCAAGAAATATTTAAAGAGATAATGACTGAAAACATTTAAAATTGAAATTTTAAAGAGATATCTATCAATCTACTGATCCAAGAATCTCAGGGAACCCCAAACAGAATAAATACAAAGAAAACCACACACAGATACATCATAGTCAAACTGCTGAAAACCAAAGATAAATAGAAAATCGTAAAGCAGTCAGGGAGAAAAAGGAAACATTATGTACAGAGAGCTGACATAATTACAGTTGATGTCTTATTAGAAAAAATACAGGGCAGAAGACAATGCAGTAACATCCTGAAAATGTTAGAGGAAAAAAAAATTCAACCAGAATTCTGTATCCAGCAAAAGTAGCATAAGTATCAAAAATTAAAGTGAAATAAAAACATTTCCAAACAAACAGAAGCTGAGGAAAATTTGTCAGCCAATCTGCAGTATAAGAAATGCTAGACCGGGCGCGGTGGCTCATGCCTGTAATCCTAGCACTCTGGGAGGCCGAGGCAGGCGGATCATTTGAGCTCAGGAGTTTGAGCTCAGCCTGAGCAAGAGCGAGGCCCCATCTCCACTGAAAAAAAAAAAATTAGAAAGAAATTAGCTGGACAACTTAAAATGTATAGAAAAAATTAGCTTGGCATGGTGGCACATACCTGTATTCCCAGCTACTTGGGAGGGTGAGGCAGGAAGATCCCCTGAGCCCAGGAGTTTGAGGTTGCTGTGAGCTAGGCTGATGCCACTGCACTCTACCAGGGCAACAGAGTGAGACTCTGTCTCAAAAAAAAAAAAAAAAAAAGAAAGAAAGAAAGAAATGCTAAAGGAAGTTCTTTAGGCTAGAAGGAATAACCCCACATGGAAACTTCTCTGCAAGAAGAAGTGAACAACACTGGTATGTGAGGATATATAAAAGCCTATTTTTTAAAATTTTCTACATGTCTTTTAAAAAGACACTTGATTGTGTAAAGCAAAAGATACATTTGGGGATTTATAATATATAGTTGATTCTCATTATTTGCAGTAGTTATGTTCTGTAAAGTTGTCACAAACATTGGATTATTGAATACTAACCATTGCTCTAGGGAAAATACAGACTTAGGTTCCTATAAGCCTCTGGTCATAATGTTTTCATCAGTTGAGTAGTACACAACTTTGTTTTATGGGTATTTCTGTTTAAAGACACCTTATATAATATGTATTATTGCTTAATAGACATTGAACTCTCAGCCAATGGTACTATAATTCATTTATGAACAAGTCTTATCTAACACATGTATTTTCTCCGTAAAGCCCATCACAACATTCTTGTGCTTAGGAACACTACACAGCACTTCAGCATTATGTTTGCGAGCCATCTGAAACAGCAGAATCCCCAACAAAAAGCACAAAAGTACAGAAATTGTAAACTAAATACACTGCAAAAAGGACACTTGTTTACTGTATGAGAGCTGAAAAGAAAGGCAGAATGTCACCATATTCACCTTCAGTTGAGAATGTGTACATCAGGCAGCTCAAATTTTTCATTGTTTTGTGCATATCCACAAATGACCACAAAAGCATTGCAAGTATTAATTAGGGAGTTGCAAGTAAATTTTAGTGAGCAGATGAATTCACAAATACAGAATCTGCAAACAATGAGCATTGACCATATGTAGAAGTAAAATATGTGACAATAGTACAAAGGGCTGACTGGGTAAATGGAATTATATTATCTTAAAATTCTTTTATTTTAGGTGAAATGTTACATAGATTTAAATTAGACTGTGGTAAGTTAGGGATGCATATTGGAATACCTAGAACAATCACTAACAAAATAATACAAAGAAGTATAGCCAGTAAAATGGAGTACTCAAAATGACTTAATTAACCCATAAAAAGGCAAAAAAAGGGGAAACAAAATAACAGATGAGACAAATAGAAACTTAATAGCAACATGGTTTGAATGCAGCCATTTGGATAGTTACATTAAATGTAAATGGAATAACACTCCAATTGAAAGAAAGAGATTGTCAGATTGGATTTTTTAAAAGCCCAAATATGTACTGTTTAGAAAAAGTACACTTTAGTATAAAATTGTAGACAGGTTGAAAGTAAAAGACTGGAAAAAGGCCTTCCATACAATTATAAATAAGACAAAAATGGTGCAGTTATATTAATATTAGATATTTAAGGCCAGAAGTAATTTACTATATAAGGAAGGAAATTTCATAATGCTAAAAGGGTCATTTCAGTAGGAAAAAAATCATCCTAAATGTTTTTGCATCTAATAACATAGGTTCAGATGTATAAGCAAAAGTTGCCAGAACTAAAGGAGAGCTAAATAATCCATAATCCTTAATCACTTAGACCTAATACATATACAGTCATGCATTGCTTAATGATGGGGATACATCCTGAGAAATTCTTTAGGTGATTTCATCCTTGTACGAACATCACAGAGTATACCTACACATACCTAGATGGTATAGCCTACTACACACCTAGGATATGTGGTATAGCAAACCTATAGAGCATGTTACGGTACTGAATGCTATAGGCAACTGTAACACAATGGTGTAAGTATGTGTGTACCTAAACATAGAAAAAGTACAGTAAAAATATGGTATTATAATCTTATGGGACCACCATTATATATGTTGCTGTCATTGACTAATACATCATTATGTGACTCATGAATGTGGTATATATGTAGAAGACTGCAGTCAATTACATAATACACATTCTTTTCAAGTGCCATGTAACATTAACCAAAATGAACCACATTGGACCATAAACAATTTTCAACCAGTCTTAAAGGACTGAAATCATGTAGTATATATTCTTTGATGACTTGGAATTACATTAAAACTCAATGACAGAAAAATAGGGAGAAATCACTAAATGTTTGGAAATTGTCTCACACTTCTATATTACCCATAGGCCAGAGAAAATATTATAATAGCAATTAGAAAATATTTTGAATGATAATAAATTGTGACTATGGGTTGCAGCCAAAGTAGTGCTTAGAGGGAAATTTATAGCTTTAAATGCATAGTTTGAAAAAAACTGAAAATCAATTATTGACATTTTCCACTCCTTCCTCACACTCAGTTTCTCCAGTCACATATTGTTAGCTAGGTGATAGAAACTATCAGCTGGATAATACTTCCCCTTATTTCTTTTATTTGCCAACTCCAAATATGGGACAGTTCTGTATATAGAAGTTATACTTGGTCGGTTCTTGTATGTTATTTCCAGTGATTCTAATCACAGAAATGTTTTCATCAGAGTTGGGGCACTTTCTGAAAGAGAGGAATGTGACCAGTCTGTTGAGGAAGATGAAGAAGAAAGTGAAACTGAAGAAAGTGAAGAAAGTGGGGAGGAAGATTCAGAAGAGGAAGAGGAAGAGAAGCAGGAAAGTGAATCTCACAAACAGGCAACAAATAAAGAATACATTTCAATTGGAGATTTTACTGCTCAGCAAGCTGGAGACCTTACATTTAAGGTAGGTAGGCTAAGACTGGAAACTAATCTAAGGATAAATGTGCATACCTAAGAGAATAAGAAAACTCTTCCTGTACATCTGTATTCCATATTCCTGAAATCAAGTTTTGTGAGATTCCATCTTTTTAAATAAAATAAGTAATTATGATTTACAAGCAGTAGTAATATGAGATTCTGTTATTAAAGTTAGCTCTTCTAAATGTATTTGAAAGTAGCTTTAATGTTGGTAAATTCCTCATTTCAGGGTAAAATTTTATAATTCCTTTTTGAATGTCCTATGTATAAATTTATTCAGGTGAGTTAGGCAATGTATAATACATAGATGGAGATAGAAGGGAATACTTTCTGCTGTTATGCAGCAGATCTTTGCATTAACTTGGATGTGAAAGGGCCTTGCACGCATGCTAGCTTGGCCTGGGCATAAATAAATGGCAGGTGGGATGAAGGAACAAAGTTGTGGTTTTTAAATGGATTTGAGACTGTGCTTTCTGCTAGAGAAATGAACAAAGAAATTTTAATGAATATATGAATCTCAATCCTTATATTTATTAAAACTTCAAAGTTTAGTAATGGATTAATGATAAAATACACAAAAATATTATACAACTAGTTATATGGTTTAATTTATAGATTTTCTTTTCAAATTTCCTGGAAAATGCCAGCAATATTAGACAATAATGTGTATTTTAAGAAAATCTTTGCTTTTGAATGTCCTTAGCAGTGGAAATTATTTGTTCTTAAAAATGGATTATATTTTTATAAATGGTTCAGTGTTATTCAAAATATATCTGGTGAGTTAGGTGGGTAATTAATTATATCCAGTAAATACTGTTTTTGCTTCAAAATAGGATTTAACTTTAATCGAATTGATTTTCTTTGGGAATTTATATGCTGCTCTGAAAGATATCTTTCCAGATAGATTAAAAAATTCAAAAATGTTGTACACAGTAATCAAATTGCTGGGATAAGTATGGGGCCCTAAAAATGATTGTGAAAAATGATTTCCATTTGAATATATGGTTCCAATATATATTAGGTAAACAAAAACAATGATTCATTATAGTCACATTTAGGGTCACAGGTTTAGGGTTAGGGTGGCAGGGAATCTTTTGATAAAAATTAGGATAAATAGTGGATTATGAAAAGACTATACCTTTTTTCCAGCATATATTTTGAAGCATTAACAATGAAATATACTCATGATTACTGAATTTAAAAAAATTTTTTTTTACTTTTTGTTTTGTTTTAAGAAAGGGGAAATTCTCCTTATAATTGAAAAAAACCCTGATGGTTGGTGGATAGCTAAAGATGCCAAAGGAAATGAAGGTCTTGTTCCCAGAACCTATCTGGAGGTTAGTTTGTTGTTTATGCTTTCCTTTTCTTTCAAAACTTTTTTTTCATTATTTTTTATTTGTTATATAGTTTATTTTTTATTTTTCTATTTATTTATTTTTAACATAAATTTTATTGTGTGTATTTGAGGTATGAAACATGATGTTATGGGACTCATATAGATAGTACAGTGGTTACTATGGGTGAAGCAAATTAACATATTCATCATCTCACATGGCATTTTTATATGACAAGAGCATCTAAAATCTACTCACTTAGCCAAAATCCTGGATACAATATAATATTATTAACTGTATTCCTCATGTCATACACTAGATCTCTAGGCTTGTTCATCCTACATGTCTGCTACTTTATCCTTTCACCTACATCTCCTCATTTCCTCCCTTCTCCCTAGCCCCTGATAACCATTATTTTATTCTCTCTGTCTCTATATTTGACTTTTTTTTTTACATTCCCCATGCAAGTGAGATTATGTTAATACCCTACTTTTCTTTCTGTGTCTGGCTTATTTCACTTAGTATAATGTCCTCCAGATTCACCCATACTATGGCAAATGGCAGGATCTTCTTTTTTACAGCTGATAATATTCCATTGTATGTATATATCCCATAGTTTCCTTATTCATTCATCTGTCCACAGACACTCAGGTTGTTTTCGTTTCATATCTTGGCCATTGTGAATAATGCTGCAATGAACATGGGAGTGCAGATATCTTTATGAGGTGGTGATGATTTCATTTACTTCGGTTATATACCAGACGAGGGATTGCTAGGTCATATGGTAGTTCTATTTTTAATTTCTTTAGGAACTTTCATACCGTTTTCCATAATGGTTGTACCTTGTAATATACTCTATATACAATTTGCTGTAGTCTTTGATCAACTGACTAGTGAATAATTTGAGATACAGACTTTGCTTTAATTTTAGAGGGGCGGGGCATGGAAAAAACATTGTGTATTGATGGTCCTGGGGGCCTGTGAAGTACTCTTATGCATGTGAGCCCTAGGAGAGGTTGTCTCACAGTGAAGATGCTTTGTGGGTTAATGCTGGTCATAACAACTAATAGGTGTCTGTTGTTTATTGTAAAATATAACCACAGTTAACTTTGTGTTAGCTTCCACAAACATATGACTCTCTTCCTAAAATGTGAACATACTATACATGCAAATTTGTAGTCTATTTTTTCTTATTTTATGATATAAGTATGGTTATTTTCTGTACCAAGAAATGTAGATATCTGTCTGGATCAGCACTGTGCAATAGAAATATAATACAAACCATACATGCAATTTAAAATTTTCCTGTAACCACATTGAGAGGTCTTTTTTCTGATACCACTTCTGACACCAAGTGCATAGTTTTGCTCTGACACCAAATAGGTGTCATTTTCCACATCAGTTCTCGAACACCAGCCAGGTATACAACAGTTCAATTCAATTCTGACACTAACTCCTGGAGTTAGCACAGACCCCAAAAGTTAAAGTGCAATCTCACAAGACTGCCCCCACTTCAGATGCTAGTCACAAGTGCCACTAGTACTTCTGACTGGCTACAAATTCAGGAATTTCTACCAACCCTCCTCAGGGGTTCAGTAATTCACTAGGATAACTCACAGAACTCAGGAAAACACTTTACTTGCATTTACCAATTTATTATAAAGGATACAACTCAGGAACAGCCAAATGGAAGAGAAAAATAAGGCCAGGTATTGGTGGGGGGTGGCTTGCATGCTCTTTCTGGGCATGCCACCTTCTTAGCACTTCGATGTATTTACCAACCTAGAAGCTCTCCAAACCCCATCATTTAGGGGTTTTATGGAGGTTTTATTATTGCATTAACTAAATAATTGGCCATTGGTGATTAACTGAATCTCCAGGTCCTCTCCCATACCCAAAGGTTGGAAGGTGGGGCTGAAAGTTCCAACCTCTAATCCCAAGGTTGGTTCTTCTGGCAACCAGTCCCCTTCCTGAAGCTATCTAGGGGCCCACCTGGACTTGCCTCATTAGCATAAACTCTGGAGTGGTTGAAGGGGAGTCGTTATGAATAAGAAAACACACTCCTATCACTCAGGAAATTCCAAGGGGTTAGGAGCTCTGTGCCAGAAACCAGGGACAATAAAATTTTTATTATACATTTTATAAAAAAGTAGAAAGAAACAGGTAGAATTATTTTTAATAATACATTTATATTATCCAATCTATCAAAAATATCATTTCAACATATAATCAGTATTTTAAAATATTGAGCAGTTTTACTTTCTTTTTTTATATTAAGTTCAAAATCCAATGTGTATTTTACATTTACAGCGCATCTCAATTTGGACTAATTTTAAGAGCTCACTAGCCATATGAGGCAAAGGGCTACTGTATTGCACACGAGAGCTCTAGATTCCAGTTTCATTTAGATGGACGTTTGGCTAGTTTCCAACCTATGATTACTGTCAATTATGTTGCAAAGAAGATAGGATTAGCTTCCCCTATGAGTTACAGAAGATCCTAAAAAAAGTGACTTAAATAAGGTAAAAGCACATTTCTCTCAAGCATGGAAGAAGTGTGGAGAAAGACAATTGAGGATTGGGCAAGGCCCTATCTAATATTTCACTCTGTAGTTAGATGTGAAGCTTCCGGTCCTAGAGTTACCTCTTTAGTTTTAAGTTGGCTACTAGATCTACTTAATGATTCTAAGCCCCAAAAAGGGAAAGGGGAAGAAGGAATCAAAAGACATGAGCTGCTACCTTTTTACGAAGATTTCCTGGAAGTTACAGAAGAAACTTTTAATTATAGCCTATTGACCAGCATTTAGTTCCCTGGCAACACCTAGCTGCAAGGAAGACTTGGAATATGTAGTCTTTTAGCTGGCTTATTGCTAAAACCAGGAATCTTGTTAGAAAAGAAGAGGTGGAGAATAGGTTGTAGCCAATCAGCAACCTCTCTTGTGATCAATCTGCACATATATCTTTGTAGACCTGCCAATTATTCCCCTTAGATAAATTCCTAGATGTCCATCACTGGTTGAAAGGGTTTACATCTTTATATTCTGATTTACCAGTCTGCCCCTTAGAAAAGTTATGCCAAGTTATACTCCTACCCCAAACATCTGGGAGTGCTTGCTTCCCCACATATTTGCCAATGATGGCTCTTATCAATTTTTTAATATTTTGCCAACACAACCAGCAAAAAAAGTGTCATTATTTTTATTTGCATTTATTGTATTCCTAATGAGGTTGAGCAGCATTTCATATGTTTTATGACCATTTTTGTCATCTTTGTGAATTACCTTTTCAGTTCTTTTGGCCATTTTTTTAAAGGGATTTTAAAAAATCTTTTTCTTAATGATTTATAAGAATTTTCATAATACTTTAATAATAAAGATAATAACCCTTAGAAATTTATGTTAGATATTTTCTTTGTTGACTTTCAGCCATGTTTATTTTTAATGTAGCTAAATCTGTCAATGTTTCCACTTGCAATTTTTGATTATCCTATCATAATTGGAAAGGGCTTTCCCCATCTCAAGATTATTTTCTTCTAATGCTTTTATATTTCTATTATTTCTATCTTTACTTCTTTTTTCGTTTGAAAAAATTCTCCATTTGGAATTTATTTTTGATTAGTCCTACTATCTCAATTCTTGTAATTTTTTCAAATAGTGAAGTTACCAACCATGTGTTGAAAATTTTTCCCCACTGATTTTTAAGCCCATCATATACTAAATTCCTATCTATGCTTGAGTCTTTTTGAAATTACCGATTAATTTTTGTATTAGTTAAAAAGCATATATTTCAATGATTTTTCAGCTGTATAATAAAGAAGAAGGAGGCCAAGAGTCAAGTGAAGAGGGCACTGAAGAAGATGTTGAGGTAGTGGATGAAACAGCAGATGGAGCAGAAGTTAAGCAAAGGTACAGAGGTGTGACAGGATGTCAACATAGGTGTAGGAAACTATTTTTTTTCTATTATAAATAATTCAAGAATTTCTTAAAATGGAGACAGCTTGTACCTTGAGAGCTTTTCATGTTGTTTGCTTAAATATCATTCTTACTTTAATTTTGTAATTATTTTTAGTGTATTTAGTTCCATATTGGTTTCATCTAAAGACTATTAGATTTTCAAAACTTACTGACAATTACATACATGTTCTTTGATAAATGAAGCTCCCTAATTGAGTGAATGGGTATAACTTATCCCTGCACTCACCTTGCTATTTTGTCTCCCTAGAACTGATTCCCATTGGAGTGCTGTTCAAAAAGCTATCTCAGAGGTTGGTATCTTCTTTCTTACTAATTATGTCTTGTTTTGTTACCTAATAGTTTTGATTGAGTTCAGATGTGGAACCAGATATAGACTATGGAAGATAGCAATGGATCTTAAACAGGGCATGGAATGTACATAGCAGAAGACATATATTTCTGGTTTAGTAAGCCTGTGCTCCAAATAACATTTCTCATTAGATCTTTTATACAGAAAGAGTAGATAATCTCACTCGTGTATGATTTGAGGGCTTAGAAACATTGTCATTGATCCTACCTGAAATTTTTATCATTTCAGCTAAGACTGATACTAAATTTCAGTTACTATTTGAAAAATTCTGAGAAGCCCCCCCAAAATAAGAAATTATCTATAATCTTATAATTTAAAAAAATTACATAGCATAGCAAATTTCATTATGTAAAATGAAAATTCTCTCCTTCACCCCCATAAGTAATCACCATTAGCAGTTTAGAAAGTATCCTTCCCTACTGACATTTGGCTCTGAGAAAATAAAACAAAGAAAAATAAATAAAATAAATAAAAAAAAAATAAAAAAAAAAAGAAAGTATCCTTCCTGACCTTTTTCTCTACTTATTACTTATAAAGACATTCGTGTGTGTGTGTGTGTGTGTGTGTGTACATTTACATATAAAAAATCCATTACTTCTTTAGTGCATATCGGTCATTAATACAGCATATTAGCTATTAACTTACAATGGCAGCACCGTGTGGAGCAAGACAGGAGTACATTTCAGTAAGCGGGGTACTCGAAGCAGCTCGTCTAGAACACAGAGCTCTGCACTCTGGGCACTGTATGGAGCTTTGGTCCTAGGGAGAGGCCAGAATCCAGTGGTGAAATCCTCTCAGGAATTTGGAATTAAATTATAGTATTTTTCCACTAAAGTCTGTACATTTGTATTTTCATTATTTGGGTTATAGTTGCTATAGTGATAAAGTATTATAGAGGTGAGGAAACGTGTGAAAACAAGCAAATCAATTTTTTTTTAATATCTTTAGCAGATAAACACTATTGATGTGTTAACCGCAATGGGAGCTATCCCTTCAGGATTCAGGCCTTCCACACTCTACCAGCTTCTGGAGGAAGGTAACACGTGCATATCAGCCACTGCACTCTTTCAATTACACTGTCAAGGTCTACATCTAATTTCTCTATCGTAGGCAAAACAAGTTGTTGAAGCAGATGGTGAGTCTCACTTCTCTTCGGTGCTCATCTTTTCCTTGTCCTTCCCGTGACGGCGAGGAAGGATCCCTGATCCTATCAGAGGCCAGACTTTTTATCTGTGCTCTGAGTTCCAGCCCCTTTCTTTTTTTTCAAACACTGAACACCTTTAATTATCAGCCTTTTCCTGTATCTTTACCTGGCCCCTTTTCCCCACACTGGTTCATTCCCCCATCTGTAGTACCAGCACACCTAATACCTCCCACCCTGAAGGACTAGCCCCTCCAACCCTACCCCCTTGTAACCAAAGCCTCCTTTTCTCTGATCCTCTTCCTGGCAAAACCTTTCCAGAGTTATCTCCATTTGGCTTTCTGTTTCTTTTTTCATTCTTATATTTCCCTATACTCGGCAACTTTTGTCTATGAGCTCATTTTCAAGAAGAATTATTTGGGAGACTCCAAGATCTCTTGTACCCTGAGTTGTTGATTATCTGTGTAAGGGCTGCTTTGAGGTTGTCTCTGCTGGGAAGGCTCTTCCCAGACCTCCCTAAATGCCCAGATCCTTCTCATTCTTTGTGTCTTGGTAAATTCTACCTTCCTGGAGATGCTGTCCTTGAGTAAAGTAGGTTCTCCTTACTCCCATCCATTTATTTGAGCACCCTTAATAGCTCTAAGCCAGTTTATTATTTATTTATTTATTTATTTATAATATATTTATTTGCCTGTCTACTTATTTTTTTAGTTGTTTACCCACTGAAGTGCAAGCTAATGAGTACAGGAGACATATCTCTCTGACTCATCTTTGTATTTCTAGCTCCTAGCATTGTACCTGGTACAGAGGACAGACTCAAAAATTATTTCTTGAATGGATAAATGATGTTATAATCAGTATTCTCATGACTAGTGAATGCAGGAAGGATATAACAATGCTTTTGTGTAATAAGTGAAACTTATGATTATGTATTTTTTCTAAAATCTTGAAAAAGTACTTAGAGATTTCTGTATTTTATAAAAATATTTGAATGAATCATCTCATGTGGCATGTTATTGGCCTAAAAGTCTTTAAAGATCTTTCCTAAAGTTGCTTTAAGATGATCTTTTATGTATTTGTATCTTTAAGTTTTGTACTGTTGTTTTTATGTATAAATCTATATTGGTGCATCTGTTTTGGAAAGCAAGTTCCTGTGAGCAGCTTGGCATTTTGGAGATGTCTGTTTCCTGTTTATAGCATAACATCATGGACTTATGGTTTTGAATTTCATTCTTTTTTTTTGTAAGAAAATAAAAGAAAAACTGTTTTTTGCAGGGAATCAATTTCGAGCCAGTTACTTCTTACAACCAGCGCTCACATCTTCACAACTGTCCTTCAGCAATCCCATGTGGGATGCTAAAGCAGGCACTGTAAGTGTGGTTACTATCAGTAAATCTGTAACTTGCCCAGATTTTGTCATGGTTGCGAGTAGACAAATAATATATCAATTGATACAGCATAGAAAACACAAAGTTATTTCTGTACTGTAATTTTGCAATAGTGGTATTTTCATAATTAAGGGAACACTTGGACTCATTACCTTGACTTTGTCTTAAGTCCATTGCTCTCTTCACCCATTGTTACAAAGGCAATAATACTAGGTTTCTATCTTGATCATGCTTTGCCTCAATTTCTTCATCTGTAAAAAGAAAATAATAATAATACTTCTAAGATGAAATTGTGAGAATTATATTATGTGTGTAAAGGGCTTAGAATAATGCCTGGTACCTATGAACTCAATAAATGTTAGCCAGTATCATCATTATTATTAATAGTAGTACTATTATTCTAATAAGGCAGGAATAAGAAAGTTTGAAGTACTTTATGATTATGCCTTTTTGGGTAGTGCTAAGAGGAGAGGATTCCTGGTATTCCAGTATTTGAAGTTGGAAATACTCTTGATATTTAATTCTACTCCTCTCCCTTTTAGCAGACATAAACCACATTAGAGCACATCACTCCCCTTCCTATTTACCTTGTTTTTCTCCCTCCCTTCCCCACAGCCTCAAGGGAATAAGAGGACAGTGTGGTCAGGTTTTGTGGGGACAGATAATGCAGAATTTTAGTGCCCTTTTTCCTTTTTAACCCAAGCATTGTCTGAAACCTTCTTAGTGTTAGGTATCTTTTTTAAAAAAACTTTTTTTTAATTTTATTATTGTTATTACTTTTTTTTCAGGGGTGGTGTGGGACAGAGTCTTGCTCTGTCACCACAAGTAGAGTGCAGTGGCTTCATCATAGCTCATTGCAACCTCAAACTCCTGGGCTAAAACAAATCTCCTGCCTCAGCCTCCGGAGTAACTAGGACTACAGGTACAAGCTACCACACCCAGCTAGGTTTTTTTTTTTTTTATTTTTTGTAGAGACAGGGTCTCACTGTGCTCACTTTGGTCTCAAACTCCTGGCCTCAAGCAATCCTCTGGCCTTGGCCTCCCAGAATGCTAGGATTATAGGCATGAGCCACCACACCTGGCCTAGTGTTAGGTATCTTTTATTGCAATTCAACAAAGATGTGTTAATATTTGTACTGTTCAGTGTCCTAGTACTTGAATAAATGGCATTTAATTTTATGAACTTGTGCCCAGAGAACTAAATATTCTGCTCTCATTCTTAAATTGAAAAAGTGACAGTTAGATATTGTCTTATTTTTTGCTACACTTTAAGTTATTTAAATGAAAAGGCTTGTGACGATAAAATAGAATGTAAAGTTTAATTAAAGCTGTTCTTAAAAAATAAAGAAACAGAATGCCAATTTATTTATTCACAATCTGAGCTGCACCTGTGAAGTCGATTTGAATAATCATATCACATAGTGCCTTCTCTCTGTCAAAATATCTATATAAGAAACCAAAGAATGCTGTAAATCATTGCTTGGAATCAAAGCAAGGAGGAGTTAGCTGGACAGTATTAATGCCAGGTGTCATTGGTTATGCTGTGGTAACCTTACCCACATTCTGTATGCATGAACTCAGGGACAGGAACACAGTGATTCTGTGGTCAGATTATACATTTAACTGATAGTACTAACTGTTCTTTTCATCATAATTTTTATGTATCTAAGAAAAAATGCAAATACTTCAAGTATAACTTTATGAAAAATTTACCTGCAATGACTGGTTTTGATTTTAAGTAAACAGAGTATTGAAACTTTTCTCATGTGTGTGTATCTGTGCAAAATTTTTCCTTTTCTTTTTTTTTAACTCTATGTACATTTGATTAAGTTGTATTTACAAAAGATGCTTTGGAAAATGGATCTGTGATATAAATCAGAGAAATAAGCTTTTTTATAACTCATTTGTCTTTCAGATTAGATCAAGTCCTAGTCGTGTTTCATTGATTTTGACCCTATGGAGCTGCAAAATGATTCCTTTCCCAGGAACAAGCATTCAGGTTCTTAGCAGACATGTACGCCTCTGTCTGTTTGATGGTAATAAGGTGAGCTTACTGAGGAATTAAGTCAATTCACACCAGGATAATGAAAAAACATTTTGTTAATGCCACATATTAAACATATACTACATTAAACATGTACTGTCTCCTTCCCTCTCTCTCAATCCCTTGCTCTTTCTCTATGTATTCACATGTACACGTATATGTATGTATATGTGTATGAATATATATAAAATAATATGTAGTAGAGTGGAAAGCACACTGGTTCTGATGATGTGGGTTTAATCCCTGGCTCTTTCAGTTGCCAGGTGTGTGATGTTGACACATTACAATTAACTCCTCTGAACCTTAGTTTTTTTCACCTGTGAAAAGGTTCCTCTCTTCTAGTGTTATATACAGTTCAGGTATTAAATGTAGAATGTTGCATTTTTGACAAATGTACACAGCTGTATAACCAACACCCCAGTCAAGGAATGGAACATTGCCATTACCTTACAGAGTTTCCTTTGTGTCCTTTTCCTTCAACTCCTCCCTGGTCCCAGTACCAAACAAAAGTTTGAATGACTGTTAAAAAATTAATTTATTTTTTATGAAATACAACTTAAACAGTGCTTAGATGGAAATTTATAGCTTTAATTCCATGTACTAGAAAAGAAGAAACATTTTTATTTTTTATTTTTGAGTGCAGTGGCATGATTACAGCTCTCTGTAACCTCGAATTCCTGGGCTCAAGTGATCCTCCTGTCTTAGCCTGCCAAGTAGCTGGGACTACAGGCATGTGCCACCACACCCAGCTAATTTTTTATTTTTTAATTTTTTGTAGACACAGGGTCTCACTGCGTTGCCCAGGCTGGCCTTGAATTCCTAGCCTCAAGCAATCCTCCCGCCTCAGCCTCCCAAAGTGCTGGGACTACAGGCATGAACCACTGCACCTGGCAGAAGAAAGATTTAAAATCAGTAATCAAAGCTACCAATTCAAGAGGTTAGAAGAAGAGTGAGTTAAACCTGATGAAAGTAGAAAGGAGGAAATAATAAAGATAAGAGTAGAAATTAATGAAATAAAAAACAGATGAACAAAAGAAAATCAAAAAAGACAGAGTTTTATTCTTTGAAGACATTAATAAAATTGAAAGCTTCCTAGTAAAACTGATGAAGAAATTTTAAAAACAACAAAAGAAAACAAACTATCAATATCTGAAATGGAAATTGAGACATTATCGTAGATCCTACATACATTAGGAGGACAATAAAAGGATATTATAAACCCTATGCCAGTAAATTTGACAACATTGAAGAAATCGATAAATTCCTAGAAAGCCATAATGTATGGAAACTGGCACAAGAAGAAATTGAAAATTTGAATAGCATCTGTTAAAGAAATTAAAGCTCTCATAAAAGTCTTTCTACCAAAAAAACTTCGGGCCCATATGGCTTCACTGGTGAATTCTTCCAGACATTTAAGGAAGAAATAATACCAATCTTACACAAGCTCTTCCAAAGAATAGATAAAGAAGAAATGTTTCTCTTTCTCAGCTCATTTCATAGGGCCAGGAAAAATGTGATACCAAAATATGACATTACAAGAAAGAAAAATTACAAGACCAGTATCCCTTATGAATATAGAAACTAAAATCCTAAACAAAATATTGTCAAAATAAATCTAGCAATATATAAAATGGATAATATATCATGACCAATTGGAATTTATTTCAGAAATTCAAATGTACACAAATGTGTAACCAACATTTAACATTTGAAAATCAATCATTGTAATTTGCCATATAGGACAAAGAAGAAAAATCGTGACCATTTCAATAGATACAGAAAAAGCATTTGACAGATGCTTTTCATAAGCACCCATTTATGATATTTAAAAAATTCTCTACAAACTAGGAATAGAAGGGAATTTCCTCAAATTGGTAAAATGCAATAAGAAAAAACTAAAACTAGCATCATCATACTTTACAGCAAACTATTGAACACTTTTTCCCTAAGATTAAGTACAAGTCAGGGATGTCCAAGAAATAAAAAGATAACTCAAGTTTTTTAAATAAGCAAAACATTTGAACAGGTACTTCAAATGTTTTTGTGAAAACTTCAAATGTTCATATGAAAAACCAATAGGAGTAAAAAAAGATACTCAACATATAATAAGATATCAAGGCAATGCAAATTAAAGCCACAATGAGAGAGACCCAATTATATGTTATGTACAAGAAGCCCACCTTAAATATAATAATATAGGTTGGTTAAAAGTAGAAAAATGGAAAAAGATACACCATTCAACATATATTAATATCAAAGTGACTTAAAACATTACCTAGTGATAAAAGTGATAATTCACCTGTAAGACAGAACAATCCTAAATGTGTACACACCTAACATCAGGGCTTTAACATACATGAATAAAAACTGGTATAACTGAAAAGAGAAACAGGTAATACCACAATTATAGTTGGAGACTTCTCTGTCAGTAATATAAAACAAGCAGACAGAAAATTAGTAAGAATGTAAAAGAACTGAATAACGTATCAACAAATTAGATCTAATTGATGTTTGTATAACACTTTACCAGAAAATAGTAAAATGTACATTCTTTTAAGTATATATGGAATATTCACCAAGATAGATGGTCCTAAATCAGAAAACAAACCTAAACAAATTTAAAAGAATTAAAATCATACAACATATGGTCCTTGATCACATAGAATTAAATTAGAAATCAATAGCGGAAAAAAAAATGCAAAAATCCTTGAATACATGGAAATTACACAATAGACTTCTAAATAATCAATGGGTTAAAAGAAAATTTCAAGAGAAATAAAATATTTTGAACTGAACAAAAAATGAAAATGCAACATATCATAATTTGTGGGATGTTAGCTAACACACTGCTTAGAGGGCAATTTATAGCACTAGATGCGTACATTACATTAGAAAAGGATCCTCAAACCAGTAGTAGAAGCTCCCTCATGAGGAGGCAATGCTTGAGCTGAGATCAGGGTGAACAGGCCTTACCAAAGAAGAGAAAAGGAAAGTGTGTATCTGGCTGAAGGCATGGCATAGGCAAAGGTCCTGTTGAGAAAGGACTTGGGAAGTGGGAGGCCAGTGTGGCTTAGTGGAAAGAGCAGGAGGAAGTGTAGAATGGGATGGAATGGGAGATATCAGGAAGGGATACAGTGTGAGTCATTGTAAGCCATGATTTAAAGGAGTTTTGTCTATATCCCAAAAGCAGTAAGTCACGGAAGGAGATGACATGATTAGATTTACATCTGGGAAAGATCTCTGGCTCCTTTCCGAAGAATGGATTAGATGGGGGCCAAAGAGAACATGAGCAGGCCATTTGGAGAGCTGTGGCATAGCATAGTGGTCAAAGGACAGCCAAGTGTCATCTTCAAGAGAATAAAATCTGGAGCCAGCTTTTTAAAGATTAATCCTGGCTCCACCATTTGCTAAATGTGGGACCTTGACCAAATTACTTGGCCTTGCTCTCTCTCACTTTCCTCATCTAATACACATCTCTTAGGCTCAATGTGAGGATTAAATGAGTTAAATAAGTGAAGTACTTAAAACAATGCATACAACAATGCTTTAGAAGAATGACTGACTGGGATAAGAGATGATGATGATAACTTAGAGAAGTGGAGGCAGAGATGAGAGATGTAGATAGAGAGATATTTTGAAGGTAAAAATCAACAAAATTTGGTGAGAGATTGGTTACTGAGAATAGAGGGAGAATGGAGGGTCCAGTATGACTTCTACCTCTGGATGGATGGTGGTAACATTCAATGAGATGAGGAACACTTGGTCTTCCAGTGTTCCTCAGTTGATGTGGAAGAGTTGATGTGGGTTTTGTTTTGCTCATGTTGAGTATACTTCTAACGCCCAGCATGAAGAAAGTGCCTTTCTTTCTGTTTTTCATCTGAACTTGGAATAAATGAGTGAACTTACATTATAGTGATCCTCCCTCACTTCTACATTTTCTGCACAAAACCACTGTCACAAATGAGCCAGTAGGTGTCATCAGTGACCAAGAAGAGCTAAGTTGCCTTCCTTCTCTTAGATCTGGTTTGATACCTTTTCCCCTACCTCTCCCTGTTCTCATACGAGAACATAAGACAAAGACTGGAATTTTATTTTGAATAACATATCAAAATAATGAAACTTATTTCATGTCAAAATAATAGAAGTTAGTTTATTAAATGAGTTTATGTCAAATTCCCAAATTGAGATGTTAAAGAACATATTTAATAGTTATATAAATACTCATGCTATTTACTTAAAAGTGCTTATTTAATAAATCTAAGCCTAGTTACAAATAAAAAGCATTGTTATTAAAATTAATTAATGAGATACCACTTCCAGTAATGGCTGATTAAGTTCCTCTTGGACCAGCCCGCCAAGTCTGGGCAATATAGAAAACAACTCCCCGAAGGCCCTGCACAGCATCCAGAAGTGGGCAGATACCGGCAGTGAACCTCAAGCCTTTCATCTGCTGCTTTAGTTTTTGCTTCTTTTGTTCCCTCTCTCTTTTGTTCCCACTCTCTCTCTCTGTTTTCTTTTCCTGCCTTCCTGTGTGTTACCAGAAGATTTTTTAGAACTCATTCTTAGTGATCTATAGTGTTGATGAGGGGATCTCTTTGGCTAGCTTTCCTAGTGCTTGCTCTAGGTCTTATTTTACACATATGTAACTTAGCACAGTCTATTGGTGTCAACATTCCAGTTGGGGTGATGTATAAGACTCTATCTTCCTTTAATTTTCTTTATCCTCCCTGTTTATAATATAATTTTCTTAAATATTTCCTCTCCATACATTGAGAACCACATAACACAGTATTATAATTTTTGTTTCAACCATCAAACATAATTTAGAAATCTCAAGAGAAAATCGATAATATTTGCTTACACTTTTACTATTTCCATTGTTCTTTCTTCCTGTCTGGCATTCTAAGATTCCTTCTTTTATTGTGTCCTTTCTGTTTAGAAAATTTCCTTTAACCATTCTTTTAGGGTAGGTTTGCTGGTGACAAATCCTCTTAGACTTTATCTGAGAATGTCTCTGTTTCCCTTTCATTCCTGAAGGATATTTTCACTAGATATAGAATTCTAGGTTGACAGTTATTTTCCTTGAGCACTTGAAAAGTATGTGCCACTTCCTTCTGGCCTGCATGGTTTCTGATAAAATCCATTGTCATTGTCGTTTAAATTATTTTTCCCTTATTGGCTAACCTAGGTATTGTTTCTCTCTTACAGCTTTCAAAATATTTTGTGTTTAGTTTTCAGAAGTTTATGGTGTATCTGGCACAGATTTCTCAGGTTTATCCTGTTTGGGTATGTTCAGCTTCTTAAATCTGTAGGTTTATGTCTTTTGCCCAATTTGGGGATTTTTCAGCCATTTCATGAAATACCTTTTCAACTCCAATTATTTCCTCCAATACCTATTCCTTCTATCTAGTAGTGTTGTGGTTGCATCATGCTGTCACTGGTACAGCATCCCCCAACCCCAGTCCAGAACCAGGTTTTATAGTAGAGTTTAGAGTTCTTTTTTTTTTTTTTTTTTTTTTTTTTTTTTGAGACAGAGTCTCACTCTGTTGCCCAGGCTAGAGTGAGTGCCGTGGCGTCAGTCTAGCTCACAGCAACCTCAAACTCCTGGGCTTAAGCGATCCTACTGCCTCAGCCTCCCGAGTAGCTGGGACTACAGGCATGCGCCACCATGCCCGGCTAATTTTTTGTATATATATATTTTAGTTGTCCATATAATTTCTTTCTATTTTTAGTAGAGATGGGGTCTCACTCTTGCTCAGGCTGGTCTCGAACTCCTGAGCTCAAATGATCCGCCCACCTCGGCCTCCCAGAGTGCTAGGATTACAGGCGTGAGCCACCACGCCCATCCGAGAGTTCTTGATCTAAGATGACATCAGAGATACCACTGATTCATTAAATGGCCCATTTGTTGACTTGATTCTGATCCTGGTGTCATAGCTATGTCATTGTCCTCATACCTGCTTAGGCTCACTACTTCCTATGAGGAGAATTGTTGGCAAACCTTTTTTTTTTTTTTTTACTCTACTGGCTTCAAACAGTAAGACTATTTCTATTCCTCTGTCATGTTTTAAGTACCTTTAGCCTCTGTAACGTATAAATCCATCTCCTTGCCACCACATGCTCCTTCTAGACTCAGAGGCCAGGAGACTACTGGTTTCAGTCTCACTCTCTTTTTTATTTTTCTCTTTGTGCTCTATTGATGTATTCATCTAAATTTTAAATTGGGCTCTGTCTTTTTAACTATGACTGTTTCACTGCTTTATGTCTGGAGCAGAATGGTTGTGTTGAAGCGTACACTAGTTGAGCAGAGGTCATTGTGCATTCTTTTCTATTTCTTCAACTAGAGATGGGATCTTGCTGTGTTGCCCAGGCTAGTCTTGAAGTCCTAAGCTCAAGCAGTCCTCCCACCTCAGCCTCCCAAGTAGCTGGGACTATAGGTGTGCACCACCATGCTTGGTTCTTTATGCATTCTTAATCAAGTTTGCTGAATGAAATATTTCTAATTTTTTTTTAATCCTTGATTACTTCATTCTTTGCATCTGGTTTTGTGCAGAAAGCAGTATAATTCTGAGCCAGTCATTTACCTTCTCTGGCTGCAGTTTTCTCAAATGTATGGTGAGATGGTTAGACTAAGTCCTTTTTAGCTTTTAGAGTCTGTAAGCCAAGAAAGGTATAAAATTATCAAGCCGTAGTACTGAATCTAAACTTCAAAATCAGTATTCTCCAAGCTGAAAAGGTAAAAGAGATAGTGTGAAATTTCAGTTTTGATGATACAAAGGAATTCTTGGATACTAGAGGTAGGAAACATTCCTTGACAAATCCAGAAGGACCTTAGAATAAATAAAATATAGTCTTACAGTAGTTACCAGGTATTAATCAGAAGAAATTTGTACTCCCAAGAGTCCAGGTTGAAAATATATATTATTTCAGGAAAAATTCAAGTAAATTAATATATATTAGTTGTTGAAAGAAATGAGGATTTTGTTAATGTGGAAAGCAACTCAGCTGCCCATAAAATACACCTATGTACTTACTATTAGGGACGTAGAGGACAGTGAATTGAATTTGACCTAATTTGACACATTTAGGATTATTTTTAGAGCTTAGTTTTAGAAATGTTATAATAAAATATTTTCATCTAAAATAAAAATTATATGTTATCCATGCCTTTGGAAAATGCCAGTTTGGGCCATAACTTTGAACTCTTTATGATATAAAGTTTTTGCTCCTTTTGTGTTTCATTATTTTATGTAAGTTGTAGGATGAAATTCTTGCATATAGCATTTTATAAGAGATTAAATTGCAGGAAGAATACAATTTATGGGACTAGACATCTGGAGAAAAATGTAAGTGTATCTGAGTTGTTAGCATTGTCTACCATAGTGACAGGGTGATAGACTACATATGAAATGCTTGTGTGGGTCACATCTCTTAAAGGGCCATTTTTACCTGAAATTCTACTTACTTTTCTGGTAAACCTATCCCAGATATTAAGGATTTCAATAAATATGATTTATTGTTATACTATTTTATCAATTCCCTCATTGTTTTATTAATAAGTACTGGAACACTTGTTTTTCACTAATTATTTTAAAAGTGATATCATACTTGATGTAAAAAGAAAAACATTACAGAATCGCACGAAGTAAAAAGTGAAAGTTTTCCGCTCCCTATCTGCCCCACCCAGCATAGCCACTGTTAACTCTTTGGGATGTGGAAATGGTGATGTTTCAAAGAGGTTTCTACAACATGATCTCAAAAGGGAAAATCTCATTTCAGGTCCTGAGCAACATTCATACAGTCAGAGCCACATGGCAATCTAAAAAGCCCAAAACATGGACCTTTTCCCCCCAGGTAAGTAATCTGCCGAGTGACTGGAATGGGGAATGAACTTCTTTTACCTATTATGTGTTAAGCAATTAATTTCTAAGATAAGGCTGTCAAAGGGTAGCATTTATATTTAGCACAGAATAGGTGGGGCTAGATTTAAATCTTTAGATTCTTTGGTGTTCCTTGAGGACTTGGATAAAAATTACTCATGTTTCTGACCCACCAAAGTTATAATTCCTATGAGTCATCTCATTCAATGGATTTCAGGGTTCAATTTTAGAAAATGCCCATGTGGTGAAAAATGAAAACAAAATGATAAAATTTAGGAAGTGGAGTGTTTTTTAAAAATGAAATCTTCCAACTGTGCTAACAAGGGCTATGCTTTCTTCAGATAAAATCAAAGGTGACACCTAGGGGACTGGTACGTTACACCCAGATACTGTCAAGACCAGAATGAGGTTAGGTGGGTTCAAATCGTTGAGTCAGTATTACATGGATAATAGTGAAGACAGAGATACGGCTCGTCTTTTGGCACAACATCACAATTCTGCTGTTGCATCTCTGTGTATGTGAAGTGTTTAGGTAGAATTTCTAATATTTTCTCAGGATACGAAAGTGTTGGGGAGGATAAATAATAAGTATATGTTACTTTGTTGAATGACATTAAACATCTGTTATGTGCAAGGCATTCTTCCTAGGTATGTGGGAACTTACATGTTAGTAGGGAAAAATACCTATGTGAATAGTAACAATATCCTCTATTTATGGAGCTCTAGCCAGGTGCCAGGCCCTCTGCCCGGCCCTGGTGTGCATTGTCCTACACAGTCCTTAACAATAGCCATGTGGGGTGGGTACTGTTGATAAGTTTCACTCAGGCAGATTGTAATGGTTATAGGGCTCCAAGTGCTTGGAAGCACAGAGAAGGGTGATGTTGATTCTAGTCCTTTGGCTCAGGGAAGATTTTGTAGAAGAGAAACGAGACCTTGAAGGATGGATAGGATTTTATAGACAAGAAAGGGGGACACAGTTGTCTAGGGCAGTGGTCCCCAACCTTTTTGGCACCAGGGACCGGTTCCATGGAAGACACTTTTTCCACAGACCGGTGGCAGGCGGAATGGTTTCAGAATGATTTAAGCGCGTCACATTTATTGTGCAGTCAAACCTCTCTGCTTATGATAATCTGTATTTGCAGCTGCTCGCCAGTGTTAGCATCACTACCTCAGCTCCACCTCAGATCATCAGGCATTCGATTCTCATAAGGAACGCCCAACCCAGATCCCCCGAATACGCAGTTTACAGTAGGAATCGGGCTCCTATGAGAATTTAATGCCACTGCTGATCTGACAGGAGGCAGAGCTTATGTGGTGATGCGAGTCATGGGGAGCTGCTGTAAATACAGATGAAGCTCTGCTCGCTCACCTCCTGCTGTGCAGTCTGGTTCCTAAGAGGCCAGGGACCAGACTGGTATTGGTGTGGAGGTTGGGGACCACAGGTCTAGGGGGAGGAAATGGAATGAACACAAGGGAAGGGAAAGGAACATTTATAAGGCAGTCATCAGGAAAGTTGAACAACTATGTGTATTCAGTCTTGCATTTTAGCTCTGTTTATGAAGAACAATGGTTAGTATAAATGTAATGTATGCAAACTATTTTTTGTAACACCTCTGGGGACTTAGGTACAATGCTTGTTATTTTAGCCTCTATTCTAAGCACAGAGGAAGTGAAGGTAAAGGTGTTGCCCTTAAACAGACAAGTTAAATTTTTTTATTTCAAATTATTGGTATCAATGAATCTAATCCATCTGCTTTTTGTTCTCCTTAAAAGATTTTTTTATAATGCAAAGGCAAAAACCATTTATTAATGAATAGGGTTGAAACCCCTTTCCTATTTTTTAATCTTTCTTACTTTATTTTTATTTATTTATTTTTTATTTTATTTATTTTATTTTCAAAGTTACTGATAAGTAACTTTAGTTTCTTTTTCATTTCAGGTTACTGGCATCTTGCCATGCTTACTTGATGGTGATTGTTTTATCAGGTCCAATTCTTCATCTCCAGATCTTGGAATATTATTTGAACTTGGAATTTCTTATATTCGCAATGTATGTCAGTTGAAAGATAATGCTTTCTAATGTATCAGTTAAAAGGGAAAGTTTAAAAATTGTCTGTATTTATAAGTAAAATAATGGAGGTTTTTATGTGTAATAGAATTTTAATCCTTTGAGGAACTACAATGGCAGTGTTTCTAATTTTATATGTAGTTCTGCTTTTTAAATAGTATTTAAAATAAAACGTTATTGATTTATATTTACATTTATATCTTGCATGAACTCCAGTGCTTTTAAGGAAATGAAAATTCGGAAAGGGTGGGACTTTGTGGAAAGTGATAAAAGGTGCTCAGTGACATTCTGGCACTGTGGTCCACCTCTGTCCTCCAGAGGCTGAGTGCGCTTAGCCTTGTAACTGAGGGATCTGATTAAGGGACCTGGCAGAGTGGTAGTTTTTATAAAGTCTCAGGTCCTCTGTGACTCTCTACACCAGAAACTGGGGTTAACTTATGCCATATAAACTATTGAACCAGTGGGCACAGGTCTGTGCTAGTAATTAAATGTCTCCACATTCTAATAACAGCTTGAGAGGTATAGTATATATACTTGGCCTCCTGGTAACCCAGAGAGCCTGGTAACCCCAGAGAGGTTACATTAATAGTATTACACCATCCCTTCATTTCTTTAATGCAAATTCATCCATATGTATTGCAGGTGAGTAGAATAGGGAGAGGTGCACGCCCCCCCAAACTCTGGAGGCCTCTAGCAATTGACAGTGGGGAGAAAATTCCAAGCAAAACAGCCCTTGAATGAGTGACATCTGCATTCCATTCTCTCAGTGAAACAAAGCTTCATAATCCCAGATAATATTGATGTGAATTGAGATCACTCTGCGTAATGTTTATATCACTCAAGAGATAATAGCACGGTTGCCACATCATCTGGCTTAAGGAATTTTTAAGAGCAATGTTGACAAAATATGATTATTATTTGACATACTACCTTTAACATCTGACCTGCAAGTAAAATGGGACTCTACTATGTTTCATTTTATTTTCTTGTGAAGAACTTTTTAGTTCTAAAGGTGAATACTAGTTTTGTTCCTTTAAAAGGGCTTGGTGTGTGCTTATAAATTTGACTAGTGCCTACATTAAACTTCATATATTTGTTTTATTTCCTAGTCAACTGGTGAAAGAGGTGAATTAAGTTGTGGCTGGGTGTTTCTTAAACTTTTTGATGCCAGTGGAGTTCCTATTCCAACAAAGTAAGTTGGCTTTCCTTACAAATGAATAATTCTGTAGAAATTCATTTTTTTAAAGTGGATCAAGACTATTACCCAAAATTTTGTTTGTTAGTTATTGCACCTGACTTTAGGATTTCCCTCCCTTCCCTTTTTTTTTTTTTTTTTTTTTTTTTTTTTGCCAAATTCTGCCTTTCCTTCTGGAATTGTAAGTGAACACAATAATAGTAACTGTTTACGCTGTGAAGTGGATATTGTTACATGGAACACACCAGTGGCTTTCTCACTGTTGAGCTAATAGTGCCTTGTGAATGTTTGATCTAATGAGAAATCCCTGTAGCTGTTCCTGCTGATGCCTCCTGTCTGTTGGAAAATAAATCTTGAATGTTTTATTTCTCAAAAAAAAAAAGAAATTCAATTTTTAAAATCTAGATACCTCAGGTTTATCCTATTAGCATTTCAAAAACTTTGGGGGAGAGAGCTTTTAATGTTGATTTTAGTATTGTTTAAAGAAATATATGAAAACAACATGCACAGTCTCATCCTAGGGAGGAAGAAATGACACATATAGAATAGGTACTTTAAAATATGTTTGCGCTCGCTATTTGCTGAGAATATTCTTTCAATTATTTCCTATGGTGTTGTACACTTCACCGTGATAAAAACAGAGCCCAATTTTCAAAGAGTAGGAAAGCTAAATCCAGGCTCTCAGGTCCTCTGTGACTCTCTACCTTTCTTCTGTAGGTGGGACATTAAAGTTGTAGTGGCAACCACCATGAACAACTTTAAACTTTAAGATCAAAAGGCAGACTAGAAGCAAATATTTGCAATATATACAGAAGAGTGAGAAGATTATTATCCCTAATGTAAAATGGGCTCTTAAAATTAATAAGAAAAAGATAATCCAAATTTTAAAATGGGGGAAAAAAGATCTAAGTCTAGGGTATAAAAAGAAATTCACAGAAGGGACACAAATGGGCAGGCAGTAGGATTGCTGATTAAGATCCCGATATTGGAATTATAAAATTAAGCGCTCTGGTCCCAGCTCTGCCTGAGTAACTATAAGTGGGTCCCTTATGGTCTGCAAACCTGAACTTCCCCCATCTTTAATCTGGAGGATTGTCATAATTCCTACCCCAAAGGCTTGTTGCCAGGATTAATTTAGATAACACTCCTCACAAGGCCGCCTTACCTCTGGGCAGAGGTAAAAGTCCTGACTCCACCAGTCCTCTGACTTCACCCCAGTGGGAGGGGGAGTGGCACCTCATTACCATGAGCAGATAAACACAGTGAATTTCAAAAGTAACACATGTTTTTCTTTTAAAGTTACATACTAAATGTGCAAAGCAGACAGTAAAATCCCACAGGTTTTTGTGGGACAGGGTATTTGTGGGGTTTTTTTGTTTTTTAATATATTCAGGGTTTTTAGTTGTACTTAGTGGAAGAAATATGGAAAAGTACATCTACTCCATCTTTTCTGAAAATAAAGTCACAGCTACTTTTTTAAATAAGGTAGAGCTCTGTATATTAATATAGAAACATTTTCATTGTATATTATATGAAAAAAATAAGTTGCTCAATAGTGTGAATACTGTGACTCCACTTCTGTTCATTAAAAGCTATTTGTTAACCTATGTGGGTGGGTCTGGGTAAACTGTTCCCAGAGTTGCCTCTGAGGGGCAGAACTGGGGAGGTGGTGCCCTGGGGTTTTACTGTCTGCTTTGTACGCTTGGTATGTAAGTTCAAAAGAAAAGCATGCGTTACTTTTGAAATTCACTGTGTTAATCTATTTGTTTGCATTTGCATAGAAAAAGATAGGGCAGGAGACTTACTAAACTAGGGTGGAAGATATGGGGAGGGATTTTTCACTTTTTTACTTATCATTTCTATGCCAAACTTTTTACAGCAATCTACATGTTACTTTCATATTTTAAAAATAATATAAATTCATGATGGCTTTATTTCAAATAATGGCTCAACATATTTGAAAACTACCTCAAAAAACAGTCATTACTTGTCATTAACACAAATCATTAAAGTCAAAGCACTTTAATGACTTCCATTAACCTTTCTCATTTTGATGTGGAAAAATGTATTTTCTACATTTGATAGGGAAGGGAGAGACTGAGATGGTACCTTACAGAAGGAACAATAACTATCATTGTCATTTACAACGAGACATAAATGTCTGTGAATATATTTGTGCTAAAAAATATTTCGCTACTGACTTCAGTGTTTACAAAATGCCCATAACATGTATCCGTCATCATATATTATTCTCTGATAGGACTTACGAACTCTTCTTGAATGGTGGTACTCCTTATGAAAAAGGTGTTGAAGTGGACCCTTCGGTATCCAGAAGAGGTACAGTTCTTATATGTTGCCTTCCTTTCCTATTAAACCAATAGAAGATACATCAAAGAAGGTAGGTATGTTCTAATAAACAACATTTTTCACTTGGATTCACATTTTTAAAATGCCATTTGAAGTTAAAATCTTAATCATTTTTATCTAAGTGCTTACTTACTTGGCAGCACATGTGAGACTCTAATGTAAGAAATCACGAAGAATGAGGACCCTGCATTAGTTCCATTTCATTGAATGCTGGACTAACGCTTGTGCTGATACAGAATTCATAGAAGAGGGTAATTCAGAGATTTCCTATAGCTAGGTCAAAGGGTACAGACATTTGAAATGGTGATATACATGCCATGTTGCCCTCCAAAAATATTGAGTATCTTTTAATATGTTCACTGACCAGACATTGTGCTAGATAATGGAAAAATGGAGAGCAAGACCGATGCGGTCGTTGCCTCGTGGAGCTCAGAGCCTGACAGATTTGACATTTTCACCCCTCAGCCATCCCTCTCCTTGTTTGGTGATTCAGGACACGCGCCACTGCTGCTGTCCCCACGATACCAGTCCTGGCATCTTGGAACAGGAAGGACTTTGGTATCTGGATTGCAGTTTGTTCTACCTTGAATCAAACATGCTGTTAAAGCTCCCTTTCTTTCCTTTGTAATATGGCAGCAATAATGCTGTAAAACATCTGATGTAGTGGCCAATCAGGTACCCTTAGGGAGGTCCATCAGCACTAACATCACACTTTATCTTTCTATCAGCTCATTGAAGGTATGGGTGACTCCTGTCTTTCATTCAATTCAGCACCACTGGTTGGTATATTTTCATAAAACATTTGTTTTATTATGTTCACTATCCTAAGCACTTAAAGTTTTGAGATTTATTTTCAATTTTTTTAAAGCACATGCCAGTGTTTTCCATCAGATCATGACAATGAGAAAGCAACCTCAACTTCTAGTAAAGCTGAGATCCTTGAATAGAAGTTCAAGAAACTTACTAAGGTTGGTACCTGCTTCTACCTATCCAGTGAACTTGGAATCATTCAGCATTTGTAGACCATCTCTGCTTTTGGCTTCTCCTCTTGTTTTGTCATCTTTTGTTGGTTATTGTTTTCCCCACTAATTCTTCTACCAAAGATCAATAGGGAAATGAAACCATAATAAAGCTTAGATTAGCTTACTCGTCTATTTACTGGTTAGCTCAAATGGTAGATTTGGTCGGAAATAATTTAGACACTTTTGACTAAATGGGGCTTACACATGTATAGTGTATGATCCTACCTTTAGGGAACTATTTAATACTTTTTAATATCAAGTTTATTGAGGTATAATTTACATGCAGTAGAATATACCCTTTTTAGTTTACAGTTCTTTTGAATTTTTACAAATGTATACAGTTGTGGAACTACCACCACCATCAAGATAGGGAATATTTCCCTCCCTCTAATTTGCCCCTTTGTAATCAACTCCCCACCCCCAGGCTCAGGCAGCTCATCTGTTTTGTTTCCCAACAGTTTGGCCTTTTCCAGAATGTCATATAAATGGAATTATTAATACATACTATGTAGCCTTTTGAGTCTGGCTTCTTTCAATTAGCATAACACATTTGAGGTTCACCCATGCCATTGCATGTGTTACTAGTATGTTTGTTTTTGTTCTAATAGCACAGATGGTCCCTGACTTATCATGGTTTGATTTAAGATTTTTCAACCTTACCATGATGCAGAAGCAATACATGTTCAGTGGAAACCATATTTCAGTACAGTATTCAATAAATTACATGAGATGATCAATACTTTATTATAAAATAGGCTTTATGTTATGATTTTGCCCAGTTGTAGGCTAATGTAAGTGTTCTGAGCATGTTTCAGGTAGGGTAGGCTAAGCTGTGATGTTTGGTAGGTTAGGTGTGTTAAATGCATCTTCAACTTACAATATTTTCAACTTATGATGGGTTTATCAGGATGTAACTCCACCATAAGTCAAGGTGCATCTGTATTCCATTTGATGGATATAACACAATTTATTTATCCATTCACCAGTTCATGGACATTTGGGGTCTTTGTAGGTTTGGATAGTTATGAATAAAGCTGCTTTAAGTATTTACATGCAGGTTTTCTGTGTGTGGATATATGTCTTCATTTCTCATGGGCATAAATAACTAGGAGTGGGCTTGCTGGGTCATCTGGTATTTGTTTAACTTTATAAGAAACTGCCAAACTGTTTTCCAAAATGATTATCCCATTTTATACTCTCACTAGCAATGTATGAATGTTCCAATTATTCCATATTCTTGACAGACTTCATATTATCAGTTTTTTCTGTTTGGTCATTCTAATAAGTGAGAGTGGTTTCTTATGGTGGTTTTAATTTGCGTTTTCCTAAAGGAGTTTTTACACCAGTAGAATCTCAATCTATCAGTTTCTCACTCAGTGATCTCTTAGACAAGTAATTTAACCATCTCTCTCAGGGTCTCAGTGTCTACATCTTTAAGATGGGCATCATGATAATAATATCAACCCCATAAAGCTGTAATGAGGTTTAATGGAAAGAAAGCATATGGAGCACTTAGCCAGTATTTGTAGTGTGTGGCACACAATAACATGATAGTGTTAGTTATAATTATTACCTATTATAATTATTTTATATGTAGATAAATATAAATGTAATGCCAGGTAAATGGTACTGTGTCATCAAATTTGTTCAAATGATAATCTGCTGTGTAGCTGGTAAGATGGGGGAGGGATTTGAAATAGGCTTTGAAGGACTGGAGGGGTGTGGCCATGGGAAGATGGGAAGGAAAGGAACTCCACAGAAGACACACGGGGACAAGACAGGGGTGGGAAGAGCACTGCTTGGACAGAGACTGGTGGGGTTGAACTGTCCCACCATGGCCTGCACGTTGCTCACGGATTACCAGGAAGTAGGGAAATAAATGAAGACTCGGCACACCCATCTGAATGGTTGCTTTTCTCATTCCAGATCATAATCTTAGTTTCAATATCCCTTGTTCTCATCTCTAGTACTGAAATGTATTTTATAATTATATTATTAACAGTTAAATCTCTCAATAGCCATTAATAATGTGTTCATAGGTATTATTTACTCTCTCAGCTTTTTTTTTCCTGGATGTCATAGACCCTGTAAATTCCCCTTTTTGGCCAATCTTTCTTTGGAAAATTGTTATTTTTCAAGATTAGAAAGAAAGCAGCACAGTAGCTGTCTTTGTCAAAGAAAAGCCAAATCCTGTTTGGCTTCATTCTTCCTACTTTTTTGGCCTCCCCATTACTCATCTCGTTGATAAGCCTCCAAGAATCCTAAGCGCTCCCAAGTGTGTCTTTCAAGTACAGCCTCTAATGGTGTTTCTTTGGCCCCAAATACTGATTCTCAAATACTTTTTACCTCAAGGTCAAATTTGACTATGTGGTGCAGAGGTCAGCAAGGCAGCCCATCCTTCTTAAGCACTGAATGTTCTTCTGTGCACTGGGTTTTTAAAGGTCCTCTAGACCTCGGGAACTGAGGCACTCGTGTGAGTGTAGCACACATTAGGCACCACAAAAACATTTGTGAAATAATTTCAAAGTAAAGATCTCCCTGCTAGTGTAAAAGTGTACTTCTCAGGAGGTCTGCTTGGCCTCTGGCTGTCCCTGGCACCCCTGCCTTGTCGTGGTGTGTGCTCTTCTGTCTTCCCAGAGTGCACAGAGAGACTCACTGTCTTGATATTGCCGCTCCACTTTGCGTGATCCTCAAATGTACACTCCTGGGAATGTCAAGTGTGAGTTGGGGCATGCTGCTGGTGCAACCCCAGATGTAGGCTGGCTCTCACAGAAACCAAGCTATGGACACAGTGAAGCCAGAGGCCCTGGGCCTTGCAGCAGGGATGTGGGCTGTGGTGCAAGGGTTGTGCTGAGGGTTCAAGGTGAGAGGCTGGGCACCAGCATGGGCCCTTTTGGACATCACTGCTCTGAGCCTGTGCAGCCTGGAGGTGGAGACTGAGGCAAGACTGATCCATTTCAGCAAGCACTCCTGTCCTGACCTGCCACCTTCAGTGGATGGGAGAAGGCAGCAGATGATGACACCACAGTCGTCCTCTTCTTCAAAGCCACATGCCGCCTCTATCCTCACCCTCCTTGCTTACAAACTTCACCTTTGCTTATTCAAACTTCTCTGCCCAAAGGAGAAAGGACAGGGGTTCTCTCCTTTATGCCAAGTGACATAACAAGGGAGACAGGGCCAAGGGTGGGAAGCCCAGTTAGAATTTTCATTAGTGCCCATTTTTACCCAGTACTCTTGCTGGTTGGCTTTATACTGCCCTCTTACCCAGCCATTAGTCCGACACGTGTGTGTCCTTTGGGTGTCAGAAGACCTGTGAAAATGTGAATGAACCAGTGCAGACCCCTCTCTTCTACCAAAAAACAGCACCAGAGACCTGCCCATGGGTCTCAGCAATCTCATTTGGTGCAATTGGTTGTAGTTATGGCAACCCTGTCAGCATGAGAAGAAAGAGGGAGCAAATAGATGCTTCGGTCTCACCAAGATTTGCCTTTCTAATTTTGGAGCTGTTTTCCAAAGGGGTTTAACTTGATGTGATTTGACCAAAGGCATGTGCATAAGCCCTTGAGGAGAGAAAGCCCTGAATTTAGATTCCCACACTCCCAATGCATGAGTTCTCAATACTAAGAAACCCTGGTCTGTAGAAGTAGACTGTGTGTATAAATTGGCTATAGATATATTATCATTTGCCTTTTTGATGCATTCCATTTTTTTGTCTTTATTTTCATTATATTGTTGCTAAAAATAAATAATAATGTTACTTTCCTGAAGCTCTTTCATTACATGCATTGCACTTCTGCCACCAGAGTTTACTAGTCTATATATGAGGTCAGGACAAAGTATATTTTTACTTATTCAGCTCAGCTAACCTTCAGCAGCCCAGAACTTTTTAGTCATCTTGGGTTTGGGAAAATCAAAGGATTTCCCTAAAGAAAATCTAATAAAGCACAAACGGCATTGCTTCATGTTGTGGGAAGGTGCCAGAAGGGAAGGAGTGCCTGCGCTATGGGAGGACCAATGCCTGTTAGACAGATAGAGTGGGCAGGTTCAAAGAAAAGGAGAAGGACAAATGGAAGGAAGGAAGGTTCCACCCCTTCCCCTGGCAAAATCAATGACTCTTGATCAGTGTGAGCCCTGAGTTTGGGCATGCAGCTGAAACACTGCCCACAGGGGCCATGGTCCATAGGGCAGGATGTAGGACGGCCCTTGGGAATCACAGCACGAACCCTGAGAAAGCATGTGGTGGCACTGAGAAAACTAAATAGCTCCCTGCATCTAGTCTTTGGGAAATCTAGATCAGATAGATACAAGATCAGAATTTTAGCAGGATTGCTGTATATGAATATAAATATAGTAAGAGAACTTGTCTTGCATTTTTGGATGTTTCTAGAAATACACGGTTTAGGGAGTGATCAAGGATACTTATCTAAATTCTATGAAACTAATTACCCCTGGAATCCATTGCTCTTATACCATCATAGGGTCATATTCATTCTGTTCTTTTCCAACAGGCTCTTTTTTAACTTTGGTGGTTTTTCTTAGCCCAAGGGCATCTTCCTCTTTGATAGAGGACATCATATCATTTGCAAGGTTTTCAAGATTTTCAGTATGGTCGTTCTTCATGCTTAGTGACAGAGTTCATGTATTTCTAAAAATAGCATCTGGGCCTCTTGTTAGGATAGGGGGCCCATTCATTGTCTATGGTGAATGTATCTTGCTCTTGCTCTTTAAACCTATCTTGCTCTTCCTCAATAAACCTCATTTTCGTGCTTAAAAATTTTTTTTTAAATAAAATAAAAATAGCATTTGGAAAATATGTATTTAGTGACAACCAGAAGAGACCATAGGAAAAAAGAAAAAATAGAAAATATATATAGAGAATGATCCAAGACATTTTCTTGAGTATTTTCTAAGGTTAACTCTTGTTCTCAATATATTCCCAGTAAATTTAGTGTCATTTGTGACACTCACTTTTCATGTTTCCAGATTGTTATTTTGAAATCTAAACATTGAAAATTAAAAAAAAAATTTCTAAGTATTTTATTCTTTTTGATGCTGTTATAAATGGACTTGTTTTCTTAATTTCCTTTTCAAGTTATTCATTGTTAGTGTATAAAAATGCAACTGATTTTTCATGTTAATTTTGTATCCTGCAAATTTGCTAAAGTTGGTTATTAGTTTTAACAAGGTTTTTGAGGAATTGTTAGGGCTTTCTACATATATTCTATATATTTCTACATCATGTTGTCTGCAAACAGAAATGATTTTACTTCTTTTATTCTCCCAATAGTTCCATTACTATGTTGAATAAAAGTGGTGAGAGTGGGATCCTTGTCTTGTTCCTTATCTTAGAGGAAAAGCTTTCAGTGTTTCACTGTTGAGTATGATGTTGGCTGTGGGCTTTTCATATATGGCCTTCATTATGTTGCAATAGTGTCTTTCTATTCCTAGTTGGTTGAATGTTTTTATCATGAAAGGGTGTTGAATTTTGTAGTTGTATAGCATCAGTTGAGAAAATTATTTGGGATTTTCCCCTTAATTCTGCTAATACAGTGTATCACATTGATTGATGTTGAACCATCCTTGTATTCCATAAATAAGTCCCCCTTGGTCATGGTGTATATAAGCTTTTTAATGTGCTGTTTTTTTTTTTTTTTTTTTTTTTTTTTTTTTTTTTTTTGAGACAGAGTCTCACCCTGTTGCCCAGGCTAGAGTGAGTGCCGTGGCGTCAGCCTAGCTCACAGCAACCTCAAACTCCTGAGCTCAAGCGATCCTCCTGTCTCAGCCTCCCGAGTAGCTGGGACTACAGGCATGCGCCACCATGCCCGGCTAATTTTTTCTATATATATTTTTAGCTGTCCATATAATTTCTTTCTATTTTTAGTAGAGGTGGGGTCTCGCTCTTGCTCAGGCTGGTCTCGAACTCCTGAGCTCAAACGATCCGCCCACCTCGGCCTCCCAGAGTGCTAGGATTACAGGCGTGAGCCACCGCGCCCGGCCTTTAATGTGCTGTTGAATTAGGTTTGCTAGTGTTTTGTTGAGGATTTTTGCATCAATATTCATCAGGGATATTGGCCTGTAGTTTTGTGAGGTTTTATTCTTGTAGCGCCTTTGGCTTTGATATTAGGGTAATGCTGACCTCATGAAATGAGTTTGGTAGTATTCCCTCCTTTTCAATTTTTTGGAACAGTTTGAGGAAGATTAGCGTTAGTTCTTTTTTAAATGTTTGATAGAATTCTCCAGTGAAGCCATCTTGTTCTGGGCTTTTCTTTATTGGGAGATTTTTGATTACTGATTCAATCTCCTTCCTTGTTATTGCTCTGTTCAGATCTTCTGTTTCTTTATGATTTAGTCTTGATAGGTTCTGTATTTCTAGAAATTTGTCCATTTCATCTAGGTTATACAATTTGTTGGCATACAATAATTTATAGTACTCTCTTATAAACCTTTTTATTTCTATAAAATCGGTAGTAATGTTTCATTTTTCATTTCTGATTTTAGTTGAATCTTCTGTCTTTTTTTCCTTAGTCATTCTCACTAAAGGTTTGTCAGTTTTGTTCATCTTTTCAAAGAACCAGCTCTTGCTTTCATTGATTTTTCTCTAGTTCTTCTGTTCTTTATTTTGTCAGTCTCTGTTCTAATCTTTATTTTTTCCTTCCTTCTGCTAGATTTGGGTTTGTTTGTTCTTTTCTAGTTTTTTAAAATGTAGAGTTAGGTTGTTGATTTGAGCTCTTCTTTTTTAATGTAAGCATTTATAGCTATAAATTTCCCTCTTAGCACTGTTTTCACTGTATCTTATAAGTTTTGGTATATTGTGTTTTCATTTTCACTTGGCTCAAAATATTTTCTAATTGCCCTTGAGATTTCTTATTTGAGTCATTGATTGTTTAAATATGTGGTTTAATTTCCACATATTTGGATGTTTTCCAGTTTTCCTTCTGTTTTTAATATCTAGTTTCATTCCATTCTGATTGAAAAAGATAACTTTGTATGATTTCAGTCTTTTTAAATTTATTAAGACTTGTTTTGTGGCCTAACATATGGTCTGTCCTAAGAAATGTTCTGTGTACACTTGAGGAAAATTTGTATTCTGGTTTTGTTGGGTGGAGTGTCCTGTATATGTCTATTAGGTCCAATTGGTCTATGGTGTTTTGATCATCTGTTCAGTTCAGTTCTATACCTCATTGAAAGTGGAGTATCAAAGTAAATCTGTGTATTTCTCCCTTCAATTCTGTCAATATTTGCCTCACATATTTAGGATCTCTGATGTTTGATGCATATATGTTTATAATTGTTATATATTCTTGGTGAATTGACTCTTTTGTAATCACATAATATCCTTATTTATCTCTTGAAACAGTTTTATGACCTAAAGTCTATTTTGTCTGATATTATAGCTAACTCTACTCTCTTTTGGTTACTGTTTGCATGGAATATTTTTTTGTATCCTTTCACTATCTACCTATGAGTGTCCTGGGTCTAAAGTGACTCTCTTGTACATAGCATATAGTTGGATCTTGTTTTAAAATACATTCTGCCAATCTATAACTTTTAATTGAGGAGTTTCATCCATTTACATTTAAAGTAATTACTGATAGGTAAGGACTGACTTTTGCCATTTGTTACTTGTTTTCTATATGTCTTATGCCTTTTCTTTCCTCCATCACTGCTTTCCTTTGTGTTTAATTGATTTTTTTTCCTAGTGACACATTTTGATTCCCTTTTCATTTCCATCTGTGTTTATTTTATAGATTTTTTTTTTGTGGTTACCATGGGGATTACATAACAACCTAAAGTTACAACAATCTATTGTAAACTGATACCAACTTAACTTCAATATTGAATTTTTTTTCCTATTTTTGAGCCCTTACTAAATACCAGGCACTGCATTAAGCACTCTACACTTACCTCATTTTAATCCTTTTAGTAGCCTTCTGAAATGCAGGCATTACTACTCACATTCTGCAAGTGAGGAAACCAAAATACATGGAGATTAGTTAATAAATCTAAAGTCACATAGCTAGGAAGTAGCAAAGTCAGAATTTATTCCAAGTCTGCCATGTCCTCCCACATTCCACCCAGCACTGTGACCAGTCTGAACTCATATTTCCTCTGCATTTACCACATCAGGTGTGGCAGCCACATGCCTTTGTTAAAGCTTGTAGCTGACTAGTCCCTTTCTTTCCAAAATGTGTAATTGATGACTCCTCTTTTTTATTTCATATATAACATAGGGGTATATGCTAATGGAAGAACAAGAATGGCAACACAGAGCTGAGAATTGAAAGTATACAACAAAAAAACCTTAATTATCTGAAGTTTAATGTAGCCAACTTATGGACATTTTTCTTTAAATTGTTAAAATTATTTTCAATAATGAAGCAAAACTTGAACCTGTTTATTAAAGTAATATACATAAAAAACACTGTAGGTTAGATTGTAGGGGATTGCCTGGTGAATACATTTTTTTTCTTCTTTAATAGTCTACTGCCAGAAACATTAATTGGAAGTATGTGTACCATTCACTTGTTGATATTTTATCGACAAATCCTTGGAGATGTGCTCCTGAAAGACAGGATGAGCTTGCAAAGCGCTGGTAAGGAGTCTTTGCCATTGCTTATGTGCAGTAACACTTCATGCTTTGAGTAGAGGTAACCTATGCCAACCTGTATCTTCTGCTTCTGAATGTGACATTTGGAATAAAATATTTAGAAAAGCATTGATGTCAGTGTTATGAGACACCTTCAGATGCAAAGCCTTGAGCTTTGTGAGTTCAATACATATTCCGGTCTTTCAAATATACACATTTTCACATTTCAAATTCTGGAGGTTTGAGATCCTAAAACTCAGATATTCATAGGTCATGTTTTCCCTTACTGTCTCTGAAAAATCTATTTTTCCCACTTGTTTGGTGTGCACATCATCTTTTTGGGAAGAAGCTAAACTTAACCAAAATAGCTGGTTCTTAATGCATGAAGTGTAAGTATCAATAGATCAGTTAAAATTAGTGAATCAGGTAAGGAGTATTCAGGTATTCTATATACTGTTTTTATTATTGCAACTGTTTTGTAAGTTTGAAATTTTTTCCAAGTAAAATGTTAAAAAAATAATTTAAAAAATCAGTAAGTTGTCATACATGATTGAACTCGCAAAGAGAAATGCAAGTATTATAAAAATTGCCTCCAAAAAGAAAAACAGTTTAATTTTATTGGCTCTCTTTGAATTCAATAAATCAATAAGCAGATATGTGCTGAGTGCCTGCTAAGTGCCAGGCCCCGTGATGAATGAGACAGGCACAGTCATCCCTACCCTTGTGAAGCAACAGACCTCAAACACATAATTACATGAATAATCCTTTCCAGCTTTTCAGAATAAGTGCTCTGAAGGAAAATACACAATGAGAACATACGCTAGGAAGACTTGAATTAATATGTAGGGTGAGGAAAGGCTTGAGTGAATAATGTTTAAGGTAAGACCTGAGAGAGGAATTAGACCTACGGGGGAGGCGTGTGGGGAAGGATGCTTTCTGGATAGAGGGACCAGCATGTCTGAAGACCCAGGGCAGGAAAACGTGCATGTGTTGCAGGGCTTGAAATGGAAGGCAGGCCAGTGTGGATGGAGCAGAGTGAGTGAGAGGGACAGCCCTGTGATGGCTTACCACTTGTGAACAAATACTGTTCATGGTCCTCCCCCAGGGGCTTGCCACTAGGATAGGTGGATAAAAATGGAACTTAAAGTCAGAGACACACAGAAATTTCTCAAGGAATAATTATAATTCTAAGGGAAGGACAGTTAAATTTTTAAGCACCATTTGCCTTTGAGTTTCTTTTAATGACTCTAGGAGAACTTATGAATGACATGATTTCTTAAAGAGAATAAGGTAGCTCATGCCTGTAATCCCAGCACTTTGGGAGGGCAAAGGAGGAGGATCACTTGAGCCCAGGAATTCAATACCAGCCTAAGCAACACAATGAGACCCTGTTTCTACAAAAAATAAAAAGCCAGGTGTGGTGGTGTGCACCTGTAGTCCCAGCTACTGGAGAGGCTGAGGCAGGAGGATTCCTTGAGCCCAGGAATTTGAGGCTTTAGTGAACTGTGATCATGCCACTGCACTACAGCCTGGGCAACAGAGCGAGACCCTGTCTCTAAAATGAGGGAAGAAAGGAATTGAATTTAATCATCAAATCATAAGAATATTTAAAGAAAGGATTTTTCTCTACTAAGGACATAAGATTATAGAATATATTATCCTTGACATTCAAAAGTGTCTGCTGTGATTGACTGTGTTCCTTCCAAAATCCAGGTGCTGCTAATGTGAAGGTATTGAGGTAGGGCGCTTGAGAGATGATTAGGCCATAAGGGCTCCTCCCTTGTGAATGGGATCAGAGGCCCTTACAGAAGGGATTGACAGAAGGAATTTGTCTTACTTGCCCTTCTGTCTTCTGCCATGTGAGGACACAGTGTTCCTCCCCTCTGGAGGATGCAGTAAGAAGGCTCTCACCAGACACTCAATGCCAGCACCTTGATCTTGGACTTCTCAGGTTCTAGAACTGTGATAAATAAATTGTTTGTTTATAAATTACCCAGTCTCAGCTATTCTCATATAACAGCACAAACAGACTAAGACACATCACGTCCTTCCATGTGTACTTCTTTGCAAAGGTATTTCATGTGCCATTATTTATTATGAAATATTAATATTAATATTCTCCTACACAGTATTTAGCCGTATGGCCAGAATCCCTAATTTCTAATTCCTTCCGATTTCATCCGTCGCTGTCTGCTGAGCGCTGGTATACTGGAGTCAGACCTGAGCAGCCCGCCCTCCGCCTCCTTTCCTCTGCTGCTTCCTGGTTTCTGCTCAGTTTTCTAAGACCAGGGCTACTTCCTAATCATAAGATCTCTTTTACCACATCACAGTCACAAGGAAGAAAAAGAGGTTTAAAAAAATATAGAACAAAATTTTCTAGTCTTATTCTATTCAGAGCCACTTTACCTCTCATCCTAAAAGCTCCATCTATTTGGTATAAGACTCATTTCAGAACTCTCTGTGATACGGGTATAGGGGCAGATGAAGGTTGAGGGGACAGCTTTGAGCTCTCCTAGAGGTTACAATGTGTAGAATATATTACTAACACATCATTTGGGACAATAATTTTAATCTGAATGAATATTTTTATGTTCATTCCACTAAAATCTATTGAATGAAGTTTGCATAAAATTTTTTCTGTTCGTTTACATTTTAGAGTTAATTAGTCATCCAGTGCTGGCCACCTTCCCCATGCTGTTGGAGCAGCCTGACGTGATGGATGCTCTCAGGGTGGGTAGCATGTGTCATGATGGAAGTGCTTGGTTCTGAAAGCAGTTATACACACCATGTTAAGGAGTTCTGTCACCTGCTCTAGTCCTTTTTTTTTCCTACTAGGATGATGTCTCTCAACCCCTGTCCATTGTCTAGCTAAATCCATCTCATCCTTCTGATCTTAGCATGAATGTTACTTTCCAAAGACTGCCTTCCCTCACCCAATAAGCAGATGGAGTGCCTGCTCTGTGTACTATTGCAATCTTCGACTGTTTCTTCCTTGACTTAAGGTGGTCCTGCTTCTGTCCTAAGAGGAAAAATCCAAAATGGCCTGTTAAATAAATTAACTGAGTTTTCAGGGCAGAGTCAGGGCATGCATATAATTTTAATTTAATTCAACATATATTATCTTCTGTCTGAAATAGCAGCTGGGTATTAGGTTGAACCATCTGAAATCTTCAATATAATACATCAGGGTCAACAAGTATAAGAAGACCTGTATGCGTGCAAGGCAGATACACAGATAACATGACCAGTGCCATGGGGAAGGTATAGCCCAGGACCTTAAAGGTTTAAAGAAAGCAACAAAGGATGACTGGGACTCTGTTTCATTAGAGAGGTCCTGGGTGAGATGGGCCTAATAAGAGGCTGGAGCCGAGAAGATTTTGATATGTTGACTTGGGGGTGAAGACATTCCAGGTGGAAGGAACAGCAGGAGCACACATTTTGAGGCAGGAAGGAATAGAGTATGTTGTTGAGAAGAGCAAATGATCCAGTTTGGCACATCAGATGCATGTAAGAGAGTGGTCGGTGGATGGACAAGGTCAGTCTTGAGTCTCAGTGGGGTGAGGCATGTGGTAGGTGGTGGGCAATCTGGGAAGGTTTTGCTTTAGGCAGACTCCTCTGACAGCACAGAGAGATAGAACAGCACACGTGCAGGAGGGGTGAGCATGTCAGGGGGTGACTCCTACTGATAAGAGGGAGGCATCTGGGCCTAGTAGCAGAAATGGAAGGAGGACTCGGTCACTTACAAAGATTTTTTTTTGGCTTTGAAACTGATTCATGTGCCAGCTGGGCTGGGGTAGGGGGTGTCAACAGTAACAATGAGTTTTCAACAAAGAGGTTTAAGAAAATGTTCATGGTGCATATGATCACCTGTAATTTTAGATAAGTTGTAAACTGAAGCTAGATGATGCAGAATTTCTCTTTCTTCTCCTAGAAAGTCATTAGTGTTACAATATTTATTCATTATACTGAACATATGTACATTGATTCATTTAACAAAGATTTTGCAAGAGCCCAATATGGATATGGCTGCAGGAATATAACACTAGGTGTGTAATAGTCATGGAATCTGGATGTTGGTCTTAGGGGGAAACCTTAGGAACACTAATCTAGTCTAAAATCTGCATTTCCTCAATGAGCAGATGGCTCAGAGACGTGCAGTGATCTGGCTGCCATGGAGCTCATCAGTTGCCAAGCCAGGGCTGTCCCTGCAGGCCAGTTCTGGGCGCATTCAGATATACCACAGGCTCTTTAAGAAAAGGGACATGGGTAATGTTGTTCACATATATAATCAAGTGAAAAAAACCCATTTGAAGCATAAGTATATTTAAATATGTATATTTATATTTATATATCTGCCTATGAAAAGATCTGGAAGAATATATACTCTAGAAACATATTAGTGAAAACCTCTGAATCATAGGTTATTTTATCTGGATTTTCTTAATTTTTCCACAGTGAATTTTTTGTATAGTAAATAATAAAAATTACAAAGAGTAGTTATACACTGTTGAGCCTTCTCTCCATGGCATGCTATAATAGGATAAGCTCGGCTGTGCTGTGGTGGCTAACACAGGTTTATTTCTCACCCGTGGGACACACCCAGTGGATCAGCAGAAGACTCTGCTCCATAGTCACCCACGGGTGCAGGCTGGAGCCTCAGTTATCTCATAGCATCATCTGGCACAAGTAGCATCCTCTGTTGCCGATTGCCCCTGCAGGAAAAGAGGGAGAATGGAAAATTGTCCTCTGGCTTTCTATTGCCTTTGCCCCAAAAGGGCCTGGGCCACTTCTGCTCACATTTCACAGGCTAGAACCAGTCACATGTCCACTTAACGTCAAGGGAGCTGGGAAGTCTTGTCTTCTGTTTGCTCAAAAAGAAATGAAGTGGATCTTGGTGTAATAGCAGTGACCCCCACACATGTGTGCTCTTCCTGGATGAGTTATTTAATACTTATTGCTGGTGACTCAATGAAAAATAAGGTGGGCCCTTGACACGTAACTAACAAACAACAGGCAAATTTTACCAAACGATAAGTCCAAAGTTGCTAAATTATATTCATGTTAAGTCATATTCATATTTAAAATTTATAGTATGTGAGCCTCTGGGTGTTTACTTAGCTAAGTTCAGTTCATGGTTGGTGTTTTAATAATGATATTGGCACCTAGCCTGTTTAATAGAACACTCTGGCTCTCTAAGTGTCCTCTTCAAACTCTCAAGGACGCACAGGTGCTGTAGTTAATAGGGTGGAGGACCACAATCCCAGGAGTATAAGTATGGGATAAGTATGAACATTCCAAGACATTCTCCTGGGTGGCACAGTCTGTCATCTCCCGGTGAGAAACACTGCTTCAGTGCATCCTTTATTTCATGGAAAGTCTCTTTCTTGGTGCCATATGTCATATTCACCCCAGGGACGCCCTTCTGAGAAAGGTCTGCTGCTCTCAAGTTACCCATGACCTCAGGCACCGACAGAAGCAGATACCTACAGACACGCACGAAACCCAGGCCTGAACAGGCAGCCCTAAGGCCGCCCGCGTTCCACCCACGCGTGCAGTTTGCCAGGAACTGGCACCGTGAAGGTCTCAGTTCATACTTCTGTGGGACTAATTGAACTCTGGGTTTTTTTATTTCTTTAAAGAAGTTTTTGAGGCCCTGTGGACAGACTGGAAATACTTACTTACAAAGCTGTGCTTCAGTCTGTCTCATTCTGACCATTATCATCATCTTGGAAGACAGAATTGTAGAAAAGTATGGTATTTGGAAGTGTTTTCTATTTTCATTACTCTCTTACCTTAAAAGCTTAATACCATTTTATTGTTCAAGTGCTGTGTTTGTGCGGTTTGCATGGATGTGTTAGTGTTTTACTGATTCTGCTCTTAATTTTGACTTATAATAATCATGGGCTTGTAAGGTATCTCCCACTGATACATCTGCCTAGTCAGTCTTGTGCTGGGTCATTAGCAATAGTTGCCTAATTACAGATTTACTTCATGCATGTGTAGACTCTGTACAGCATTTTTAGCCCTGTCCATAGTTTAATGACAGAGTAAAGTTGCAGGAGTGTTGCAAGGACTTATGAATACTTGGACTAATGTAATATTTCTATTTGCTTTTTAGAGTTCATGGAGTGAAAAAGAAAGCACATTAAAAAGATCTGAGAAGGTAATATGATCTTCCATGCTGAACTTAATATCTGTAGCGCTCAGTGTTTGCTTGCCCTTTCTAATAATGCCTCTTTTTTAGCTAAAGTAGCCATGGTTCCTCCTAACCAGGTAAACTGTGTCATTATGGTGCAAAGACACATTCCAAGAAGGGTATACAGAACTGTTTCCTAATGTGAAAGGGAACAGTTGATCAAGACGGTCATTTCAGATCACTGAGTTTTATATAAATGAAGGGAAGTTTCTAAACCAAAGTTTCCCAGTTGGCTATCAAATTTGTCTTTTAAAAAAATTTTTTTCTAGATCTCAAAGCCCATATTAGGCAAGGAGAAGGAAAAAGAAATTGACTTGAGTTGTATCCTGTATTGAAAAAAAGTGCATATATTGGCTCATGCTTACATTGCCACAGAAGCATGGTCATTACCAAACAGAACTTGCTTCAATCACTGAGTAGTGGTTTGACTGCTCTGATCCAGGATTTGGCAAATTTTTCCTGTAAGGGTCCAGATGGGAAATATTTTTGGCATTTCAGGCCTTATGGTCTCTGTCTCACCACCCAGCTCTGCTATTGTAACACAAAAGCAGCCACAGACAATATATAAATGGCCAAGTGAGGCTGTGTTTCTATAACACTCTATTTACAAAAATAGGTGGCAGGCCACATTTGGCCCACAGTCCGTACTTTGCCGGTCCTGATTTACAGTGTTCATTATCTGCAAGGAACATCAGAGAACAAATGAACTAAAACCTCTAAAAATTGGGGGAAAAATTTTGTGTCTTTATTTGGGCTTCTGTATGACCAGTACCATCTACATGTGACCTTTGCCAAAATTGGTAGAGTTAGTGCTTTTCTAGTACAGCAGTTGGCAAAGTGCTGGGCCTCAGGCCTGTAAAAATTGCCCCCATGTGCATGTGTGGTTGGAAGGGCGGTATCTGTGTGTAGACCCTGCTGTGTATAGATATCTCTGTCCTCACCTGCTGTACTCTCTAAGATTCCCACCACAGCCTGTTGGCATCAGGGTTTGACAGATACTGTTGATATTGCACCACTCCTCTTGTCTGGGGAGGGGCTGGCATCCTCAGGACAAAAAGACCCCCCCATTCCCCATGCAAGGCATTGCTGGAAATAAGCCAGCTATTTCTTACTCTTTACATCTCCTGTCTCTGCATCTCATGCAGAACACCTGCTACGCTTCTCTTAGCTAACATGACAGTTATCTCTGATATGTTGTAATTGACTTAAGTAGATACAGCTGACTTCACATTGTATTTTAGTTATATTTGCCTGGAACCACACCAGTGTCACCAAAATTAGACTACAATACCCCAGTCTCCTTGACAGAATGTGTGAGACACCCTCAGTGAAGCTTAGGAGCTCCCTGGGCTCAAAGAGCCACTAAGAGACTCTCCCAGGGAGAGTCACTCAGCTCTACTCCATGTTGACCCCTGCTTGCTTCCACTTCAGAGGGGCTGCCCTGAGCGAGCGCTGGCTCAGACACGATTCCTGCCACACACCAGTGGCACCCTCCATCCCGCCCCTTCGGTGGCTTTTAGTGAACAGGATTCATAGAATTTAACACTTTAAAATAATGATGTAGGTCCATTCATAGTTATTTGTGGTGGTGGTGTTTTCCCAGAGAGACAAAGAGTTCCTGAAGGCCACGTTCCTCCTGGTCTACCATGACTGCGCGCTCCCTCTTCTGCATTCTACGCTCCTGCCCCCATTCAGGTGGGCAGAAGAAGAGACCGAGGCTGCACGTTGGAAAGTTATCGCTGACTTCCTTAAGCACAACCGAGAAAATGGGGGTGCACTCCAAGCTCTGTTGTCACCAGACAAAGTTCATGAACCTTTTGACCTTTCAGAGCAGACCTATGACTTCTTGGGTGAAATAAGAAAGAACGTGGCCTGACAGTGGCAGCCCTAGGCCCTCAGTGTCCTGCTGAACCTGGTGGACCCTCCATGATGAATACAATGACAGAACCAAAGTCACTGTCACATTATAACTTAGGTTTTACTTTTTTTTTGTACAGACCGTATTTTTAAAGAAGTATTTATGTAATAGTTTGAATATGTTTTAAAACAGTAAAATAAATTTTTGTAAGGAATACTGCTATATCTATCTAAATTTAAAGAGAATTTTTTCCAAAAACCAACTACTTAAGTTTTAAGTTAACAATATAGATTTCTATAAAAGCAAAATTTTCTCAAAAGCTAAATTTATGATATTCAAGAAATGAAGAGACAACCCAAAGAATGAGAGAAGATATTTTCAAATCATATAACTGATAAGGGTCTAGTATGCAGACTATTTAAATTTGTGAGTGTTGCTAATAAAATTTATCTTGTGAAATGAAGGGGAATACCAGTGTGATCCATTTCAGAAAGTTGTTAATCTCTAATTCAGTCTGATACTTGAATATGATTTAACCCCTAATTAGGTACAAAACCAGAATCAGTTTTGCCTTTTCAAATCAACATAATAAGTGCTCTAACAAAAAAAATAAATAAAAAACACCCCAAAGTTTCAGGCACTGGAGAGTGGAGTTGACTCCCCCTTTCACAGAACAAAGATGAGCTGATCAGGTTTTGTTGCATTTCAGATAAACTTGTGACTGCTGGTAAGATGTCCCAGGCCTGAGTATCTGCTGTGTGTGACAGTGTTCTCACTTAACTCAGTTAATCTTCACAACTACTGTAGGAGGGAGGTACTGGGTTTTCGGTTTTTGTTTTTGTTTTTGTTTTTGTTTTAATATATTACTCCTGAAGAAATAGGCCAGGCAGGTTAAGTAATTTGCCTAAGGTCAGAGCTAGTAAGTGGCACAGCTAATATACCAAGTAAAAATACTATCTGTAATTTTCTACAACCTAAGATGTTCTACCACATTAGGACAAACCTTTAAGAATTACATGTGACAATAAAATATGAGAAGGCTGTTTGAAGAAAACTATGGCTGAATTAGAAAACAGTTTAACCTAAATAATTAGATTCCCCTTAGAGGTACTTTTTTTTGATAGTATGCTGCCTTAAAAGAGACTTTTATTTTTAGAGATCTGTCATATTATAAAATTTATGGGCTTACATCTTAACTTATCCTAAATCCTTAACCTAAATTTAACTTGAGCCTCAATTTCATAAATTAACATGGTACGAAAGGGCTCCCGGCTATAAATATGACAAGTGAGCACTTGGCCTTGGAAAAGAGATTTCACTCCATCTCCAGGAGCTGGTTTTGGGAGATCCTGTCCTTGTGCTTCCTTCTGCCCTCAGTGACATGTGCAATGCCGAGTGTGGCGGACACCTTTCTTTTGCCCCTCAGCATGCAGCTACCTAGACACACTTCCCCAGTGGTACCTCCCCTTCTCCAGGGCCGTGGTCCTCCCCAGCTCCTGCTGCCATGGAGAGGGCTTCTGCCTTTTCAGACAGAGGTGGGAAGTGTGCACAGGGACTTTTTCCTACTCTGTTATTGAGTTGTCTCCTCTTAGTCCTCTGCAGTCCTGGTTTTGTCACTTCCCACTATAAAAGGCATTATTCTATAGAATCTTTAATTCCTGAGTTCTGCCTTTTAATTTTTTTAACTGTTTAGCTTGTTCTTAGCATTAAGCCTGGGTGGGGCCTTTTGAATGAAAGAAAACGCTGGTGAGTTTCTTTCAATGAATGTACAGCATGAAGGAAGAGAGAGCTTTTTTTCAAAATGTGTTTTCAAAGACTGTCTTCCTTATTAATTTGAGAACATGTCATGAGTTGGTGAATGTGGACAACTTGATAGTTTCTGACTCATAAGAAAAGTATAGAGACATGAGGAAAAACAGCTTCAGTGACACTTAGGCCAGAACGTGAGGTGCATATAAAGGGGACGGACTCACAGGGGTGGGGGCATCTCTGCCATTAAGAAACTCCACCTTCAGTCAGTGGAATCTTTTTTTTTCCTCAAACAGCAAAACCTCTCTGGCTTTTTACATGTCACTTTTTAGCTTCCAAAACAGGAAGAGGTTGTCAAGGAGCCAGAAACATCCTGGAAATGAGTCCTCGGGGGTCTGCGTCAAGGAGTGCGACTTAGCACTGAATTGTGGGAGCTGTGGTGGGTCTGGGGGGGAGGCAACAGCAGGGACCAGCAGGCCTTTGCCAAGTGACCCTTGAGGCCAGGGGGACTCACTCAGCAGAGCCATGGGAAGGGGCAGGGGGGATTCTAAACTGTAAACTCCATGGCCTCCTCCTCCCTGCCTTCCTGACCTCTTATAATTGGTTGACAGTTGTATCTATCCAGTCTGCCAGAGGTGAAAAGTGTTGCAATTCCCTTGCCTGGGTGCTTGGCATGGATGGCCAGGGGCAGAAGTGTCTATTAAAAAGCAGGTACAATCTCAGTCTTCAGTGGTTTTATGGTCTAATGTGTGAGGCCAGAGCAACTGACATGGAGCCAGCTGAAATACAGAACACCACGTATTGATGCAAATGGAGCAGGTTCAACTTGCCAACCCAGTAGCAGTTGGGAACCCTATCAGTTTAACAAAAGAGGGAGCCAGAATTGTCCCTTGCCAGCGGAGGGCTCTGTCAGTTTGCAGCATTATACGATATCCTTTGCTGTGGACTGACTCAGCTTCCTCTTCCATGAAGTATTTCAAGTTGAGAGGTTTTCTCGGGGCATGGAGGTGATTAGAGCTAGCTGTCACCAGCTGCTGTGTGTTCTGTTTCCTTAAAACATAGAGGCAGGAACAGAACCCTACTTAATTAAGGCACTGTGCACCTAAGGGTTATAACGATCCATTCACTCATTCACTTACTCAGCATGTGTTCATTGAACACCTACTAGCTCCAGGCACAGCGTAAGGCTTTGCGGATACATAGGGAGCAGCCCTGACGTGATCTCTGTCCTAACTTACAATGCGTGAGGTGGACAGTAACCACGAAACAACCATGAAGGAAGTGTACAGATGGCTACAAGAACCTATTGATGCATCTTGTTGTTGTTGTTTTGTTGTTGTTGTTGTTGGTATGTTTGAATTCCAACAATACTGTGGCCTGGGATGTTAACAGCCCTGTGGCAGCACAAAGTCAGCAGTGAGTACACAGGGTCCTGCCTAGCCTCACTTTCCCTTTTCAAACCTCACTGTCTGACATTGGGGACCAGCTAGATTCAGATAAATTTTTGGATGAATCTCTCCCTATCTGAACTCTCATACCCACTATCTGAAACCCAGGAACACATGGATTTGATAACACTGTATCCCTCGAAACCCAGAATTGCTGTCTGAACTCCCGATATTTGGACGCAGTAACGAAGTCAATTTGGACAGGGAGGGATGGCATAGGGGTAAGTGAATGGCCGGTGAAGAGCTGCACCATCTCATTGGCAAGAAACTGGAGGCCTAGGATTTTCTGACTCAGTGATGACTGATACTGAATGAGGATATACAGGTGGCGTGAGCAATATATTAATAAAATGGAAATCATTAATGGAATACAGCTCACATGCAGGACTTTGGTAGTATGTCTGTTATTTAGTCCACTGCTCTGTAAGAGACTGGACCTTAACCTGCTCATTTGTGTCTGACTTTGCCAGCGAAGATTAACTTTGCAGAACTTTGTTCTTTCAAAGAGGCCACTTTGGGGGATAACAAAAAAAAAATGGCCCCATGCTTTCTGAGCTCTTCTCCAGGTAGGTGTCTCTGAATGATCCAAACATTATTCCATTGGGTTGTTCTCTTTCCTGGCAGCTGTACTGAACTTTCCCAGACTCCAGAGACAGTAGGAGTCTGCCTCCTCATGGCCTCTTCAGGACCACAGACACATTAACCACACCTCTGCCCGACCCTATTGGTGTGTGAATTCTATCTACCTCATTTCAGACCAGAAGTGACCTTGATTTGTAGAGATAGTAGTTGCAATCTAGTTGCAACTTAATCAGCAAGCTAGAACCAGTGGGCGTATGTTTCCTTGCAGCAGAAAGGGAGAGCACTGTGCTCCTCTTTCTGCAGTGGGAACCTATCGTAGTGGACATCTGGTGTTTCTGCTGCTCAACATCCATATACTTCTCTCCTCGTAACTTCACCCCACTTTGGGTGGAATTATTTGAGTCACCGGATCAAGTCTCAGCTGAAGCCATCAGTATCTCTCAATTTCTCACTTAACTGAGGTATAAAATTCCCTTCATTGTTAAAGCCCGTTGGGATGGTTTTTTCTAACATTTGCTATTGAAAGAATCCTAGTGGATACAGCTGTCTATTCTTTCTCACAGTATCTCTGGATTTCCTCTGGCCTGCCCCTTAGTGGTCAGGCAACCAGTAACTAAATTGTTTCTGAAAAATATTAATATATAAAGCAATTTATTGGTGGGGAAAGAGTTCAAGGAAGGGGAGTCAGTAAAAGAGATAAGCAGTTGTTTCCAGAGTCTTTATGACTGAGAGGGTACATTCAATCGTTCAAAAACATTTATTGAGTACCTTCTGTGTACAAGGCAGAATTCAAGACAGTGGAGATGACTGAGGTTCACCACATGAACAAAGTTATTGCTCTCCTGAAGCCCACATCCTAGAGAGGAGCAGGGGCAGGGAGACAACAGGCAAATGAATCAATAAACGAGAAATAGTCATAAGTGTTTGCAGAGAATTAAGGCAGGCTGGTGTCATTTTGGCTCTGGTCAAGTAGAGAAGGATATGCCACCTCTTCCTCCCACTGAATGCAACTGAAAGCCCTGGACAGAATGCATGGAGCAGCTGAGGACTCTAAAAAAACAAATGGGAGCAGGAAAATTTGGAAGGAAATAAGAATTCAAAACACTACCCAGGCCGGGCGTGGTGGCTCACACCTATAATCCCCCAGCACTTTGGTAGGCGGAGGTGGGAGGATCACTTGAGGCCAGGAGTTCGACACCAGCCTGGGCAACAACATAGTTGTTGCCCCCGTCTTTAGAAAAGAGACCCCGTCTTTAAAAAAAAAATGTAAAAATTAGCCAAGTATGGTGGTGGCACCTGTAGTCCCAGCTACTTAGGAGGCTGAGGTGGGAGGATCACTTGAGCCCAGGAGTTCAATCAAGGTTGCAATGAGCTGTGATCACACCACTGTACTCCAGCCTGGGTGACAGCAAGACTCTGTCTCTAACTAAAAAACAACCAAAACATTACCCAGCTAGTGATGAGTTTCCCATTTTCTTTCCTCTGGTAACTCTTAGCCTGGGCTTAGAGACCACCTGAAACCTGGCACCATACACAGGATGCAGACAAAGATATCTCCAATAGAAGCCCTCTATTTCTGGTCTGAGGAATGAGAAAAAGCCCCTCTGGGTCATAGAGAGTATAGAGAACTCATACTTATTTTTATATTTTTCTATTCTTTCCTGCCCCAACCCCTAGTGACAATGGTGGTGGCAATGGAAGTGGCAGCCAACCAGGCAGGCATCTAGAATTCTGAGGAAGGGGAACCCTTCTCTCTGACGAGAGGAAATATGCTGGCTGTCCAGAAAGTATCCAGCCATTGTTAATATAATAAATGTCTCTCTTTTTCATATTACCTTACTTTCTGGACAGCCCTCGTATGGTCCTAAAAGCATGGGGGGAATCACTGTTTCCCTCTCTCTTGCTCACTCTCTTTCTTGTTGCTTTTTGGCCCTGACAATAGACACAAAGGAAGTGCACAGTAGAGCAGAGAAATGAAAACCCTGGTTTATAGCCGGGGAACCAAGGAAAAGAGAGGAAAGGACAGGGTTTCTTGGGATCTAGAAAGTGTTGAGGAGATCGTGGCCATGGCAAGAACGGAGCTTAGGAAAGTGATCCCATAAAATAGTATGTGAATGTCTGAGCTTACCCCAAAGCTGACCCTAAACAGAATACCAAAGGATTTCAGAACTGAGTAACAGGAACCCAGACTGGTCTCAGGTCCAAGACTAGCACACATATCAAACAGATCAAAATAGCACTGCAAAGTCTTACAAATGGAACTGACACTGGAACCACAGCCCAGAGAAGGCAGATAGGAACTTGCAGCCTGAACCCAATCAGGCTGATTGTCTGTTAAAACAAACAAAATCAACATTCTCCATAGGATTTAATTAAGACCCATAATCCCATAACTTAATATTCATAGTATCCAGGATACAATCCAACATTACTTGATATTTGAAGATCCAGGAAAACCTCAACGTCTCTAAAGACAAAAAAGAAAAAGACAATCAAGAGAAAATAACTCCAGATGACACAGGAATTGAGACATTAAAGCAGCAATTATAATAGTCATGCTCCAAGAAATAAGGACCCCCCCAAAAAAATCAATAGAAAGATAGACAGTCTCAACTGAGAAATAGATAATACAAAACAATTGAAATTCTAGAAATAAAAAAATAAACAAAATGAAAGAATTCAATAACAGACTCGATATATTAATGAACTCGATAACAGAATGTGGATGACAGAGGAAAAAGAGAACTTAAAGATAGACCAATATAAGTTGTCCAGTCCAAACAACAGAAAGGAAATAGATTAAAACAATAAACAGATCCTCAGGAATTTGTGGGATAACACTAAAAGGTCTAATCTTTACCAATATATTTACCATTTCTGTTGCTGTTTCTAAAACATATTTTTATGGAATGTAAAATTCTGGGTTTACAGAAAGAATGGCTGAAAACTTCCCAAATTTGGTGAAAGACATAAAGAGGAAACAGAGGAATGAAATACAGAAAACAAAAAATAAAATGGTATACCTAGATCCAAAACAATCAATTTATATCAAGTGTAAATGAACACCAATTAAAGTCAGCAAATTTCAGAATGGATTTTTTAAAAAAGATCCAACTATATCATAGCTACAGAAAAAAAAGCTCTGATTGTAAATATAGTGATATAGGTAAGTTAAAAGTAAAAGGGCCGGGCGCGGTGGCTCACACCTGTAATCCTAGCACTCTGGGAGGCCGAGGCGGACGGATCGTTTGAGCTCAGGAGTTCAAGACCAGCAAGAGCAAGAGCGAGACCCCGTCTCTACTAAAAATAGAAAGAAATTATGTGGACAGCTAAAAAAAAAAAATATATATATATATATGTTTAGAAAAATTAGCCGGGCATGGTGGTACATGCCTGTAATCCCAGCTACTTGGGAGGCTGAGGCAGGAGGATCACTTGAGCCCAGGAGTTTGAGGTTGCTGTGAACTAGGCTGACACCACGGCACTCTAGCCTGGGCAACAGAGTTAGACTCTGTCTCAAAAAAAAAAAAGTAAAAGGATAAAAAATATACCATGCGAACTCCAAGTGTATTAGAGTATACACGTAAACACCAATTAGAAGAAACTGTAACTTGTATATATTGTTAGTGGGGATAGAAATGATTCAACCACTTTGGAAAACAGCTTGACATTATCTGCTAAAAACACATACCACATGACCCACAATTTCACCCCTAAGATATTCCCAACAGGATTGTATACATAGATGCACCAATAGACATGTTCTAGAATGTTCATAGCTGTGTTATCAATAAGCCCAAATTGAAAGAACTCAATGTCCATAAACAGTAGAATAAAGTGTAGTATATTCATGCAATGGGATCCTAGGTAGCAGTGAATGAACTACAGCAACATACAACAACATGGATAAGTCTCACAAACATAACGTTGATTGAAAGAAGCCAAACCCAAAGGAATCCATTCAAAACCAGGCAAAACCAATCTGAGGAGTTCAGAAGTCATTAGAGTAGTTACTTGAGGAGGAAGAAGGAAGCAATGATTGAGAGTTGTCTGGCAATGTTCTATTTCTTGCTTGGGGTAGGAGTTTTGTGGTCTGTTTCGTACACATTTTCTGTAAGTGTATTATACATCAATAAAGACTTTTAGAACAGTTTTAAAAATCTGTATGGAAATATTAACAGAGAATCTACTGGTCTCGCTGTGGAAAGGAAAGAGAGCCAGAAGAAAACAAGTACTTATTAAGCATCTGCTGTATACCAGAACTGTCCTAGATGTTTTCATATACACTATCTCATTTAATCCCCCAACTAACAAATGAAAAAACAAAGCCCATGATCACAATAATCAACAGTACTAAGTATTGTTGCATGGTTTGCAGGATTCATTCACCTAATTCTTAGTCCCATGAGGTGGAAACCAGTAGGCCCTTTGCAGAGGAGTCCAGAAAGGCCTGGCATTCCCTACAGCCTCACACCAGACTTTTGACCTTGTGTCCAGTTACATTCATACCGACAGCCCCAGAGATATATTGGCTGGACTGAGGGGCAAAGATGTTCTTCTCACATTTCTAAACTTCTGTCCCTTATACGATCTCACTGCCTGTGCTGCATTATAAATCTTATGGTTTTCTTATAAATAGCCTAATTAGAGTGTACTATACTTTGTTGCATAGAACAAAACATTACTTGGTTAATGTAAACACATAAAATATGCCAAATTTTTTATAACCTTGTTTTGTCATATCTTCATTTCTTAATAAACTAATTGCTTCAGATGATGGAAATGGCCCAGGCCCTCTCAACCCAAAAGTCCAAGGGGCGATGGGTTGAATTATTATCTTCATTTCCTAGATGAGATATGAGCCTGAGAAATGTTGTTTTTCTTCTTTACTGTAAACTTTTCCCACTATTCCATGTTATCCATGGTCAAGTTACAAGTATCCTACAGCCCATAAGAGTGGCACAGCGCTTATTTGCAACATTTCAGAGAGGCGGCAAAAGGTGGGATTCCTGGGGAAATGCCTGCTTTGCTTGGGTTAATCCTGTAAACAAGGTGGGACGCGCTGGCAGGTGGGATTAGGGCCTCCCTTCCTTCCTAGTTTCCACAGGCCTGGGAGAAGAGGATGACCAGGCTGGTTTGAGGATTACTGGGGGGCCCATTGCCTTTCCTTGAAATGTCTTGCTTTTGGCTTCATTTGTCCAAACTCCTCTCTCCCCTGGTTCTCCCAGACCAGGCAGAGTCCTAGCTGGCTGCTCTACCCACCTGTGAATGCCAGGCAAGCCCTGGCATTCACTGCTCTTACTAATGTGGTCAAGACACTGGCTTCTTCTAATGACTCCAACACTCGAGGCAATGTTCGCCACATCCTCTTCACACCAAGGAGTGGCTTCTCATCTGGTCTGCTTCCCAACTGGTCTGGGCCCTGGAGGGCAGGGAGAAGGGACCCCACCCCAAGCATCCTCAGCAGACTCTTGGACTTCGGGCCTTCCTTCAGGGCAGGCCAAATGAAGGTTAGCCATTCAAAGGTAGGGAGGAAAATGGCTCAGTCTCCAGGACCTGTCTTTGTGTGAAAGGGGTTGCTTGCCTCTCGGTCACAGCCCTGCAGCCAGCTGCCAGCCTCCTGCAGGAGTCAGGAAGGAACTGCTTGGCCCCAAGCCCAGCTCCCCTGCTCCCCAGGCCCTGGCTGAGAGGGGGGACAGGAAGGGAAGGAGGGTCTTGGCTTGGGGCAGCAGCCAGCCTGCCAGGCCCTTATCAGGAGCCCCCCTGGGGTGGTCCCCTGCCAGGGAGCAGGACCTCCCTCCATCTGCCCTGTGAGGAAGAAAGGAGAGAAGGACCATGAGGGGGGATCCAGAGAACCAAGGAAACACCGAGTCCCGGGAAGGGGGCTGGACATGAGAGCTGTTCCTCTCCCTGTGGCCTGGTTGGGGGCAGAGGGGTGCCCCAGGAGGGGAGAATGAGGGAGCCAGGCAAGAGAGAAGACCCAGCATTGCTAGTGACCAGCTCTGTGACCTTGACTTGACCTCACTGATTCTCAGTCTCCTTACTTGGAAAAGGGTAAAACAGCCACACATAGGCTGTCAGAAGCACCAAGATTGTCTGCAGAAGGCTCGGTTCATAGTAGGTGCTCAGTAAACGTCTGTCACGGCAGAACAGCCTTAGCCTGTACTCTGGGCACAGGGGTGGAGCAGGAAGGGGCTGTAGCTGGCATCTGCGGGAGTAATTTGCTCCAAGAGTAAAAAAATCCCCAGAAAGAGAGGTCTAGAAAGGGACTTTGCCCGCCTCCTGTCCCAGCCCTGTCCCCGCTGGCAGGACAGAGCCCGTCTGATGCCGCTCAGCGGTTCACTGAGGATCTGTTGGCTGCGGCGAGTGGAAGGACCTGCTCGGCTGGAACATTTTTCCCCTCCCAGGCGACGTCCGATGGGTGTGTCGGGCAGGAGGTGATATTTGACAGGCTGCGGGCGCAGGCGAGCTGCTGCGAGCCAGGGGCGCCGAGCAGGGCAGCGAGCATGGCCTCCCGCGACCCGCCCGCCACCACCTACACCACTCCCGACGCCGCGCCCTCGGGGGTCGCTCTGTTCATCACCATCCCCTACGCCTTCTTCCTGCCGGAGCTGGTGAGTGCGGCCACCTGCGGAGTGCCGAGGGGCGGGAGCCAGCCGGGGCGGCCGCTGCCCTCGGGGCAGGGGGACCGAGGCGGCCGCTGCGGTCGCGGTCGCGGTCGCGCGTCTCCCGCTGGGCTCCGCACCGGCGCTGTCGCGGGGCAGCCGGCCTGACCCCGCTCTGTGCGCTCCCACGCAGGGTGGGTGGGCTTCCTCCAAAACAGGACCCACCGTGCGGGGGAGCCCGGCAGGCCACCTGGTTCTAGCAGGCGCGGGAGCAGTGGCTGCAATACCGGGATCCCCGGGAAGATGTTGGAAACGGACTTTCACTGTTCCGTTTCTCCAACCATTTGTGCCTCTGTAAAGGGGCAGAGGGGACGACTCTGACTTTCCTCCTGAGAGGAGGTCGTTCAGTATTTTCTTCATTGTCCTGTCGGCTGACTTTGAACCTTGACTTATGTGGGGTCCCCACACTCGGTAGCTTATGGCAACATCTGCCATGAAACCGTCATGCGGGGTGTCCTGGTTACAAACGAGCGCTGTCACTGTGTCACTGTCTGGGGCACCTCCGCCCGGCTGCAGAGCTGTGCCTGTACAGTGATGCAGGGATCCCCCCAACGCAAGTCCCCCGTGGGCCGGCTGTCCTCACACCCTTTTCACAGAGGGCAACACTGAAGGCTGCGGACCAATTCCGGGCACAGAAGTGTGTTTTGTTTTTCGAACACCTTCTGAAATATCTAGCTTGTGAGTGATATTTTCTTACCTGTCCTGAATTTGGCAGTGTTGCCCCGGGGCAGGGAGGAAGAGAGAGAGTGGATCTACCTTTCGCTTGGACGTGACTAGCCCTTCTCACTCTCCTCATCTGCTTGGAAGGTTGGACCGGATTTAGTGACTTTTAGGCAAACCGGTTAAAGGACGACTATTGATGTCAACCAGAAAGGGAAGCCAGGCTAGGTGAGCCCAGCATTTGGGTGGCTCCGGCTGAAACCCCACCCAAGGCAGGTTTCTGCCAGGGCTGCCACCCCAGGGGACGAGCGTGGGCATCCTGCCAGACTGATGACATTGTAGTGCTCTCATGAGTTCTCTGTGCCAGGACCTGGGTGTGTCCCTCACCTTGGAACAGCCACATGGGTCGTGACTGGCTCCAACTCTTTTTATTGAGCCTGTGCTCCGTGTCAGTCATGCAAGCCGCTGTGGCATGCGCTGTCTTCAGTGCTTTCCTGTTGCTGGAGAGAGACTCTCACGCATTCCTGCTCCATGAGACCATGGCACCAGCAAGGACAGACCATCTCACCTCTGCAGGGCAGGGAGGGGGCCAGGCCCGTCCCTGGGAGTTGGACCTCAAAGGACGCATTTCCAGGCTGGGGGGCAGGAGAGAACGACTGGCAGGAGGCTGGAGGGGTGGCCCTTCCAGAACCAGGAACAGACCCAGGGGGAGAGTCGTGAGAGGGTCGTCCTGTGCCCCAACCCTGCTCCTGCCAGTGGAATTCCTGGACAAGTAAAGTGCATGCTTATGCCGGGCTCTGGACCCTGAGTGTTTTAGGGGGTGGGGATATTGTTGTTGGTTCAATTTTCTTCATTTATTTGTATTTTTATATAATTTTAGAAGTACAGTAAAGCTGCAATAATAGTATAGAAAGTTCTAAGTACTCACTCAATTTCCCCTAATGTCCACATCTTCCAAGGTACAACACCTGAAATCAGGAAATCAACCTGATTCTATGCTATCAACTATTCTGTCAGCCTTGTTCACAGTTTGCTGATTCCGCCACTAATGTTGCTTTTCTGGTCCAGGATCCAGGCCAGGGTCCCACAGTGTGTTTAGTTGTCATATCTCCTCATCCCCTTTAATCTGGGACAATTTCTCAGTCTTTGTCTTGACATTTTTGAAGGGTACTGATCAGTTATCTTGTACAATGTCCCTCCATTTGGCCTTGTCTGATATTTCCTCATTACAACTTAATTTCTTTTTAATTCACAAGTAAGCCTATTCATTGTCGAAAACTTAGTCCAGAAATAAATATAATCCATAGATATGCATATATTCATATATGTACATGTATATATTTAATGGGGTTATTCTGCACCTGCTTTTCCCTTAAATGAGGCTTCCTAGCAGGGCATCTAGAATCATGTGTGCCTTCCACCCAGGGTGAGGGGAGAGGAGAGAATGTCGAGGCAGGTGGGCGGTTCTGATCTCAGTGAGCAGAAGACATCTGGGCTGGAGAGGCAGGTGCAGAATGGCCTCGTACAGGCCCGTCTCTCTGGCCTGGGGCTCCTGGGCACACAGCCGCTGCCACCCCTGGGGCTGACCACAGAGTGCCAGGCCTTGGGTGGCAGGTGGGCAGGTTCTGTCTCGGGGCCCAGGGGGTCACAGACAGGCCTATGTCTTTCTAAGGACACAAGTCCAGAGAGCAGCTTGTAAAACCAGAAGCTCAGGCCAGCGAAGAGAGTCAGAGAAAGTGAAACCCAGTAATCCAGGTTCCCATGCCATCCATAGGGGGCTGCCCAGGGCAGACATTTCCCTCCAGCCACTGTTCATGACGCACTGACTGAGAAGCCCAGAGCAGGCCTGCGCTGAGGACATTCCCAGGTGAACCAGGGACCAAAAATGCCAGGAGAGCAGAATCAGACCAGGGCTGAAATGAGCCTCCTCCCGTCAGCTGTCCTTAAGGCCCCATGCCACTCCAGCGGGCGACTCTGGCTCCTCGGCATTTCCAGATGATGACAGACCGGGATGGCCCAGACCCCATGGGGGTCTACACTTTCTCCATCACCTCTGCTCCCCGGCAGCCTGCTCTTACAGATCTTTGCCTAAGATAGTTTATTTTCAAGCCTTTGACATTAAAATTCACATTTTTAACTTTTCATTTTACAGTAATTATAGATTCATAGAAAGTTGCAAAGATAGCTCAGAGAGGTCTCCTGTACCCTTCCCCGAGCTGTCCCCAGTGGCTGCCTGTTTCCTAACTATAGAGCAACATCAAACCCGGCAGCTGCCATGGGCACCAGGTGCCTCTACTTCCGGGCCACCTTCCCACACATGGAGATTCGGATAATCACCACCATATCAAAGGACAGAGCTGTCCCTCGCCACAAAAAGGTCCCTCGTGCTACCCCTTTGAAGTGCCCCCTCCTGAGCAAACCCCTGAAAACCACCACCTCCATCATCACTATAATGTTGTTATTTTGAGAAAGTTACATACATCAATTGAATCATCCAGTATGTGACTTTTGGAGACCGGCTTCTTCCCCTCAGCATAATGCTCTGGAGACCCATCCCAGTCGTGGCCTGTATCGATAGTCGCTGCTTGTTGCTAAGTAGTGTCCATGCTGTGGGTTGGCTGTAGTTTGTGTGACCATTCACCCACTGAAAAACAATAGGTTGTTTCCAGTTCTGGGCTGTTCCAAATAATAAAGCTGCTAAGAACATTAAGGTACAGGTTTTGTGTGGATGTAATTTTCACCTCTCTGGGGAAAACGCCCAAGTGTGGTTGTGGGTGGTATCATTTATTTTTTATTGAAAAACTGACAAGGTGTTTTCCAGAGTGCCGGAAAATAGGTTTTGCCTTTTACGTTCCCACCAGCAATATTCAGAACGTTTGAGACTTTAGCATTAAAATTCATATTTTATTCAGCTTACTGGTGAATTTGGATTTCTTATTTAAAAACAATGCTAATTTCAAAATGTAGTTTCCAAGTGTGAGGAACCTTTGAACCGATGGGTTTTAAGATGAGAAGAGACCTCCATTCATCCCCTCTCTCCTTCACGCAGTGGGCGAGTGTGGGTGCTGTTGGGGCCAGCACCCGGCTGAGCCTTGGGCGTGCGGCTCTCCTTGAGTTGTGCAAGTTGACACATCAGCTTTTTTTACCAGCTGAAATGAGGAAGCTGAGAGCTCACAGGTGACTATGACCGGGGAAATACTTTATGAGTAAGAGTACAAGAAAGTCTTTTAACTTTCAACCTTGTCACTAGTTGACATAGATTTTTGACTAATTACAAAGAAACAGCTAAGAAGATTGTTGGAGACTCGGCTAGTTAAAAGGGGAGACCATTCAGACACCCTGTCTGATGTTTTCCTTTCAACTTCTTGACTTGGCTGCATGTTGGTCAGGAGGAAATACTCTGATCCCCTTAGACGTTCATTCCAGGTTCTTCCAGCTTAGGAAATTCATCTTCTTGTCTTGCCCAGATCCCCGGTTCCACCTTAATTTCAACCTGCTTCTTTTAATGTTTAAGAGCCTGTCTGAAACTTACTGAAGCCAGGCACAGGGGCCCTCTAGGGCCAACTCTGTGTGGACTAAAAGTGACTAGGCCGGGCTGGGAGAAGGAACTGGGCTCATCTTAGACCTGGGCTTAGGAAAGGTACCGTCGCTTTCCTCGTATCATTTCCTTAGAAGGTGACTTTTCCAAAAGGAGTCCTCTCCCTTGCTTTCCTCTGCCCCCTGTCAGCCTCCATACGTCCTTCTGGGAGCAGCAAGTCCCCAGTCTCCCCATGTTCCCTCAGCATTTGCCTCTCACACCGCTGCCTGTGTCGTGTCGGCCCCTCCGTCCACTCCCGCCTCGCCTCCCAGTAGCCTCTTCCCGACCTTGGCCCTGGCACCTGCAGGACGCTGTCCTTCCCTTCTGTTCTCCTGCAGGACTTGGGAGCCACCACTCTCTGAGCTCAGGGTACCACTGGGTCCCATGGGAATAATGCTGGGGTGTCCCCTGGAAGGCACAAGAGGAGGAGGGAGAACGGGGTGGGGGGGATGGGAAGGCCTCAGGCTGAGAAGAGCGAGGCCTCCAGGGAGAGGAGACTGGAGCGGCTATATGGATGGGTAGGTGTGATCCTCTCGGCAGTCACCTGGGGCCACCGTGGCTTCTCTGAGCCAGGCCCAGGCTCCATTCTGGGAGACCCTGGTGCATCAGGTTCAGTAAAATAAGAGTCAGTCAGGATGGGCCTAAAGCCTGGCTCGGCTTCGTAGTTGCTGTGAGACCCTGGGCAGGTTACTTAACCACTCTGAGCCTCGATTTCCTCAAGAATGGAAAGAATAAATAGAAAGAGTAACAATAAAGAGAAACAGTGACCCCATAGACAGCTGTGGGGTTGGAATAAGGACAGTCACAGCAAGTGTCAGCCTGCCATGAGCAAGTGCTCCAGAAATGTCATCCCATGCCACTTTATTGCCAGTGATCATCTGGACCTCTAACTAGAAAGTGCATGTCTCTTGTGAGCAAATTTCAATTGCAAGTCAACAGTGTTTATTGAGATGCTACTACTGCTCTTTCCCCATGCTCTACTCTTAAGGGGTACGAGAATAAGAAGGTAACTGAGGGGATAAGCTACGTCATGGGCCCCAGTTTTAAAGGAGTGACACAACTAGCACACACTGACCATACGGAGAGCACCCCAAGACCAGACATGGAAGAAAGGAGGAGGTGAACAGCCACAGCTCCCCAGGCCCCAGGAGCCAGCATGGTCGTCAGGGCAAACTGACTCAAGGAGGAGCTGGACGTTCTTGAAGGGTTTGGATTGAAGGGTGAGATGTTTGCTTGTTTGGACTAGGACTGCGTAGGATCGGGAGGTTAATAAATATATAAATTCAGGGTATAAGGAAAGCAGAAAACACTGCCCCACTTAAAACCCATTTGGCCAGTATTGAGTGAGCACCTGTTCTGGGGATATAACAATGAACAAGACAGACATAGCCCCTGCCTTATGCAGTGTGCCGTCCAATGGGGGAGATGGAGAACCACCAAGGAGACCAATAAATGGTGCTGTGTTGGTCAGGGTCTGGTAGGAAACAGAAACCACCATAGGTATCTCACACAGAGGGGATTCAATATAGGGACTTGCTGACACAGTCATGGGAAGGCTGAACGGACAGAAGGAGGTGCTGAAGCAACCAGAGAATAATGAGCACAGGAAACACCTGCTGCCACCCCCAGAGTCGGGGGAACAAGAGGAAAGTGGGGCTGATGCTCAGACTTTAAATGAAGCACTGCCCAGACCTTTGAGGAGGGGTGCTATGAGACAGTGGTCTCCCAAAGAAGGGGGCACAGGGACCCTGGGAGTGGAGCCAGCCGCTGAGGCTGCTGCAGAAACCGTGGCAAGACCTGGCAAAGGCAGCAAGAAGCCCTCCCTCCTCCCCTAACATTCCAGTCTCCCTCCAAGTGCTGCCAGATCTGCTGCTGAGGGAGCCCACATCCCAGCAGGGGATGGGAGGCTTGGGCCACTTGGAACTGACCGGCTCAGCCAGGCATCCATGTCCCGCTTCTGCCCGCGTCGGAACTTCCAGCGCTGGTCTTTCCCTGACCGTCCAGCCAGATCACAGGCACCTTTCCCTACACCGGTGGCCTCTCCCAGGTCAGCCAAGACAGATGACCAAGCACACTGCCAGAAGGTCAGCTCCCAGGAGGCGGTCACATAAGCAGCAGATGCTCTGCAGGAATCAGCCGGGTGCCCTGTGGAGGCAGCAGGGAGCGGCCAGTGTGTTCTGACCCACTGGACCCGAGGCGAGCCCCAGATAAGGAGTTTCACCAGGAAGACGTGCTCGCCTAAGCACTCGCTGCTGCTTTCTGCCATTCCCAGGAGCTTTTTCCTTGGAGAACTTTCCCCTGGGCAGGGCAGATCTGTGGAGTCAGGGGAGGTTTCTAGACTGCTGTCCAGATTGGTAGTGGCAGAAAGTAGGCCAGAGGGAAGGCACCGGACTTTGCCCTCCTGTCACTCGGCCCCATCTCTCACCAGCCCCTGCCACACCCCATGCCTGCCGGCCAGCTCCTCACAAAAACCCCCTCACCTCCTGGAGAGACCAGCCTGTCCCTCAGTCACCACCTGGTAAGGTCTTCCCCATCTCGGCCTGAATGGTCGGCTGCCCAGGGCCCACACGCCGACCCCGTGGGAGCAGGGCTGGCTTGTGCCCAAGTCCCACAGCACCAGCTCCCTGAGGCACCACTGCCCACCTCCTGGAGCTGGCCCCCTCCACAGGGCCAGACATCCTGGGGCTGGGACTCCAGGGTCTTCAGAACTATTCAAAGACGCCCCTCTCAGCCCTTTGCCTCAGCCGGATTCTCTGAGCTTTGCTTTTCCGCCTGAGCACTGTTCACATGTACAGGCGCACACGCACATATGCACACGCACACGCACACGCATGCCCATCTGGACACGCCCTGTCCAGTGATGCTGGGAGAGGTGTGCTGGGAGGGCGAGTGTATTTATTTGAACATCGTGCTCTCCGACAACGCATTTTCGTGTAGTCCATCCCATGTGCCAGGGCGGTGAAGGGGTTCCAGGATGCTGAGGGGGGCAGGGTGGGGTTGGGAAGAGTCAGGGAGGTGGGGAAAGCCTCCCTGGGGAATCCTGAGGGAAGACTGCTCCCGACTTGGAGGATCCTAGTCTAGGGCCTGGGAGGTGATGGAGCAGGAAATGGGTGGGGACGAAATAAATGGGCGTTTGTCTCCATTTGGTCCAGGCTCCTGGCAGACACTCCAGTCTGTGGCTGGGCCACCTTCGTGGGCGTCAGGCCCAGGCCCAGGAGACTAAGCAGCTAGTGAGTGGTGTGTCCGCCTTCTCCCTTCTCAAGTGGGTGGGCAACATGTACCTAGCACTGTTTTGTGCCATGCTCCGTGCTGTACATGGGGACGCAGAGACCTCAGAACGAAGTCCTCCCTCCAGGAGCTCAGGATCCAGGCAGGAGGCAGCAAAGAGAGACAACGAAAGTGGAGAGGGACCAGAAAGGGAGGTGTGCTGGGAGGCTTGGTAGTCAAGGGTGGCTTACTGGAGGAGGTGACGTTGGTCTGGTCCCCGCTCTGCAGAGTCTGGTCATAGATGGGAATGGGGTGGGCCGGGGAGAGCCAGGCAGGCAATCAACCAGGACTACATGACCCCGTACCTAACCAAGGGTAGGAACAAGGTCGCTAGTCACAAAATGTCTGTGGGTTCCTAGGGGAAGGAGGAGGGTGTGGGGCCCTCCCCTGAGCTGTAGTCCAGGGCTCATCTGGTGACTTCCCGGGGACACGTGAAGGAACATGAAGTTAGTCAATGTAATGGGCGCCAAAGAGGGAGAATGAGAAAGGGAAGTCCAGGGCGAGAGGCCTGGCGAGTGGGGAAGCCACTCTCCATGAAGCCACTGGGGCAGGACACCTTTGCCCTGGGGCTTTACGTCTCTTCTGCACTTTCTAACTTTTCCAAGGTACACAGGTCGGTGGGGGGTAAAGAAAAAAAATTTCCTCCAAAACCCTCAGAGTTTGGCTTGTTTTTTTGCTTTTAAGAGACAAGAAGGCAAAGCCCTTTAGGCTTTGGATGGGGAAGAATATACTTGGATTATTTTATGACATTGTAAATCTGTGCTGTTTAGGCAATAAAAAGCCAAAAAGCCAGGGCAGTTGGTCTGAATGGGCAGGCGCCGCCCTGGGAGGAGGAAGCAGCAGGGGGGACTCAGCCCTGACTCAGGGGCCCTCCCAGGCTGCGCTTCCTGCCTCCTGGTGCACACGCCCAAGGGAGGCTCAGGAAGCCTCATGTTTCCTTGGTTTTTTTTTTTTGTTTTTTTGTTTTTTTTTGAGACAGAGTCTCACTCTGTCACCCTGGATAAAGTACAGTGGCATCATTATAGCTCACTGCAGCCTCGAAGCCTGGAACTCCTGGGCTCAAGTGATCCTCCTACCTCGGCCTCCCAGAGTGTTAGGATTACAGGCATGAGCCACCGAACCCAGCCAAATTTTCTTTTTTAAATAGAGACAGGGTCTCACTCTGTCACCCAGGCTGGAGTGCAGTGGCGTGATAACAACTCACCACAGCCTCAAACTCCTGGGCTCAAGCACTCCTCCTGCCTCAGCCTCCCATGTAGCTAGGACTATAGGTGCATGCCACCATGCCTGGATAATTTTTTTTTTTACTTTTTGTAGAGAGAGGGTCTCACTGTGTCACCCAGGCTGATCTCGAACTCCTGGCCTCAAGTGATCCCCTTGCTTCGGCCTCCCAGGGTGCTAGGATCATAGGCGTGAGCCACCACATCCAGCCTCAGGAAGCCTCATGTGTTGATTCTCCTGGGCCTGCTGCTGGCCCGGGCCTGAGAGCACTTACAGGTACCAAGTACCCCCTTATATGACCTGTTCTGCGAGGAGCAGCTGTAGCCAGTCCTTGCTCTGGGGTGGACGTGGACCGGATGAGACAGGGGCCCTCAAGACAGGCCTGAGGGGACTGGGCTGGCAATTTCCTGCAAACCTTAAAGCCACAGAGAGAGGAAATTCTCCCTCCATGAGTCAGGACGTGGTGTGTGGAAGTGTCCTAGGTTGAACTATGGAGTGTGGAACTTGCATACAGTGCTAGTCATTTGGGGGTTGTCTTAGCGTCCTGGATTCAGGCCTGCCACACCCCCACTGGGTAACTTAGGGGAGGTGTCTTGGCCAACTCTGTACACAGGAGTTAATGATGCCCACCCCAAAACTTCACAAGGATTGGAGCCGCCTTTTGGATTGTAAGCAGCACCTGCATGGGCACTAGGGTCTCTGAGCCGCCCACAGAGACCTGCAGTCAGGTGAGGCCTGGCTGGGCCTCCGGCCTGCAGCCGTGGCACATGGGCAGGAGCATGCACGTGGAAGGCCCTGGCTCCAGTACACTGAGGTCCAGTCCTGCAGATACGGGACACTCTGGGGCCCCTCCCACTCAGCCTGAGACCCTCCCCTCTCTGCAGCATGTCCCTTTGCCTTCCTTTGTGGCTCATGCTCCTACCCAGGCCCCAGCATGGCCCCTCAGGCTGCAGGGCTGGGCCTACACTGGAGCCTACGGTGGGGCGTGTTCCACCGAGCATTGCTGTGGAGGGAGGGAGCTGTCCTGGCGGGGCAGGTGGGGGCCCCTCCTTGGCCAGAGGAAGGAAGCTGTGCTGGAGCACGGGCTTCTGCATGCTGACAGTGATCCACAAAAAGAGAAAGATTTTCATTGCAACTTGGTATACCCCATGTGGGGGGCAGGGTGTGTTTCGGTGAAAGATTTAGGAAACACTATTTCCCTCTCCTATAGACAATATACTCCTATGATTTCTATTTAAGTCTACTTAATTTCTTAATGCTGGCTGATAACCCACTAATTGGAGTCACAACCCGCTAGTGGGTCTCACCCGTCATTGGGTGCCCCAGTGTTGGGGGGCCTGGCACAGAGGGGTCGGGGCCAGATGGGCTGGGCCTGGGAGGGCCGAGGCTTGAGTTTGGCCTGGGAGTGGTGGGAGCCAGTGGAGTGTTCTAAGAGGGGGCATGGGGTGTGGGTGACTGAATCCCAGGGTCCTCAGTGGTGCTGTGACAAGGGCTATCGCTGGCTTGGGCTGGCCTTACCAGAGGGACTCTGTGTCCTGGGAGTCTGGAGCGCAGCAGGCTGTCCCTCGGGGTTGCTTCTTCAGCCACTCGGCTGTGTCCCCAGGGACCCAGGCTCTTTCCACTTCTCTCCCCTGTTCCACGGCTCCAAGTTCACCTACACACAGCAATGGCCAGAGCAAGGAAGAGTGCTGTCATGCCCTGTGCCTCCTTAGGCGCCAGGAAACCTTTCCCTCGTGTCTTGTTGGCCAGGACCAGGTCACATGTGTGTCCCCAGTCAGGGAATGCGATGAGCCTAGAGAATATTGGAAAGTCACCCCCTGCATCCCCTCCCTGCCCACACCTCCCACCAGTAAGCCTAGTTGGAGAATTTATCCCAGAGAAACAATTTAAAAGAAAACAACTGTCTCTGCAACAAGGTACTTACTGCAGCGTCAACTCAACAGGGAAAACCTGGAAACGTTCAACATACCCTGCACCGGGGCCTAATTGAGTAAATGAGGTTTTGTCAACTTGCTGGAATGTAGTTGCAGTATTGAAAGTACAGTGGACACTCATCAGTCCTGGATTCCATATTTGCAAACTCACCCACTTGCTAAAATGTATTTGTAACCCCAAAATTAATGCTCTTGGCAATTTCACAGCCGTTCCTGGACATAGTGGTAATAAACCCAAATCCCAGTACTTTGGGAGGCTGAGGCAGGAGGATCACTTGAGGCCAGGAGTTCAAGACCAGCCAGGACAACATGGCAAGACCCCATCTCTAAAAAAAAAAAAATGTTTTTTAAATTAGCCAGGTGTGGTGGTGTGCACCTGCAGTCCCAGCCACTCGGAAGGCTGAGGTGGGAGGATGGATCACTTGAGACCAGGAGTTCAGGGTTACAGTGAACTATGGGCATTCCAGCCTGGGGGACAGAGCAAGACTTTGTCTATAAAAACTTAAAAATAAAAATAAAAAATAAAATTTAAGAAGAGGGGAGATATTTAACGACCAAGAGGCCCTAGACTTAAACAGCATGCACTGTGCACGCCTGAATGTGAAGGGCAATAGTTTTCTTCATCGTGAAACATCATCACTATGTCAGAGGGAGCCTTCAGGGTGTCCAAGTTCCCAACGTGGAGCCCATTCCTCCTGGGCCCTTGGGGACCAGTAGCCCCCAGCTCTCTTGGTGCCCTGACCACATGGGCCTCACCTGTCCTGCTGTGGGCCTTTTCCTCCAAGCCTGAAGTTTTTGAGGCTTCGTGGTACAGCCTGCGGTGACCTGAGTACCAGGAAAGGGAAGGAGAGGCAAAGGTGTTATGAAAATTAAAACAAGTAAAAAAAGGAATGTGCCGTTGGCCGTGCATGAAACCTGCCACACTGAAACAATGCCCAGCTATGCAGAAAAACCTGTCACCGGGGTGCCCGCCCCAGTGCTCCTCCCTGGTTCTCAGCTCTGTGTCCGCCTCACCCCAAACCCACAACTCCCAGCCTTGGCCAGGAGCTCTGGCCACGCAGATCTGAGAACATGCATCTTTTTGGCGCCTCCTTCGCCCCTCCCATGGAGTCTTCACTCGGGCAGTGTCTGCCTCAGAACCTCTCAGTGTATGAGAGGCAGCAGCCTGGCCCCTGCCGCAGCCCCGCACCTGCCCAGGAGGGGCTTCCGGCTGCTCTGTCCAGGTGAGAGACCCATCCTCCCAAAAGGTGACTCTCTGCTTGTCTCTTCCCGTTCAGAATTCGCTAGTGCGCCTCCATTGTCCTGCCCAGCTTCTTTCTTCTTCTTGTATAAAATGTACATGTTACTCATTTTGGATTAGTTTCAGCACGAACATAGTCCTACATTCAACACCCTGTCCCCAAGCCAAGCAGTTCTCTGCCCTGGAGGCCAAGATGCTGATTGATTGGTTAATTGGGTCTCCTTCCAGAAATATTCTGTTCATCTGCAAACAAATGCATATATCCACAGACACACACATGTGCATTCTCTTCTTTTACTACATAAATCCTAGCATGCGGGGCACATTGGTCTGTGCCTTTTAAAACTCTTGGGTCTTGTTCCATTTGGGGATATAAAGAGCTTCTCATTCTTTTTGAAGGTGTTCCACTTTGCAGATATAATTGATTTAACTGGCCCATCTGGATGAATATTTACATTGTTTCCTATTTTTTCTATAATCAACAGGCTACAGTAAACAACTTAGTACATTTGTCATTTTGTTCATGTGCATCATTTGTAGGACGAATTCCAAAAAGTGAAATTAATGAGTTGAATAGTACATGCATTTAATGTTTTGATCAGTATTGCCAAAATAATAGAGCAGTTGATGTCACGGTTATTATACCTGGAGGTGGTAATGGACTTCAACCTAAGGGTTACATATGAACATTAGGAGTCTGTGAGTCTCCAAATTTACAAATTGTGCATGTGTGTAGTACATTTTCCTTGTTGACCAAAGCTTTCATCAACTCATAAGAAGGGTCTGTGCCCCCTAAATGTTATAATATCTCACCCACTCAGCTGATTGGTCTCCCACCCCTCCCTTTTAAAAGTGAACTTCCCATCCCTTAGGAAGACCAGCCTTGGACATTCCCTTTTCTGGGTCTTTCTCATGGAACATCCCCTCCTGTCCTCTGTGCCATTGCAAATGGTTATGGCTGCCATGGCCAACGGTCATTACCCAGCACTCACCATGTGCCAGAGAAAGACTCATCTAATCCTCACAAGAACCAGATGAGAGCGGGGCCAGTGAGATCCCCGCCTCCTCTATTTGATGGACAAGGACACACAAAGGCATAGATGAGTTAAATAACATGCCCAGCAGACAGAGCTAGGATGCAAACCCAGCGCTGGGATGCAAACCCAGGAGGAGCAAGGCTGCATGATGCATAGATTACGGAGGCTAGCACAAGAGCAAAGAGATGGGCTGGGGCTTCCTCAGCTCTGCCCACACCGTCTGGGGAGCTATCGGCAGTGCAGCCTCCGTCACCAGTTCCATTAGAATTTCTGAGGCTGGACCCAGACCTTGGGGCTTTCTCAAAGTGCCCCCCAGAGGGTTCCAATAGTAGCAGGACTCAGAATGCTGCCTGGAGGATTATGCTCAGGTATCCATGTATTTTAGAAGCTCTTTACTCCCACACCATATTTTTTACTTGTTTGTTTTCCTTTTTGAAGCAGTTTTCAAAATAACAAGCATCCTCCAAAAATGATCAAAGAAGTTTTTGTTTTAAGTATCATTTTGAACTCACAGATGTCAACTTAGCTGATGCATTCCAACCCATTGTAGTGGTTCTCCTTATTTGAGGCTCAAGTTGGCCCATCTTTGGCCAGCAGGAGGCTGCTGAGTCCTTTTGACCTGACCCCAGGAGCCTTTGGAAGTTTTCTCACTATCTGGTGTAATAACACGTCCAGGATCAATCTCCCTACCCCAAACCTGGAATCAGCCCTGTCTTCCCAGACTCCAGTCTAGATGTAGTTACTCTAGTTCTTATATTCCATTCTTAGCCAACTTTCTAAATGTGAGGAAGCTCTTCTCTGTGTTCTAGAGAATAGTAAGTGAAAAAAAACCTATCATTAAGCTTCATCCTACCTTAAAAGGTCCTTCCAAGTTTCAGTTCAGCCCTTTGGAAAATGTATACATGACTATGTGTGTTTGCTTATAATAAAAAGACCCTGCCAAAGTTATGCTTGAAATA